>NC_137783.1:21144797-21740033 GCF_963455305.1 Plecotus auritus | reverse complement strand
GCCACATCAGTGAGGATCATACGCATACTTTTGTGCAAAAAAATAGATTGGATTGTAATTTCTTTTCACTTAGCATTATGTTTTGGATATCCATCCACTGTATGGATGAGCCATAACTTTAGAAAATTACTCCTGTTTAGATTGTTTGCAGTTTTTAAGAAAGAAACATTGATGTGAGGATAAGCTGCCTCCTACGTGCCCCGGCTCCCTCCAACAGGGGATCGAGACTATAGCGTGGGCATATGCCCTGACTGGGAATTGAACTGTCAATCTTTTGGTGCACTGGAGGACACTCAACCAACTGAACCACACCAACCAGGATTGTTTATAGTTTTTGTTTATTTTTTACTTTACTAAGGTTGCTGTTCTTGATAAGAGGCTTAGATTTAATAACCATGCGTGAAATAGGACTAGAGGCATTGGGCCTGGGACAGATGAGTTGGAAACTGAGTTTACCTACTAAGGCCTTGAATCTCAAAGCATTGTACTCTCAATCTAAGAGTAGACTAGAAAAAAAAATTACTCAGTTACAGAAGAAAAATAAGGAAGCTTGTCTGTTTTTATCTGGCTTCTGAGTGAAGGGGAAAGTTTCCTGAGATTTTGTAGCTATTGTTTTACTCTCATGTGAGTTTGAGTTTCATATTTTATACTTATTGCATGGTCCAGAATACCTCAAATTTAAAAATTAACATTAATGCAGAGCCACTACATAGAGGAAAGCTTGGAATTCCCATTGATATTGCTAAAGTCCCACTGATGTGGAGCACACTACTCAAAGTTATTAAAAAAAAAAATAGACAGTGCCTTAAGCAAAAGTCAGATACACAAGAGGCATCAGAATTAAATTTTCAAGAATTTCAAAAGTAAAACTATTAAATAGTAAATACTTATAACAAAAATTAAATCTAATTATAAATTTAATAAGACCAAGGAGATCAGGGGCAGTGGAGGGGGCAAATAGGACCTTAGTCATTAAAATTTAAAAACTGATTGGATGGGATAAAATGCAGAATAGACAAATATGAAAAGAAAATTGGTGATACTGAAAATGAATTTAAAGATATTACCCTGAATGACTAGAACTGGTATAAGACTAATAGCAAAAATATTCAAATAGTGTTGCCCTAGTAGAAAACTAATAATACTAAACACACACTTAAACACATAGTAGACATTTGAGAACACCGAATTCATAAGATAATATGTTGAGAATCATCAGAGAAGAATGAGAGATATCTACAAAAAGCAATGACAAACCGACAAAAAACAAGATTTTTTAACAGTAACAATAGAAAAAAATGTATTAAAAGATGGGAGCAGTGTAAAGATATTTTTGGATGAAAACTAAGAGTACATATGGGAGGGATTGTGAAGTAAAAGCATTGTACAGTTGTCTAGGAGACAGATACAAATAATGATTAACTTTAGATATTTAGACAAGTACTCATTTGAATGCTAAGAAAGTACTGTGATCAGCTTCTATATCAATATATTTGAAAACTTACATCAAAAGACATTTTCTAGAGCAATTTGTGAAACTGACTCAAGAAGAAGAAATTTCAATGGACCTTAACATTAAAGAAACTAAATCATTATTAAACATTTTCAACAAAAATTACTATTCCCAGGCAGTGCTACAGATGACTTATACCAAACATTTAAGAAGAAGTAAGCCCAGCCTTATACCTAAATTCTTAACTTATATAATGTGTCTTATAGTAACCATGATAACCCAGTCACATAATTCCCAGTACTAGGAAAGAAAATCATAGACTGATTTTACATGAATATACAAGCAAAATCCTCAGTAAAGTATTGGCAAGTGAGCCAGGCAGTTTTCCTGACATTGGATATTCCATATTTTTCCATTGATTTGAAGTTACACATTTATTATAAAACGAATTCCCATATAAATGTGGATCAATTTTTAGTGGGGGAAGTTATGTATATATGTGTGCTTCATCTGTCATCTTGAATTAAAAATCTAACTGTTGAACCTTGCATTCAGGATGTTTGCGTTGGCATGTTAATATATACTTTACATACATATCTTTCTATTGCATAATTTTGCAAGTCATTTGAAGGGGATGTCAGTGTCAGAACTCTGTATACCTCATTTGAAACATTTCATTGTTCTATAGAATATTTCATAGTTCAAACAAATGTAAGTTGAAAGTAGATTTCCACAAAATGTTTTCCTCTCCTGCCCTCACATACATGTTTATTAACATACTAAAGGACCGGTGCACGAATTTGTGCACTGGTGGGGTCCGGCTGGCCTGCCCCCTGATCGAACTCCCGGTCGAGGGGACAATTTGCATATTAGCCTTTTATTATATAGGATATGAATTGATTGTGCCTTGCCTCCTTTCCAAAGGAATTTGAGATGACTTTAAAAAGGGACAGAGAAATAAATATTACCAGCCATCTGGGATGGATTAATCATTGTGTTTGAATTCCAAACTTAAATTTTGTGTTTTCTGGAAAACAGCAGAGAGAGACACGTTATGTTCTGTGTGTTATGGGGGCATATGACTTTGAGAGACATGCATGCTTTTTCCTTTCTTTTTACAATGGGACATTGGATAAGGTGATAATTACTTTCATCTTCCATTTGCTAAGTTAGAAAATATTCCTCAGGTACATTAACCAACTATGAAAGCTAAGATTTTAACGTTGAGTCTTAACTCAGGGGATCTTAGTTTTCTGAGGTGAGGTAAGATACACGGTTTACTTTTGCTTTCTGAAAAAATGCCAAGGGTTGACTAGTAAATGTGAAGGGACTTGTAGAGTTGGAAAATCATCATTGTGCAACCATCATAGTAAATTTTGGATCAGATTAAAATCATTAGTGGATGTAAAATCCAGGGAAATTTTGATGAGGAGCAGGATATTTACATGCTTTTTAAGTGTTACCCCACAGACTGCTAATTAATTGCAAGGGAGAAAATACACAGTAATTATATAGTAGAGAAATTGGACAGTACCTTAACCAGGTGATCTAAGTTAATATCATTACTGAAGGAGAGATGGAAATCATGTGCCTCCAGATGTGATGCCTTGAGAAGGACACATGATCACCTATGTACTATTGTGGCTAAGAATGTATAATCTCAATCTAATCATTAGGAAACGGCAGGCCGACATTAAATGAGGGATGTTTAATTTTAAAAAAGAGGGTAGGGGGAGCTAGTCTTATAAAATGTCAATGTCATAAGAGACAATGAAGAGCTATGGAAACTTTCTAGCATGTAGTAGGCTAAACAGACATGGTAACTAAAAGTATTGCCTGATTCTATACTGGGTCTGGTATTCGAGAGGGAAATATGCTATAAAGGAAATGACACAATCAACTGACAAAATTGGAATATTTATGTTAGATTTGATAAAGGTATCAATGTTAGATTTGCTTACATTTATAATGTGTAATTATGTAAGAATATGCCTGTTTATAGGAAATACACTGTGAAATATTTAGGGGTAGAGGGCCATGATGTCTGTAATTTGTCCTCAAAAGTTTCAGGAAAAAAAGTAAGAGTGTGTGTGTGTGTGTGTGTGTGTGAAGGGAGGGAGGAAGAGAGAGACAAGAAAAGGGGAGGGAATATGCATGATTGCAAAAATGGTAAAACAAGTGGGGCATAAAATGTTAACAGTAGATAAATATGGGTAAAGGTGTACAGGTGCTCATTGCGGCATTTTTACTTTTGCAATTTATCTATAAATTAGAAATTATTTCCAAATAAAGAGTTAAGACAAATATATGGTTTAGTTATGATGCATTCTAATGAGGTAACATAGTCATAGAGCTTAGAGAATTTGTTCTGGAAGAATGAATAGTTAACATACTCGTTCAGTAGTTTCTCTCAAATATCAGATGTCTCAACTGAACTTTGTTAAGTACTGGATCAAATCAATTCATGGTTTAATTATCCATTGAGTGCCTTAAGTGTCATTATTCCCTATTGTTGATTGAAGAGGGATCTATATGTTTTAGATACCAAATGTGGACAGTGTTGACATTCTGTTATGGAAATGTAAAAGCCTGATTTGACTTGTTCACTTACTCAGGAAGATGGGTCAGAGAGATACTTAAAGGAAGTTACTGATACTTCTCTCTAGGAGAATTTGAAACTGTAGAAACAATTGGACAGGTGCTCATATATGATTTCAGCGTTCCGAAGTATAGTTAGAAAAAATGATTTAGCCTAAAATATTTAAGGCATATGTTAGCAATTAACTGCCCACTCTCATAAAGGAATCTGAATTTTTATCCCCTTTAGAAAATGTAATTTTGAAAAGAACTACATGCTGATGACTAATCCAGGATAAATTAGCTGCAAAATACACCCTAAATAACTGATTCTCCCCTCCAGATAAGAAGCAAATGGAACTGATAAAACCACTTAAAACATTGTGAAAAAGTTAAAACTGTTTTTTAAAAGAGAGAAAGAGCCTGGTTGGTATTTTTCAGTGGTTGAGTGTCAACCTATGAACCCAGGAGGACAGGGTTCAATTCCGGTCAGGGCATATGCCCGGGTTGCGGGCTTGATCCCCAGTGTGGGAGGCAGCCAATCAATGATTCTCTCTCATCATTGGTGTTTCTATCTCTCTCTCCCTCTCCTTTCCTCTCTGAAACCAATAAAAATATATTTTCTAAAAAAGAGATAGAAAAAGATCAAGTGCTTTTAGTAAATACTTAGGTGGGAGAATTTTAATCCAAGACACATTTTAAAACTTGCATAATACAGCCTGCTCTTATCCCAAATGTTAAAGGCCTTTCATGCCTATATTTACTAAAGAAATTTGTAACAACACAACAAGGCTTTAAATTGAATTGGCATTATCTTGAAAGACCACAAGATGGGGATGCTCCTTTTTTGTGTGTCTGAATTATTATGAAAGGATTGTCACAACCAATGGTGTATTGGAGCATCTCCTACTAGACTGAGAGATGATTGTTAAAATTTTAGGAATTTTGCAAACTGTTAAACACAGCTATTATTAAAATTTAAGTTATATAGCTGATTATTATTAAACTAGAGGCCCAGTGCACGGGTGGGATCCAGCTGGTCAGGCCGAGATCGGGGCCCAATCAGGGCTGGGCTGGCCAGCAGGGAGGGGCCAAGGGCGATTGGCCTGTGGGCCTGTCCCCGATTGGGGTCAGGAGGCCAATTGGGGGTGGGGAGGGTCTGTGGGCAGTGGGCTGGCCCCACCCCCAATTGGTGTGGGGGGTGCTGATTGGGGACAGGGCCAGCCAGGGGAGGGGCCGTGGGTGGTAGCTGCTGGCCTTGCCCCTGATTGGAGTGTGGGGGGCAATCAGGGGTGGAGTTGGTTGCAGGGAGGGGCAATCGGGGTAGTGTGGGCTGATCAGGGGTGGGGCTGGCCAGGGGGAGGGGCTGTGGGCAGTGGGCCGGCCAGCCCCACTCCCGAATGGCATGGGGGGCCGATCAGGGGCCGGGGAGGGGCCGTGGGTGGTTGCTGGCCGACCCTGCTCCCAATTGATGTTGGGGGGTCAGTCAGGGGGGAGGGCCCACAGGCAGTTGGCCAGCTGGCCCTGCCCCTAATAGGCATGGGGGGGCTGATCTGGGGTGGGGCCAGGCAGGGGGAGGGGTTGCGGGAGGTTGGCCAGCCAGCCCTGCCCTATTGGGTAAGGGGGGTGATCAGGCACGGGGCTGGCTGGGGGGAGGGGCCACGGGAGGTTGGCCAGCCGGCCCCACCCCTGATCGGGTGGTTTACTGGCTGTAGTGGGCATCATAGAGACCTGGTTGTTACAGCGTTCCAGTCACTGGCTTTTTATATATATAGATAAATGTCATTTATAAAAATGTAACAAATACTTAAAATTTATCACTTTGTAGTTATCTTACTGCATATCTGTATGATCAATTACCTTGAGTTACTTTTGTTTATTATTCCTTATGATTGAAATACTGTATTATGATATACTACTGTATATCTTTTCCCATTTTCATGTTCAGTATCATTACCACAATGATAGCTTAAAATTAGCCACAGTAGGAATATCTACATGGCAGTTGGGCAAATGCCCTAAGTCAGGGCTTCATTATTTTTTATTGTCTAGACTTTAAGTGATGGACAGAATACTAGTAATGCAAACTTAAAGTGTCACATCTTTACCTATTACATTGTCATAGCTCAAAAATTTGAAGATATATCCTTCCATTCAAAAACTGAGCCACAGTGGCTCAGTTTGTTGGGCGTCATCCTGTGCACCAAAAGGTTGCAGGTTTGATTCCTGGACAGGGCACATACCTGGATTGCGGTTCAGTCCCAGTTATGGAAGGCAGTGGATGGTTGTTTCTCTCTCACATCGTTGTTTCTCACATCGATGTTTCTCTCTCCTTTCTCTCTCTAAGTATGTCCTCAGGTGAGGATTTAAAAAAGCAAAGTTATTACTTCACATTGTTTACATCACTGAGATAAAAATATCAATCAGTATTCCAAACTAGACTTGGGAAACTGGTTGCTAAACATTATCAGCACACCGCTGGTCATGTCATACTTGAATTCATTGTTTTGGTATGGAATGGATAATAGCATAAATTTATTATTCTGTTATTCAGCTTTAGGAAATTGTAATATGACAATATGTGGGCATTAACTAATAAAAGAAAGATTGAGATTTAAAAGTCATTAGCTGTAGCACATAATACTTTTAAATTTGAAGCCTTTGATATATGTCTGTTGTAGATGAGAAATTAGAATCATAGAATTTAGTTTAAAATTAATCCAGACCCATCTATTTTACAGATAGAAATTTTTTCTCTAGTGTATCAGTCAGTCATTCAGACTATTTTAAATTATTCTAGATACAGAGTTCATTGCCTAAAAATCGTGTTGGAGAGCTCTAGAAGTAGAGTTCTTTTTATATTGAGCTAAGGTTTTTTTTATTTTATTTTTTACCATTTGGTTCTGGTACTAACTTCTGGAGAAATATAGAAGCATAGAAACATAGAAGAAAAAATTTGTTCTGTATAGTAAGTAACCTATCTTACCTAGTAATAGACAAACATGTAAATTGACCGTACCTCCACTAAACCCACAGCCAATCAGAGTGAGCATGCAAATTAGAAGGCCAAAGATGGTGGCCGCCCAGCTGCTCCAGGCGGGGCAGGACATCTGCTATGAGAGGGAGGGTGGGGGCGAAGGGATCTATAGGAGCGGAGTGCCGCAGCGAAGATAAGACTGAAGACTCCAGAGTCTGCAGCGAAGACGAAGATGGCAGACTCTGGCCTGAGTCTGCAGCAAAGACGAAGAAGGCAGACCCTGGCCGGAGTGAAGGACTGGGTCCCGGGTGCCGGAGGAAAACCGGTGCTGGAAGCCAAGGGAAGGAAGGCCTATTGCACAAATCTCTTCGTGCAGCGGGCCTCTAGTTAGGTATAAAGGTAGCAGGGATTTTCCTATTTAGACTTCTTTGGGCAAAAAGTATACCTTTAATTCCTTTAACCATACAGTGTATGGTATATTTTCTAGACTGTAATTTAAGACTGTTGCCTTTCTAAACTTCTGAATCACTATCTTTGGTCTCTTACTGACTTTGTAGATGAAGTAAAAGCTATTAGATTCTTGTACAAATTGTACACAGGTCAAATCTTTGTTAGATTCTTTTTAACTCAAAGCAGATCTTGGTGTTACTGTTATCATGCTTGTGTTTTCATATTACTTTCAGCACAGTATTCTAGATTGTAGAAATGATATTAAATTTAATTTTATAATTTTTGGTATTTATTAATTCTTTTTATTTGGAGTCAGTTGCAGATTTGATAAACACTCAATATCTTTTGTTTACATTGAAATTATTGTTTAAAATGTTGAATTTCAAAGGGCTATGGGGACATAGTTCTCCTTCAAATGACCTCTAAATTTACTTCTACCCATTATCGTTACTTTCTGTTGTTAGTCTACCTACCAGTTCTCTTAAGTAGCTCACATTTCGCCATCTTATATACAGAAGTTCATCATAATGTATTTTGCCAGATGCTTTGCTGAGATCAAGATATGCTATGTCTATGCATATCCTCCAGTGGAATACACATTTGTACTTCAGTCTTTGAAAAATAGGCATTTTTAAAAGAAATCCTGGCATGGTTCAATGTTAGAGTCATATTCTTCCACAAATGCAAAAATGGAAATTTCACGAAGATTGGTGGGCTGCATAATTAAGACATCAAAAGAGAAAAGGGACAAGCAGATCACTCAGGACACTTTATGATCAGGGTTATGGTATATACCTGGACTGAAAAGAAAATAGCCTGTGCCATGAGAGCAGAGCTCCTTTACTGAGGAAGTAATCTGAATCAGATGTAGTTTTAGGGATCTGGAAGAGAGTGGACAGGATTTGTTAGCCTTTCTTTTCATCTTACCTCTTTCCTTTAAAATGTATGTGGTGAAATATTAACAATGGGTGCTTCAGAGTGTGTATGGTTGTTTTTTTGCATATAGCACCTTCTTATTCACTTTATTCTGGACAACCTAATACTTTTTTGAATATTAAAAGAATAACTCAATATGAAATTGTCTAGCATATTTATTTATATTTTATTGGTAGGTAAAAGTTTATTTAACCTTTGTTAAATATTTCCCCTTTTTAAATTCCATTGAGCAACCATGGTGGAGGTTGTCAGGAAGTTACTAGTGTGAGTTGTCTTATCTCATTCCTTGGCCTCCACCCGTCTTCATTCTACCTAGACCTGTTTTATTGCTGCTGGAAAGAAGAACAATTTATAATAGGTCACTTGATTAAATAGTATTAATAGAATAATGGCTTTCTCTCTCCCACTACCTATTTCTTCCTAAAAATCATAGTTCAAAAGCAGTCCCTGATTAGTCGTCTTTTTTTCTAGCCCACATTCAAGTTACTCACATGCAGTTATTACTCTTAAAAAATTATACTTACATATATGTAATATTTATGTTGAGCCAATATATTTTTAGGTGTCCTCCTTGAGTATACTCTTCAATGTAAATTATGACCTCCTAGAATATGGAGATGGTTGTGTTTTATGAGTACTTGATTAATGAAAATCACTGTTCAGATAATCTGTTTTAATTCAGCCTAAGACAAGGTTACTTGTTTAAAAAGTAGAGAGCACTTGGGAGGTAGAGGTAAAAGATTTGGGGAATATGAAGAAAGAGGATCTATGGATAAAATTTATGGGCAGTTTTGGAATTTTATTAGTTGCTTATGTGATTGTATTATTTTATGGCAGGTTTTCTTTTAACTTGAGGGTTTCTATAGGATGGATTAGTAGGCCCTCTACTTTTTAAAAATCTCTTGGTTTAATACATTGTAATTTGTTTTTTGTAATTAAATCATTCTATTTCTTGCAGATTGAAGTGGTGCCATGCAGCAAGAAGCAGTGAGATGCAGAGTTCGAGTCAGAAGGCCTGACATGGCACTTTATGTACCTAAAGCTCGAAGGGGTGTAGTACTCCTCAAGACAGGGGATGAGGAAAAAAGCTGTGGTTCACCTAATTCTGTGGTGGAAGAAGAACAAAAAAATTGTCTCTCCCAAAAGGAGATCTTTAGAGAAAAACCTAAGACTCAAAGATTAAGTATTTATTCTGATAAAAAGGAGCACAATCGTAGGGAAGGTAAGAAATCTTCAACAAAATTAAGAAAAGACACATGCCTTCAAGAAAACAGCGAGGTTAGGATTTGTACTAAGAGAGGAGCCACAGAATCCAAAGAAATACTATCCCAAGGACATCAGCAAGGAGTCCTAAATTCTGCGACTGTACCTAGTATACCTTTACAAAGACATTTTAAACCAAAGAAAGCAGAGTGTTTGGAGGTTGAAACCACAGATGTGACAGGACACGAGAGGTTGCCTCTATCTCAGTCTTGTTCAGAAATCTGTGAGGCTCCAGTTTTAAACAAACCATCGCAAAATATGGAATTCTGTGATTTCAGTAGGCTCGAACTAAGTGGGGAAACATGTGAAAACAGAGATTTAGAAAGCAGAATTGAAACAAATGCCAACGTTGTAGAGATACAATATCAGTTTCCTGGAGTTTTAAATCCTGTTTTGAGACTGGAGAGTATGATTGGACCAGTAAAACTAAGCTCTGATTCTGAAATTGTGCAACAAGACATGCAAACATCAGGTGGAATGTTGAAACTCAGCAGTAGAGGCATCACCACTGTTCCTATTCCTGGAAGTCCAGATGGTGTCACTGATCAACCTTGTGTAGACTTTGAAGCTGAGAATGTTGGTGACATAGCCAATAGTATAGATTTCATCTTGGGTCAGCAAGGTATAGATTCCATTCCTGAGACAACGGGTCACATCTCTCATAAAATGACTTCAGTCAACACATTAGAGAGCACAGATGGCATTTTTGATCCAACGATGATTAGAGAGTGTGAGGAGAATGACAACACTGTTGATGAGTTATGCATAACGTATGAGCCTTCTGATACAGCTGCTCTTGCTCATGAAACAGATATAGGTAATGGGTTTAAGAGTGTAGGTGACATTACAAATAAGGCATGTATGATGGACATTACAGATACCATGTCTGATCAAGTAACTGTAGACAGCCCTTGTGTCATTGCAGTTAGAATAGCTGGTGAAGCCTATAGCAATACAAGTAGTTTCTCAGAATATTTAGAAATGAGTACAGATACAACCCCTTTTCATGTAGCTAGAGGTGGGAATGACACTGAAAATTTCAGCAACCTCACTGCTTGCTCAGATATTTATGCTGAGAGTATTTCATGTAGTTTCACAGAGTCAACAGGAAAGTTGACAGAGAGCTCATCAGATTGTGCTTCACCCTTGCCTATAAAGAAGATTGCTAGTGGTAATTGTAACATCTCTTTGGACTCTGAACTCAGTATGTTAAATGGGACAAAAGTACTTTCAGATGGTGCCTTGGACAATGATCTAGATTGTACTAGTGATATAACAGAGGCATTGCATGAACTGAAAACTGAAGAGTTTAAAACAAAAGAGGAAGATGACTCAGAGAACATAGAATTTGGTATATCCTTTCCTGGTATAGAATCAGTTTCTATAGAGACATCTATGGAACCGAAAACGACTGAAACTTCTCACATGGAGGAAAGTACAGCTACTGAGGAGAGCTGGGAGTCCATGTTTAATGATGATGGTGACTGCCTGGATCCACGTCTTCTACAAGAGGTATGTTTACTGGAGGTATGTTTGCTTAATGCTTTGATAATTTGTAGATTCATAGAATTTGGGATTTTGGAGACATTTGTGCACATTCACTGATTTACCTCCAATGTAAGGGTTCCTGCAATACACATAGGATTATAGACTGAGAAAAGACTATCTGGTAGATCTTTAAAAAAAAATGCAGAATTGAGTGATACTTATAATAGCCAAGTCCTGAGTGATTTAGTGAATAGATTAAAGATGAATTTAATGGATACTGGCTATCTATTGAGGAATACAGAGGGAAACTTCTCAAAAGGGGCTCTTCTCTGTTGACAAGATATATTTTACACAGGCCTATTTGAGGGGAGGAGGATAGTTTATTATTGTTTTATTTTTCCAGTAGATGTTCAGATGTTTTTAGACACTGTAGAGTGAAAGAATTAGAGAAAGGAAGAGTAAAATAAAGGAAGGTATGATCGTTTTTTAAGGAATTTATTTTGAGTTAAATTAAAGAATGATTGTCGAGTCTATATAGAAAATATAAGTGATAATGACATGCTGCCTAGTTAGAGTTCATAAATACAAAATGTTAGATTTTTAAAGGCATCTTATAAATTATTTAGTTCAATATTTTCATTTTCTTAATTTAGACAACATTTAAATTAACATAAATACCAACTACTCCCCTTTCATTCCTTATAGTAGTGAGTTCACATAACCTTTACCTGAAATGAAAAAAATTATTTCTCTATAAAATCCCCAATTTCATAAAAGAGAAAATTGAAGCTTAGTGATCATACCTTTAGTAAAGGGAGAATCAGGATTACGGTCTAATTCTATCTTACTCCAATGTTTATATTTTTTTTACCAGACCACTTCCTCACCTATAAAACAGTTGAGTGATTCCAAAGAGCCTTTTAAATACTGATGAGTCTTTTGTTTCTGAGAGTTAAACCAGAAGTACAGAAAAATAATCACACGCATGTGAAAGAGACACATGATACTGAAAAGCTTAGCCCATTGGACAGAATTGACTTTCCAATACCAAGCAATTTCTTCTCACTCTTAGAATGTGTTTGCATGCACACCTACCTGTACCACAGTTAGCACTTCTTATGATCAAATCAGCAAACACTATAATTTAAACATTCCTTAGAAAGAAATATAGAGCAGAAAGTATCTATGAATGGGCATTCATGAACCCCTTGAAATTGCATGAAAATTTTTATAGGTGTAGTTTTGCATAGCTTTCATCAGATTCTCAAAGACAATGGTCCCCATAATATTGTCCCTGGACCAGCAGCATGAGCATCACTTAGAAAATTGTTAGAAATGCAAACTCTTTAGGCCATCAGTGATTCTGATGCACATAAAATGAGAACCACTGCTCAAAGGTAATACAGAAACTTAAATGTACTTCAGAAAATGAGTGTGGTAACTAGAAATTACTGTTAGCCCATAATTAAAAAAACACTGTTCAGAGATGGGTAACGGTTTTTCAGGTCTTAACACTGTTTAGAATAAATGCAAAAGAATGTAGGTAACTACTTAGTATTTTGAGGAGCATAGTACTATAGCCAGAGAGGACACTAGTATGTCGTAAAGCTGGGAATGGCAGGAAAATGGAGTATGTAGTGTTTTAAGCCAAAGACAGCCAGTGCCTGGGTGTCGTGTTTGGGTATCTTCTGAGGTGCTTGGTAGGAAGTGGATCTATGTTGAGGGATGAGGATGGATGAGAACAAAAAAGAAGGAGATGGAGAAATGGATTGAGAATGTTGAAGCAGATCTAACTTTAAACTTTGGTCTCCTGTGCTTTGGGTTTTAGAAGATGTAATAAAAATAATGTTATTAAAAGATGTCACAAATCCAGTAACATTAATAGTCCTTTGGCTACTATTACACTTAATTTATTATTTGTATTACTCCAAACATACTTTATTAAAGATTAAACCAGAATGTTTCCCTACCTTGAAAACTTTCCAACCAAAGATGTTTGGCTCTTTTCCCAGCTGGCCTGTTTCTTTGTTGACAATGGCTAGACATATGGAGGTTTTTCTAATACTTCTAATAGGCGGGAAAGTATGCTATACAGTAGGGTGTGGCAGCCATTGGCATGTGAAGCAGTTTCCTGTGATGTTTGAACCTCTAAAATTGCCTGAGGGGGGTAGAGAGCATAGCTAGGCCATTATTGAGCTCCCAGAATTGCAGTTCTTGATGAGTCTCTGTAGATCACACTCAATCTTCTAAAGCCATGGTATGGGATGCCCAGAGACTTAAGTTGATAATTTATATAGAAAAGGATATTGGCATGACCTCTTTTAACCTTCTGAGTGTTGGTATAAGAACAAAGGAATTATTATTGTCTAAATAAAACTTCCTTAGCTCCTGTGCCTCTCTCTACTGATCGGCAAACTTATTGGTAGGAGGTTTAGTATCTTTTGTTATTAGTTCCAGCTCATGTTAACAGACATATATTTGATTTTTTTTTTTTTTTTTAAGCCTCACCCGGGGAGTGAAGATATTTTTTCTATTAATGTTTAGGGAGAGTGGAAGCGGGGGAGAGAGAGAGGAGAGAGAAAAACATCGATGTTAGACAAATCAATTGGTTGCCTCCTGCACATGCCCCGATGAGGGGTGGGGATTGAACTTGCAACCCAGGTATGTGTTCTTGACCGGGAACTTAACTTGTAGGCTTTATATCTATTGTTCCATGAAATACAGACTAAGAATTGTATATTTTGCTATTATTAGCACTGCTATTTAATCAGTCCCAGAGGCCAAAATGCTTAATAGTTAGCTTAGAAATGGGATATAATTATACAGATTCAATTTTGTGGACTAGGTTACAGCAAAGGACCTTAATCATATTTTCTTGCCAGATCACCCTCTTTTCCTTTCTCTTTCTAATCAGTTCTTAGTATTTATATTTCAGAGGTATTTTTGTAGTCATGCATTTACCTTTCACAATGCATTATTTAGCCCCAGTTTGTAAATGCATGGACATGCAGTGCTTTGTTTTATTTGTTTTTTTGCAAAGTAGCTCTGAAAGTCAATGCCAGAAATCCAAAAATGAAATGAAGGAAACAATTCTAATTACAATAGGACAAAAAATATTTAGAATTAAAATTAACAAAAGACATATAAAACTTGTACTTTGAAAATTGCAAAATGTTGGAAGAAATTAAGTAAGACCTAAATAATGGAAAGACATCACATGTTCATCTCTGATTAATAAAATTAAGATACTTCCCAAATTCATATGGAAATGCAAGGGACCCAGGCTAACCAAAGTGATTTTGAAACAGAAGAACAAAGTAGAAAGACTCAAACTTCCTGATTTCATAGCTATTATAATAAAACTACAGGAATTAAGACAGTGTGGCACCTGGTTTAAGGGTGGACTTGCAAGTGATTTAAGACTCCCCTTGTTTCTGGGGCTCTGAGTTATTAAACTGATATACCAGCCCACTCTAGGCTTTTAAGACTTCGTTAAAAGTTTAGCTAATAGCCGAAACCGGTTTGGCTCAGTGGATAGAGCGTCGGCCTGCGGACTGAGGGGTCCCGGGTTCGATTCCGGTCAAGGGCATGTACCTTGGTTGCGGGCACATCCCCAGTGGGAGGTGTGCAGGAGGCAGCTGATAGATGTTTCTCTCTCATCGATGTTTCTAGCTTTCTATCCCTCTCCTTTCCTCTCTGTAAAAATATCAATAAACTATATAAAAAAAAATTAAAAAAAAAAGTTTATCTAATAATCTTTTTGCTCACTTGTGTGGTGGCTGCTTCTTCCCATGATATGTCAAAGGCAAATCGTGTATATGTTCTGTTTCTCTTTGGAGGGACTTGTCATTCTGTGGACTTTAGTTTTCTTGGTTGTCTTGGATTCTCAACTGTTGAGCGAATTCAAGAAACATTATGATTTTATAGATCAGCTGCTCTTATTGTTATGGTGGGGAAAATACTCTCTTTGTACTTTATGCATCCTAAAAGTGGAAATAGCCCTGGCTGGTTTGGTCAGTGGTTAGAGTGTTGGCCCGAGGACCAAGGGTCATGGGTTCAAATCCCGGTCAAGGGCACCTACTTCAGTTGCAGGTTCATACCTGCCCCAGGCAGGGCGTGTGCAGGAGGCAACCAATCGATATGCCTCTCACATGGTTCTTTCTCTCTCTCTCTCCCTCCGTTTTCCCTTCCCACCCTCCCTCTTTTTCTCACTCCTTCCTCCCTGCCTCCTACTCTCTCTAAAATTCAATGGAAAAAATATCCTCAGGTGAGGATTAAAAAAAAAAAAAGTGGGAATAGCTTGGCCTGTAATAGATTCAGCACTCAGTTAAATTTTGTTTAAAGAAGGTTGAATTCATTGAATATTTAGGTGCCATATAGTATGCTAAGCACTTACTGCATCATTTCATTTAATCCCCACAGCCTTCTATGAGGTATAAATATTACTGTTATTTCCATTTTTTAACATGTAAAACTGAAGCCTAGTGGAGAAACGGAACTAGAGGCACTTCAATAAATAAACATTTTTGTTTGTTTTACTTAAATCACCTTTCCCCTTTCCTCCCTCCTCAGTAAAATTCTTGAATCCATTTTTTACTTCTCCAAGGAAAGGAAGTATAGTCCTGGCATTGACAGCTCTCATTTCCTCATTTGATGGGAAAAGGGGCATGGTATAATAGAGGGAAAGCTTGAAGGGATCTAGTTGGTCTTTTAATTAACAAGAAGACGACACTCTGAAGGCTTTGGGTGGTCAGTATTAGCATCTAGGTTCTATAACAAGTGAATGACAAAATGGCTTTGTTGCCACTTCCCATTTTTCCCTTTCCCTTCTGTTTCTAGTGTAAAATAGTTAATAGCCTTTAGTTTTTTCATAGGATAGTAGAATTTTAAGGTTGTTGGGTTTTTTGTTGTTGTTTTTTTAGAAAAAGAAAATAGCCAAATTTGGTATGTATTTATGTATGGGAACTTCACATATATGAGCGAGTCAGAGACCCCAAATGCATGAGAGGTTCCTAGAATGTTTAAATATTTTTTATTACTATTAATTTCTTTACTAACCTGCTATGTGGCAATTATTTTAGGTAGTTCTCATGCTAGGGACCTTAATTATAATTACTTGTACCACTTAAATTTGCCTTAACAAATTTCTTTGTAAGCTAAGTTCAACAAAAGGTGGACTAACAAAGTGTTTTTATTCCTAAATTTTTGTTTTTGTTCGCTTCCAAAAGAAAAACTATGAGATGAGTCTTATCAGTAAGCTCAAATAATACAAACTTTATTAATTGATCTCCTCAGTTATTTTCTGAAATTCATTTTCCACAATGTGCCATTTGTAACTCACCACATTAATCATTCCACATTTTCTCACACAGTAGTTGATAGATGCAAGTTAGGTTTCATGCATTGCCTGTCTTTGCTAGACATTCAATACCTTTTCAAATATTTCACATGTATAATATAAACTGGGTGATAGAACCCTGGTCATTGTATTTATGAACAGCATTAATACAGAGACAATGTTAAAGGTTAGGTAATAGGAACATGGAGACTAGGAGAAAGATTGTTTGGGGAGAATCCTATATAATAAAACCCTAATATGCAAATTGACCGACAGCAGAACAACCGGTCACTATGATGCGTACTGACCACCAGGGGGCAGATGCTCAATGCAGGAGTACCACAGGTGGAGCACCGCTCAGCCAGAAGCCAGGCTTACGGCTGGTGAGCACAGTGGCAGTGGTAGGAGCCTCTCCCACCACCGTGGCAGTGCTAAGGAGCAGAGAGCGGGCGGGCGGTAAGGAGTGAGGGGTCCCAGACTGTGAGAGGGATCCCCAACTGCCAGCTTAGGCCCCATCCCCATTGGGGGATGGGGCCTAAGCCGGCAGGCGGACATCCCCCGAGGGGTCACGGACTGCAAGAGGGCACAGGCCAGGCTGAGGGACACACACACACACACACACACACACACCAGTGCACGAATTTTGTGCACCGGGCCTCTAGTCCTATCTAATAAAAGAGTAATATGCAAATTGACCATACCTCCGCTGTACCCATAAGTCACGCCCACCAGCCAATCAGGAGTGAATATGCAAATAAACCCAACCAAGATGGCTGTGGCCACAGAGAGAGCAAGAGGGAGGCTTGGGTTTTCCTAGGAATGGAGGAAGCCAAGCTTTCCACCTGCCCTTGCTGGCCCAGGCCTCCACTCAGTGCTACAAAGTTTCAATGATAGAAGATAAATAAATCCCAACAGACATGGTGGCAGCCACAGAGCTGGAGAGAGCAGGAGGCTAGGGTTGCTCCTGGCGATGGAGGAAGCCAAGCTTCTGCAGCCCTGGCCTGCCTTGGCTTCCGCTTAAGGCTACAAAGTTTCAATTATAGAAGATAAATAAATCCCAACAGAAATGGCTGCCGTCACAGAGCGAGCAGAAGGCTTGGCTCCGCTCCAGGCTACGAAGTTTCAAGTGTAGAAGATAAATAAATCCCAGATACCAGGGCCTCTGCTTGGGTCGCCAGGGGGTGTGGCTGGCCTGCAAACCACCACAGGCTCCTCGCCCAGGCCACCCCATGCCCCAAGGGAACCCCCACCCTGATCCGGGACACCCTTCAGGGCAAACCAGCTGGCCCCCACCCATGCACCAGGCCTCTATCCTATCTAATCCTATCTAATAAAAGAATAATACGCAAATTGACCATCACTCCAACGCACAAGATGACTGCCCCCATGTGGACACAAGATGGCCAGCAGGGGAGGGCAGTTGGGAGGGACCAGACCTGCAAGGGAGGGCAGTTGTGGGTGATCAGGCCAGCAGGGGAGGACAGTTGGGAGGGGCCAGGCCTGCAAGGGAGGGAAGTTGGGGGCAATCGGGCCTGCAGGGAAGGGCAGTTGTGGGGGACCCAGGCCTGCAGGGGAGAGCAGTTGGGGGTGACCAGGCCTGCAGGGGAGGGCAGTTAGGGGCAAACAGGCTGGCAGGGGAGCAGTTAGGCATTAATCAGGCTGTCAGGGGAGTGGTTAGGGGGTGGTCAGGCTGGCAGGCAGAAGCGGTTAGGGGCAATCAGGAAGGCAGGCACGTGAGTAGTTGGGAGCCAGCAGTCCTGGATTGTGAGAGGGATCCCAGATTGGAGAGGGTGCAGGCTGGGCTGAGGGACACCCCCCCTACCCCCCGTGGACGAATTTCGTGCACCGAGCCTCTAGTATTATATAATGATCTGGCTTGATGTGACTTACTAATATGCTTCTTCTTTCTTAGTTATCAGGGAATATGAAGAATACAAAAAGCATCCAGGAACCTAGATTTGATTATTATAACAGTGAAGTTCCTGATATTGACCTCAGTGATTGTGAATTCCCACATGTCATTGAAATTTATGACTTCCCTCAAGAATTTCGTACTGAAGACCTCCTACGGGTTTTCTGCAGTTATCAGTAAGTATTGCAAATGGTTGGGGATGTTAGGGAAAGTGGGATGAAGTTTTCTTTAAAATGTCTTCTGAAAAATTATCTCTTATGTTTTCATATTCCCTGTTGTTAACTTTAGCATCAAGTTTACTTATTGTCTTTTCCATGTCCATTAGAAATGTTCTGTATTAAACCACTCTTTTTCTAAATCCTTAGAAATGCCAAATAGTCTTTCTAGACACCATTTTAGCAGTTAGGAAGACCAGTATTAATGATGACTTCTAAGTCTGTCTTCATAGTGTAATTAGTTCATTTTATATTTATTATATATTATTGATATATTGTTGACCCTTGAAAAAGGTAGGGGTTAGGAGTGCAGACCAACCCACACAGTCAAAAATCCACATATAACTTTTGACTCTCCAAAAACTTAACTGTTAAGAGCCTACTGTTGACTGGAAGCCTTACTGATAACATAAGCAGTTGATTAACACATATTTTGCATGTTATAAGTATTATGTACAGTATTTTACAAAGTAAGCTAGAGAAAAGAAATGTTACTAAGAAAATTATAAGACAGAGACAGTACATTTATAATACTGTACTATATCTATTGCTACTCTAGGTTTTAAGAAATTCACACATAAATATTAATAAATTCACATGCAAGTTCAAAGCCATCCATGTTCAAGGGTTAACTATATTTGGATGTATGCCTGGCATTCTTTTTTGTATGTTTACTTGTCCCATCTTTTTCTCCTCTTTCTTGCCTTCTTTTGGATGGATGAGGTATTTTTTTCATTCTATTTTTGGGGGAAATGATGCTCTGTTTCTATTCTTTGGTGGTTACTTTAGAAATTACAAAATGCATGCTTATCAGTGGCTAAAGTTAATATTTTCACACTCATCCCAAACACTGTAAGAGCTTTTAGCTTCATTCCCCAATTCCATTCTTCACTTCATCCCCACCCCATTTTATATGCTACTAGAGGCCCGGTGCATGGATTCTTGCACTGGTGGGGTGCCTCTGCCTGGCCTATGGGGATCGGGCCAAAACCAGCTCTCTGACACCCCCCCGAGGGGTCCTGAGTTTTGAGAGAGCACAGGCCAGGCTGAGGGACCCCACTGGTGCACAAATCCGTGCACTGGGCCTCTAGTATGCATATAAGATCTTCGGTTAATCTCTTCCCATCCTCATCCCTCTCCCCTTCCCTCTGATATTCATCGGACTGTTGCATGTTTCTATGCCTGTGGTTTCAGCTCCTACATTGAGCATATGCACCCTGGTGGTCAGTGTGCATCATAGCTACCGGTTGCTTAGTCTTTTATAAATATAGATTATGATTGAGCATTGTGATTCTTTTTAATTTTTTTCTCTTTTTTCTTATAAACTCTATTTGATGTTACTGTTTTATATATTCAGCATTCAGATTTACCCACTTTCTGTGTTCTTCATTTATATCTTCTTGCATCTCATACCTACCATCTGAAATCTTTTTCTTTATGTACGTGTGGGACAATTATTTAGCATTTACTTTAATGATAGTCTGCTGGTAAGAAAGTCATTTTTTGTTGTTTTTTAATGGTTTTATTTCAACTTCACTCTTGAAAGATGTTTTTGCAGGATATAGAATTATAGATTGGTGGTTACTTTCTCTCAGAAACTTGAAGTTAGTATTTTACTGTTTCCTGGCATTCCTTCTGGAGGGTGAGAAGTCATCTCAACGTCTAGCAACTGTTGCTTCTGAATGTAATTTTTTTTCCTTTGGATGCTGTTAAGGCTTTCTCTTTGTTTTTAGTGTTCTGCATTTTCAATATGAGGCTTTATGTTTCTATTTATTTATTCATTCTGAGATTATTTGGGCTTCTTAAATCAGTGAATTAATGTTTTTCATTGGTTTTGGAGAGTACCCTCACATATTATCTCTTCAAATATTGCCTCTGCCAGTTTCTCTCTCTTCTACCTTCTCTGAGATGCCAATCAAATGTATATTAGACCCCCTCACTTGATTCTCATGTTAACTCTCATATTTTTTATTTTTGTCTGTTTCATTCTGAGTAATTTCTTTAGCTCTAGTTTCCAGTTCACTAATTTTTTCTTCAGCTGTTTAATTTGCTGTTAAATCTGTCCATTGAATTTTTAAATTTCATTTTATGTTTCTAATTTTTCAAAGTTCTCTGTCTTTTTCAAATATGCATAGTCAGTTTTTAGTTTCTTGTTTTCTCTAAGTATTTTCAAAATTTAAAAAATTTCTTCAAGTATATTAAACATAGACTGTATATAGTTTATATCTGGTAACTACTTTACCTGAAGCCCTTTTAGTTCTATTTCATCAAATTTTCACTCATAGTGCCTTGCTTTTTTGCAGATTTAGTTCCAAGAGCTCTCCATTTTCTTTAGAATTTTATTTATGGGAATTTATGCCTCCAATAAAAGAAGAAGATTTCTCCTGAAAGGATTTGTGTTTTTTTCTACCAAGCACCAAGGGCACTAACAGTTCAGGAGCACTGTAAATTAAATTATTGATTTGAGGTTATTCTGACCACTCAGAAATAGTCAAGTGGAGAATGATAAAAAATGATTGTTACATGTTTCAACTAGTTTAACAACACTTATAAGTGTCCATTCTTTTGACAGTCTTTGATGTAGTGCCTAGGCCTTTTTTTTTTTTTTTAAGTTATTTGTCTATTGGTAGAAGACGTTTTGTATATTAGCATATTATTCTAGTTTCACTTCTTATAAGTGGAGTAAGAACTTTAACATACTTTCAGAATCATCTGAGTGCATATTGCTTATAGGGTTAAATGTTTCCTCTGTCTTTTATAGCTGTTTTGCGCAAACAGTTGTCAGTAGTTTCTTGGGATTTTTAATGACTTCACCTTTCTCTGGTCTTCCAATGCATTCAACTAAGTTTTTATAGACAGTTAAGACCCAATATCCAAACCTATTCCATATAAAATGCGTAATAGATTTTAAAAAGCAGTCGAGATTAAATCACTAATTAGAACTACCTTAGATTGTCATTAATAATGACGACTTTTAAAACCAAGGATCAGGTTTGATGTCTAAACTTTGAAGATTAGTTAATTCTAATGAGTTATTACCTTCCCTTTGATTTGTTTCTTTTTAATCTCACCTGTAAGACCGTTTTTCTTATCAAATCTAAAAACATCCTCAAAAGAGAGGCATTTTAAAGGATTATAAATTCTAAAGTCTAAAAGATTCTCCAGAATTCATCTAGATCTTTTTGTATCCTTTTGTAAACTATCTTATGATATATATTTTTACTATTGAATTTTTTCACAGTCTCCAACCCCTGTGGTCGCTTTATGCTACGGTTAAACTTACTCTTACATTTAGGAAATTTTCTAACTAACCATCAAAGCTTCCTTTATTCTATTTTCCTCAAACGAATTTTTTTCTCAAAAGAATTTTTTTTCTTCACTTGTTTTTAAAGAGGGAAAATATTTTAGCAGTTGACTTTTTTTCTTTATAGTAGTTTATAAAAATAGAAAAGGTCATGATCTATAATAATGCCTGTGAGTCAAATACTACAGGCAGCTTTGTGTTTTAATCATTAATCACCATCTTCATTAATAATCTTTTTTTAT
Source organism: Plecotus auritus (assembly GCF_963455305.1). NCBI lineage: Eukaryota > Metazoa > Chordata > Mammalia > Chiroptera > Vespertilionidae > Plecotus > Plecotus auritus. The sequence goes on along the minus strand of NC_137783.1, from coordinate 21,717,878 downwards.
TAATATTGCTATTAATAATAAAAAATAATGAGTGCCATTCATTTACTAAATACCCCCTGAGTGCTCAACACCGTGTGCTCTTTGCCTTGTCATGAATGATCTTATTTCCATTTTTACAACTCTGTGAGGAAGTACCATGCCCATTTCTACAGATGAGACCTAGCTTCAAGAGCGGTTAAACTCAAGGTGGATAGCAGAACCCGATTCCATTTATATCTGATCCTTAAACACTGTGCTCTTTCCACAGTACTGTACTGAGTCCATGAGCAGTTTTAAGCTCCTAGCTAAAAAAATAGCTGTCATGCCATCATCCTGATAGTCCTTGTGTTAATTATATAGCTGTGCTCCAAAATAAAGGAGTTTTTTAGACTAGGGCAGGCTTTCTGATAACAGTTGTACTTTCTCTCCATTACTTGATTTTTTTTATTTGAATGATTTGTCTCCCTCTCTGTTTGTCTCTCTATCTCTGTCCGAAGCCTACACATGCATTAAATCCAGGTGACCTTCCCTGCCTTCCGCCGCCTCTCATGTTCTTCTAACCCTCCTCTGCTTCCCCTTTCTACCGCTTCTTGTTCTGTGCCCTTAAGAATATCTCTTGTAAAATAGTGTGTTAAATACTTTACCTCCCTAAGGGACTTGTGAGGATTAATTAGTTGATGTCTATAAAATAACTGAAAATGTAAAATACTCCCAGGTAGTTCTTTATAATGGTATTATTGTTTTTAAAATTTAGTGGCTTCTTCTATTCTCCAAGCTGTTTTTGTTTCATTATCCCCATTCCACCAATGTGCTGTTGAGTGTTTCTTTCTCATCCTGAAATGCTTTATGAGACTCTATTTGAAAGATGTTTCATAAAGTAAATTTTATGAAACAAAAATTGTTTTTTTTGTTGCAGGAAGAAAGGATTTGATATTAAATGGGTGGATGACACACATGCCCTAGGAGTATTCTCCAGTCCAATTACAGGTATTTACTGAATGAATTTCATTGTGTTTTTTTTTTTTATTATCTATTTTATTGTCTATTTTTTATTGCCTGTTGTGTACTTGTCCTTACTTCCCTTTTATTTCAGCCACCCAGCATTTTATTCAGCCAGTATAGATAGGTATTTGGCAGATACAGGTTTTTGAGGCATGGCATTTTGGTATCCATGAGCTTCTCTTCTCCCTTTTCACCTTAATCCAATGGTATTTAGAGAAATAGGCACCTTCTTTCAAGGTTATCTGCTGCATAATTGTTCGTTTCAGTAGTACATAAACAGATTATAGGTAGATATTTAAGAAGCCTGTGTGACTAAATCTTGTAATATTTAAGATTTTTCCCCCAGACAAATGAATTTGCAGTAGCCCTTTAACCAGCTATAGACAATATTCAAACCAATGGGCATGGCTCTATTTCAGTAAAACTTTATTTACAAAAGTCAGGTGGTTGGCTGAACTTGATTATAGAGCCATAGTTTATTGATCCCTGATCTAAAATAACCACTGCCAAGTTGTTCCTTACAGACGTTCTAGAGCTTACCATCTCCTTTGCTTGCCATGAAAGAAAAAATAAAAAGCACGTAACATCTAGGGAATACTTTTTAAGAACTACTAGTAGACTTAAATTTTCATTTGCATCGCTCTTTTTCATGTCTTCTGCCTCCTTATATTTATTCCTCTTTGCAGCTCGTGATGCTCTGGGTAGTAAACATACCATGGTGAAGATCCGGCCCTTGTCACAGGCCACAAGAGCAGCCAAGGCCAAAGCTAGAGCTTATGCTGGTGAGCCTAATGTCAGGTGTTTTTTTTTTCTTGTTAATAGTAGTGTTACTGTTTTTTCAGCACTTGTACAGCATCCAGAGTAGTAAAGACATATGACTTTTATTTTTAGTGTTAAAGGAAGTATGTTTTTAAGGAAAGAGTAATATAGAAAAGGCTGTGTAGGAAATGTGGCATCTGAGCAGCCACTTGGAGAGAATGGATGATGCTAACTGCAAGCTATGCAGCAATCATTTTCTGATGACATCCTTATCTAGTTTACCTCTGTGTTTAGTTGTTTGATAGAGTCACTGTAAGAAATTGTGTTAATACAGATAAAGAAGCCAGGGTTGTTTGTGCTTTGCCATGTTAATTTCCTCTGATCATCTATCAGGCTCGTATTAATTACTGCTGATGCAGCCCTTGTTAGTCTATTTTGTATGTTAATTACTGAGTTAAATCACTTGGTGCTAGAGTGCTTTCTCTTCCTTACTCCCTCTCTTTCTCCCATTCAGAGTTCCTCCAGCCAGCAAAGGAGCGTCCTGAGACTTCTGCAGCCCTAGCTAGAAGACTAGTCATCAATGCCCTTGGGGTTCGAAGTAAGCAGAGCAAAACTGAACGGGAAGCAGAGCTCAAGAAACTGCAAGAAGCCCGAGGTGAGTTGAAGCGATGGTGTTCTTCTCTAGTCCCTTTAGAGCTCACTATAATGCATGCGTTAAAAAAAAAAAAAAGCAGCAGCAGCAGCTCATTTTTTTGGTCATTTTCTTTTCCTAGAAGCCTCCCAAGTATATTGAAATTGTCTGCCTATTCCACACACCAAGGCATCTTAATCCATTTACTTACTGTTGTTTTCTAAGATAGGTTCGGTCTTCTCAGCTCATCCATGGCTTTTCCTATAGTTCTTGCTCCAAAGGCTGAGAAAAAATTTTTGTGTGAAAACATATGGTCTTCTAGGTAGAAAACATTATTTGCTGTGGTTTCACTGGACCATGATTGTCATGCTATTATCAAATGGTTGAGTTCTTAGGTAGAAGACAAATTAAGGAAAAGCCAGCCACTGGCATTGATGATGATAACTGTAGGAGTTATTTATTTATTTTTTTGTAAGACAGTCCTGAGTGGCTCCATTAGGGTACATCTAGATTAACCTAGCTTCTGATTATTTTTCAGTACCTAAGAGTTCTCAGAAAATATTTCAACTGATTCACAAGCAGTATTTTTCTTTCCCTATAAATTTTAAGTTGAGGTTAAAATCTCTCTTCCCATTGTAGGCTGTTGACTTGTCTGTAAAGGTTTGGGATTCTGGCTTTGTACTTAAGTACTTTTTATCAACCTTCAGGCTTTAGACATTCTTATTGCCTTAGCCCATGATCTGTGGAATCTGTGAAGGCAATTTATTCTGAAAATTCCACTTACTGAAAAGTAACTTCATTTTTTCATTAAACAAATTGAAGTTTCAAATTCTTTGTTTATTGCCAGTCTAACAAGGCCATTAATACTTCCTGTCCACTCTGCTTTGGTGATAGCAGGGAGCTTACAGACTCTCGGCTGCACTGGCCAGATAACCAGTGACAGAGTGTGTCATGGCAGGTGCTAGAGTTTCAGAGTAGAACCCAACTAATTTTTGAAACTAGTGATTATAATGAGGCAGCTTTGATTTTTCCAATGCATGGTTTACTCAAAGGCCTCATAGAAGATAGAAATAGGGTAGGATTCATCTGCTTTTTATAGATGGCAATAACATAATTAGGTTAAAGGAGAATGTGCCATGTCCTTAACCCTTTATTAATTGGTTATCTTTGAAGAAAGTGATTTCTCTATGATAAGCACAATTATCAGAAGATCAATAGAGAGTAATAACAGTAGTATCTATAGAAAGAGATATGACTTACTTTTTTAGTATATCATGCTTTTCTGTGTATCTCTACAGATTACTGCAGCAGCAGTTATGCATGGATGCCATCTGAGTATTCCCTCTACTCTGTAGGCACATCAGCATGCAGCTCCACTTGAAGTATTTGTTTTAAGTACCCAGCTATACAAAGGACAGTTCAGTGATGTAATTAAAAATGAGACTGTTGGTTAAGTGGGTACCCTGTTACTTTTTAAATGAAGGTCTTGAGTTGTGAATAGAGATCCACTGTGATAAGTTCCTATTATCTGTTGGTGCTGAGGCTGTACAAATTATAGAGGACTCTTCCTTTATTATGGTTCAGAGTTTTCCCATTCTTCATATCTGAGAAAATACATATGGAAAATTCCTGATTTACCTCTTTCTGGCTTCTTTATGTACCCGGTATTGAGCAGATTCTCTGTTACCTGTCTACATGTACCCCAAGGCTTCTCACTTAGCAAATTTTTTTCTGTGGAAATTAAAAGTACTGGTTAGGTGTTAAGAACAGATATTTTTGTTCCAGACCTTCTTCCACTAGAGGAGGAGGAATCAATATAGCATGGGTGGATAACATAGACTCTGGCATCAGATTACCTGGGTCTACATCTTAGCTCTCTATTTATTGGCTGTGTGATTTTGGGCAAATTAGTTACTCTCTGTTTCCTCATCCATAAAATGGAAATCAAGTGAGATAAAACCTAAAAGATATTAGTCATCTTCAAAAACCATAGGAATACTCTCCTTTCTATTTCTATAGGCCTATAACTAGTATGTGACAAATGTTAGCTGCTCCTGTTTTTATTAATACTAGTAAATATTATATGGTGAGTCCAGTGCAGATTCCAGGGCATATTTTATTTTAAATTTTATATAATACTCTACCAATTACATTTGCCATTTACTGAACACCTGCCCTGTGCAGAGAGCGTTATGATCCATATTTAGGAGAATTAGACTAACAATCTAGTGAAGATACCTGCTTTGGGTAAGGAAGAAAATATGAACCTGGTATTTTCAGCAATTGTTTCTCCTCTCACTTTAGTTTTGAAGTTTTTAAAATTAAAAGCCATGGCAAGATTTTAGTTGATTAAAAGGATTGGAAGGAAACTCCAGGTAATGTAACATTAAAATAACTCTGTGATGGATGGCTTTATATCCAGTTTAGAGATGGCCCAGAGAAGTAACTAGCAGCCTAAGGTCTCCCAGCTGGTAAATTGAGAGGAGACATTTTAGCCTAGTCCTCTCTAATTAAAATATATGTTCTTTCTATAATACTTGTAATCCCTCTTGAAGGATTTTGGGGCAATTAAAAATTTTTTTCCCAGAAAAAAATATACTTAGAAAATTTTAAGGTCTTCAGAAAATAAAATATGACAGGCTTCTTTTTAGTTATCTGTTGCAGTGGTTAGCAAGCAGTTTTCATTGTCAGAAAATTTTTCCTTTGATCTACCTTAAATCTGTATGATAGTTTAATACAGATTCCTCTTTCTTTCTTAATAGAAACAGAGAATGTCTGGATACCATTCTATTCTAACAAACTTTAACTAGAATGATCAAGGGCAGATCATTTAGGAATGTGGTATAATAGAGTTTTTGCCATTAACTAGTTGTGTGGCCGTGGGCATGTCGGTGTACCCCAGTTTCCACCAAAGCGACTTACCTGACCATGAAGAATTTTTTAGTACAACATAAGTTAACATGTGTAAAATTGTTCAGAAAAGTGCTTTACAAATTCAGGATACTGTTATTTATGTGATTCCTGGGAAATTATTGTTCATTATAATAATACTAGAGGCCCAGTGCACAAAATTTGTGCACTGGTAGGGTCCTTGGCGGCTGCTGGCCGGGAAATCCCTCCCTTCCCCTGGTAGCCTGCTGCCGCCGCTGGCCAGGGCCTCCCTTCCTTCCCCCAGCCGCCTGCTGCCACTGCCAACCAGGGCCTCCCTCCCTTCCCCCGGCTGGCCATGCCCCCTGGTCGAACTCCCAGACGACCCCCGGGTCGAGGGGACAATTTGCATACTACGCTTTTATTATGTAGGACTAGAGGCCTGGTGCATGAATTCGTGCCTGGGGGGGGGGCACCGTTGGCCGGCTGGGGGAAAGGGACTGCGGGAGGTTGGCCAGCTGGGGGAGGGATCGCAGGAGGTTAGCTTTGGCCCCAAAGAGGGAGCCGGCCCTCGGCCCCCCAGGAAAGGGGCTGCGTCTGCTGCCCCCCACCCCCAGTTCCCTGCCCCAGCCCGGGGCCCAAAGGCCCCAGCGGGGTCGGGAGAGGAGGCGATGGTTGCCGGGTTGGGCTCAGAAGAAATGGATGCCAGCCACCATCGGTGCCCCACCACCATGCAGTTTCCCGCCTCCCCTCCTCCTCCTTCCCTCTCTGCCGCGGTGGCAGCGGGTGGGCGGCCCCCAGGGAAGGGAGAGACCCTTGTGTTGAGGGCTGACTTTCAATAGATCACAGCAAGGAAGCTGCTGTGCTATGTACAAAATCCCAACCCAGAAGCAGGTCTCTACGCCGGCCGGGGTGAGGGGCGGCGCGAGTTTGGCTGTGATAGTGCACTGATTACCAGAGGGCATCTCCTGTGTTGAATGTCGCGCCCTTGGTGGTCAGTGCGTGTCATAGCGACTGGTCAACCAGTTGTTCCGGTTGTTCAGTCATAACGGTTGCTTAGGCTTTTATATATATATATATATATATAGAATAGGTTTCTGCCTATTTATTTTATTGGGAAATGAAAGTTTTCTGGGCCAGTTATGTGAGTGCTTTAGGTTAATCATTTCATACTAATTCTTCTATTCTTGCTTAGTTCCTTGCCCTTAAGGCTGCTGTTGCTCTTTCTCTCTACTTAGTTTACTTTCTTTAAAGGTTGTAGGTAAAGTTAATAAGAGCTTTTCTCATGCAGTCTGTCAGCTATTATCTGCTTTCCTTTCCATTTAATAGAGGGACAGCATGTTTCTTTATCTTTCTGTTAATATATTTTCACATTTCCCCCCTTTTTTTTGTAGATATTTTTAGATATCAGAATAGTGGAAAATATGCTGGTTTGAGAATTATATATGGACCTGGGTTCCAGCATCAGTTTTTCACTGATTATGCAACCATAGGCAAATCACTTAAACCCCGCTCCAACCTTTCATTTACTTTTTAAAATGAAGAAAATATTTTGTCTCATTCTAACCTATCTTTCTCTATTCTAATCATGTTCTATACTTCTAAATGTATGTCTCACATTTTCATTATTTCTTTGTGCTTCTCAATTTGTCTCCCTAATCTTACTGGTTATCTCATATGGTTTACAACTAGACTTTCTTCTTATATACATATTTGTTAATTGAGATCTACAGTCTTTTATCAGAAAGCATTAGGGCAGGAAATGTTTCAGAATTTTGTAATATTCTAATTTTAGAAAGATATTATGGTTATCTTAATCTTTGTTTCATAACACCAAAATCAGACACATTAACACTGATATTTCTGCTTCATAGTGCATGACTAGTCACTCTAAATGGCACATGTAAAGGCTATAAACAGTCCTATATCCTTCAGGTTAGATTTATCAGCAAATGAGTTTTGGCCCAGAATTAAAAAACAAAACTTTGTTTTCAGAACTGCTTTGATTTTAGAATTGTGGATTCTGAGCCACTCTTCCCATATTGCCTTTCTGATTTAAGTTCCTGAGCTTATTGAAAACTTTGAGTTCTAGTAATTCACTATTCTGGGTTCTTTTTCTTAGAATCCAGAACTAGTGTTTGATTGTTTTCATATAAAGTTGCCTTTGCCTTTAGATACACTCCTAGCTTTCCTGTTTGTGAGAATCAGAACAGTGCCTTCCTAAGAAATGTGCTGTTTCCTAGAGAATCCCAACCCAATTCATAAAGCCAAGTCACAGGGCACTGAATTAACTAGCCTTCCATTTGGAATTTGCTGACCCCCATATTTTTTGCCTCTTGTAACTTTGCTGCTATATTCTGATCATGCCACAAGATGGTGCCCAAATAGCAGCGAATTTCTCTTTCTCACATGTACAAGTGCCTGTCAACTTCCTGACAAAGTTCTTTGCCCTTAAAGTACAGTCAAATATTAGTACAGGAATTTTATAAGAGGTTTTGCTGATTTGGAAAAGATATGAATAGCAAGTGTTAACTCTAAACTCACCTTGTTTTCCATAATCCCCCTGGTTTATGACTTGCAAAATCTTTATAGACATTATCTGAAATAATAGCCCTTGGGAGGAAGAATTTAGACTTGTCATCTACATTTTATGGTATCAGGATAAATGGCAAACCATGAAATTAGAACTGGTATTATGTCACCTAATGAAGTACTTGGGCCACTTCATTCATGTGTGGTCTGTATTTTACCCATTTTGGTGAAATTGTTAAATAGAAACTAGGGTTTTATGTTAAAAATTAAAGATATGTGCATTTTTTGTTTTTAGAAATAGTCCTTAGTTTTCCTCCATTATGTGTGGCCATTTTTCCATTTTGGAATTGTATATTCCAGAAGATTTCTGGTTCCTGAAAGTGCTCTGAAAATACTGAAATTCAGTTTGCCTCTGAAATATTTTTTCTGTAAGATTGTAATAAGATGTAACTAAAGCCCAGGGACTATCACCTCCATTTGAACAAGAAGTTGGAAGAAGAATGTTGAAATACTAGAGGCCTGGTGCACAAAATTCATGCATGGGGGGGTGTCCCTCACCCTCAGCCTGGCCTGTACCCTCTCCAATCTGGGACCCCTTGTGGGATGTCTGACTGTCTGCGGGATTGTGCCTAAACCTGCAGTCGGACATCCCTCTCACTATCTGGGACTGCTGGCTCCTAACTGCTTGCCTGCCTGATTGCCCCTAACCGCTTCTGCCTGCCAGCCTGATCATCCCCTAACCGCTCCCCTGCTGGCCCGATTGCCCCCAACTGCCCTCTTCTGCTGGCCTGTTTGCCCCCCAAATGCCCTCCCCTGCTGGCCTGATTGCCCACAACTGCCCTCACCTGCCAGCCATCTTGTGGTGGCCATCTTGTGGTGGCCATCTTGTGACGACGCATGATGCCACCTAGGCTTTTATTATATAGGATATTGTTGATCACTGTTGAAATATATGGGAAGATCAGTAAACTGGGAATAATGGGCAATTATATGGAAGCCCTAACACAGTTGAGAAATAGAATTAAAATAAATATATTATCAGCAAGACTAGAATCTGGGTCCTACTAGATTTCTGACTTATTCCATATACTTTTTATTTCTTATTAGCTCCAGATCTTTCTCTTTCTATTAAATAGTAATAGTAACATTTCCATTTAACCAAGTACTTGGAAAGTTAAAGATATTAACTCTTGGTATCCAATTAGAGAAGACCAGGAAATCCAGCTCTCTCTTGATTAGTTTACCTTGTAATTGGGATTAAGGGAAAGTCGCTGGTTATATGACGTACACTGCCACTTTTAACACTGCCCTAATTTACAGAAAGAAAACGGTTGGAAGCCAAGCAACGAGAAGACATCTGGGAAGGCAGAGACCAATCTGCAGTTTGACCATCACTCAATGGAAAGGATAATTCCATGAATTCAGAAAATATTTCCATAGTCTTCAGATAAGAAGATCCTTCCAGAGCTCTGTGTTGTGTACATGCAAATGTGCATGTTAATGAAAGAAAGGGATAAACTGGTCAAGACAAGGACTGACTGGTGTAGAAAGAAGATAGACTTCTGTCTGTCTTCATTCCTAAATGCAGTTCTTTGGAATCACCTTATTGTGTTGGGCATAGAAGGGAGCCATCAGCTAGTGAGAAACTTGGAAAGAATGACTTCCAGGAGTCCTCTGGACAGGGAAAGTCATGGGAGCATGGGTCACACTTCCAGGATGTTTTAAGCAGATACGAAACAGAGGATTTAAACCTGTGATGATGGGAGATTTAGGCCCTGCAAAACCAGGGTGTTCTTTAGTACCTCACAAAGCTGAGAACAGCAATATTGAAGCAGTATCTGGTATACTTGGGATTCACAGACTCTACACTGCCAGTTCCAGAACTCCCAAATGGGTGAACTGCAGCAGATGAGGGTATTTGGACTCCAGAGTTGTACGGAGAAGCTGAGTGCCTGGGGCTTCTCCAGCTGCACAGCAGCCAGGGACATGCCAGCTTCATTTCTCATAGGAAGCCAGTCTTGGGAGCTGTATGCTAGTTCCAGCTTGAGTAGTCTATCATGTTGTAAGAGGGAGACATTAAAGTCCATTTTATGACCTAGATCACTCTGGTATTTGTCATTCCCATAAAGAAATTGGTAAGCAGCTCTCCTCATCTTTATCCCTTATAATGCTGTGTGTGGGTTCAGTGGATCTCTTGATTTTATTGTACCCATGAGCAGAGAGGTGATCATCTCTCTGCCCCAGAGTAGACTACAAACGTGCCTCTCCTGAGATTGGTATGTGGCAGTTCCTCTTCCCTTCTTATCCTCTTTGTGCACCCAGACTCCAGCCTCTTGCTTTTTCACATTTCTATCAAATCTGACATCCTGCAGAAAATATCTGGCATGCAGCATGTTCTTGGTATGATCTTCTCAGCCTGTGCCAGAGGCACTTGGCAAGCAGTACCAGACCGTCCATTACAATGAAAAGGAGCCAGAATAAAACAAACACCTCTAGGCAGTGAGAGATTTCCTCCTAAAGGATGTGGACAGGTCAGAGCTGTCACCTCAGGCTTTACCCATTTCATATCTGCATTCCCAGTGTTTTTAGAAAGTACTTCTGCACTGAAGAAATGATAGTGCTAGACCTTAAGATGCTGAGGAAGCAAGAAATAGTGTTTCATTGTGCTTTTAACTAAGGCATTAGCCTCATTTTTATATGATTTAGTGCCTGTGACAATGATGGATTATTAGCATTGCCTAGAACATGGTGGAGTCGGGCTTTTTTCAAACAGTTCCTCAAATGACACTGGCCTTGGGTCTTAGTCCTGACACAACTACCCCTGCTTCTATTCTGGTCTTGGAGCCCTCTCACAATTTCTCGGCATTGTTTTTTTCAGTCTTGGTCCATTTTGAAAGTGTCCCTTGTTCATGTGCAATGCCTCCAGTTCCAGTTTGGAGGATTAAATCTTTTTCTTGACCCTCTGACCCAGTGCTTAGACCAGTGCCCCTCTCTTTGGCTTGCAGCTGCCCAACTTGTGCTCTGTTACCACAGAACAGATTTCTCTAAGGTAGGCATGTGTAATGGGAAAACGTGGTTGCATTTGAAAGGAAATGCAAGGAATTATAGCCAGGCTTCCTACCGAATGGTATACCTCAGGTATAGTTTTGCTGTGTGTTGATTCTTTAGGGCAGAGAGTGACCTTGGGCAGTAAAAAGATGATTGCCACTATCACTTGTCTTTGAGGGGACCTCCCCTTTCTTAAAGCATTTTAGCTTTAAAGGGCATTATTGAAAGTAACATTGCCCCATGTTTATTGCCCAGTTTTCTTGTAGTCCTCATAATTGCTAGAAGTTACTTTTGTTTTCTCTCTAATGCTTTATACTAGGTGGCTAGCAGCTTGTGCATGTTTTCTTCCTTCCTTCCTTCCTTCCTTCCTTCCTTCCTTCCTTCCTTCCTTCCTTCCTTCCTTCCTTTCTTCCTTCCTTCCTCCCTCCCTCCCTCTCTCCCTCTCTCCCTCTCTCCCTCTCTCCCTCCCTCCCTCCCTCCTCCCTTCCTCCCTCCCTCTCTCCCTCTCTCCCTCTCTCCCTCCCTCCCTTCCTCCCTCCCTTCCCTTCCTCCCTCCCTCCTTCCCTCCCTCCTTCCCTCCCTCCTTCCCTCCCCTCCCCTCCCCTCCCTTCTCTTCTTTTCTCTTTTCTTTTTTTTTCTTTCTTTCTTTTCTCCCAGCTAACCATCATCTGCCTCTAACTTTCAGATTTATCCTTATAACCAGACCCAGAGAAATGATTTTTTTAAGCCAATATTAAAAACTATGGAGTGCTGCTGCTTCTACCATTAGTAGAGAATGTGTTTTTCATTATCTTTTTCTAGTAGTTGGGATTGATGTATACTGGCTAGAGGTAAGAGGTCCTGCCATGGCCCGGCATGGACTACATTGAGCTTGTCCAGATGGGAATAAAATCTTTGACCATATCTAAACCATGCCTTCACAAACTGAGCTGACAAGCACCCTGTAGCTGCCACTGGCTCCTTGTTAGATGTTTGAGAAGACATAATGCACTCTGCTATGCATATATGTTGCTTCATGTATGTTGAATGTCTGCACCCAGGATTACTTGGAATTTATAATAAAAAAGTACATTCCCCTTGAGTTTGTATATGCTCTGCATAGAGCAGAAGTCTTTGTAGAATAGAAATAATGTAGGCTTCTGAAGAGTAAGCTGAAGTTCCTAACACTTTAGTTTCTCAGAGACTAAAGTATGCCGAGATGAAAGTCTTCTGACATTTTGGTTCTGTCTGGAATGTGGTGGTTGGTATTCTGTTAACATTCCTCATCTAGTTATAAGTCATGCCAGCCACCAGTCTTCCCATGCCCTTCCCTTTCAACTCAGGTGTAACAGGACAACCCTTGTATAGCTTTTTCCAAGAATTAAAACTGGCTGCACCTATCAGACATGTGATGTGGGCAGCAAGACTGAGACCAGAGTCGGTGGCTGACTGCCTGGCCTGCTTTTCTGGCTCTCTTGGAAACTGGATCCAACAAGAACCTGTGGGTAACCTCCCTGCCTGAATCTAGCCATCAGTCACCACATGCTCCCCCACTAGCTGCACATTCTTTCACAGACCATTAGCTGCATGTGCGAGTATAATGTTGTTACTGTTTGGGAGATGTTTGCTGGCTCCAACAGGAAATCAGTCCTTCCCTTGTTTACCTAAACTGCTGTGCCAAAATATAATGCTCCCTCTGCCTAATGGAGGAGATGAGGGAGTTGAAAAGAGAAGGTAGAGGAGAAGGAAGAAAGCATGTCTTTGTATTCATAGAGTGTACCCAGAGCATGTCTCTTTTTACTCTCTAAGGAGGGGGTGGCACTCATGATATGGGGAGGGGGGGGCGAGAGTGGGACACACTATTGTAAATCTGCCCCATCTGCTATCATTCATTTAGACTTTGCAGCCTCATTTATAAAAGTTTACAATCCTTGGACTTGACCTTCTTGCCACCTGCCTTTCATCCCTTAGCCTTTCTAACCCATGTTTCAGCACTGAGCCTGGGGAGGGAACTGGGAAGCAGACAGTAGGCTGATACCTGATCAGAGAAATGTAGTGGGACTGTTGTGTGCCCTGTGCAGCCTGGTCACTAGCTTAGTGGGAGTGAAAGGGGTAAAGTTAGTGCACTGGGAACTGCAAAGAATCACAGCCAGTCTTGTCTTTGTAACAGTCAATAGTGAAAAACCTTTATTGGCACTGGGGTGTCAGACCTGTAAGGATCATCTTTTAACTGTGTCTAAGTGGAGAAAAGATTAAGAATCATGTTCAAGAAGACCCTGGGATTTTATACTACCTGAGCAAGAGCATATTATAGCTACATCAAGAAGGGATGGTGGCCTTTTCTAGATTTAGTCTTTAACAAAAATTAAATGTTCCCTCATAGTCTCCTTTCCCCCACTCTACCAGACCTGTCTTCTTATTCCTACAGAGATGAGTGGCTTATTTGACTGATGCTCTTTCCATTGCAAAAATGTATTCAATGCAAAGTTCACTTCAGAAACTTGGTTGAGACCTGAAATTTAGGCTAGTCCTGAGATGCACAGTGATCTTGAGGGGGACATTTTGTTGCCTGCCAGGTATATGGCACATAGTCTTTCCTTGGCAGGGGCTGGGGTCCTTATTACCCAGCAGACTTTCTGCTTTTTTTTCTCTTATTGCTCTGCAGGAAGACCCTATCTGGTCACTTCTGCAAATCTTGCCCCTTCTCAAGCACTCAGCAACTGGTGGTGTTGGCCCATCAGGAGATAAGGGGATGCCTGAGGCCCACGCTTCCAGGGATATTAGGAACACCCATATGTACAGTAGGATAAAGGTAAGGGCCCTAAAGAACAGACAGAGTATAACAGGTGAGTTCTAAATGAGGACAGATCAAGCAAGGCAATGAATTCACAAACTTCGCTGCCAGTTGTGACATTGACACAAATTGTGTTGCTTTGATCTGCTTACAGAGAGCTAACCCCACCTTCTGTATATTGCCCCTGTCTTCTACTCCTCCAAGACATGTGCAAAGCACTATTTTAGGTGGGGGACTGGACCATAGTCCATCCCCAAAGAACTGATAGCTCCTAACCCAGGAACTCGGGGGCAAAATCCAAGAAAGATTGGGTCTCCTTATGCAAGAGGAGCTTAGTTGCACAAAGCCTGGAGAGTCATAGTCCATAGACCAAAGGCCCTTAGGGGACAGGCCTAGAGCCATCCCAAGGGAGCAGTACCATCCTGGTTTGGTGATCTTGCCATCAAAAGGCTTCCTGAGCAATTCTTGGCGCCCCTTGGCACTGGCCCATTTCCCTCTGAGTCAGGGTTCTGTGAAGGGCATGGCTCCAATAAGCTGAGGTATCTGATGTGTGGGCAGCAGCTGGGAATGTGCAGTGACGGCTTCAGATGAGGTTGTTCCTCAGACGCTGCTCCTGCTCCAGGGAGAGCTCTGCATTGGCTCGGTATGAATCCCCTGTGGGCCAAAGGAAAACAGGTAAGTGACCAACCTACCACAGTCGTCCTTTTCCTGACAGCTTCACAAACACAGAGACATTCTGCTGACCTCATGCTTTACATCAGGTTGGTCCTGGGCACAGACCCCAATTCATTCTATAGAAACAGACCTGACAGGTGTGTGGTTTCAGGGACATTGGGAAGAATAGGCTATTGGCTGGACACAGTTGTGCTGGTTACTCTCCTTTGCCCTCTCCAGATTCAATCTCTACCCTGATTTGTCCTCTCTGTGCCCTGGAGAACTGACCCCTAGATTGCCTCACCCTGGATCTCATTCTCTGGTTTCTGGTTGATTTAGGTCAGTGGAAAGCAACAGCAAGAGATTGAGAGTGGAAGGAGAGAAGGTGGGGTATTTCTTCCCTTGTTCTGGCAGTGATGTCTACTATAACTCCCGGCCAGGTTCTCCCTCATCCACAGCTCTAGCTTTCATCTGGCTCCAGGATACCCTCGCCCCTTCAAGCCTAAAGGTGGATAGTTTTCCACTCTTGCTTATCCCTGGATGTCTCAACGCCCCTTGTTTCCTTAGTCTTACTCGCACCTCTATAAATAGTCTGTTTATTAAATTACTTCTACTCTCATTCAAGCATGCTCTCTCTTTTCTTCAAGGACACTGACTGATCAGAACGGCATTGTTTTTCTTTCCCTCGTTGTCCTGTGCCTTGCAGCCTGCTGCCAGCATTGTGGAGGATCTGCTGTCTCCATAAGCACAGCGTCAGATTCCAATTCCTGATTCCTCTCACACTCCTGTCTGATTGAATGGCTGCGAAGTTTACTTAGTCACACATATTCAAACCTTAGCTATTCCTTCTTCCTCTTCTCATGGTCTTCCATCTGTTGCCAGAGTTATCTTTTGAAACATAAATCTGATGTTTTTGCCCCTGTGACTATAATTTATTAATGGTTCCCAGAAGCCCACTGGATAAAGTCTATTGTATTAGCAGGAACCATCACAACCCTCTGCAGACAACCTTAGTGGGTTTGAAGTACAATAGAGAAAAATTTTGAGGTGGTGATTTCCTCACTGTCTTACAGATAAAAAATGGTTGGAGTTGAATTTGGAACTCGGAGAAGCCTTTTATAAGCCAAATCCTATGCTTTCTCCTACTCCTCCCTTCTTTGACTTCTGTCCCTCCTTTGAAACCCAGCTCAAACATCACTTCCTTTGGGTTGTTGCTTTCTGTCTCTGCTTGTTCAACATTTAGTTCATACCAGTTTGGGGTACTCAGTAGTATTGGGGTTACCATTTGCATGTCTGCTTGCCCTACTTGACAATAAACTGTGCATCTCTTATATATGTTCCTAGTGCCTGACTGAGTGTTCAGCACAGAAGGAGGTCTTAGTAAATGTTTGTTAACTGAATGGACAAGTCTGCCCCACCCCACCTATTACAAGTGTGGATGTGAACCCACACAGCCCATAGCAAATACAAACATTTTAAAACTTTAAGATGGAGGAATTGCTACCTTTCTCTATCGACAAGTAGAGCAACCACCTCCTTACTCTGCCCCCACTGGATCATTGCTTCCTCTTTTATCTGATACTGCCAATCGCACACCTGTCCTGCGCCCTGTTGTGCATGGTCCCCTTCTGGCAAGCCATGATCACAGCTGGAGGCAGATCTGGGGGACTTCTACTTCTGCCTGTGAGACAGCTTCAGATGGAGGCAACTAATAAAGACCATATGAAAGGGAGGGAAAAAGAATGAACTGGAATAGGGAAATCCTGACATGGCTTGAGTAACAGGAAAGACTCCAGGACAGATGAAAAACAGTTTACAATCCAAACAGCCTTAGGACAAAGGGATGTAGAAAGAGGTAGCTATTGGGTGAGGCTGATAGTCTGATCAGTTTGTTCTGCAAACCTTCCTGTGAAGACGTCAAATTCAACTCTGTTCCACACCTAGCCTTTTACACCTTCAAGTCACACATGGTACATTTGGAGTCTTCCACTCCCCAAGCCCACGTAGGGCTGGTCCCCTAGTGGCTCGCAGTTACCTGTGTGGCAGTTGTGCAGCCAGACCTGGTGTCCGTTATATTTGCAACGGCATTGCATCATGTTGTTGGAGAAATCAGACTCTGCCACCTCGTATTTGGGGTTCACGACCACCTGGAGCGAGAGGAGGGGACAACTGAAAACAGGTGATTTGACTTCTAAGTGAGTTGATAGTGACTGGAATAATCCTTTACATTTTGTGTAGTTCTACAAAGCATGTTTATATTCTTTAATTAATCCCCACAGTCACCCCAGGAGGTAGACATTAATGTCCCTATTTTACAGATGGGGACTGAGAAGTCTTGACTGAGAAGCTGTGACTGTCTGTTGGATCAGGACTCAAACCCAGGCCCTCCGGGTCCTGAGTCAGTGTTCTTTCCCCTGTAGCACACAGTCCCTTCGAGGGCCAGACCTGTGGGAGACCTGACCTTATGATACTCTTTTTTACCTCAGGGAAGCTTTTGGAACATCTGGAGGAAATGAACTTCCTGTGGGAGTCCCATGAGCCCTCTTACCTGAAAAATATAGTCCCCGGGCCCCACATCTGTGATATCCACCCACTGGCAATCAATGTCATGCCGGTAGGTGTCCCAGCAGCCAACAGTCACTCCCTGTTCTCCAAAGTTGGCACATGCATAGCGCCGCTGCAGTCCTGTGAGGAAGGGTACTGAGTTATTGAGGCACTGGTTTAGGCATTTGGGACCAAGCACTCTGCTAGGTATTTCACATACTTGATCATATAGTCCTCACACCAGCCTTCCCAAGCAGGTCTTACATGCAGTCAGATTAAATAACCTGCCTCAGTATCAGCCAGAGATCCCAGCACTGCAACAAACCCCACCTGTGACAGAGTTCTTTCTTTGGATGCTCTAGTGCAGTGGTTGGCAAACTGCGGCTCGCGAGCCACGGTTTGCCACTCTGTTGACTAATGAGTTTGCCGACCATTGCGTAAGGCATTACCCTTACCCAGAAGTTTTGACTTTAGGTTAAAGACATTAGTACATTATTAAAATGTTTTTTAAGTGTTTTTCCCTAAGGCAGTGGTCGGCAAACTCATTAGTCAACAGAGCGGCAAACCGCGGCTCACGAGCCGCATGTGGCTCGTGAGCTGCAGTTTGCTGACAACTGCTCTAGTGGAAAGCCTGTTGGCCTAGGAAATGTGGTTGGAAGATTCCAGCTCTACTGAGCCACATTTGTCCCTCTGTCCATCCAGCCCTCAGGAGCCAGTGTTTACCATGCCTAGTCCTAAGGGCTAGGAATTGTGGGTATGCAAATAGGAATCAGACAATCCATGCCCTCAAAGAATTTAGCAGAGATGAGACAGGTCTGCAACTATTATCCAAAATAGGAAAGTGTTAAGTATTTTAAAGCTGGTACAAAGTGTGTTGGGTAGGAATGCAGAGGAAGTAGAGACCTTCCACCTAAGGTTTCAAAAGGTAAGGAATTGATCATTTTGAATTGCCTTGAGTGCTGACAGTTGCCAAGCCAGAGTCTCCAGGTGCTAGGGGCTATTGAGCAGGGCAGAGGGGAACCTGACCCCAGTAGGGGTGATGAATGTAACAGGGGGCGGATATGCTGACAGGAAGCCACATACCTGCAGGGCAATTTGTGTCCTCTAGACAGAAGCTGGCCTTGTGCCCCTCAGCCACCTTGGAGCCATTGAGAGTGAGTAGGTCATAGTGGGTGAAGACCTCAATGCTGTGGTAATGCCTGCAGAAGGGGCAGAGCTGTCAGTCTAGCAGCAACAGCAGAGGGTCCTCTTTGGAGAAGTTGGCAGGGAAGATTGAGGACTAGGCCCCATCATTACCCAGAGGAGAATGTTATAATAGCAGGGCAGTGCCCTTCTCCCAAACCCAAGATTAGTGACATATGGCCTACTTTCTTGGCTCCCCTGCCCAGCAGCAAGACACAGCTGCCCCGTTACCTAGGGTCTTATCCAGGTGAGAAGTGAAGGCTCTGCCCTGGTAGCCTCCAGCAGTCTGGGCCTGGCTTCAAGGCCTGATCGGGAGGTGGAAGGAAGGGGCACTTCTAGGGGACCAGCCTAGGAGCTGAGCTGCTGAGAGGGTGCTTACTTAGCTCCCTGTCAGCCTGGGAAATTGCTACCATTGTTTCCAATCCAGTTCTAATGACAACTCTTCACACTATGAGGAAGGGTGCTTATTATCTCAGCAAGGCCAAGTCCCAGTGGTGCCCATTCCTCTCAGCTTTCCCCACCCAGGCCGTGTCCTAAACAAAAAGCCACTTTCCATTCTGCTTTGTCACAGGCATTGTCTCTCCTTCTGTCTGGGCTGGGGACTCCTGATAGGAAAGAATGCTCATTGTCTCCTTTTAGTACCAGTGTTCGAGCTCTTCTTTGGGGACCTTGCTTTGCTGCTGCAAAACCAGCAAGCTTTTCCTGCAGAGCCAGCATCCTGAATGGGATGTCTATTTTGGGTCTGCAGGTTTCTAGGAGTCCCCACTTTACATAGCTTTTAAAGATAAGGCCTAAGGTCCAACATAGAAAAATTGTCCAATATCATCCTAACAGAGACCAGCCCTGGTGGCAGTAATGGCTCTGTGGGATGTTACTATGGGAAATGGACCCCATGAGCACCATCAACATGGGCACATCCAGGGCCGGTGAGAGCAATGGAGAGGGTGAGCTGAGGTTGCTGGGATTCCTCATCGCCTCCTGGAGGCAAGGTCAGTAAGGCCTCTAGGAAGGAGGCTCTTACCCAGAGTGTGCACCCCTCCCAAGAAAGTGTGCCTGAGGCCAGGCAGGTTTGGCCCCTGGCCCCTGCTCTTTGTCACTGTAGAGTCATGGCACGGGCGGTCACTAACATGTGGCACTGGTGCCAAATCCAGCTGTGGCGTCCTGTCTTGGGACGGAAGTCAGCCCGGCCCAGGTTGAAGATCTGTGAGGAGAAGCGCAACAGGCGCCGGTGTCCGTAGGGCCAGTCCATGTGGTCAGCAGACTTGGAGAGGCAGTTCTCTTCGTGGGCGCAGTAGAGCTGGCTGAGTGGGCGGTCCTCCAAGTAGGCCGTTTCCTGCACTAGCTGGGCGTTCATCACAAGGTCTGGAGCACCTGGACCGCAGAGGGCATGTGGGGATGCAAAGGTTGGAAGGCAGCTGTTTGGGCTCCCTTGATAGGCTTGCCCTCAGACTAAGCTCTTTTGGGGACCCCAGAAGGGTAGGGTGGTTTAGGAGTCAGGAGATGTGAGTTCTAGTCACAAAGGAACGATCTATTGCTCTAACCCTGGAGGCAGTTACAGTGTCAAGGTTAAGCTTGTGGCTCCTTGGGACCAGGCCGCCTCGGTTCATGTCTTGGCTTAATTTCTGGCTACACCATTAACTAGCTCTGTGAATTGCTTAACCTTTTTGTCTCTCATTTTCCTCATCTGGAAGATGAGGACAATAATAGCGATATTAATGCAATAATCCCTGTAAAGTGCTTAGATCATTGGGCCGAGATAGGCATGTAATTGATGTAAGCTAGTATTTCTTTTGTGAAACACTTCTCAGCCTGTCTGCCTTTGTGTCGCTTAGCTCTGCTAACCCCTCAGTAAGCACTGCTTGGTTACCTCCGCTTAGTCACTCTCTGGGCCTCAGTTCCTTCAGTGTAAGGGTTGGGAGAGGGGAAAGGGGGGGCGGTTCAGAGGGTTAATCTCCAAGCCTGCTCCTGATCTACCATTCTGGTTCATCCTGCTGCAGTTCCTAGGCCTGCGCCTTCTCCACAATCTCTGTTCTAACCCGATCGCTCTCATGGGTGTTCGTTTGCATTCCCCTCTGAGGCATCATGGCCATTTCTGGTGCTTCTCTGTGCATAACAGTTCAACGTGCTGGAGCCTGTGTCTTGATAAACTGCTCAGTGCCTCTCCTGCTCCCTTCCTGCCACAGTGGCTCTTACCCTCCTGGGAAGCCACATGCCTCCTCTCATTGCTGTTCCTCGCGTGTGACAACACAGATGTGGAGATCCACAGCTGTTGCCATGGAGCATCAAGAGAGGAAAGTTGCCTGTTCTCAATGCGTGTTGTGCAAAAACAGGGTTCCAGTTCAGATTTTTGGCAGAGGCATCATATGGGTGAGCCTGTGCGCTGACTACCCTGCGATGGAAACGCCCTGAGGGTGGGAGTGGGGAACGGCTGGGGGGCCTGTGCTATCACTAAAAATGCACTGGAAATTCCTGGGGTATGTTTTGGAGAGAGCCAGGGTGTGTCCACTGACAAACCCTAGAGTTCCCAGGGAAAGAAAGAGAGCTTTCAGAGAGAATGAGAAGAGAGAGTAAAGGAAAGGAAGAAATGAGGAAATCACAGAGGACTAATAGGGTGGCCACAGAGGCAGCAGGAGGCTGTGCTAAGCTGTTGTGACGCTTCAAGTGTGTTCAGGAGCAGAGGTGCCATTCCCAGGAAGGGAGTGGGTGGGAAGCAGGCCCCTAATGTGCCGTGAGCCTTGGTGTAGGCTCACCCCAGTGTCCCATCACCCTGCAGAGCAGGGTGTGCTGTTAGGCCCAGTGTTCTTCCAGGTTCACTGGGCAGAGAAAGCCCTAAAGCTCACTGACTAAGGTTAAGGATGTCTTGGCATTGAAGCCTGGCTGGGAAGAAGCTCAAGAGGCCACTTGGGTTGGTGCCAGCCTCTAGCCTTTGGACAAGATATACGTAGTTATCTTGGCACAGACCTGGTTGGCAGATGTCAAGCAGATGCTGCTGCCCCCGGAATCAGTGCGTGGGACAGACAGATGCCTGAGCATGGTCTTGGCCTGTAGCCTTTTGGATGAATCCCAGAGCTCAGGAAAATACACAGGGAGCCTGAGGCCCACATGTCCTCACATTTATGTACCCTGCACAACAGCTTTCAAACTTTTCCCTTACTGCAAACCGCAGTAAGAAATATATTTCATGCCATGACCTAGTACACATATACATAATTCCAAGAAAAAATACTGCCCTTACAAAATGTAACTCATTCTGTTGTTTTCTATTCTGTTTCTTTTTATTTTTCAACTGTTGGTCATGATATGAATATTGGAAACACTGTTGTATATCCTTATATTTTCACACATTCTCTGTTTTAATTCTCACAATGACTCCATGGAATGGACAGGGCAGAGTTGACCTCCCTGTGTGAACTGACTTGGCCACACACAGCTGATAACTGGCAGAGCTGGTACTCCAAGTCCAGCCCTCCTTCCACTCCCACCCTGCGGACCTGGAGCTGGGACTAGCCTCAGAGCCCTCCCTAAGGGAGGGAGGTGTAGGCTTGCTTTGAGGGGGGGCAGCCTGCCTGCCCCACGGCCCCCTGGGCCCTCTCGTTACTCACTGTCTGTGCAGGAGACTCCCGCTGAGCCACGCCCCGTGTTGTGGGAGCAGTGCACTGGCCCGTGCCTTTGACACTGCTGCAGGGCCAGCTCTGTGCCTGAGCAGCGCACCCCGCTCATCACCACTTCTTCGGCCCCTGCTGTCGCCTGCCAGTACCAGGTGTCCTAAGAAAACAGCCAGCATCACCCAGTCAGGGTTGAGCGGTACCTTTGGAGTACCTTTGGACTCCCATCTATGGCTTGGACCCATCAGAATACCCCCACCATGCTGTGCCCATCCTCAGCCTGAAACCTTTAGTGATGGAGCAGTCCATGCCACTTTGGGCCCCTCTGATAATAGCCATTTCTTCCATATCGTGAGGCAGAAATACATTGCTTGCGGCTTCCACATCCCATGGCCCTGCTCCCATCCCTCTCCCACCTGGCAGCCCTCAGCTATTTGAAGAGGAGGGTCCTGTTCCCTTCCCGCCCACCAAGGTGGCCTGTCCCAGTTCCCAGCCCCAGGTGGTCGGCTATACTCAGGGTTGGCCCTGGTTTGCCAGGTGGAGTGTGCCCAGCATGCCTGGTAGCCAGCACAGTGCAGTTGAAGAGGTTTGTCCATCGCAGTGAAAGCCTCTTGACTGTGTTGCCTTAATATCTATCCACATGTTTCTACCAGGACTGCCACTTGCCTGGTCCCAGCCAGCACCATTTCTCACCTGGGCTACTGCCACACTGTTTCCTGATCATGTTTCCTGTGGTCACATTAGTTCCCACCCCAACTGTTTGCCAAAGAGCAAGGAAGAAATCTTTTAAAAATCTGCACTGCAGGCTTTGAAAGGTCTTGCCCCTGCCTCCTCCACCCTCACACTTCACATCACTCGCCCTTACTAGCCACACCCGGGTCCCTGATTTCCTCTGCAGAATGGAGCTTCCTCTGGCCACAGGACTTTGCATGGGCTATTTGTTCCTCTCCAGCTCGTATGCCTAACTTATTGCTTGTCTTTCTGCAGACACAATCATGTGCCTGTTGTGTGAACATTGCATTAATGACTGTCTCCCTCCCTGGGCTGACTGCTCTATGAGGCAGGATCTGTCTTCACCACAGCATCCCCAGCACCCAGCATTACACTGGCCCAGTTTCACTCAGTCATTAATTGTTGAATGAATGGATGAATGGTTAGTAGCTTTAGCACAGGAAGTTTGGGAGCAAGACAGGGACCTACCTTGATAGCATGGCTAGCAAAACCCAGGCCGAGCTGTCGGCAGGTCACCATGGCTTCGTTGAGCCCCCAGTGGTCACTGCACACGGTCCCCCAGCGTCGGACCCCATTCACCTCCACCTGCACCTCCACCACACCCTCCTCGGAGTTGCGCCCGCCAGCCAAGCGCACCTGCAGTGGTCAGAGGTGTGTGAGAAGCAGGGTGGCCTCAGGAGGGGGAGCTCGGGATTTGCAGGCCAGCTCACTGTGCTGCCCTGACATGACACTTCCCTCTCTGGGTCCTCCCTAATGTCCCTGCCTGCTCGAGAAATAGGACTCAAGCGCCTGTTCCCGGGGCTCCTTTTCCAGTACTTGCCCTCCTCCTATCTGAAATCCTACCATTAATGGCGACTCGCCAATTGCAGAGGATCTCATATCAACGGTCCCATTCTCAGTGACCCTGTGAGACAGTTACCCACTTTACAGACGAGAGAACCAAGGTCACATTAGCATGATAGTGAACTCTGATCATCCTGGGAGCCTCCCGCTGCCACTCCCCAGCTGACAGCCCCGCAACCCTCCGCCCTCTGCACCTTTTTCTCAACTCCACAGGGACCCAGAGAAAATGTAATGGGAGGGGACAGCCACCTAGAGTTCCCGCTGTCCTGAGGGGCAGTGGGCCAGGCCAGGGCAGACTCAGGAGAGGCGGTGAGGCTCTCTAGGCTGGCTCCAAGGCAAGGCCAGCTGGGCCCAAAGCAGAAGCACTGGCTGCCTCTCGCTCACCCCTGGCTCCATGCCGTGCCCTGGCCCTATCTCAGGGCTGCCCCAGTCCCCAGCCTGAGGCCATGCCCAGGCCTGAGCTCACCTGATTCTGGAAGCCCATGTTTGGGACATTGCACCTGACAGCAGCATCATTCTCATGTTGACAACCATTACGGGACCCGTCCAGGGAGGGGCATTCACTGAGGGTTCGCTCAGATCCCTTGCAGCGCACCTCACTCAGGTGGATGAGCCCCAACCCTACAGAGGGAGGGAGAGCAATGCCACTGAGGCTCCATCTCTGTAGCCCCACAGCTGTGGCTTCCCCACCACAGAGGGGGAGAGTTTCTGTCCTGGGCCTGGGCACCCCAGGACCACCAAGGGATGTGTCAGTAGCACATCCAGGCCCCCACACCCCACCCCAGGCCTCCTCGCTCACCTTGGCCCAGCTGGGCCCCAAAGAGGGCCTCCCGAGCAGAGCCGAAGCCAAGCTGGCGGCACACGACGCTGGCGGAGATGAGGTTCCACCCGTGGTCACAGACTGTACCCCACTGGCGGTTCTTGAGCACTTCCACCCGGCCCTCGCCCACCTGGGCCCCGGAGCGGAGGCGCACCCTTGGCTCCTGCTGGGCAAAAACCAGCGTCAGGGAGGGTGGAGGAGGAGGGACGGGCTGAGCCACTGTGGGAGCCCGGGCCGGGCCCTATAAGCTGGGCAGAGACACTGACTCTGCCCGTAACTATTACCTCGAATAAGCTGTTTTTCTCAACCTCCCTAAGAGCCACGACGGTATGACAGTAAGAACAAAGTCAACCCTGCCACCTGGTCACCAGGCCAGTCCCTGCCTCGCACCAGCCTCTGCTTCTGTGTCCTTTGGGGCTGAACTAGATCAACGCTTCCCAAAGGGATCCGTGGAGTGATTTTAGAGACGTGCGGGGACATGGCATTAATTAAACTGACTCACAGAGGGAAGCTATTTCCGTTGTAAGTCTCTTCCCCTCCTTCCTTTCACCCAGGAGACCACCGCCTGGGTGCTGCCCTGCCCTGTCCGTACCACCTCACCAGCACTTGCTCATTGCTTTTTATAACAAAGGGCCAGGCTCAGGTTCAATACGGGATATAGCTACAATGTAATTACTGTTTTTATGGTTACCTTCTATTCATAGCAGGTGATGTCAACCTTCCATTTATAATAGGGTTATAAACGGTCCCTTTTAAATTCATCCAGGGTACCACCACTCTGCACCAATACCTCCTTGATAGGGGATAGGGTCGCTGTCCCTCACTCCTGCCTGTCCTGGACTCCTCCCACCCGTCCTTCCCAAAGGCAGGGTGCTGCTGAGAGGGGGCCTGTGCCTCCCGGCCGGGGTGCAAGCACCACGGGACCCACCTCTGCCCGGGGCTCCTTGCGTCCAGGCTTGGCCTTCAGAGGGCGGAAGCGGGGCCCTGCCACACAGCTGACCACAGCATGCATGCCACCCAGGCAGGCCGGCTGCAGCTTGCCCCGAGCTGGCGCCACCTGCACCTGGCAGCTGGCTATGTGGGGCTCCATCCCCAGGCAGTTGACCCGGTGGATCCAGAAGGAATTCTTCTGGGCCAAGCTCTTCAGCCTGGAAGACAGGGAGACTGCGGGTGGGGGTGGGGTTGAGGGAAGCTCAGGACTCAGGAAGGCAAGGCATTGGGGAGGGGGGGGAGAGGGAGGCCCTTCATGCCACACCCCTCTGCATCCTTCCCCAAGGATACACTCCTCACCTAAACCTGGGATCCCTCATCTTCGAATTCCAGACTTTCCTGGAGGAGAGAAAACAGTGGGGAGTGGAGTGGGTGCAGAAGTCCTTCCCGTCACCCTGGCTCCTCCCAGTTGTCCTTGAGTCTGCACCGGACTTCACAGTTTGACAACGTGCCCACAGATCCTGTTTCAGTGCTGAGCTTCGCAGCAGCCCCGAGAGGCGACCACCTCCCAGGTATCAATGACCTCCATTTCACAGGGAAGGAAAGAAGGGCCCAGCACGCCCTCTTCTCTCCTGACGTATTAATCCCAACGTGGGGTCTCTGTTGCACTGGGTGCCCCGGAGCAGGCAGCTCCCAGCTCGCCCTCTCCCCATGCCAGATGGAGGGGCGCCTTTAGGGGGCACCCTGAAAAAAGGGACCCAGGGGAAGAGGTCCCCTGGGGACAGGTGGAGGTTGAAGGCCTTGCTGGTGGCGGCTGCCCACCCAGAGGCTATAATCAGGGCTGCCCTCCCCATGGGTGGTAAGCCAGTCAGCCAGGCCCAGATGTGCAATTACTAAGTGGTGGGGAGTCAGGGGCCCCCATGTCAGTCACCCCCAAAGCTGGAATCGAGTGGGTCTTCAGGACCAGGGTCATCTAAGTCGGAGACACAGAACAGAGTGACTAAAAGTGGTTGGGGTCGGCAAGGGTGGGTGACTCAGGGGTACTGTGGGAGATTCCTCCCTTGAGGAGAACAGTCTTCACTCCACAGAGCTGGGAGCCATGCCTGGCCCTCAGACAGGCTGATGCAATCCTGTGACAGTCCCGTCACGTTTCTGACAGAGGATTTTATGTCTGTGCTCCCAGATGCTGCTCCACCCCACGCCTTGCTCACACACAACCCAGCTGACGCCTGGCTTGGGTGAGAGTTGAGGAAATTCACTGGGGCAAAGTGGAGACAGTTCCTTGCAGATTGGATAGCTGGGGCTCAGGTGCCCTGCCGAGGCCCCACAGCTAGGTAGGCAGAGGTGAGACCAGAACCCAGGTCGTCTGTCCTTATGGGCAGCATTGTAAGGCTTTTCAGTAAAGTCTACTTTTTAAGTCAGGGACACAATTTTACATTCAGTTGTTTCTATATGGGGAGTGTTCTGTACTATTCTTTGAATCGATTAGTTTCTGACCATTTCTAGGTATCTCCCAACATTCACCCTCACCTTCCTCTTAATTATTCTGTGGGATCCATCAGCCAGGAGACCCAAGAACATTCCTCATTTGGGCCTGTTTCCCTCCCAGTCCCCACACCCACTGAATGACCTGCCATAGACACACCCAACCCTGCCAACCTCACTGACCTCTGCCAGGTCCCACATGTGTCACACGCACGCACTCACACATGCCACTGCCCCACAAGCCTGCCTTCCCCACACCCTCCATCAGCTGACCTCCTACCTGTAGTAGTGACTGTTGACAGGTGCCTCACTGGGGAAGCCCAGCATCCCACACACCACCTTGCTGTTGTTCCTGGTCCAGCCCTGGTCACACACCTGCCGCCAGTGGCCCTCGTACTTCACCTCCACAGCTCCCTCGGTCACTGGGTTCCGCCGCTTGGCACTGGCAAGGATGGGCTTGAGCCGCACCTCCTCCAGCCGCCGGCCCTGCAGGGTGCATGGGCACCGTGGGCCGAGATTCCTGCCCCGCTGAGCCCACTGCAGGTCTTCGTTGGGGGAGTTGGGGCTCAGAGCGCTTAGAGATCACCCCACACAGCCCCCTCACAGGACAGGCCGGGAAACTGAGGCCCAGACAGGGGGAGGAATTCGTCCAAGGCCACGTGGTGAGCATGAGGCAGAACCTTGGTGTGTTTAGGGTCCTTTCCTCACTCTAGAGGGAAGCAGGCAGGTCTGCACCCTCCCTGGGGTCAGGATGGGAGCTCTTGGGATTGGGGGGCTTCCACCAGGCATAGAGGAGCCTTCCTGCTACACCAGGGAGATGTGAGGATGGGCAGACCTTGAGACCGCCAACAGGATCCTTTGGCCCAGGAGACCCCCACCTTAGCCCCGGGCTGACTTAGACCGTGGCGAGCCCCCCATCCTGGCCTATGGCATGTAGTGGGCCAGGGCCCGCTGTCCTCAGGCTGAGGCTCTCTGGCAGGGGATGGAAGGAGCCTGGACCTGCCCTGCCTGCTCCTGTTGTTTGGCTTGGGCTGTTTTTAGCTTGGGGTTGTTTGTGCCGGGAAGAGGCAGCAATTGTGGCCAGGCCTTGTGGGTGAGGCAGCCCCTTGCCCCCCTGCTGCCTCCCTTATGGGGAGCAGCTTCAGTGATTCCCAGCAGGCCCAGCCTCTGGTTCCCTGGCCTGGCCCCCCCCCCCCCCCCCCCCCCGTCAAGCTGGGACCCTCTGTCCATGCACCAACAGGAGTTGGGGTCAGGATGCTTCTCAGCCCAGGCTCTGCTCTCTTTCCCTCCCTCCTCCAGGTTCATTACCAGGAAGCTCCCTGTCCCCTGACCCAATACTTGGCTCAGGCCAGGGCCTGAAAAGCCTCCTCACCTGGGGCCCAAGGGCATTGGAGACTCTCTCAGAAAGATAGCCGCGCTGGCGCTGGGGTTGGCACACCACCCCGACGTCCTCTGAGTGGCTGCAGTCACTGACACCCCAGCCATTAGACCCGCACTGGCCCAGGGAGCTTTCTGTGCCCACACAGCGCACATTGTCCAGCCAGATGGGTCCTGAGGGGGAGGGGACAGAGAGGTGATGCTCAGGGACAAGCACAGAGAGGCAGGTCATGAGTTGTGCCTCCCGGACAGTTATAAACTTTCCTCTGAAACTCTGAGTAGAAAGTGGGATGGAGAAAGGAGAGAATTCGGTTCTCCTGGGATTTACTTATAACCCTGCTTATTGCCTCCTCTTGGCATCAGGTTCTGTAGAATCTTTTTGGAAAATGCCAGCTCGGACTAGTAATTAGATTAACCCAGTGGTCGGCAAACTGTGGCTCGCGAGCCACGTGCGGCTCGCAGCCGCGGTTTGCCGCTCTGTTGACTAACGAGTTTGCCGGCCACTGGATTAACCTGTTCACCCATTCACCCATCAATCTAATCGTTCAGCATTTGTTAAGCACCCACTGTGTGCCAATCACTATGTTCAGGGAAGTTAGTTGAGGGGCTGTGATCATGGCAATAGTGGTGGCCTCACTGCAAGCAAGAATGCGAGGCTCAGCAGGGGCACGCCAGCTGAGGCACTCAGGACAGGCCTCATGGAGGAGGCCGTGGAGCTGGGAATTAAAGGACGGGGGATGTTTTCTGTAGGAGCCTCAGAGAGCCCAGCCCCTGAGAGAAGCCCACTGCCGTTTCCTTGGCATGTTGCTTGGCA
Organism: Plecotus auritus; assembly: GCF_963455305.1. Lineage (NCBI taxonomy): Eukaryota > Metazoa > Chordata > Mammalia > Chiroptera > Vespertilionidae > Plecotus > Plecotus auritus. The sequence continues at coordinate 21,689,300 of NC_137783.1, read as the reverse complement.
GCTTGTCACTCACCCTCCCCTGGGCCATACTTGGCACTGTGGGCCCAGGTCAGGGCACCCTCAAAGCCCAGCTGGCGGCAGGCTACTGTGGCCTCCTGGAGAGCGAAGTCGTCATCACACACAGTGCCCCACTGGCCCTGGTACAGCACCTCCAGGCGGCCCTCCTCCGGCCTGCTTCCTGGGCCCACCAGCCGCAGCTTCGTGGTGCTCGGCGACTGTGGCCTGCTGAGAGGGGCCTGGCGCAGCAGCAGGCACAGCAGGAGCAGGGAGAGGGTAGGGGGTGGGGACCACATCATGGTGACTTCAAGGACAGCTGAGGCCAAGGCACCTGGGAATGAGTAAACAGGACAATGATCACCACCTGCCTCTGGCCTCAGGCAGAGACAAAACATGGCAGGGCCCCTCCGTGTGTGTGTGTGTGTGTGTGTGTGTGTGTGTGTGTGTGTATGCTGGCACTGATTGAGTCTGGGCTCCGAGGTTAGTCAATTTGGTTCAAACCCACCATTCATTAGCCATGTGACCTTGAGGAAGTTTAAGTTTAACTTTACTGAGTCTCAACCTCCTCATCTGCAAAGTGGGGATAATAATTCCTATCTTGCACTGTTGCTGTGAGTGTTAAAACACTGTATGTAAAGTGCATAGCACAAGCCTACCACATAGTAAGTGCTCAATAAACAGTTATTCTTGATACAGCTTTATATGTAAACTAGTGGCCCAGTGCTAATTGGGCCAGCTGGCTGGGGGGAGGGACCGTGGGAGGTTGGCTGGCCGCAGGAGGTTGACTGTGGGAGCCCACTGACCACCAGGGGGCAGCTCCTGGGTTGAGTGTCTGCCCCCTGGTGGTCAGTGCACGTTATAGCGACCGGTCGACCGGTCATTTGGTCACTTAGGCTTTTATATATATAGCTAGAGGAAGTGACCTACCCTTGGAGTCATGGGGGAGACCCCAAGGTGCCCCCAGGACCAGAAATATCCACCCAGGGGAACTGCCCTCACCTGCCTTTTGACATTCCCAACACCCTGGCCACCCTCACCACAAAAGGCACATGGAATGCTGGAGCAGAAAGGGTCATTTGAGGGGAGTCTAGGCCTTTACCACTCATTTACTGTGTGGCTTGGGGACCTCTTTTAAACTCTCTAGGCCCTGATCCTTTATTTTGAAAGTGAGGAGGTTGAACCAATCCAGCATGGGGCAAAAGTAGACTTACAGTTGTTTGTATGGAAAATATACAATAATTAAGAAATAATAATACAATAATAAACTTTCCCATATTCACAATTCTAAATCTACTTTTGCCCCACCCTGTATTGTCTAGTATCTCCTTGTGCTGGGAAGTCTATGATATCCTTACGCCCTTGCTCTAGGTCCAGTGAGGTGCGTGATTTGTACACAGATTCAACAAACATCTGGGGAATACTTGCTTCAGGCCAACTATTAGGTCAGGTGCTGGGACAATGACGTGAAGATGTCAACGCTACTCCCCGCTGTCATGAAGCCCAGAGAAGAGGCATTAGGGAAGGCTTTCAGAGAAGGGGCAGTTCACCGGGGCCTTGTTAGAGGAATAAGAGTTCTCCCAGATGGGAAAACTCTGCATTCCAGGTAGAGAGAACAGAATGGGTAAAGGAGGGGAGAGGAGAGAGGTGCAAGAGCAGAGGGGGGGCCAGGGTGGAGGGACAGGCTGGGCCAGTAGATCAAGGGCCTTGTGTGTCACAAAGGGTTTGTCCTTCATCCCGCGGAAGTGAGGGGCTCTGGGAGGGTTAAGCAGTGACCATCCACCAGAGACCAGAGAGAGGGCTCCTGCCTTCAGGAGGCTGTAAGCAGATGGTCTTTGGGTCCTTAAAGGGGATGAAGTTGGGGGCTGATCCTCTCTCCCTCATGTGTTAGCAGCCTTGGGCCTGGGACCAGGCTGGGGGAGGAGCATCGAGAGAAGGTTACAGTGGATTGGAGCTGTCTGTCTGCAGCCATCAGTGCCGAATTCCTCCATGGCCCGGCTCTGCTGCAGAGGGGGCTGAGGCTGCCTGGAGCAGTGGATGGAGAAAGCTGGGTTCTCGGCTCCCTGTTCAGGCTTGCACCATAAGAGAGCATGTTCTCGGGGGGGCCCCCTGCCACTCCGTTCCCCACAGGCTGGTATTTGCTGAGAATCACTCATTCCTTGCTGCACCCAGCCCCTCCGCCTTCAGCTGCCCAGCCTGCTTTGGCCAGCCCAGGACTGGGTAGAGTGGACTCTAGAATGAAGCTCCACTAAAAAGGGGAAGGGACTTTGTGTTGTGCCCCTAGTGCCCAGAATAGAGCAGGTATGGCGGTGGCACCCAGGAAATATCCATGGTTGCATGGATTGAGGTGGCACAGCACAGCACTTAAGTGTACAGATGGAGCTAGACTGCCTGGCCTCACAATCCACCCCTGTCACTTGGTTTCTGGGTGGTCTTGGGCAAGTGGTTTAATTTCTCAGTGCCACAGTTTCCTCTCTGTAAAATGGGGATAATAATAGCACCTACCTCATAGGATTCTTGCCAAGGTTAAATGAATAAATACATCTTGGCCCTTAGGTGAGCAAGCTCTCAATTGACAAGTTAATTATTAGTAACAGCTGCTATAGCACCATAGTTTGGTCCCAGCTCCTCTTTGGATAAAGAAGGAATGGAGGCCACATCCTAACTCGACAGCGAGACCCTGGGACCCTGCTTTGCGACATCCTCCAGCTTTGCCTCTTTCCCCTCGGAGCCCAGGTTCTCTTCTCTCCACTTCCCAAAGCCCTGTGTTGCCTCCTTCCCTTTCTCACCCTGAAGTCTCCTCCTGCCCCGCCCCTGTAATTCCTTTCCAGACCTAAACACTGTTTTCTTCACGTCACTCCCCACTCAGGAGTCTGTGGGGGCTCCCAGCTGGCTGTCACTGCCTGGGATGTCCCCTTCCCCTCCTCCATCACCCCTAAGGGGGAGGTAGGCAGCCAGGAACTGAGCCAAACTGAAGTCACTGTGGGTAGGGTCCTGCCACAGATGGTAAGAGAGGATGGGAAGGATCGGGCTCCTCCAGCTGTGAGGACCCAGTGGTCACATTGGGTCTGGCCTGAGAAAGCAGCTTGCTCACTGTCCCAGGAGTCAAGATGCTCCTCACTCTGCCACCAAAGTGTTATGTGACTTGAGTCAGGCGCCTTCCTCTCTCTGAGAGGGGCTGGCACTAGAGGGTCCCTCTCCGTAAGACATGCTCTGATGGGCCGTGGAGTGTGGGCAGGTCTGCCTGTGGCTGATGTCCCACAGCAGCATGGAGGTCTTATTAGAAGCTGTGGACAGTCCTGGACCAACAGGCTCCCTCCCCTCCAAGGGGACCCCTGAAGGCAGGGGTGGGCTTCTGCTGCAGGACCCTGGGTGCTAGGCCAGGGAGCTCCCTTCCATGAAAGCTGCCCAGAGAGTCAGGTGCAGGGGGCACCCCTCTTCCCAGCCCTCCTGCCACTGCAGGTCCCTCTGCAGCTTTTGCTCACACCAAACCCGTCTCCTCACATTCCCCAATGTACCCTTCCATTCCCAGCGCTAAGCCTTTGCTCTCACTGTTCCTTCTACTTGGAGTGACCTTTCCCTCTACTTCAGGTTGTTAGATTCCTACAACACCCAGCTCAAAAGCCCTCCATTCAGCCCTCCATTCAGCCCTCCCAGGTCCCACCCTCCTAGCACTTGGTGTGTTTGCTTCCTGCCTCCACAACCAGTATCCACAGTGTCTCCCCGTAGCTGGTCCTCCAGGGCCGAGCACAGAGAAGAGGACCAGCCTGAGGAGCCTCCCTTAGAGAAGGAAAGCCTCACGTGGCGCTCTTTTCCCAGGGAAGGAGAAGGAGACAGGGTGAGAGGAAGGATGGAGTGGGGGTTAATAATAATAATTACTATATAATATGGAAATATTGATTGAATACTTATCTCCACTCTACAGATGAGAAGATGAGGCCCAGAGAAGCTAAGTAACGTGCCCAGCCAGGTTTCAAACCCAGGCAGCCTGTTTCCAGAAGCCAGGCTCTCAGCGTGAGGGATGGAAGTTGGAGGAGGAGCGGGGAGAAGGAAGGGTGGCAGGGAAATGAATGAAATTCCATCCTGTTGCTGGTTGATTTATGACGTGCTGAGGTGTGAGGGCACTGGGGTAGGTGCCCGCACTGAGTGCAAACAAATGACAGACCTGGGACCCTGCCAGCTTGAAGCAGAGAGGCACCTGGTCCAGGTGCTGCTCGGGGACTCGGCACCTGCCCCCCTAGGGAGGACTGGGAATGCCCAAGGGTGTTGAGGAGGTAGCATTGGGGATGCTGTTCTGGTGGGCACCAGCCTTGGGATCACGTGACCTCTTTACAAATGGGGTGGGGCTTCCCCTCTCAGCCCTGACACCTTCCCTGGGATCACAGGTTATGGTGACCCGAAGCAGTGCCAGCAAATGGTCTCTGAGCCCTACCTGTCCAGCCATAGCACCTGGGAGTTGAAGCCCTCAGCCCAGGCTGCATCCCTGCCTGCCCTTCCCCTTCCCCTCTCCCCCTCTAATCAGCCCTCATCTGGTTAGTTGGAGAGCCTGGCTCTGCCCTGCTTCTTAGTCCCCCAAGTCACAGGAGTGACATTTGAACCTGCCTTGCCCCTTCCCCTGCCTCCTCCCTGGGTGAGAAGACAGAGAAAAAGTTACATTCAGCGCATTCACAAACAAGACACGCAGGCACCCCGAGGCCAGGGTGGGCCTGGGGCCAAGCTTCCGAACTTGGAGACTTCCATTGGAAGCAACTTTGGGGAGCGTCTGGGAGCTAGGCTGCCCCATCCATGGGACGGCCAGCCCTCCCAGCTCAGCCTGCAGGAACCCTCAGAGGCTTGCAGACCCACAGAGAGAAGGAAGCAGACAGACAGACAGGACAGCTAGACAGACCCAGGGCCAGGGCCAGGCGGGGGCTCACCAGCTGGAGCGCAGATAGTCCGGGACTGGGTGGGCGCTGCGGCGAAGCAGCGCTAACGGGCCTCCTGGGGCGCCTGGGGCCCTTTTATCCTGCTGGGCCGCGGGCGCCCCCCACCCTGCGGGCGCGGAGGAGGCCCCGCCCCCGAGCGGCCCAGGAGGAGGCGGGCGCCCCGCCCCAGGTCCCCCTCCCGCCCTACGTCCCCCCCCAGCCGGGAGACCGGCCAAGGTGGCCAGGTGCCAGCCCGCATAGGTTGTGTCGTGGCCCCACCGGCCTGGAAAATCCCTGGGTCGAGAAGCTGCGGGGGGGTCGGAGGGGACCTGTGTTCTGTGGAGGAAACTGGCGCTGCTGCAGGACGGCTGGTGGGAGGATCTGAGTCCCAGGAGCACTGTGCTCATCTGCCAGGAGTGTGAGTGCGTAAGTCCCTGTCTGAGGGGCTGTTTCCTCTGCCAAATCGGGTGATAGACCTACCCGCAGAGGTGACCTGGGGATTACATTCAGTGCGTCCGGGTCAGTGCGTTACTTTACATGGAAGTGCCTCCTAGTCAGTCCTGGGGTGCTTGGTTATTTAGGGGTGCGGGCAGGGCGCTCGGCTCAGATGGTCCAGATGGGGTGGTGCAGGTGTGCTCTCTTTGGAGTAACAGCGGCCCTCTCCGTTTATTGGTCTCAGAGTTTATTGACTGCTGCACTGGCGTGAGGCCTCTGCTCTGCCCAATGTACAGTTGAGAATACTGAGTCCCAAGAGACACGACTTGCTCCCCAAGTCACCAGGGGAACTTAAATCTTCCCCTACAACCCCTTACAGAGTGAAAGGAGGCAGTCCTGGCCCCTTGACAGGCTCATGGGGGAGGGTTGTGTGGAGGGTGGGATGCGGGAAGGCTGTGAAATAAAACAAAAGTAGAAAAGGCAGAGTCCCATCAGTTTAGCTGAGCACCCTGATGCCAGTCCCTTTCCTCCAAATCTTTTCCACAGTCCTGGTCCCTCCCAGTGCCTCAGTACCCCCATCTGTAAAATGGGGCAGAGTGCTCACCTCCCAGCTTCCTCCCTAGGCTCAGATGAGTACAATCTGGCTCCCGCTCCTCCCCCCACCTTGCCTGAGTGTCTTCCAAAGGCTCATTCATTCAGCAAACCTTTATTGATTTTCTCCTACGTGCTAGACAGGGTGCTGGAGTGCTAGACACTGCGGGGTGGGGGGGTGGGGGGCGGGGCCTTCCCCATCTGGTTCGGGAGGCAGATGTGTAAACAAACGCCACCACAGGCAGAGAGTGATAAGAGCTAGGGCGGCAAAGTGGACCTTTTTGATCCCTGGGTGACACTGACTTAGCTGCCAGAGAGCTGCCATCCACCCCTGGCCAACCATGTCCCAGATGTCTCCCCAGTGCCCCTGCCCTGCCCCAACTGGGCCCAAAGCATTCCCTGGGATGAATCAACAGGAAAGAATGCTCCAGCCTTGGGTCAGTAGCAGCAGCAGCAGCCTGCCCCGCCCCCATGGACAATGAGGCAGCTGTGGGCTGTGATGCCAGGTATGCCTTGGCTCCCTCCCCAAGCCCAGCCACCTCTCATGCCCAGCCAGGAACAACACGGAGGGCTCAGAAACGTGGTGGGCCCCGCCTGTTGCCAATCACCAGCTTGGCCTGGCCGCCCAGAGCTAAAAATACCCTGGAAGCCAGGGCTGGCCCAGGCCAGAGCCCAGGGAACGAATGGATGTTGCCCGGAAGTCTTTTAACTGCAAAACTCATGGCAGAGGCTGAGGTGGGGAGCAGTGAGCCCCCCTCCTTGAGAAGTGAGGGGCTCCAGCCCCAGGCCCGGACCTGTGACTTACTAGTGGTGGGATTGTCTCAGCTGAGTGGCCATCTCCTCATCCTTAAATGCTATTGCTGTGAGGGTCAAATGGGACAGTTCCGTTCATCTCAATAAGCTTTGAGTGATGGAGACTGCCTGCTTACTCCTCCGTGCCTGGCTGTGCTCAGGGCCTCCACTGCACTCCTTATACACAGGCCCGTGTCCACCTTGACTCTGGGAGTCCTTGAACTTATTATTTCTAAACCTAGATCCTCTCACAGTGCTTGGCACATATCAAGTGCTGGTGGGTTGAATACATGGGCCTGCTTTGTGCTGGCCCTTCAGCCAGAGCTGAAGAGATGAAGACAAGCCAGATATGATCCCTGTCCTCGAGGTTTGCAGCGCAGTGGGGGAGGCAGACCCCCAAGCAGCCAACAGACAAGGCATTGTGGTTATGACGGCTAGCAGGGTGGAGCAGTTGTTCTTTGTATTATTTCATTTAATGCACTTAAAAGCACTATGGACAATTCTTTCATCGCCCAGCTTTTATAGATGATGAAACTGGGGCACAGAGAGGTTAAGTGGTTTTTCCAAAGTCACACAGCAGTTATCGGCAGACAGTAGCAAGTAGTAGACTGCAATGGAAGCACAGGGCTGAGAGATTCTGGAGGAGGGAAGACTGAGGATTGAAGCCTTCCTGGAAGAAGTAAGTTGAAGAATGAATACAGTTCACTAGGCAGAGAGGTGGGAAAGTGGGCTAGTAATGAATAACGCCCTGGAAGCCATGGAGCACTGTGTAGTATCAGGAGTTTATCCCTCACCCCTCACCCAGGGCCCCAGGGTTAAAGCATCTGCCCGCCCACCCCACCCAGGTGAGTTGCTGAGAGGCTGAGCAGTAGCTAATATGAATCTCTTTCCCATGGTGTGTTCCTCACCCCACCCAAATCAGGGCCTGTGCTTTCCTCCCAAGTGGGAAGATGAGAATCTCCCGCAGACAGCTGTGACCTAGGATGTTGTCAGAGGCCCCTGGAGAACCCAGGGCTCTGTCTGCCGGGCAGCACTTCCCCTCGGCTGCCTTCAGGACTCGTCCAGCCCACCTGCTTTGCGACTCCGTGTGGAGGAAATTACACAGCTCGGTAATCAGGGGCCTGGAGTTCCACTGCCCACGGTCTGAACTGCGTGGCCTCAGGCAAGTCATTTTGCCAAGCCCAAGGCACTGCCTCCTGCACCCATTTGCTTTGCCTTTGCACCCCTGACCCTCTGACATCCAAGGTCCAAACTGCTCTCCTCTCCTCTCTGCATCTTGGCTGTCCCTGTCAATTCCTGCACAGATTGATCTTCCCACTGTGTTGCCATGCCCTCGTTCAAGAATAATCAATGGCTCACCGTTGCCCACAGATACGGAGACTCCACTGTTGCTCCTCCTGTTCCCTCTCCTCCTTCCCTCTTTTGACTTCCTCTTCCATGTTCTGCCTATCTTTCAGGTCTCACTCAGGTTCCAACTCCTCTGTGAATTTGTCCATGAAACTTTGCATGAACGCTCTCAAGTGTAAGGTGCAGGGAGATCCACCTGGTGGGAGAGATGGCTCCAAGACACAGCAGTGATGGGAGCTGAGGGGATTTGAGAATCTTACGGGTGGGGGTGTGAGCGGCGGACCGAGCAGGGCTGGAGGGGCTAGCCAAGGGGCTGGTTCCTGGGAGAAAGGAGAGATGGGCTGGCTGTAGAAGGAGAGGAAGTTGAGGGGAAGAACAGAGCTGGTTAAATAGAAATGAATGAAGTTTCGCTTTGTGATATGCAATGTCACCTTCCCACATTCCTCTTAAAGCTTCAGAAAAACCTCCATCTCTCAATAATGTTTGCAGTTGGATAGGCTTATCCCAACATTTGCAGGGCCTGGGCCTGAGTCAGAGGATACCTCATAGCATGTGTCTAAGTGTCCAAGAGTTAAAATTCAAATTAACTCGTTGTCAAATCAGAAGTGGTCTCTCCCCTGCCTAGACAAATACCCTTTGGAAAGACTTGGAAGTGCAGGTTTGAATCCAGAACGTTCCACTCCTCGGAGTCCCATGCAGGACAGGTTATTACACTGAGTGTCTACCCACCCTCACAGCAAGGGGCCTTTGATCTTCCCACCCTCAGCAAGGGGCCTTTTGCTGTGGCAGGAACATGCACACACCAGGCTCTGTCCAGACCTTCCAGGGGCTGCCCTTTGCCGCCTTGAGCCTGGCACACAGCCCACGGCAGCGTCTGCAGCTCAGGAGAAAGACTGGACACAGGCTCGGCGTCTAGGGCAGAGCTGCTGGAACACAGATCTGGAAATGATCTGGGGTTCCAGCGGGCACGTCCCCTTGACCCCATGAACTCCGTGCTCTGTGGGGAGAGACACGATTGGACAATGCCACAGGGGTGCCCTCTAAAGCAGCGATTGCCAACCTTTTGAACCTCAATGGACCACCGGCTGGCGACGGCTGCTCTAAAGCATGGAGGACCGGAGCGGGGACCCCCTTGCCCAGGCCTAAAGACAGTGGTAGGGGTATAGGCAGGAGGTGCAACAAGAAGGTAGGAACGTAGCCTAGAGGTGGTCCCTGGTGGGGGAATGTGGGGTGCTGAGTCACTCAAGTTATGTTTAGAGTGCTGTGGGCTATTCAGCCCCAGAGCCAGGGGGGAACTCCACCTTACCTTGTGGGGAGGGTGGGGAGAAGGTGCTGAAGCTTTCTGAGGAGGGTTGGGGTGGAGGTTGGGTTTGATTCGAGCTGGGCTGTAGGACCCTTAGTCTTCCTTGGTGTTGTCTTGAGCTGGTATTTAACTCTTCACAGGTTCATATCTTTCACTGGGTATGGGTCTAGGAAGGGGATGCTTTGTGGGGAGGACAGGGAGGATCTTAATAACTTGTAAGCTACTAAAAGGCAGAGAATCTGACTTAGATTCCCCCAGTCCCACCTCTGCCCCTTGATCCCCAGCAGAAAAGGCCCTAAGTTCCCACAGAGGCCTGTGTGTTCCTGTTTGATTTGATACCAGTAGCTTAATGATCATCTCTGCCCCACAGCCTTCTCCCCCACCCCCATGGAAGATACAGGCTCTCACCTCATTACTGGGCTTCTCATCTTGAAGTCCTTGCCTGAGGAAGGTCTTTGTCATCATCTACTCCCTCTCTCTCTAGACCCCGACCCACACCCTGCTCTCTGGGTCTCTTCCTGCTTATTTACCTCAGCCACGCCCCCCCCTAAAGTTCTCCCCTATTCTACTTCAGTTCCTTGAGAACATCTCCCTTTTCTATTCTCCCTCTGCCCCCCAATTCCACCTGCAAACCCCCCAATTGCCCCATCTCAGCAGCTAAACATAGGCGCTTGTGACCGGGTAAATTAAAGTCATCAGTTCTGGGGAAATGAAATGGAATGAAGACTCCACGCCACAGCCCAAAGCCCCCAAGGTCCCTTCAGAAACTCACACAAGTCCGCGCTGACCTTCTCACCCGCCAGTAATTGAACCTCTTTTTCCTCAAGCAACACCAGACAAGCTAAATTAAAAAACATTTCTTATTCCACACTTTCCCCTGGATCTTTGGAAATGACCAGCACAGAAGCTGCATTGCTCCTCCCAGTTTCTCTGGGCGGATGAGGTCAATAGGCCTTAGTGGGCTCCCCGGGAACCTCACAGCTTCTCTCCCAGCTCAGGGCCTCGCCTCCTCTAAGCCCCTTTAGGAAAATTGTTGACTATTTGGGGACAGAACCAAACTGGAGGCCAAGGTGTTAGGAGCCACTCCTAACCCCGGGTTTTAACGTTTGTGAGTCATCTCCGGAATTAATTGAAGCTTGGGGGATGGGGGTGCGGGGGCGAGGAGGGGGCAGAGAGGTACATGCAACCTAAACAGAGTTTTGTATTCTCTTGCATTTGAGTCTGTTGATCGACAGTTTTGCAGGCATCTTAAAGGCTCTTTAAGTGAGAAACTGATTTTATTTCCTCAGCTGGAATAGAAGAACATTCAAAGCTGGGCCTGACAGACTCCAAAGGGTTAATTTTTCTGTTACCAGTCAATGGTCAGCCTCCAGGAACCAGGAGGGGGCAGCAAGGAGCTGTCTGGGTGGGGAATTGCCTTGACCTGGCCTGCCAGGGGGAGAGGGTAGGACCTGCCAGGATAGAGGTAAAGGGAAATCCATACATAAAGCAGGAGCTGAGCCAAGACCAGGGCCAGAGAGCTGGAGGCGAGATGGGGGATCCATTGGCACCAAAGGCCAAACCAGGAGTGAGGATGGGCGGTGCAGGGGGGAGAGACAAGTCCCACCAGAAGGCAGGGCTAATCAGATGGGCCTGTTCAGACAACACCAGACAGGGCAAGAGGCAGCCTGGCAGTCTCACACTCTAGCCCAGCGGTTCTCCGACTATGGTCTCAGACCAGCAGCAGCAGCATTGCCTGGGAACCTGTTGGAAATGCCAGTTATCAGGCCCTGCCTCAGACCCACTCAATCAGAACCTCTGGGATGGGGCCCAGCATCTGTGTTTCAGCAAGTCCTCCAGGTAATTCTAACACCTGCTAATGTTGGAGACCCATCTCTCTAGAGACCACACCTTTGGAAAATGTTTGCATACAGAGTCCAGATACCTTCTTCCTTAGAGTCCCGGTCCTGCCTGGTGGGGTCAGCCCTCACAGGGACCCTCTTGCATTAAGAGGGGTCTCCTCCACATGTGAAGGGCCTAGTCTTTGGGGATCACAGTCTTCTATATCCCAGTTACTCCCAAATGGATTTGCAACCCCTTCATGGTGGGGTGGGAGGGCCATGTCTTCTGTTCTACATTGACTCCTACAAGACCTCATGTCCCCGAGGAGTTTATTACAGGGATGGTAATGGGGGCAGTCCTCATTATTGTCCTCAGGGGGCCCTACTTGTGCTGGGCCAGGAGTGGGAGGTCAGGCCAGCATCTAGACTCTGGCAGGATCTTTCTCCACGATGGGAATTTCATCATCTACTCAACACCACAAAAAGCTACACCATTGTGACCACCAGACTGAAGTCTGATATCTTCTGGGAGACCAGTTGGCCACCAGGTGTTATTGATGTCCCCCAGCTCTGGGCAGAAGAGACCTGGAGCCTGTGCCAACTGCCCTCTCCTTCCCCAGTAGCTGGTCCTGGCTTTCATAATTCATAGTGGATTCCGAGTTGCAGGAATAATTCTTAGACCTGGACTATTCTGGATACACCAGTGGCCACAGAAGAGTTAAATAACTACAAGGTTGTTGATTTGTTCACAAAGGAAACTGCCCAGAAACGACAAGAAAAGCCTAATTTCCTAGCCATGAAGTGAAAATGACTTTTCTTAGGAAAGCTTGACCTTTAACATGTTGACCGAATTGTCCAGAAAAAAATGTAGATACTTAAATGACATCTCCTTTTAGCATCGAGTGCTAGTAAACAAGGTGAAAGAGAAGGAATTCCACCAAGATAGCGGCAGAAATTTACCAATTAATGAGCATACACTTCTACCCAACACATTTTGGATGATTTCACTGTGGTGAGGTGGTGTGATGGGAACTTGGTGTACTGCCTTATGCCTTTGGCAATGATTTGTAAACCAGAGCTAATAGGTGAATGTGTTTCATTCAAGTTGGGGTGTTATCCTGTACTCAGTAGTGGGCATGGATCCATCCTATTTGTACAGAGAACACTTTGCTGGGCACGTTAGAAACACAAAGAGGGGAAGGCCCAGTTCCTGTCCTCAGTGTAAGTCACATAAGTCATCCATTATATTTACATCATTATATGAATGACATCAGCCAGTGAAATTTGTTTATACAGATGAGATCATTTATTTGCTTATTTGTCTAACATGTTTATGAGCATCTATTATTTATGTAGCCACTTTGGGAAATCTAGAAAAGTAAACATCAACCACATTTCCCAGGCTCTAGGGTACTAATGGGTCACACTAATGGTGAGGGCCATATTTTCCAGGCTCTTGTCTCTATTATTCAGGCAGCACTTCCAGCACCACCACCAATCCCTGATCATTCTCACTCAATTTGCATCTAGTTTTAGGGGGTGGTCAACATGTCCTCATAAACTAGGCTGTAAGCTGCGGTTACATTGAAGCATGTTCCATATTCTTCCACCCCAGCTTTGCACCCTCCCCTCCCTCACCACTGATGTCCATTCCTGAGATGCTTCTTGAAAATTTTATCAAGTATGTGTGGCTAGTGCTCACTGCTTCCAGGACTCCAGTGACATGAATGATGACTATCAGATCTTTTGTTACAGTCCCACAATTCCCAGAGGCTTTGTTCATTCTTCTTTTTTAAAGTCTATTTTCTCTATATTGTTCAGATTAGGTAATATCTATTTTTGAATTCACAAGTTCTTTCCTCTGTCCTCTTCCCTCCTGTTCTCGAGCTCATCCACTGAGGTCTAAACTTTTGGCTATTGTATTTTTCTGTTCTAAATTTTCCTTTTGGCTCTCCTTTATATCTTCTTTTTTTTTCTGAGACTTCCTAGTCTTTGCTAAGACTTTTTATTTTTCCATTTGTTTCTATTGTGTTTGTATTTGTTGAAGCATTTTTATGATGGCTGCTTTAAAGTCTTTGCTAGATAATTCTAACATCACTGTCATGGTTGATGTTGGTATCTCTTGATGGTCTTTTTCATTCAGTTCTAGAACTCCCTGGTTCTCAGCACGATGAGTAATTCTTTTATTGAAACGTGGATATTTTGGGTATTATGTTATGACTCTCTTGTTTAAATCTTTTGTTAAACTGGCTTTTCTGGCAGTGCTTCAGCAGGGGACAAGCGGGTACCACCTATTACTGCTTGGTCAGGTGTAAGTCCAGGTTCCCCATCCAGTTTCCCTTGACACCTGAGGGGAGAGCTCCTCATTATAGCTGGGAGGGGGGGAGAGGGGAGGATGTTGAGAAGCCTCCATGATTCCTCTCTGGCTGAGAGGAGGAGTGTCTGGTAGCTGCTTCTCACATGGCCTGCTCTGACATCAGAGGTGGGGGGGGGGACCTTTTTATCACTGGGTGGTGGTGAACGTCCTGACTTTCCCCTAGGCCTCCTCTGATACCATCCCAATGGGGGCGGGAGAGGCTCCTCCTTAGTGCTGGATAGGAATGGAGACTCAGGCTCCATTGACACTGTGGGAAGGGTGGGGGTGAGGATGGAAGAGGCTCATTACCACTCGGTGGGAGGCAAGTCCCAGCTCCCTACTCAACCTTTCCTGCTACCACCCTGCTACCCTGCATGGTGTGGGACTGAGGTATCTTGTTACAGCCTGACAAGGTTGGAAACCCAGGCTTTCCACTAGACTTTCGCTGGTGTGTGTGTGTGTGTGTGTGTGTGTGTGTGTGTGTGTGTGCGCGCGTGCGCGCGCACGCACACGCGTTTATGTTCTTTAGGTTCAGGGGATGATGCCACAGTTTTTTTCTGTGGCATTTGCTAAAGTAGAGCAGTTATTGCCTAAATTTTCCTATCTTGATCGTTTTCCTGGCCCTTTGGCTAGAGAGAGAGAAAGAAAGCTTTTGTGGTCTGTGCCTATTGGCACTGCCAGCTTGCTGGTTTCCTCAGCGAAACCCTGGGATATATGAGGCAAAAAGAAAATTCAGGGACTTCACCATCATGTTGTTCCTTGGGTCCCTAGCTGGGCTGCCTTCTTCTCCACCTTTCAGAGTCTCCTCATGTTTATTTCACATACAAGGCCCAGGGTTTGAGTTGTACTTACACTCTCACTTCGCGTAATAGGGAAAAGTGCTGCTATTTCATCTTCCCAGAAGCAGCGGTCCCTCTCCCTTCCTCTCTTAGTTTCTGAAGAATTTGTGGAGAATTGGTGTTACAGCTTCCTTAAATGTTTGGTAACATGTGAGCCTCAGGTTTTCTCTGTTGGACGATTTTTAACTGTGAATGTCTTTAATACATCAAGGATTATTTGGGTTACCTACTTCTTATTGAATGTGTTTGGCAGTTTGTGATTTTCAAGAAATTTGATCCATTTAATCTATGTTGTCAAATTCATAGGCATAAATGTTTTTTAACATTCCCTCATTTTATTTTTAACAGCTTAGGATCTGTAGAGATTTCCCTGTTTTCGTTCCTGATATTGGTAGTTTGTGTCTTCTCTCTTTTTCTCTCGGTCAGTCAGACCCTGAGGAGGACAAGCATTACCTATGAGGCATCCCCCTCAACTGCGGACTCTGAGTGTTACCCATTCATTTGCCTGGCTTTCTCAATGGGGTAGGGGCTGTCTTCTCTAGTAAGGGGTTTGGGGTACTGCTGCCAGCCCAGAGGATTCGGGTGAATCTGAGGGTTCGTGGTTCTAACACACATCCCCCTGTACGTCCCAGCCTAGAGCTCAGGGCCCATCCCTTCCTCATCAGGGTCCTCCGTTTAGCATAAGAAACCTGTTGAAACTGTGCACCCATACCCTTTGCAGTTTGGCCCCCCTTCTGATGAACTCCTGGGCCCCATCTTCAGCAGTCTGCCATGTGGCCGCAGGCTAAGGGGCCTCTTTAAATGCTGACAGGGAGGCCTCTGGCTTCCACAGCAGCTCTGAGTTGCTGTTGTTGACTTAGTTGACTGAGCCTATTCTCTTTCTTCGAGATTTCTAGGACAATATTTAAAAAGTCATCCAATTCCATAGTCTTTATTATTATCACTGCCCCCACACGTTCAAGTGCTCGGGTTACTGCACGGGCCAATGTTTTCCTTTCCACCTGCGTGCTATCCCAGTACACCACCGGCAAGAGTCTCCCCATCTGTGAGCCACAGCCAAAGGTTTTCACTGCCCCGCTTACCTCCGCCAATGCTGCTCTGTTGCCGTGTGAACTGAGAAGTGGTCTAGTTCCGGAAAACAATGTTAAGGGTGTGCTTTCTAGGACCACTTTTAGTGCCAGTGGAATTAGCGTGGGTGCTCCTGAAAGCAGTTCCTGGGACAGGGACCAGGATGCACATCGTTTACATGGGAGATAATCCCGGAGAACAGACGTAAAGGGCCAAGAAGAATGATACAGGCAAGGGAAAAGAGCCAAGTGGAGCTGGATTATTAAGCGGGTCACCACAGCCGGAAATTGGGGCTCTACCTATTGGGACCCTCCTTGGGGGGATGTACCTCAGAATTCCACCTCCAAGGGATGGGAGGCTGAAGCTTTTATTTACCAACTCTTTCTCCAGTCGTGTCCTCCATTGTGGAGGTTGCCTTGGGGGCATTAACCACCCCAGGAGAATATGAAATGACGCACTGTACTGCCCTGCAGTGAGTGTGGGAACTGGGAGCACTGACAGCCAGACCTATAGTCTTTGACCTGCGGTATGTTTTGCTTTTGTGGCATGCCCCGGATCACTGTGCCAAGGTTTCTCCTAACTCTGCTGGCCTCCTAGTCAGCCAGCCTTCCTCCAGTGCTGGCTCTGCTTCATGTGAGACAGCCTACTTTCTGGGGTGCTGATGTCCTGCCTCACTCTGATGGAGGGTGCAGGTGAGCAGGGATAGGCAGAGGCTGGATTCCAGTCCAGCTGTAGTGAACTCCCAGAATTTATCGATGTGACCTTATTAAAAGGGTCTTTGCAGATGCAGTTAAGTTAAAAATCTAGAGATGAAATCATTCTGGGTTTAGGACAGCCCCTAAATGCCATGCAATACCAGAAAAGACAGGGAGATTTGAGACGTGCATACGCAGGGGAGAAGGCCAGGTAAAAATGAAATAGGGGATTGGAGCTATGCTGCCACAAGTCAAGGAACTCCTGGGGCCACCAGGAACGAGAGGCATGGAAGGATTCTCCCCTGGAGCGTGCAGAGGGAGCATGGGCCTGCTGACACCTTGATTTTGGACCTCTGGCCTCTAGACAGTGAGCGTAAACCTCTGTTGTTTTAAGCCACCTTGTTTGTAGTAATTGGTTGCAGCAGCTGCAGGGAGCCAGCACATCAGCCACAGACTGAGAGATGGAGCAGTTGCCCCATTTCTGTGTTACCTCAGGTTGCTGGGAAGTGGCCCCTCCGTAGCCTGCGGGCCTCATAGACCTCAGACCTAGACGGCTGAACTTGGCCATATCCGAGGTCTTGGCACCCACACAACCTGGTCTTGACCTGCAGGTGTCTGCTCAGGCTGGCCCTGAAGCGGCTTGGTCGCCCAGGTCCTGTGCTGACAGGAAACATGGGATACCGCCTCTCATCTGCCATTCCTTGGAGCTTTCTTAGCAGGGAATTTGAGTGACATGGATCAGTTAGTTTGTGTTGCTGGGGGGAAAAATAGACACCAACTTTGGCTACTTTAAGCAAACACAGGGTTTATTGGAAGGATACAGGAAAAGCTGAAACATTTGGGCTAATAAAAGGCACCTAACCACTCTGGGGACCTGGTGATTAGCCGGGACTAATGGGCGTTGGTTCAGGTTGCTACCAGGGAAATGGCCACAGGTCATCTCGCTCAAGTTTAAATTCAACCAGAGGTCTGCTTGGGGCAGATGATGTTCTGTGCCAGACAGTACATGCGGGGGAGGTGCACTTTGACAGTCCTACCGAGACATCACAGAATAAGGGGTTAATTCCTTAGCGGGAAAGTGGAAGGACTCCAGGCAGACAGAAACCCCAGCTGCCCAGGAAGGGACAAGAGCCTCGCCTGTCCCTCTTCATGCCCTCACTCCCCACCCCGACCTCTACTTCCCCTGCCCAGTTCTTCAGAAGGAGAAGCCACAGATTGGTTTTATGACTAGAGGATACCTTGAGTCAGCGGTGAGCGATAATTAGACTGTGATGGGTCTATTTAAGTGCCTCACTTAATCAATTACAATCGCCTGTGCTGTCTCCAGGTATTGATTGCAGAGTCCCGAGTTCTGGAAATCTTAAAGCATGCTCCGGGGACGCTACCACCCACTCTGATTCTCCTGGGCCTGTGGACCCCCTGTGCTGAAGCCGATCTTTCCATGCGGTTGCTTGAGACACTTTTTCATCTTAATTGTTTCTGGAGACAGGACAGAACAGCAGCTCCTTTCATTGCTAATCTTAATCTAAGTGGGAAGGAGCGGCCTAGTTAATGGGGCGTACGGCTGTTCCCAGGTGGGAAGGATGGGGTGATCGCTCCAGATGCCCTCTCAGAGAAGACAGGGTACAACCTAGAGATTGGCTGTGAACTTGTGAGGATGACATTTGAGGAGAGGTGACCCTAGGCAGGCCACCCCACCCCCTCCTCCCATAATCATCTTGGCAGGCAGATAACAGGGGCTCAGGACTGGCCAGGGACCCCAATGAGCAGAAGCGCCTTGAGACACGGAGGTCTAGGCAGTGTGGAAAGGGAGCAGGGGCAGGTCAAGGCCAGGAGGCAGGTTGCAGTGGTTTTCAACCTGGCGGCACGTTAAAAAATGACGCAGGTCTCGGTCCTACCCCAGGCGGTTGTGGTCATAGTGGGATGTTTCTGGACATCTGTATTTTTTGTCTCCTGGTGACATCTTATTGCCCAGGAAGGGTTGAGAATCACTGAGTTAGAGCAGGATCCTCGGCCGGAGGTCCATGGTGGAATTTGTAGGGAATCTGTGATGTGCCCTGAAATTGTACACAAACTTGTCCCTGCTTTTCTAGGGACACAAATCCATTGCTTTCATCAGGTTCTCAAAGTGGCCTGTGACCCTCCAAAGGACATGAAACATTGAGATAGAAGTCATAAGGGCACCTGAGCCAGGGCAGAGGAGGAGGGATTCTCGGGGCACTCCTGTCACAGCCCCACAAAACTGCCCTTCTGCGCTTACTCAGCAGCCAGGGGCCTGGCCACCAGCCCTGCTGGGTAACTTCCCCTTTGGCTGCGTGAAACCAGCTGCAAAAAGAGGACAAGATTTGCAGGTGGATGTGAAGTCACAGAGGAGGATTCGTGCCAGGCTCCTCTCACCTAAAATTAGGGAGCGAGAGCAAATTCCAAACCCCGGAGGGCAGTGGCTCTCCAAGGGTGGTCCCGGCAGCAGCCTCAACGCCACTGGGAATTTACTAGAATTACCAGCTGTCAGGCCCACCCAGACCTTCTGAATCAGAAACTCTGGTGGGGCCCAGCCTCTGTGTCCAAACAGCCCCACCATGACTCTCCTGCCCCATGAAGCCGAGCTGAGAAAGCTCAGCAAAGGCTCAGAGCTGAAATGCTCCAGATGCTTGCAGCTGGGTTGGAGGAAGGGCGAGGCTGCCATGGTCATTTGAAGACAGAGTCTGGGGAAGGGGCAGGTTTTTCATGCTGCTTCAGTCATACCGAGACCTCTGTGTAGATCCTAGCCGTCAGCTAGGAGGTGTGGTCTTGACTTTGGGAGAAGACACAGGGCTGGAGGTGCAATCATCAGCAAGTAGTTTAATGTGCGGGGAAAGTGAAAGGGATGAAGGGAGCTGCATACAGATCTGGGTCTTTCCGAACGAGCTCTCCCTGGTCACAATGCGTCTGCACCGGGGCAGCCCGGAATCGGGGCCTCTGATGTCAACAGCACACAGGAGGGAATTGTGACACTACTTGGAGTGGAGAGTTTCAACAGAGGGACAGCTGAGTGTTTGGGAATCACAAAGGGTGGAGGGAAGGGGTAACGCCAGAGGGATTCTCACGGGGTGTGAGCCCTGTGTGGGGTTGGAGGAGCAGGTAGTTATCCACAGGGATACTAACGAGGCGGGGAGGCATCCCCAACAGCCTTCGGCGTGGGACTGAGTCAGAGAATGGAGACTGCCGCCCATTAGAGCATAAGGTTGGTGGATGGGCCCAAAGTGGGGGGGTCACCCAGAGAGGCAGGCCCCGTGTTGGATGGGAGGGGCACCAGCAGCCCCGCTGAGAGTTTCAGGTTCAGGAGGGGATGATCTCTCACCTGGCGGCTGAGGAAGAGCAGTCTGGGAGCACAAACGGGAGACTCGGGGTGGGGGAGCTGGGAGGTTATCTCAGGGATGAAGTGATACGGGCCCTCAGTTCAGGTGGAGGCAAGTTAGCGAGAGGAGCGAATGTTCTGGCAAGTGGCCAGGTCATTGTTTAAAGGCTTTTCGTTGAAGTGTGGAGGGTCAGTGCAGCGCAGCCTGCCTGCCTGGAGCGACCCTCCTTGCCGAGGACTGGGAAGTAAGTGCCCATAGGGAGACAGTGAATGAACCCAAGAGAAAACAAATGGGAGTGGTGGGGGTGGATTTAAACCTTCCTCAGTAGGGGAGTGATGAAGAATCTGTGGCGGAGTGCTGTTCTGAAGCAGGATGTGGGAGAGAAAAAGAATGAGGCAGATCTACACGCACTGACATGGCGTGGTTGCCTGGCATTTTGTGAAGTGAAAAAAGCAAGTTCCGTCCCAATGTATTAAAATGATGTCATTTATGTAAACAACAAGAATCTCAAATTATATATGAGTGTGCAAACACATTCTTTAAAGGGTTTAGAAAGAGGCATAGCCAGTGATTGATGGGGATTACCTGCAGGGAAGGAAGGGTAGTTACAGAATGGGTGTGAGGGGCGCCTACACTCAGTTTTGCTGTAGAGTTGGGGGAACAGTGGTGGCCTGTACTGCATGGCCAGGGTGTATGTGTGTGTGTGTGTGTGTGTGTGTGTGTGTGTGTGTGTGTATGTGATGAGAATAACCTCCATTGCATGGATTCTCAAACCTCGTGTGCAGCAGAATGGACAAGAAGCTGGTTAAAATGCAGGTTCCTAGGCCCGTCCTGCCATACTGAAGTAGGATGTCAGCGTGAGGCCCAGACTTCTGCATTCAACCAGCTTCCCATGATTATGACACCAGTGGTTCCTTGAAGCACTTCTGTGGCAGCTCCAAAAACGGCCTTCCCTCCCTTAGCCCAGCAGAGAGGTGCTCAGCACCAGCCTTGGAGGATAGCCAGGCAGGGCAACTCCCCCCTCAGAGAGGGGACAGTGGGGGGAGTGCCGTGTGGGGCAGCCCTCCCTTCAGAGTGCAGCCTTCAGGGGGAGACACACCATCCATAACCACCACCACTCGTCACTCAGCTCAGACTTGTGCTTGAACCTGATGTTGCCATCTCCCCCGGGAATTTCATTATTGAGGGGCCAAGGTAACCACTCAGGATTCCCTGGGCAGTTTTTAAGAGACCTAAGCTACCCGAAGTATCCTTCCCAAATTAATGTTGAATTCAAAGCAAGTAGGGAAAACTGGTCATAATTAAATATTTAATTGGTGTCCATTACGGCTGGAATATTGGTTTTAGCTCAAATGTACGATATGGTTGCATTTTTTTTTTATAGCTGCACATATATTGCATCTAGGCCATTGGTTCACTTTGTGTAATAAAGTTCAGTAAATCCATGCTCACTTTATAGGACGGAGCATACCGGGAATGTCGTGGTGGAGGCACAGTACTGCATTTATGACACCGTTGGTAGGATCAGGGGTCAATTTGCTGTTGAGTCGCCACTGATAGACCAGTAACCGTCAAGTACAATCTTGGGCCTCTGGGAAAATGTGGGCTGCTTTCCAACAACCCATTTTATTATGCAGTTTTTAGGTGCCTGTTGAGGCAAAATGAAGTCTGTGTGTTTATTATGCGGGGGATGGAGGGGGTGGAATGGCACCTCTCCTTGTGGGGCCAAGGCCAAGTCCAGAAGCAAACTCCTGTGACCCAAACGTGAGTTTGGAGATTCACCAGGGAACCCAGGGGGTTGTGGGTGATGGATGTACGCAGATCAGGGAGGAACACACAGGGTGTGTTCTTGCCTTTTCATTCAGCCTCCAGAAGCCCTTGACCTGGGCCTCTACTCTCTCAGGTGTGACTTTGTCCTCCAGCGAAAAAGTGCTCAAGAATTTCTGGTCGTCTACAATCAATAAAAGTGACACCGAGTCAGCTGGGGTTCGGTGGTGAAAACTGGCAGACTGGCCCTTCTTCCGGAACAGCCCTTGGTTCCAGTAAATCAGTTTTGCACAACTTTTACTTTCTACAATGGATTGCGTAGGCCCCACTCTATTTTACTGAACACAAGAGCTGAGAGTTTAGAGATCTGAAGTCCAACATCCTTCTCTGAAGTTTAAAAAGCACAATAACAACCAAGAAACAAACAAAATGAATCATTCCCGACAGCTTGCTGTGTGCCAGGCCCACACGAAGGGTTGAAGTGTTGCCTCATTTGACCCCCAGAACAGCCTCAGGAGGGAGACACTCTTATTACCCCGTTTACAGACAAGGAAAGGGAGGCCAGTCAGGTTGGTCACCCAGCCGGAAAGTGGCTCAGCTCTGAACGAGGTTTCCCTGGTTCAAGTTCAAGCTCTCAACCTTTTGCTTGGGGAACTCATGGTTGTTGAAGGAGAGTGGGGTGGTGGCGGCTTTGATTCTAGAAATCCAAACCTAGGGAGGTGAGGCAGAGCAGGGCAAGGGGCAGTCCAGAGAGAAAGAGACACACCACAGATTTATTTGCCACTTTTGCCAGAATGGATTTCTATCCGCTGGACCAGATCTGTTCCCTGGCCCCTAAGTCTGAGAACAGTTCCCAAACCACCAGAGACTTCTCGGTGGTGAAGCACAAGTCTTGCCTGGCTACAAAGCAGCTTTTCCTCAGCATTCCAGGAGCAGGTCTTTCCCCAGCGTGGCCTGGAGATCAGTCACACGTGGGACCTGAGCCTTTATGTCGTCCGGTGCTCATCGCAGAGCCTGACCCCATTGCAGTCGAAACACCCTTATCAACCCTGCAAGAACCAACCCCGATAAACCGAGGTTCAGAGAAGCCAAGAAGCCTGCCCAGAGGCACACAGTGGAGTCCAGGGTGAGACCCAGTTCTGCTGAGCCCAGCCCCGTCTCTCCCCTTGCTGTGTCCACTTGAAGCCTCAACTTGAGGTTTTTTTTTTGTCTCCAAACACACCTGGTGTTTTGGGGAAAGCCCCGGATGGCTCTCAGTCACTCTGGCCCCCCATGTAATTCATTCGTGGACTTCCATTTTTATTTCAGGTCATTGAGTTCCCCTCTCCCTTCTTCCGTGTTGACCGGGAAGGTCAGAGAGACCAACTTCCAGCCATTCCACCTGCTCCTGGAAAAGTCCCGTGGAATAGAATTAACCCGATTGGCCAGCCGAGCCGGAGCCCGGGCATGCAGACCTGGGTGACCCAAGGGCACAGGGAAGAGCTCCAGGAGGTGACACCGAGGTGGACAGTGCCCTCCACCCCTGTCTGGGCTGGGACACATTTTTGAGGCTGGAGCTCTGTGGGTGACCTCCGGACCACAGGCCCTATCAGGAGGCAGGAGGAGGAAAAGGTTGTTGGCTTTAACCAGTTGTGGTTCCAAGAGGGGGCTCTCTTGAGTGGCAGCTTGTGGCATGAGTGACTGGCCGGGCCTGGGCACCGAGCCGGGCGATCCCAGACGGGACTGGGGCCACTGGCCTCAGCTGCCAGTACTTTTCCTCGCTTACTCATCAGACTCAAAAACAACCCCACCCACTTGTGGTGAAGCTGCCCTGCATTTTTCACCTTTGGGCTATCATTCCAAGGAAGAAATATCAGCCTGGGAGGAAAGTTTTGGCCAAGTTCAAAGCGAAGGGCTTGGGGAATGGAAAGTCCTTTGAAACCTCACTTGGACGGTGACTGCCTGACCCAGATTTTTCCTTTCAGAAGTATGCTCAGAGCTCAAAGGCCCAGGTGTCATGTAGACAGGGGCGTGACAGAGGCAGGGAAAAAATCAAGCAAAGCCCAGCTGCAGCCTCGCTCTGAGAAACCTCCGCCTGAGCGTCAGGCCAGACTCCAGGGCGGCCTGGCTGTGGGCACCTCCTGTGGGGCCTCCAGAGAGGCCTGCAGAGGGTGAGGCCCAAGCCCACCTCTTTGTCCTTGGCTGGGCCCTCCTCTCAGGCCAGCTTCTGCCAGGACATGAGGTCCCGCTCCCTTTTCCCTTGGGTGTCTTAGTTTCCCAGGCATGGACACTGAGACCCAGGGGTGACCCCGAAAGGCTGCTGTGGAAGTGGGTGAGAGAATTACCACATGAGCTACTACTGTGGGCACCTGGAGTTTAATTCTCCTGGGAAATAGCGTAAACGGGCAACTCAGATTTAGCCCCCCTGGGAGCAAGGGAATTGGGGTACTTATACCCCATCAGGCACTGGTGAGGGCTGCCAAGTCCATCATTCGTGCGCTAGGGCGGATCAGGCTGTGGGCCTGGCCATGGGGGTGGGCCACCAGCTCTGAGGTGGTAAAGGCTGAGGGACAGTGGGCCTGGCTCATGGCTGCTCCACTGGGCTCCATTTCAGCCCCTGGTCTATGCAGGCAGGTGCTCCCCAGAATCGACACTCCTGCAATGATGGAGCTGGTGAAATGGGCCAGTGCAGTTTTACATGTGCCCCCCCGCCCCCCGTCCATCCACACATGCCGGACATCTCTAGGACGAGAAAAGAGCCCCCACCCTTTCTCCTTCCACCCAGTGAGTGGGTCTGAGCCAGCAAGGACAATGTCTGGCGGAGGAGGCAGTGCCTCCTGGGGGTGGCTTCTGGGAGAATTTCCTGGAATGGGGGGTAGGTCTTCTCCCTCCACATCTGCATGGAGGAGTTAGTTCCTCACAGTTTGTCCCCCTTGCCCGGGAAAGGAAGGAAGGAGAGAAAATGCTGAGACCGAAAGTGATGAGCCTGCAAGTCAATCTTTTCTTGGTTTCCTGTCGCCGGAGTGGGGCTGTTCAGCCCTGAATTACTGGGCACCAAACCCAGCTCTGGAGCCCTTGCATTTCCATGGGTCTCAACACATCGCCTCGAAGCAAACTCTAGCTTAGATTTTACACTGCACCCCTGGGCCTGCTTAATTCTCCCCGCCTGCCGCGGACCTCATGGCTGCTGGACAGACTACCACGTACGGTCTCTGTCTGACCCCATTCTTCGGTGAGGCTTTGTGGTACCGGCTGGGCGTCTGCAAACCATATGCTTCCTCTGCCAGCGGGTCCCTCGTAGGTTGTGCCTTGGGGAGGCCGGAAGGAGACAACAAGGCCAGAGGAGGCGGGAGCTGGGACTTGCTCCTTCCAGGTTTGCTCCTTGTTCTGTCACGCTCCCTCCAAGGATGGTGCTTCATCGTGGCAGCAGAAGTCAGTTCCGGTTTCTAGCTCTTCCTGAACGCTTCTGGAAGCAGCTTCACTGTGCACCGTGCCCACTCGGACACCTGCTGGGCAGCACCCCTCCTCAGAAGCCCGGTTCCAGCGTCTCCACCTGCAGTCCATCCTCCGGCTCCTGGATTCTAACAACCTCAACTTCCCTTGTTCCTGCCCGCAGAGTGCCAGCTGCTTTGGCATTATTCACTCTGGTTTTTAATGTGTTCCCCACCCCCTCCTCCATTTTTCTTTTACCCTTTCAGTCATCCAATGTCCATTTAACCAATTCTCTAGATTAAATTCTCTCTGTTAAAATAACTGCTGTGGTTTGTTTTCCGACCAGACACTGACAGATACAGACCCCATGGCTGCCAAACAGACAGCACGAGGAAGCTGTAATTCACCATCTGGTTTTCATCCATCAAAGGCGAGGGTGGCTGCCAGATTACCCAGTTACCACACTGCAGTGAGGCCATTCCAGCCCAAGCAAAAAACAAAACAAACCCGATATCTTGATTAGCCTGCGTGACCTGGTCATGACCAGAATCATGGTTTCCTGTCTTTAGAAGCAGTGGGACTTCTTTTCAGGATTCTGTAAGATCCCTGAGGGAGAAGACTGCATGGGAGCCTGGGGCTGGCCTTGGGGTTCCTTAAGCCTGCAGACCCCTCTGCTCCCAGATGGCTTTGACAACCCTGAAGGCTCCCAGCTTCCATGGCATCATTCCAGGTTGCCACCCTCCCTTGGTGTCCAACTCTCTTCTCTAGTCAGTGTGGGGGATCTGAGCCTAACGTGCAGACAGGAAACAAGGAGGACATTCCAGCACCCATGGCAGCTAGGGTGCAGCTTCCCCCAGGCTGTGGCAACATTGTCCACAGTCTTGGAGTTGGGACGAGAACCTGGAGATCAACTGCTGCAGTATACCATTTTACTGATGAAACCCAGAGAGGTTAGGCAACTTGTCCAAGGTCACCCAGCTTGTCGAGGCAAGTCCTTGGCTAAGGCTGAATTTTCTGTCTTGAGAGCTCTGAGCTCTTCCCATGAGCCACACCGAGATTACTCAGCCTACAAGTCTCTGCAGGTCACTCTGCATGGTATCCTCAGCATTTTATACCTAATTCTCTACTTCCTGTGACTTAACCCTGAGTTTTCTCTGAGCTTCTCTGTCCCCCAAAGTTCTTATTCCCTGTTTTTGGTCCAGCTCCCCTAATTCTCTGCTCATCCAACTTGCCCTCTGCCGCCAATCCCCAAAGTCTCTCTGCCCCTCTTAGGGGGGCTTAGGGCTCTCGCTTTCTCATTACCAATTAACCCTTAGCAATTAGTCCTGGTTGATGGCTTATATAAACAGTGGCTTATGCAGAGTATAACCCTATAATCATAGGCATGTCCCTGCCCCATTGCCCCATAGCTATTGATTTAGCTCTTTTGCTAAAACACTGCTATCCTCAAATTGCAGGCCTGTGACTACCATTCTTCTGAGGGTTCTTGGGAAGATGGGGAAACACCCTTAAGAGTCCAGACACAATCCTTCTGTTGATCAGCCTGGAGTGCTCCCTGGGGCATTGTGTTCTGGAGAGCTCGCCAGTGCAGAAGGGAAAGCCATCATTTCCCTTTGAGAAGTGAAGCAGAGGCAGTTCTTAGAAATCACATCTGGAGTCTGTATGCCTGGGCACAGCACAATATCCTCAACTTACATTTGTGCTGTGAGGCTGTTTACCCTAATTCCAGGCTTTCCAGTTTGATGTAAATTCAAATCACAAAAGAAGCTATTAAAAAATAAGTTTCTGCTTCCACCCCCGAGCTTTCAAAATAGTCCCTAAAAAGGGGACTGGTGATCTAAGGATTTTTAATATTTTGAACACTCTCTAAATGACTCTAATGTTCAGCCACGTTGAGAAGCACCACCTAGACAAGTGGCAGAGGCTGCTGTAAGGCTGTTAGGACAAATTGGGGGGAAAAAAGGATGCAGGGAAGGGTCCAAAGAGCATGGTGAATGAGGTTATGCAGTTAAGCCCTTTGTGACTGAGCATTTATCCTGGAACAGTCTGTGTGGGGATGGATTCTAGGCTCATCTCTGTGTGTGAGTTCTTGGCCAGGAGTGTCTTCTTCAGGGTCACACTACCTCCACAGACTGGGAACCACCAGGCCGGTCTCTCTGACATCCTCCCTGACAGGGACACAGGATGACTCTGGGACCCGCATGCCTCTGAGGGCTTCTGTGAAGATAGGGTGTCTGCAGTGTTTCCATTGCGCTCCACACAGTGGACATTGTCAAATGGCATTGGTAGGTCCCACTTTAACAAGGACCATTAGCTTTTTATTTTGCATGAGTCTGATAATGGGAACAAAAACATTTTAAAACTATGTACTCAAGTATCATTGTCTCTCACACCTACCAATCAATCAATCAATCAATCATCTATGGCACAATAATTTAAGCTTTATGCATCAACTGGCATCTGAGAGTGGTTTGTCCTGGAAACACAGAGGATGTGTGTTCACCTTGTCTCCCCTGGAGATGGCTCTTCCAGACCTGCCCTGGTCTGGCTTGTTTGTATCAGGGGTCCACCATATTTTGTCTCCAATAAATTGGAATTGTGGCTGAGAAAATGGGACCAGTCTGGTCCAGTATCTATCTTAGACCTACAACATGAACACTCATGAACTACAGAGGCTGTATTCTGCCAAGTAGATGGAAGGACAGAGACAACTGTTCTCCAGATGGAATAAGGAGACACCAGACAGGAGAGGAGGTGGGAGATGGTGAAGGGTGCTGGTGAGCTCACTGCTCCCAGTTTACAACCCTACTGAGGTGCAGTGTACTCAGGCTTTTGGCTTCCATTAGACACCAACAGGTCCTTGCAATGCAGCCCCCTCCCCCTTTTTCTACATAAGCTCATGCCCCCTTCTGTTACTTGCCACCACTGAGTTCTAACTTATGAAAGGGAAAGAGGTCACTAGTCCAGGGACTGCCAGATTGATAGAGCAGCCTAAGCCCAGCACTGACTGAGGCTAACATGGATGATAAATAGGCATTTGTTATTGAGCACCTACTATATGCCAGACACAAAGTACGTGTTTTATACTCACCAACTTTAACAATCTTTTCAACCCTAGAAGGCAAATGTTATTATCTCATCTTACAGAAAAGGGAGCTGAGGATCAGGAGAAGAGATAACTTTCCTAAGTCACACCATGATTGGTAGAACTGACATTTGAACCCAATCTGTGTTCCCTGAAATGTAGCCTTTTGCAACTACACCATGCTGCCTTCTCCTATAGGGTAAGACCGAGGAGAATGCAGATACTGGCAGGCTGTTCAGATCAGCTGTAGATTTATCTGGAGGGCAAAATCCAGAAAGGCGGAGGCGGCAGACCCAGCTCAGTGGTCGGCAAACTGCAGCTCGTGAGCCACATGCGGCTCTTTGGCCCCTTGAGTGTGGCTCTTCCACAAAATACCATGGCCTGGGTGAGTCTATTTTGAAGAAGTGGCGTTAGAAGAAGTTTAAGTTTTAAAAATTTGGCTCTCAAAAGAAATTTCAATCGTTGTACTGTTGATATTTGGCTCTGTTGACTAATGAGTTTGCCAACCACTGACCCAGCTCAAGGTTTGAGGGTCCACTTGGTACAAAAGCATTTCAAGCAGAGCTGTCAGGACCCTGGAGAGCTCCCAAGGAGCCACAAAGACTAAACCCTCCTTCTGTGGTACCTCAGCCCCTATCTTGAACCTCTGGATGCTGAAAGCTTTCACTGGCATAGGCAGGGAAGGCTTCTTCCCTGGGACCCCAGGGAGCATCCTGGGTGATCCCCTGCACTTTCCTAGCATTGGCTTTTGGGAGCGAATGCTAACTTAGGGTGCTCTTGTCTCCATGCCCCAAGAGTTGAAAATAACATAAACAATCTCTTTTAAGCCAGTCTACCTTTCCCTGGATGAAACAGCTGGCAAATATGATCTGTTAATCATGCCAAGCATCCTTCGTCCATGTAAAACCAAACTGGCAGCTTTGCATAATAAAAGGTTGGAATTATGGACCGTATAGGGAACAAATAAAGTTTGATCATTCAGGCTCGAAATCTGTGACTCAACATCTTTGCACTTGCCTTTCACATTTGCTCCATCGGCATGTGTCTGCCCTCCACTGTGGCTGTTTATTTTTAATCCACATTTCCCAAAAATAGATATTAATAATTTTCCTGCCGCTTCTCTGGAAGCACCAGAGCAACAATATTTCTTTGCCCATATGCATTTGGGGTTTTCTTTGACACTGTAAATGGATCTTTTGTTTGGTATTTAAGTTGGCTCTTTGTGGGAAGCATTGGCCAGTGCAAACTTCCTTAATAAGTTCTTCATGACTGCATTTGCGATGATGTTAATGAAAGCATTCTGAATATCAGTGGGCAGATAATGAGCCCAGGGGCAGTGACCAGGCGAGGGCCCAGATGGAGGGATGTGGGGGGAGAGAGAGGGGAGTGGGAGCTAAGCTGTCTTTCTGGCTCCTAAAGGAAAGTGAAAATGAGTTCAGAACCCCCAGGGTCTGACTTTTCTCCTCCCAGTTTGAGCGATTTTGTTGGGAACTATCTGGGAGCTTAATAGTTCTGTGCCCAGCCTGTGTAGGAGAAGGAGACCCAGGAGTCTCCGCTCCCAGCCCTCTCATCTCATGCTCTCCCTCGGAGAAGTCAGCAGGGGATTCCCTTTCCCAGCTTAGGGGGAGTCTCTGGAGGGAGGGTCTCAATGCTTTGTGGATGCATTTGGCCTTGCGCTCCTATCTCGTGCTCTCCCTATAGACTCCCATGCTGGCTTGCATCCTGTACCCCTCCGTCACCAGCTCCCAGTCTCCTCCCCCTCTTTCCCTTCTGAGCAGATGTGGGCTCCATCTCTGCCTTGGGGTCTCTAGCCATTTCTTGTGCTGACGAGGGTGGAGGATGCAGTTAAATCCTAGAATAGGGTCCCATCAATCTGATCTCCAAGTTTATGGGTCACCATGGGCTGTCCATCCCAGGCTGAGCCAACTATTCAGAGAATGGAAGGGGAGAATCAAAGATCTCAATGGGCCTATTTTGGAAGCTTCTGAGATAAGAGGCAGAACAGCACCATCAGCTCAAGCAATTAAACACTGTTGCTCAGGTGATGCGTCATCACACAACCGTGGAGTCTTGTTCATATCACATACATTGCAGATCTGTACATGAATTATTTGGTATCTTGTATTAACAAAATCAACATATTACAACATTTTTCAACAAATGGGAGTAATATGGATTGTGGAAGGAGAACCTTTATCGGAGGGAGAGTGGGAGCCCTAGACTGGTGTAGTTTAAAAACTCTGACTCCATAATATACACAGAGCTGAAGCCAGGGCCAGATCACTCCCCACCTTGCAAACAACAGTTTCATTTCATCCCTCTAGACATTCCAGAGCTGCTGGAATAACAGTCTGCTCTTCAGAAGGGCCATTCAATGGCGGTGGCCCTGCCTGGCCCCTCTGGCTCTTCCTGTAGGAAAACAAACGGGAAGGCGATGCTGGCAGTAAACAGAGTGGGACCAGGGGTCAACCAGCTGGCTGGAGGGGGGCCCTGGTCCAGCCAGGTGTGGAACTGTCACTCTGGGCAACAAATGACCTGGCTGAGCAGCTCCACCAGCAAGTCCCCCAGGGAGGGCACTCTGAGGCCAGGCTGTGGCTTTGCCTACTTCGTCCTCGGAGTGCCTCACCCTTCTGAGCCTTAGTTCCCAGCTATTCAATGGAGAGCTTGGAGGAGAGGATCTCTGAGGTCCTTGCCAACCCCAACAGGTGTGGTTCTGGGCAGCTCACTTCCTGACACATCTCCTAGGTGCCAGGTAAGGGTTCACATGTGGGTTTGCGTCCATCTTGGCCCCGTCCCTGTAGCTCTCAGGCCACCCCAAGCAGTTGGGTTGGAAGAAAATGCATTCCTCTCCCATCTCGGGGCCTGGCAGGCCTCGGCCCAGCTCCGCAGCCCCAGCTCCCAGACAGCTGGTCCCCCAGCTGGAGCAGACAAAAGTGCCCGAGAAGCGGAACCACTCATGCAGCTGATTTCTGAGAGAGGCATGGAGGTTAAGTTTTTTTATTTTTTCCCACTGGAGGAGCTATTCCCTGCAGCCAAATAGCTCAGCTCAAGGGAGTACAAAGCTGATAAAAATAGCTTTTAGCCAGAGCAGCAGATATGGGAGGAGGGGATGGGGGTTCAGACCCTTTCCTTTCTGAGAATCCAGCACAGGCCACGTGTTCCACCTCGGGGAGGGGACAATGGCTCTTGGGACAATTACTTCCTGCCATCTCCCGTCTGCACCAGTGTTCTCACTCAGGGAAGGACAGCAAGGGAGAAGCAGCTCTTGTCAGGAGGAAGGCCCTATCATCATTGAAAAGATTGGGAGCTTGGTTGTCAAGCAAATCACACCTGGCCAGGAATAATAATCGTTATCATGGTAAAAATAGCAATAGTAGCTAACATTTATTGAATGTTGGCTATAGACTGGGTACTATTAAATGTATAATTTCTTTTAATCCTCATACCAAAAGTGTAAGATAGTTATTGTTAGCTCTATGTCCCAGACAAGAAGTGGATGCTCATGAAGACTGAGAAACGTGCCTGAAGTCATACAGCTGATCTGCAACAATGCAGGCCTGTCCTACCATAAAGCCCATGTGCTCAGCCATGTGGGGACTAGACCTGCCTCTGGGCTTGTAGATCCCTCCCTAGCTGCAGTGATGAGAAGTTGACCAACTAGGACTCTGGGGAGGGGGACACAGTGATAGACAAGTGTTGATGGCTCAGATAGATGTTCAGCACTGGGAGCATGTCCTATAAGAAATAACTGGGAGTATGGACCTGGCAGATGTGCCTCAGCTACCTGGGGTCTGGGAGCTGGGGAAGCCTGGGCAGGTAGTCCACGTTTGGACATTTGGCAGGAGAGCCCCAAGCAGGTGAACCAGCAAGTAGGGGTCAGCCCTGGGGAGGGAGGCCAGGAGGAGGAGCCCCCAGCCTCGCACTGAGGGGTGGGGGGTTCCTCTGAAGCCTTCAGAAGCTTCTACACACTTGGAACCCCAGGCCTGCCCAATCATCCTTTCTTGGGAGTTGGATGTGCACAGGATAGGGAATGAGAGCAGAGCAGGCCCCAATCTCAGAGAAAATGGGCTGCAGGGCAAGTGGTCAAGGCTGGAGTTTGAGCACCAGCACACCATATGGTCTATTTCTCTCCCTATCTCTATCATCTCTCAAGTCTCTCTCCCCCTCCTTTCCTAACTCTTTCATTTCCTCCTTTCTGAATCCTGATCACTCCCATCTCTTGGCTTTTTTCTCTATATGGGGACCTCATTCTCTTTTGTTGGAGAGTTTTTCTATGTGGTAAGGAATAGGACTACTGTCAGCTCCAGGCTTATCACATTATTGGTCAGATCCATGGAGGATAAAACCTCTCTCCTATTGTTCTTATATCAAATCCCATGGAAGCACCCTGATTGGTCCTGCTTGGGTCATATGCTCAGCCTCTTGACCAATCATTGTGAATAGAGAGGGAGATTGAAGAGCCTTTGGTTACATGCTGATTGTTTTCAGGCAGGGCACAGGCCACTATGATTGGCAGCCTCACAAGAGTCACATGATTAGAGAGGGGGTGGAGTAATTTGCCAAAAAAAAAAAAAAAAAGGGGGGGGGGACATGGAGAAGGGGTGCTGGGCAGATAAGCTTAAAGGAAGTTTACTAAAATATCTTATGATGGCTTTAAAGTGTCTATATGTTAGACTTGGTGCAAGATCTTTTCTATGTGCTATTTGTAATTTTTTTAATAGACAATCAAGGTGGGTATTGTGCACCCTATTTTTAAAGTTTAGGAAACTACATTCAGAGAGATTAAGTAATTTTCCCAAGCCACATAGCTAGTAAGTGGCTAGTCCAGGATTCAGACATAGGTGTGTTTGTCCTCAAGCCCCAAGCTTGACCCACTGCTCTGTTAGTCCTAGTGATAGATAATCTCAAATACTCCCACTTAGGAATTGCATCAGTCAGGAAAGGCTTGGTTAAAATATGATAACCACACCACCCCCCTCCCAGATCTCAGGGGCCTAACACAATTTTCTTCCTTGCTCAGCCAGAATGTTCATTATGGGTCAACAGAAGTGCTGAGCTCATCTTAGTAGCTCAGGAGCCAGGCTGAGGGACAGCCACCATCACAAATGCAAGTCACAGTGCCAGGAGACAAGGAATTTTGGAGAGTCTAGAACCTTCCACTCTCAACTCATTGGCCAAAGTAGGCACACAACCTCATCCAATGGACCCAGAAAGAGAAAAACCAAAAAAATTTAGGGAACAGCACTAGTGAGTTAAATTTTTTTGTGTGTAATTTTCTGTGGTATGAAAGGGAGTGTTTTTTAAAGGTAATAATGTAATTTTAGATCAGGGTATTATTAAAGATTATATTATGAAGTTTATTTTAATCACTCTATAATTATCTCCATAATATTTAAAGATAAATTTGGGCATCCCCCCCCCATTGAATAAGTGATAAATGCTGCTTAATTTACTTTAAACTAACTATGCCAAAAGATAATTTGACAACAAATATTAATTTGATACGTTTCATTTGGGGACCAAATATATTTTAAAATGCAGGTTGTAATTGTAAGTTGTAGTGTAAAAACTGTTCTCAGGTCCTTTTATTTGGAGCCATTAACATTTTTGTGTTTTTAAAAGTCAACTAGTCTTTTTAATGTAAAAGGTTTTCTTTTTCTGGATATTGAGATTAAAGAGAAAGTTTGAAACTGCTATTTGCAAGCACTTTTCAGAAATACATCACAGGAGTGGATCATCTCTATTCTTAGTAAATATGAAAGCCAAGTTGTCTGTAGTTGCCTCTGTGTGTTTCCCCGCTTTAGCACTGGTTTATGGAGTACTAGGAAAATTTTGAGAATTATTCTGCTATTTTTTAATGTTCCTCATTAACTTGATACTGTATTTCCATCTCCGAGTTCCTTATGCTTCTTGTCTTAAACCAATGGTCCATACTGGGTGTAAATTAAATCGAGTATGACTAAACATAAAAGGAATTTAATACGCGTGATGAGCCAATGGGCTGGAGACTGAGTCATGGGCAAACTTATCTGCTCTCAACTTACTCAGGGTGGGTGCGTTCTCCTGGCAAGAAATGGGAACAGAGTATCTGCTTTTAAGCTCGTGGACTCCCTGCACTACCTGCACGAGACCTCGAGATCACAGCCAACCCTTGAGAATGTCTCGCACCAGCTTCCACTGGAGGGTAGGGCCGGGGCATATCCCAGAAGCCAGTCATCTGCATGTTGCAGAGGTGCCAGCCGCAGGTGTTTCTCATGGGCTTAGGTGCTTGATAGTTGTATTGGAGGGAGCTAAGAAGTCAAGGAGAGAAAGACCAATGGCCCCTCCTCGAGTACATTCTCCTTCCCACTTTACAAGGGGGCGACAGCATCGCCCAGGTGGGCAGCGCAACACAGCCAGGGAAGGAGTGCGCTGGGGCAGACGGACGCAGGCGGGCCGGGAACGAGGGGCAGGCGTCCCCCGTGACCAACGTGCAAACTCCCGGGCCGTGCCCTCTGCTGCCGAGAAGGGCTGAGATAATGAAGATAAAACAAGTTCAGAGAAGGGCAGCAGAAGCCATCCGGGAGACATGACTTACGGCAGGAAAGTTTAATTGGGTTAGCCTAAAAAGCCCGTTCCGCTCTCTGGTGGACACAGTCACGCTATAAATATCAGCAAGGTGACGACAGGGAGAGCACGGGATCCGGCTCACTGGGTACGGTGCTAAGACTGTATGCTTGGACGGTGCCGAACCTGCTGAGGGTGTCATCCTACTTTGGGGCTAGATGGTTCTGACCCTCCAAAGAACCCTTGGTTCAAACAAAAGCATGGGGTTCTGTTGCAGGAAACAGATGCACAGCTGAGCCTCTCTAGTTGCAGTGGAGGAGGGGGCCAAGGTACTCCCCCTCCCTGTGCTAGGTGCTCCCCAGGCACCTCCCCAGGCTCCCAGGGCATCGTAGGAAAACCTGTGGTTCAGGCTTTGAAACCCCTCTTGCTGACATCCCATGTGAGGGAGTGAGTGTCCCAGAGGGAGCTGGGAGACAAAAAGACAGGGAAACGGGATGCAGCTTGAAATAGGGCCTCTGGGCGGAGGGAGAGGAGGAGGGCAAGAGGAGAGTGCACTGGCTGCAGGGAGCAGCGCTGGGGAGGCTGCAGGCCCAGCAAGTGGTCCCAGTAAAGGCGAGAGCCCATCCCTGACACAGTCCAACTTTAGTCCATGCACGTATACCCCCCAGGCCGGCGCATGACGGTTAACACAGACGGTCCCTTGCCTTCTTTTATGTAAACTTTGCTATTGAGCTCCCAATTTACCGAAGGAGGGCACACAGCACAGAGAGGTCGGTTAAGTCATCCAGCCTCAGAGCCAGGAGGGGGTTCAGGCCTGACTGACAGAGTCCAGTACTCGTCACGGTCTTTACCCAGAGGGAAATGTTAGCCTTGCTCCTCCCCCCTCCCCCCTCTGCTTTCCACACCTGAGCCCTCGGACTCCAGGCCGGGGAGGGCTCCCAGGGCCTCCTGCTGCAGGCTGGGCCAGCACACCTCTGAGGCTGCCATGCAGCCCATAACCGGCCCTCTCCTGCCCTCTTATGGCCGCCCCTGAACCAGCCTCGGCTGCAGAGCTCCCCAGAGCCTCCAGGGCCTGTGAGTACTGGGCTCCTTCCTGACCCTGGCAAGGTTGTCCAGGGCCCTGGCTTGGAAGCTCAAATACAACCTCAGAGAGGGGAGCACCTTCCCCAGGGACCAGCTCCATGTGTCCACCCCCTGCTCAGAAACACAGCTTTCTGCTGCCTGCAAATCAAAGAAAAACACCCAGTGATGGGGAGCTCTTCTAAGCTCTGGTTCCCGCTGTCCCCTTCCTCCAATTTCCCGCCTCACCCTCTGTGCTCCATCTAAGCCTCTGGACTTGACAGTCCCAGGTCTCTGCTCAGTTTGTCCCTTTACTTGCAAATGCTGGTTCCTGTCCCCAGCATCTCCAGTCCCGCCTGGGCAATCCTGCTTTCACCGCACTCCCCCACCAGTGGACATGTGCCCCCTCCCCTCCCAGCCTCCGTAGGAGACACAGTTAATTGATGTTGAAACCAACCTGAAGCCCCACTGCTCCCACCTGGACGTGTACCTCCTCAGCAGGAGCCACAGTGCAGCTGGCATTGTGTGCTTGGTCTTTCATCATCATTTTCTTCGGTTGCTCCCTAATCCTTATAATAATAACTCACTGGGTGCCTGATTCGCCATCATACAGACGGGCCATCCTCGCTCTGGGTTTCGGAGTATCCAAGGGATGTGACATCCGACTGCTGGTTCAATCACAGGAAATCTGCTGTTGTCTTTTCCCGCAGCCTCACTTTTGTTCTTTTTGTCATTGTAATACATGAGGCTCCCAGGAGGATTTTATTTGGAAAGAAAATATAGCACTTTAAAACACTTAAAAATCACAGAGGTAGATGAGCAAATATGTGCATAGCCACGTGCGTCATTTCAAAGAATGATTTTGTGCATGTAGACTTCTCTTCTTTTAAAGTGATTTCCTCGGCATTTTTCTTCTCCTGCTTGGCATCGTGGTCCTCCAGAAAGTGCGTTGCCTCACCCCTTCCCTTAGAATGGGACTCCTGAGAGTCAGGGGCTGGGTTCCGGCCACCCCAACCCTGGCCCGGGGCCCTGTGCACAGTCAGCGCTCACTTAGCACTTGTGGACTTGAACGTGAAAGGGAAGGTTGCTCCATGGGGGACCTGGGCTGTGTCTCAGTTGATCGGTAAGAAGTTGGAAGTCAGAACTGCTCAGCATGCCAGGGAACAACAGAGGGTGTCTAAGTAAGCCTTTGTTGGCAGGGCAGGGCCAAGACTACCTCCCCCACCCGGGCTCAGGGGGTCCAGAGAGTGGAGTCCTGGGAGGGGTTTTATAATGAGCACCAGTGACCCCTCTCTAGGCCTTGGTGAAGACGGGTGGCTGTCTTCCTTCTCCTCACCCTTTCCCATGTCCCCACTGCCACCATCTGAGAAGGTCCCACTCTAAGAGATGATGATGAAAACTGCTCTGGGCTTGGAGTCAGGGGACTCGGGTTTGAATTCCAACTTTACCAACTGAGCTGTGTGACTCTGGGCACATCTCCTCACTCCTCTGACTCGTTTTTTCTCCAAGATAAATGAAGACGCCACAACTCCCTCACAGGGTCAGTGACATCGCAGCCAGAGTGCCCCAGAGTCAGGTATTTGGAAGCTTAAATGGTTCCACCCTCTTCTTTCCTCTTTCCCTTCCATGCCCTTTTCCCATCTCACCTTCATTTCCATGCACTTACCAAGTAGTAATTGACCTCCCTCCCCACTCCTGGTGAAAACGGGTCACCTTTCTTCCTTTGCCCCTCTCCCTCCCCCAGTGTGGTCTCAGAGTCTTAGTCTCCCTGGTTGTAAATTGGAGATACAATTTTGTAACTCACTGGGCTGTGTGAGGACAGGATGATGTGTAGCTACATTTGGTGTGTCGCACGTTCGCAGTACAGGTCATTTGTGTTCAAGGAAGGAAAGGTACCCAGGCTGTAGGGATGCTGGGCTGGACCTCAGCAAAATCTCCAAGGAGGAGGTCACAGGCGAGCTGCCCCTTGAAGGATGGCCAGATGGGGGTAAAGGGAATAGAGAAAGGACCTTTATTCCGCACAAGTAACCGGGGAGTGCCTGCCTGGTCCCAGCTTCTACCTGTTGAGTCCTGGCAAAGGCCCACCCAAGTCTACCAAGGACATCAGGTCTGTGTCCCTCACTGCATGTCCTGCTGGGGAGGCATGGCTGGCTGTAAGAGACATGCCCATCAGCTGTGCTCAGGAGGGTGGGACATCCTTGGCCCCATCTTGTGTGGTGGCCCTGAAGTCATGCCCACAAGAGGGGAGCAGTGACCAGCCCCCAGAAGGAACATAGTGAATCACAACACCAAGGGGCTTTCATAATCTGGCCAATACCCTCATTTATTGATGACTTAACAGGGGTACAGACTAGTGAAAGGGAGGGCTTAAGGTTCCATGCTCCTTTATCAGCATCGAGGGCCAATAGTTAGAGTAATTTCTTGTTTAACAGGTATCTCTCTTGCCAACATGCCGTCATTTTCCCATGAGGAGTGAGGTTGGGAGGAAGTTCTATTTTCTTAAACATCCTAAGACAGGGGACCAAGTGAGCTGTCATTGACCTTTTGGGAGTAAAAGGGAGATTTGTTTATAAATACATGGGAACAACAGGTGTAAATCAGGAAAACTGGGCTGCACGTAAGGTTACCTGAGCCCTAAGCTGTAGGTGAAGACTATAGAGGTGGGTGTAGGTGTAGCCACAAGCACAACAAAGCTCACCTCCCAGGCGCCCTGCAGGTTGTTGCTCCCCCGTCCAGGGGCAGAGTTAGTAATAACCAAGCCATGCCTGCGCCTCGCTGCTCCCACTTCCTGTACTGCCTTCGTCGCAGGATCCAGAGAGGTGACTCCTCTCACTGGGCCGTCCATGTGACTCATCAGATGCCCAGGGCACGTCACTGGGCTTCTTCTAAGAAAAAGCAGCTTCCCTTTGAATGGCAGACACTGTGTAGTTTATAAAGTCCTTTCGTTTTGCTCTAGCTCACTTCATCCTTTTAGTAACCTTTGCAGGAGGTGGGCATCATCATTCCCAGTTTATAGGCGAGAAAACGGAGGTTCACAGCCATTAGGGTGCCCACATCACACAGCTACTAAGTGGCTGAGTGGGGACCCTGGGCCAGGTGCAGGCTGGGAGCAGTAGCCTGTACAGCATAAGCTTAAATGCTGTGAATGGGAAACTGGGTTTGGTGGTGGGGGTTAGGAATTATTTGTTAAAACCTCAGGCTAAGTAGCAGGCATTCTGCGGTTTGGACCAAGTGTAAATGCCTTCCCTCAAGTAGAGGGCTTCTGGAAGCGGGGCTGGCCTGGCCGGGGATTCACTCCTGGGTTTGGAGATATGAAGAACTTCACTGTTTGTGGAGTCAATATTCCGGAGCTCTTCCTTGGCATTTGTAATAATTGTCAGTTGAAGGTTTGCCTTTTTCCCCTCCACAGGGTCCTTCCCAACCTTTTAGGCTGAATTTGTCTCTGTAACTCGGGCTTTGGGAAGTGTGACAAGGAAAGGAATCAGATTGGAGGAAGGGCCTACTATGTGCTGGGTACATCACTTCCATTCACTGGTTAAAGTCTCCCGTGTAAACCTAGGAGGTTATTAAGTTCATGTTTCAGAGCAAGGAGTCTGTGCCTTGCCCAAGGCCACCCGCCAGGGAAGGGAGGAGCAGGGTCTTGAATTTGTGTGGCTGGCTGCTTTGCTCCTGCCTCTGAGGGTCAGGGTTCCCAGGGGCCGTTCTCAGAAGCCAGGGACCTCCTGGGCGGCGAAGTAAGCTGCATTTAATGGAGACAAAAGTAGAGACTGTTCCAAGTTATTGGGGACACTTGGGAGCATTAACATCTGTTTGGAGAATTCCAAGGACAAAGACCTTGGAAAGCTGCTGACAAACAGCCTTAGAGTGAAAGGGGCTTAAGAATTCAATTAAACTCAACGGATTTTTATTACTGCCTCCTGCAGGCCAGGTGTTGTGCCAGGTGCTGGGGGGAAGCAAAGAGGATGGAGGCGGCTCCCTGCCATCCTGGAGTTGTCTGGAGGGGGGCAGGGACACTTCTGGCCTCTCTGCATTAGATGACTCCATGCCTCGGGGGTGGAGAATGGGGAGCCCTCTGTCCTGGTCTTCAAATATGGTTGGGAAGCTTCGTGTTCGGGACCCTTTGGGTTCATCACATCCGCATTGCCAAGGGCTTGAGGAGGAAGGACTATGGTGTAACTTTCTTTAGTCCAGAGTTTCCCACATTTATTTGAAGGTGGAGCCCTTTCCCCTCTCACAATGCCCTCTTGCCCCTGATGGACTATTAACGTCTTTGGAATATTCCATGGAGCACATTTTGGGGCAGGGTGGCCTGAGGCAGCTTCGTGGTGGGGCTGGGAGGCGAAGGAACACTGATTCTTTTAGAATCAATTGGAAGGCTCTCTGTTTGGGGCTTTCTGTCTTTCTCACCCCTTGCTCTGTTGAGTCAAAGATGTGCCTGCTGATGCTTGGTTTTAGCTTTAGCTGCTTTCTTAAAAGGTTGTCTTTTGAAATTGGGGGATTACTCAGGCCTTTGATCCCTTTGGCTAAAGGGATCCCTTGGGTCAGCAAACACGTGTTTGGGGAACACGAGGAAGGTCACAGCTTTCATAACATATGCAAGAGCACAATTTGCAACAGGGGACTGACGCAGCCTGCATTTTAATAGGGAGAAGGTACTGGAGAACACTAGAGGAGGAGCCATTCACCTGCAGCTTGGGGGCCTTGGTCAACAGGGCTCTGCTTTCATCCATACGAGGTCATCCTGCCCCTGGCCAGGCTCCAGGCATTGATTTGCAGGATGAAAATGGGTGGGCAACCGTCTCCAGCAGGTTGACATCCAGGCCTTGGCCTCATACCCGTGGCCTTTTCAGGGAGGGACACGGAGCA
This sequence comes from Plecotus auritus, assembly GCF_963455305.1. Taxonomy (NCBI): domain Eukaryota; kingdom Metazoa; phylum Chordata; class Mammalia; order Chiroptera; family Vespertilionidae; genus Plecotus; species Plecotus auritus. The sequence continues at coordinate 21,649,084 of NC_137783.1, read as the reverse complement.
GAGCTGTTTACCTAGCAGAGCCTGTGCAGAGACGTGACTTAGCTCCCCAGGGCTAAACAAAATTAAATGCCTGCATGGGTGTGGTGACATTTTTCCTTGGTTGGGAAACAGCCTGGCTCCGTGATTAAAAGGCTACTCTCCAGTGTTACACAGGCTTGGCCCGGCCCTGGGCCTGTCTCTCTGAGCCCTGGGTCCTTCTGTCAAAAGGGATCGTTCCTCCCTGGAATGCCTAGTGCTGGGTGAATTTGAAGGCCCCCTGGCGTCTGCCGTTATGGTTGGATTATCAAAAGGAGATAATGTATAGGAAAATGATTTGTAAGCTGTGAAGCACTGTGCAAATGGAAAGGGTATGGCTAAATTTCACTATTTGTCAGGGTCTGTTCTAAATTAGTTATATGAATCCTTTCATCAACGCCTCACAACAACCCTATGAGATCGGAGACTGTGATTCTCCCCATTTTACGGATGAAGAAACTGAGACCTAGAAAGGTTAAGTGACTAGGTTGAGGTTACATGAAAGGGACCTGGGATTCCCACCCACGTCTGTCTCTGCAGAGCTGCACCTCGGTTCCCGAGTCTATACTAGGGCAGGCGTGCTCTCCTGGGCGTGGGGGCATTCAAGCATTCTGAGGGAGCCCACAGGGTTCTGAGGGTTCCACATCCTTTCCTGGGGTCTTTTATGTCAGGTGCTCCCAGAGGGGGGCGTGGGGAAGAAGGAGAAGCCATCTCACTCTGGCCCCCGCCAGTGACAGCACCCTGTCTCCTGGTGATGAGGTGGGCTCATACGAGAGGCACTGCTATGACTGCTGCTGTGACATCAGTGGACTCAGGAACATGTCTGGAGCCCTCTGCCTCATTTCGTCCTCACAGCTGTGATGGAGGGACAGCTGAATGCCTCCCTTTAGAACTGGGGAAACTGAGGCACAGAAAAGTAGAGCTGAGACCCCAACCTAACCTGCCTCTAGGGCCTGTGCCTTTAACCGCCATTCTATCTAGCGCTGGTGTTTCAGGCCCGCTGGAAGGGCCGAAGCGGGTGACATAGGCCAGCTCCTAGGCCAGGGCTAGAGAGAACCAGGTGGGCCCTTTACATGTTCCCATTCTATTAATCCTCACGATTAAGGTGGGTCTTACTGTCCTGCTCTTCCAGCTGAGGAAATGCAAGTTTAGGGACCTGCCCAAGGCCACCCAGCGAGGAAGGCAGGGCCAGGTCTGCCCAGCTCCATAGCCCATCTGCAACTGCACATTCTGGTCACCCTTCGGGGCCTCTGCGCTCTGAGGCTCAGGCTCCTGGAAAGACCCTTCTCCGTGGGGCTCCCGGGGACCAGGCCTCTCTCACATCTACTTCAGGCTTCTTTCCTCAGCAGCCAGGACCAAGGGCAGATGGTAAAGAGAAGGGGGTAATGTAGAGGGAGAAGTGTCGATGGGGCGAACTACGTTACCTGCCGGCCGTGTGTGAGGGCTGCACCCACTGGTCTCAGCAGAGATTTCGGTTTCTCCTTCCTCTTGTCCTCTGGGCATTTCACTATGCGAGCCATGGCCAGCTCTCCTCCCGCAGAACCCCTGCTCTCGCTGGGACCTCAGCCACACCGAAGGCACCCGGGTCCTCACAGCAGCGATCAGGGCACAGATCTGAGGCCTGGGTGGGAAGAGTGATGAATGGAGGGGATGCTCACACAGGCTCAGCCTGGGCAAAGCGGGAGGTGCAGGGAGAAGGCATTCATTTATCCACTGGTTCCTTTCACCATTTTATTAAATGCCTACTGTGTGACAGGCAATGTAGTTGGAACTGGTGAGACTGAATTCAAATCCCAGCCCCAACTCTGGGCCAGTCACTCATCCTCTCTGTGCATCAACGTCCTCATCTCCAAAATGAAGACAGCAGAGCACCCAGCTCAGCCAGCTGGAATGAGGATTAGACGAGGTGTGTGTGTGAAATGCTTGGAACCGTGTGTGGCACAGAGTAAGCGCTGAATAAATGGTGGCTATTAGTGCTATGATTATGTCTGTCCTTGGGAGTTCACAGTCTGCTGAGACACAGACATTAAAAGAAACAGACTATTTCCTAATGACTCGGGCCAGGAAGCGATGCCGAGTTACGCCAAGTAGTGGTGCCGGAATTTCCTGCCTCCGGTCCTCTCCGAAACATACTGAGCCCCTCTTCCGTGCTTTGCTCCAGAGCAGGGTGTCTGAAGCACTCCCTCCACACTGAGCCGGGGGGCATGGGGGTTCCGGGACCCGGGACCTCGCCACTTGGTCCTTGTTCAGTTTCTGAAATTAGAGAAAAACTGGGTAGGAATTGGAAAGCAGCTTCACAATGTTGCCCTGCAGACAAAAGACAATGAGATGGAAAATTCAAATGGCCAAAAGGAATACATAAGAGCAAGTTTAACGGCCTGATGACAAGCAGCACACGAAATGATAATCTTCTGGCGAGGAGAGCGTTTCAGAGGCGATGAAGCAGGAAAGGATTAGTGGGGTGAAGCCTGGGACCCTCACTCCCCGGCCTAGTGGGTTCCTCTGGGGGTGGAGTCTGGGCAGCTGTCTAGACTGGCAGAGACTACATTTTTCCGTTTTGCTGCTCCTGGAAGATCACCCAGAGGTGAAACTGTTTTCAAGTATCACCTGCTTTATTATATTCACAGCCTGGAGGACAGTATTTCCCCTAGAAATTCTCTGCTTTAATCAGGCCTGCGATCATCATACTCTCCAATCCTAATTGTGGACAATAGACAAGTCTAAGTTTTTTTTTTTTTAGTTTTTTATTTTATTTAATATCTTTATTGTTGAAGCTGTTACATATGTCTCCTTTTCCTCCCATTGACCTCTCCCCACCTGCTCCCTCACCCCCCAGCACAGGCCCTCACCCCGCTACTGTCTGTGTCCATTGGTTATGCTCATTTGCATGCACACAAGTCCTTTGGTGGATCTCTTACCCTCCCACCCTGTCCCCGCCTTCCCTCTGAGGTTTCATGGTCTATTCGATGCTTCTATGTCTCTGGAACAAAAACAGAGCCAGAGACATAAAAATCTAAGTTTTTTTTATTTATTGTCAACTTTGTACCCAAAAGATCACCTCCAGGAGCTAGCTTTCAAAAAATTTAATTATTAGAAAAAACGTGTGATTTTGGAATAAACCAAATCTATATGGAAAATCTACTTCCTTCTAGGAGGTCAGGGGTGTTGGTCTTCAACGAGATGGGACTGACGCAGATGCACTGCTAGGCAGCCTTGGTAGGACTATCCCTTCCAGGGGTGGCTGCCACAGGGTCTGGCACGACCCAGACCCTCAATAATGGTGAGTCGAGGCTGCAGGCAAGCATGGTACAAAGCAGACTGGGGAAAGGGATGCACAGGGGAGGGATATCTGGGTGAACTAGCCTCTTGCCTGGCCATGAGATTTCCCACAGGGGTGATCTAGTTTTGCTGGGTGTGGGCTGAATGGTGCCCCCCTTCCCCAAAGATATGTCTACATCTTAATCCCAGAACCTGCGAATGTGACCTTATTTGGAAAACGGGTCTTTGTAGCTGTGACTGAATTAGGATCTTGGAGGTGAAATCATGGTGAATTCCCTGGGTGGGAAACTCTCCCGCGTGACATGGTGGCTCAGGTGGAGCCTTCCCTTTGGGTCCTGCTTCTCCATTCTTCCAGTTACATCCACCTGGCCTGTCATGGTCACAAGGAAGAGGTGACTCAAGGATGCAGGAGAACACGAGGTGGCAGGGCCATGATCTCAGCAGCAGCAACTCACAAGGGAACCCAGTGCTTCAACCAGGGTCTCAGCCGCTTCGGGGTTCAGGATCGTGCTGGGGCTGCTGGGTCCATGTCTGAGAGCTGAGCTCCATGTCTGGGCCTGTGGAAGGGGCTTTCTGACCCTCCTGGGCCAGATTCCTGCTCAAGACTCACTCAGTCTTCTCACCAACTGCTCAAGACTCACTCAGTCTTCTCACCAACTGCCCCCCCCCCCCCCGCCATCCTCGACTTTTTTCTTCTTAAAGCTTTGGTACCTGCTGCTCCTTGGCTGTTGGTTGGCCCCAGAGATAACAGCATGAACAAGCGGCACACAGATATGAAAGAGAAATTGCACACACAGCCGATCTCAACTTGGCAGCTATTTTTTTCTTCTTCGAGGACATGTGTGTCTGTGGTTGCGATATTATATTGCACGCATTAATCTAGTCATATTTTCTGCTAGTAAAATTGTTGCTGGCACATATAATGGGATTAAGTATATCAGTATTTCATGGTGTTCCGCAAAAAAGCCCCATAACTTCCAGGTGCTCAGCCACATGGACAAGTTTGAGAACCACTGATCTATAATAAAGGGTAAAATCATTGAACACATAAGTAAGCAGGATGTTTGAAAGAAGCCATTTGTCACGAATCCAGCAGCATTCTGGGAGGTGGAAACTGTATCTGGGTACAAGCAAACTGATAAATGTGAGTTATTTAAATTTTTCAGAACTATTGGATTAGACTTCATGTCTGATAGAATTGATGGGAGACCTCTTGACGACCTCTTTTGGCCTTCGGAGCCAAACCAGAAAATCAGCCTCATTACTGCATGAGCCAAACAGCCTCATTACTTCTGGCCACACATGGGTTTGTCTGTCCCAGTCTGTCCATGCAATGCACGCTGAATATTTAAAAGCCACATCACAGAGGCTGGTCCCAGGCACCACAGGCCGTGCACCCCACCTCTCAATCAGATGATTTGGAAAGCACCCGCTGAAGAAGGGACTATCTTGGGGTCAGGGCCATTGTCCCCCTGACCTGAATTACAACATACTGAGCTATCAAACACAACCCCTGGACACTGACTGGCCTCCTGCCAGAAAACATTGTTCTGCCTCTGAACTCAGCGACAGATGAGCCACAGTGGAGTGTGGCATACATCTTGGCCACTGGACACCCCCAAATCAGAGACAGTTCAGAGAAGTTTCCAGAAGGCTAAAGGGTGTTGATTTGGGATGAGAAGTTGGAGAAATAAAAATAATTAGACTGCACAAATAATAATAACATTCTTCTAATAATAATATCACAAGCAAGCATGGGACATACTTTAGACCTGGAAAGGGTGTCTTTAAACAAACAAACAAAATTCCTTTGTAAAATGGAGTATATGACAAGAAAGTGTAGACAGAAAACATCTAGAGAAAAAAAATGACAGCAAAATCCTTCTTTGCTGGATTTACATGAGCTTGGGGCATGCAATCATTCAGTGATTATGCATTCAGTCCCTGCACAGGCTGGCCCTGGGGAAATAGCTATGCCCAAGACAGACACTGCCTGCCCTTTGAGGAAGGAGCTCTTTGCTGGGGATTCAGGAAGAAAGGTGGTAATCACAACCTCAGGAGTATGATGGGAAGGTTAGGATGGAAGACCCAGCACCTGAACAAAGGAGGGGCAGGCATAGACCGCCATGGTCACAGGCAGAGGTGGCAGTTCTCACCATGGGCCTTACCTTGCCCCCCAGAGAGGAGCTACCAGGAGCACAAATGGTTTTGAAAGCATTTTAATGAGTGGACCCATTCATAATGCAGCGGCTGCAACCCCAGAAGTCCAGACAACGGCAGCCTGGTGGAGTCTACCCTATTATAAATATTTGATCTTCTAAAATGGTGTTACCGTAAATATTATTTGCTGCCCTGAAAAGCTTCAAGCTCATAGTTTTAATTTCCCACATCAGGAGTCTAATGAAGAGGATTTCAAAGTGCCTCTCCTGGGACAGGGTTTACTGGCAGGTCCAGGCTAGGCCCTAGGTGGGTGGGTGGGGGGGTTAAATTTGGAGGAGGTGGTGCCTGCAAAGGAGATGGGCAGGGATGGAGTGGCAATTGCTGTAGGTGCAGATAGACAAGGTGGTGCTGGGGGCCCAAAGAGACAGACTTGTGGGGTCCCAGAGGAAGTGGGGGAGACTACACTTCACCCAGGCTCCCAGAGAGGTGGGAAAGCATCGTGGTGAGGAGCATGGGCCTGGAGCCAGCTCTGCTTCTGACTCACTGGTGGCCTCAGATGAGGCACAAGGTCCCCTTATCTGCAAAATGCAGTTAAGAACTGCCCTACCTTCCTTCTAGGGTGACTGCTTGGGAGATGGTGTAGTAACCCAGTGCCTGGCACAAAGCAAGCGACCAGGAGATGCTGGCTCTTCACCTGCTGCTCTTCCCATGAGCACGTTAGCTCCTACAGGAGCCCGTGCTGCTGCTGCTCACTGACACCCCATGGCCTTCAGGCTAGGAGCCAGCCCCTCAGTGTGACTCATGAGTCCTTCCAGAGCTCACCTTGTCTTCTCCCCATCCTGACCTCCTCGGCCAGTCAGCTTGCAGCTGCCCATCACTCACACCATCCCCTGGTCCTCCTTCTCCTTCTCCTTCTCCTTCTCCTTCTCCTTCTCCTTCTCCTTCTCCTTCTCCTTCTCCTTCTCCTTCTCCTTCTCCTTCTCCTTCTCCTTCTCCTTCTCCTTCTCCTTCTCCTTCTCCTTCTCCTTCTCCTTCTCCTTCTCCTTCTCCTTCTCCTTCTCCTTCTCCTTCTCCTTCTCCTTCTCCTTCTCCTTCTCCTGATGTTCTCTCCACTGGAGCACTCACCTCCAGGCCTCTCTGGCCTGGCTAAGCTCTTCTAGTCATCATGGTTTAACTGACCTTGCCTCCTCTGGGAAGCCTCCATGACAGCCATACCGGCTACTCTCTGCGGGCCCACCAGGCCCTGTCCTGTGAGGAGCTGCTGACTTCCTGCTTCTCCACAACATGGGGAGCACCTGCTGAGGATGGAGGCATGCTCATCTTTCTCTCCCCAGAGCCCATCGATCTCTCCCCAGCATGCTTGCTTCGTCCTGTTCAGTAAATGTTGAATGAATGAATGGATCTGTGTAAATATCTGGTGTACTATTCCACCAGACTCCCTGGGAGGATTATGATGCTTCTCAGGGGCTCAGAGAGGTTAAGCGGCTTGTCTGGAGCTACTCAGCAAGTTAGGAGCATGATCCCAACTTTGGCTCATCTATACTCCGGCCCCAGAGTAACTCGGAATGATTGTTGAGGATTCCAGGGTCTGGGCCCTCTAGGTTGGGTCAGGGCACCTCTTTCTGACTCTGGCTGATTAAGAGTTGAGGGCTCCACACAAACATTAGTCCTGGGCTTCCTGCAGTTCCAAGTCATGGTGGAGTGAGGTGAGAGGAGGGGTTCTTCCCAGAGCTGAAAGCCATCAACAGCCCCCCTATCACTTGAATTCCTTGAACTTCCTCGAATTTCTCAAGGCATGCTCCTTCAAGTGCTTGCAACCCCATTTACAGAAGAGGAAACTGAGGCACAGAGCAGTTCTGTCCCCTGCTCAAGGTCATACAGCTAGTAAGTGGCATAACTTGGCACGAAACCAAGTTCTTAACCACTGCTCATTTCCCTGGGCCTTTGAAACAGAAATGATGCCAGGGCCTAAAACAAATCTAGTCCCAGGATGGCTGGTGCTGATGATTTAAAGGGCCCAGCAATGCTTAATCTTCCTGCCGGGCTCCCTCATTTTAGTAAATGTTAAGATTTAAGAGCTCATAAAACTGAGCTATAATAGTGTTCTGCCACGAGCTCTGCATGGGCTCTCTATCCCGGGCTGCACCTGGCCTGGCGGTCCCTGTCTTGTCCCAAGTCACCCTGGGAGAGGCCTGCAGCCAGGCCCCTCGAGGCCCCCAGAGGCCCATCAGGTTGTTTATGTCCTTACCAGGGCCAGATTGACATGCGGCGGCCATGTGCTCAGTGACTGACTGAATTCATAAATGGCTCAGGATTCTGGCAGCGGCAGCAATGCTGGGTGGGCATCAGGGTCCAATCTGGTCACATAAGCAAATGAGCGTGGACGGATCATCTGCACGGGAGACCATCTTGCAAGACAGAAGCTGCTCATGCCATGGAAGCAACTCTGTGGCTACCAGCAGCCCTCCTTCTCCTCTGCCTCAGTGGTACTTTCTTTCCACTTGGAATCCCCTTCCAAAGTCTCAGACTCATATTACCAACATATACACCCTCCAGCCATGCCTCCAACACCTTGCATGATCCTGTCCTATTGTAGGTGTCCAGCCAGTGTGTTTTGGATGGAGGGATGGATGGGTGAATGGAAGGATGGAGGAAAAGGAGGGAGCGAGGGAGGAAGGATGGGTAAACCGATTATGAAAATGTTCCCAATTCTTCATACCTTCCTATATCCGCACCTTTGCAATGTGGCTTTTCAAGTCTTCACATGAAAAGGTGGAGGTTTTTCCCTCCCCACCCCTCAAACTTGGGCTGTCCTTGTGACTTGCCCTGGCCAGTGGACTGCAGCTCATGTGACAGTGTGCCAGTTCCTAGCCACAGCCTCAAGACGTCTTGTGCACGTCTGCTTTTTCTCTTGGAACTCTGTTGAACTGCTGAGTGAATAAGTGTGATCTGCTTGCTAGATGATGAGTGACACATGGGCCAGTCACCCTGTCACCCAGCCTACAGCCAGTCAGCTTCCAGATGTGTGTATGAGGGGCCTCCAGCTGATCACAGAAGCAAGACTGAGTCCAGTCAAGGTCAGCCAAGTCTGGTTTAGATCTGCCCAGCTGACCCATAGTCTCATGAGAGAAACAAATGCTTGTTGCCTTTAAGTCGCTTAGCCATGGAGTGGCTAGTCACGCAGTGATAGCTGATCTGGTGTAGAAACCTGGGGAAATTATGTCTTTAGGTTCAGCACAGCCCCAAGTTCTCATCTTCCTTTCTTTTTTTATACTATGCCCTCATCTCCCATCACCCCCTAGTTGGAGCCTACCACGTTTGGGCATTCTTCTTCTAAGCCTGTGTCTGAGATGCTGGGCAAGCTCCTTCGATTCAATTCAGCCAACAACTTTTATGGAGCACCTGCTGTGTAAGGCGCTTCATTCCAGCTACTACGGAGACAGCGGAAAAACAGCCTGTGGCTCCTGCTCCCGTAAGCTTTCAGTCGCCACAATAATAGCAACGTTAACAACAACTGATGCGCGCACAGTACCTGACAATATTCGAAGAGCTTCCACATGTGTCCCATATTTGTGTTTACAATTTGGAGGGCGACACAGCAGGTTGGATGCAGGTTCGGCTAGTAGTTAGTGCCTACTGCATACACAGCATCATGATAGATGCCAGTGAAAGAGAAATAAATGATGCTGGGTCACAGTAAAGATTCAGGCTTCTCTAAGTCCTGGAATGGTTGAGGCCCCCCTCCACCTTTCCCCTTTTCACATGTCTCTGCTTGTAGGGGAATGGAGATGCTGAACCCAAGACTGCAAAGAACAAATGTAAAGTTCTACTTTTACATTACAAAAATAAAGCAATTTTGCCAGAGCAGGTTAGGGGAGCCATGGCTTAGCATCAGTCCCAGTGAAGAGGATCTGAAGGGGTTTTAGTCGCCAAAGCTACAACTGAGAAGCCAATTCAAATTTTAGATTACAGGACAACTCTCAGTTCATTGTTGTATCAGGGTCTAGGACGCGAGAGCCGCGGGCTGCTCAGGCCACATCTAGGAGAAGGAATTTCCCTCTGGCCACATCCTGGTCTATAAGGAGCTTATTAATAGACCAGGGTGTGGGCAGAGGGAAATGACTGGGATGAAGAGTCCGGAAAATGGGACTGGAATGTTTAAGGGAATTTGGGCTATTTCGCCTGGAGAAGACAAAGCTAAGAAAAGATGGGAGGGCAGATTCAAATGTTTGAAAAGCCTGTTGTGCTTAAAAAAGCTGTTTCTTCCTTCCTTCCTTCCTTCCTTCCTTCCTTCCTTCCTTCCTTCCTTCCTTCCTTCCTTCCTTCCTCCTAGAAGAACAAGCCTTATTTTAGGGCTTGTTACTTTAACATGTATTGATTGGAAAAAAAAAAAAAAAAGATAAAGGGGAGGGGAAGTTTTCAACATCATTCAGGATAACTATTTCCTGGTATAAAAAAACATTCTCAAACAATAACTTTCAAAAAAAACAAACAAACATCATGCAATTAAACTTTTAAGTTCCACTGAATGTTTCAAACCTCTGGGAACAAATAACGCAGTAACAGTTTTGACCAGTTTTTGCCTGAATAAATGCAAAATCTTGCAAATCAATGCAGAAGTCGGCTTTGCTGCAAAATGAACTGCTGTCCAGAGCCCAAACCAGACTTATTTCAAGGGACTCCAACCAGGAAGGGGGCCTGAGCAAAGAGCCCAGTCAAGACTGGTCTTTTTCGATGTTATTCAAGGGGGTGACAGATGAGGAATTGTAAAGGGACAAATCTCAGCTCAGCTGAAGAAACAATTGTCTAACATTTTGAGCTGCTTGCCCATTCAAGGGCCAGCCCCTTCCTCTGTGGAGATCTGCAGATTCCTTGACCGATGGTTGCTGGAAAAGGGATTTCTGGGCGTGGTATGAGTTTGGGTTCAATGACTTCTAAGGTTCCTTCCACCTCTGAGTTCTTGTGAAGGGCTCCACAAAGTGGCTTCAAAGTGGCCAGGGTTCTGCAATGCTCTTTGTATAAAGACAGTTAAGAGGAAGGTCAATATGGAACAACACTTCCCTCAGCGCGTTGGACTCTGGTGACTGCCCGGAACATTTGAGAAACAGTATGCCAAGAGCATGTACATTAGCCTTTCTATGGGGACCTACATAAATATTTTATCTACATAAAGGTTCATATGTACATGTTACAAAAGCATTGCCTATAATTTATATAACTGTATGGCATCTATAGGAATGTGAGGTGTAATTTATAATTCTGCTCTGATGACTGGCTCACCTCGCCCAATTAAAGGGTGCAAGAAAAAAATGAAGCCACTGTGCTAACCGGAGGAGCTGGAGAGGAAGGCAGAGATGGGAGGGAATTCACAAGCAACACCAAGTAAAAGGAGTGGTCAGAATAACAAGGCTGCAGCGAACATAGGGGTGGATATATCTTTTTTAACTGGTGCTTTGGATTTCTTAAGATAAATACCCAGAAATGGAGTTGCTAGGTCATATGGTAGTTCTATTTTTAATTTTTTGAGGATCCTTCACACTGTTTTCCACAGTGGATGCACCAATTTACAATCCCACCAATAATGCATGAAGGTTCCTTTTTTCTCCACATCCTCGCCAACACTTGTTTGTTGATTTATTGATGGTAGCCATTCTGATAGGTGTGAGGTGATACCTCATTGTGGTTTTAATTTGCAGTTCTCTGATGGTTAGTGATGTTGAGTATCTTTTCATATGTTTGTTGGCCATCTGTATGTCCTCTTTGGAGAAGTGTCTATTCAGGTCCTCTGCCCATTTTTTAAACAGATTGTTTTTTTTTTTTTTTTTTTAGTGTTAAGTTGTATGAGTTCCATATATATTTTGGACATTAAACCCTTATCAAATGTATCATTGGCAAATTTCTTCTCTAATTCAGTAGGTTGTCTTTTCATTTTTTTTTTTTATGGTTTCCTTCACTGTGTAAAACTTTTCAGTTTGATGTAGTCCCATTTGTTAATTTTTGTCTTTTGTTTCCCTGCCTGAGTAGACACATCCAAAAATATGTTGCTAAGAGTGATATCAAAGAGTTTACTGCCTCAGCATTTTTCTAGGAGTTTTATGGCTTCATGTCTTACATTTAAGTCTTTAATCCATTAATTGCAGCATTATTTACAATAGCCAAGATAGGGAAGTAGTCTATGTGTCCATCAGTGGACAAATGGATAAAGAATATGTGATACATATATACAATGGAATATTACTTAGCCTTAAAAAAGAATGAAATCTTGCCACAAGCAACAAATAAATGGACCTAGAGGGTATTATGCTAAGTGAAATAAGTCAAACAGAGAAAGACAGATACCATATGATTTCACTTATATTTGGAATCTAAAAAACATAATAACAAACCAAACAAAACAGAAACAAACTCATAGATATAGAGAACAAATTGATGGTTGCCAGATGGGAAGGGTTAGGGGTAGATGATAATAATAGTCACAGAATGTAAAGTACAGCATAGGGAATAGATTCAATAATATTGTAATAACTATGTATGGTGTCAGGTGGGTACTAGACTTACTGGGGTGATCACTGTGTAAAGTATGTAATTGTCTAATCACTATGTCATACACCTGAAACTAACATGATAATATATGTCAACCATAATTTAAAAATTAAAAAAAAAGATGAAAAAGAATAACAGAGCTGCAGCATACGAACAAATCAGCTGGGTGAAGGGTGCGAAGGTGCAGTGTTCACTGACTTTGAGCTTGCTGCTTCGGGACAATGATGTTGTTGGTGATAGTAATAATAGTTCACATTTATGGAGCACTTGCTATAAGCCAGGGACTATGCTTTAGAAACATTACCTCATTTAAACCTCACAACAATCCAGTGTGGTAGTGCTCTTGTTTTCTTTATTTTATAGGAGAGCAATGAAAGCACAGAGAACTTAAGTAACTTATCCAAGGTCACACAGCCAGGAAGTGACAGAGCCTGCATTTAAACCGAGATCATCTGCCTATAGCTTGTACTTTTAGGCTCTTCCCAGTCACATCTTGTTGTCTGTCTTGGTAGTGCTGGTGGAAGGCCAGCTGTCTGTCTTTCAATCGTCTGCAGTCCCTAGGGTGTGATGGGATGGCGTATAGAAACATTTCAAGAGCTCTGAGTGATCCCACCATCTCAATATATTGATTCCTCCTCTGGAACGAGACAGGCGAGAAAGATGAGTTCTGCTGGTGGCATAAATTAGCTCTGTGCCCTTGTGGTTTTGTCTCACCTTGCCGCCTCCTTGCCATTCAGGTGGCACGCTTGCCTGCAGCAGAGCTGTTTCCTCAGAGCGATTCACGACCAGCACATGGCAAATGCCGGGACAACAGCTTCCATGTGAGCCTGGACAAATGGCAGAGCAGAGCAGAGGGCAGTGCAATTTACAAGGCATCTTCGCAACCAGGCAACAGGCAATAAACCAGAAAATCTCGGAGGAAACTCAGCCGAGCATGAGCTAAACGAATTGCAGGATTTGTGAACCAATTTACACCCGTCAAAGGAGGGGTGAGAGAGGCACGGGGAGGCTCTGAAAGCCACAGCCCGAGAGCTGCGGGCTGCCACTCAGGTAGACCTGTGGAAGGGCAGTAAGGACACGCAGTCCTGCGGGGGACAGCTGAGCAGCGGCCTTGGGGATCGGGGGGCATGAACGGCCCACTGTGGAGGGATGGATGCCAGGTGCAAGAGGTAAAGGTGTGAATGAAGTGAGCCTCTCTTTTCCTCGCTCCCAGGAAATCGATTAAAGATAGATGAAGTGTCCTCAACCAGAAACAGAGCCCACCTTTGGTCTCCATTCCAAGAAGTAAGTCTCTTAGGAAGCGAGCAGCGTCACTCAGGTGAGACACCTCATCGTGAGGTGGGAAGCAGACTTGTGAGGACGTGGAAAATAAGCAAATGGGGGAAGAGCCCCTTCTCTTCAGGTTGACATTGGCACTTGTCTGCTCAGAAATACATCCCCCTCCTGAGAGACTGCTGGGAGGAGCAAATCCCCCTCCCCAGAGCCTGTGGGGCGGGGAAAGGACAGGTTTTCATGATATAAATATACCCCCCAGATAAACAAGGACAAGGCGCTGCTTCCATCACGCAGGCCAGAGGGGGTCTGCTCTGTGGTAGCCTGGCAGGTCCAAGCCTCGGGCTAATGCATTACACAACAATAGTAATGAATGCACAAGATGCAGAAGTAGGAGTAAGGGATGTAATCTCACATCAAAGACAAAGGCTTTTAAGTCTTAGTAAGGGGATCATGTGCTGCCTCCACAGCGAAATTCTTGCTGGTGTTGCTGGGAAGTGAGGAGTGAGAGGCTGCCTTGTAGAGAAATGGGCCTCAGTTTCCCCATCTGGAACCAAAGTTTTCTAGGGCCGTATCCAGCTCTGCCTTGCTGTGGTGACTTTCAGCAGTAGTGGGGGTTCAGGCATTGCCTTGGGAGAGCGAGTGTGATCCAAATTTCCCACAAGCCCCATGGAGCTCCTCCCTGAAGCTTCTGGAAAGCCTCCCCGACTACCCTTGTTCTCTTGCTTCTGAGTTCTCCAACCTCACTGGCTACAGAATGGCTCCCCAAGGCCTCGCTACTGCTCAGCAGGACACAGCACAGGGGTCCTATACGGGACCGACACAGGCCTCTGCCATGGTCCCCGGCTAGGAGACCACCTGCAATTGGGAGTGCGGGGTTGGAGTCGGGGCAGAGAGTAATGATAAGGATGGCAGGTCCAAACCCAGGGCCTGGCCCCTCTCCCGGCTTTCTGGCCCTGAATATGACACAGATTGTTTGTCTGCCAACCTAGTCGGTGGGGGCACAGAGTGATTTACACAATTTAGGTAAGTAAAAGGGTGGCAGCATGATGTGGGCTCCGGAGTTAGGCGTGGGTGAGTTTGAGTTCCCTCCACATGGCTCTGAGACTTGGACAAGTTACTTTGCTTTGAGTGCAGCAAAGATAATAATAATAATACCTGCCCTGTAATTCTGAGGACTATCTGAAACAATACTAGTACATGTCAGCACTTAGTTAGCATGTAAAGTGCCGGGCCTGGCACTTTGTTAGCACATGCTCAGTAAGAATTAGCTATTTTTAGAACCCACATTCCAGGGACTAAGATGCACACATTCTATACCTACACATTATTAGGCCACCCTAGAGAGTCTAGCCTTGGGGATAAGCTGGAGCCCCAGGACTCTGACCCAACCTGAGATGCTTGAAACAAGGTGAGAATACACATAGGAGTGAAGTCTAATTTCCAGGGAACTTGAGAATCAACGGTATAGTCTGAAGAATCAAGGCCAATAAAATAAGATCAAGAACAAGATCTTCCCAGAAGGATCTATTATAAAGTGTAGCTGTCAGCTTTTGCTGCATAACGAACAGCCACAGCATTTCAGTGGCACACAACAGCAAGCACTCATTTTGCTCATCTGGGGAAACGGCTATGTCCAGGCCCGGGGCTGAAGGAAGCTGTTCTTGTGGCTTCCACAGAAGACAGGGAGCACGTGGAAGCTCACCAGGCCTTCCAAGGCTCAGGCTTGCCGCGGGTACACTGTCATCTCTGCCTCTTCTGTTGACCAAAGCAAGTTGCAGAGCCAAGCCCAAAGTCAAGGGGTGGGGAAGAGCATTCTGCCCATGTGGAGACCATGGCAAGGGTGCAGTTGCAGGGAAGGGTGAAGAATTGTGGTCTCTAATATACCACTTAAAGCGTGGGTGCTGATGGGGGCAGGGAGTGGATTTAGGAGACAGAGATCACCAAGGTGACATATGCAAAAGCGGGGAGACACACACCAAAGGAGGGCCATGGTGAGGCTTAAGGGGGAAAATGTTAAGTGACAGAACTGGTTCAGGCAGAAACAATGGTGTCCCCTCACATGGGTCCCAGGCACCCAGAGCCCCTCTCCATTTTGCTTTGTGGATCGCCAAGGGAGCTGGCATGAGAATGGAGTAGCTGTCATCCTTGCAGGGAAATAACCTGCTGTTCCATCAGTAAGAGGCTATATTGGATCAGAGAGGCTTACCAGGACTTAGTTAAATAGGAAAATGACTAAGTGACACCAATATATAACACTTCATTTCTAAAAAATCCCATTATTCCCAGTCAGGCTTAATGTACCCAAACTGCTTCTCACACTAGCTCTATGGGTGCAGTTGCCTGGAAATATCAGGAAGGGATTTGGAATTGATGAAGGGAATTATTAATTACTGTATAAAGGCAGATAGGACTTTAAAACGATGGCCTAGGGGTCCCATTATTATTTATTTATTTATGATTTGTGTTCCTACTAGCTTCCAAACAAATTTGAGGCTACTGACAATTAAAAATAGGGGCCCAGGACAGTGAGATTAAAGATGAAATATCCAAAGTCATATGGATGAAGGGAGGAAAAGATTAAACCAGAAACCTAGCAGAAGATAGTTACCACAATTGCACATTAAATTGAGCTAAAGCGAAAGGGGAAATGTGATGAGTTATCGGATAAAAGGAAGTACAGCCATTTGTCAGGAGAGGCAAACTTTTCCGTGACACTCATTGTGAGCACAAATTTATCATGAGAATCTCAACTAAGGACAGGGAGGCACACAATAGACGCTCTCTTCAGAGGCTCCCGTGGAAGATGCAGAAGCGTTCTTCCGATGGTCGTTTATTATATCGACCCCAGATAAAAGCTGAGGTCTTAGGGATGAACCCTTCTAGATTTAATATTGCCCCAGCTAATGGCTTATAGATTGTGGCTGAGGCAGGTCCAGTTAGGAGTGTTTAGCAGGCCAGGGCTGGAGCCAGAGGTCAAAGGCTTGGGAGGGATGGAGGCCAGACGGAAGAAGCACCCCCCTAACACCCCCTGCCCCCGAGTGAGAGATAAGCAAGGCAGCCTCCTGAGTGGGTGAAGGTCAGGAAATCCCCTGGGTAGAGAAAAAACCACGACAAATCAGACTACAAAATGGAATGTGTTAGTCATGGGCACAGACAAAATACGTATGTCAAGAAACCAGACTTCAAGGAAATCCGCTGAAGTGTTCATTGTGCTAACCTTGGAGTTGTGAGAATTTGGAGCATTCTTTTGTTGATAATTTTCTTTCGTTTTCAAATCTTCCAGATGGAGCTTGTCTAACTTTTATAAAGAGACGAAAGAAAGAATGAATAGGGTTTCTTTTGTAAATCCTGATTTTTTGTCTTCTGTTTTATTATCTTTCTCTTTTACATTAATTTATTTTATTTGTCCATTAGAGTTGACATCTGATATTCTTTTATATTAGTTTCAGGTGCATAGCATAGTGGTTAGACATTCATGTAATATACGAAGTGACTCCCGGATAGTTCTAGTACCCATCCAGTACCATACACCGTTATTACAATATTATTGACTATATTCCCTAAGCTGTACTTTCAATTCCCATGATTATTTGAACTTAATCCCTTCACCATTCTCACCCAGCCCCCTAACCCCCCTCCCCTCTGGTAACCATCTGTCTGTTCTCTGTATTTAGGCATCTATTTCTGTTTTGCTTGTTTATTTTGTTCTTTAGATTCCACATATAAGTGAAATCATATGGTATTTGTTTTTCTCTGATTTATTTCACTTAGTATAATACCCTCTAGGTCTGTGATTTTCAACCTTTTGCACACATAAATCTCATGGCACACATAAACTAATTATTAAAATTATGGGCAAACTAAAAAAATATATTTTTTGCCGATTTGACAAAAAAAAAAAAAAAAGTATAGCCCGGCCGGTGTTGTTTAGTGGTTGAGTGTTTGCCCATGAATTAGGAGTGTCACAGTTTGATTCCTGGACAGGGCACATGCCTGGGTTTCAGGCTCAATCCCTAGTAGGGTGTGCAGGAGGCAGCCTATCGATGATTCTCATCATTGATGTTCCTATCTCTCTCTTCCTCTCCCTTCCTCTCTCTAAAATTAATAAAAACATATATAATAATTTTAAAAGTTATAATTTTGATTCATTCACACCTAATAGCTATTGTTGTGATGGCTGTTGTCATTTTTAAATTTGACAATCTAAGGGAAAAAAGGTCAGTGCCCTGACTAAATAGTCAAGTATTGCATGTTTTAAAAATTCTTGCAGCACACCAGTTGAAAGTCACTGCTCTAAGTCCCTCCATGCTGTTGCAAATGGTAAGATTTCATTCTTTTTTATGGCCAAGTAATAGTTCATATGCACCACAACATCTTTATCCATCACCTATTGATGGACATTTGGGTTGCTTCCATATCTTGGCTATCCTATCGTATATAATAAAAGGGTAATATGCAAATTGACCCTAATGGCAGAACGATCAGAACGACCACTGGACCAGTCACTATGAGGCGCACTGACCACCTCTTGGTCCTTTTCTCTGGCTGGCAGGCTCTGATCACCTAATGGCCACCCGTGGCAGGGACAGCCGACCTCTCTGTCCGTTCCTCCGGCCGTCAGGTACCAATCACCCGATGGCGAATGGGGAACCGGGGATGGGTGGTGGCAGGGGGTGGGGCCAGCTGCGGGCAGCTGGGGAAGATGGCCCTGATCACAGGCCAGGCCTAGAGACCATACCCACGCATGAATTTCATGAGCTGGGCCTCTAGTTGTAAATAATGCAGCAATGAAATCAGGATGCATATGCCTTTATGTGTTTTAAAAAATTTATTATTATTATATATTTATTTTTAAAGTCTTTATTGTTGAGAGTATTAAAGATGTGCCCCCCATTGCCCCCTTCACCCAGTTCTCGCCCCACCCCAGGCCTTTACCACCCCATTGTCTGTGTCCATAGGTAATGCATATATGTGTATAAGATCTTTGGTTAATCTCTCCCCCACCCCCTTCCCTCTGAGATTCCTCAGTTTGTTCCATGTTTCCATGCCTCTGGTTCTATTTTATTCATCAGTTTATTTTGTTCATTAGATTCCTTATTCATTTATTTTGATTTTTAGATTCAATTGTTGGTAAATATGTATTTATTGCCATTTTATTGTTCATATTTTTTATCTTTTTTTCTCCTTCTTCTTCCTCCTTTTAAAGAATACCCTTTAACATTTCATATAATACTGATTTGGTGGTAATGAACTCCTTTAGCTTTTTCTTGTCTGTGAAGCTCTTTATCTGACCTTCAATTCCTAAATGATGGCTTTGCTGGGAAGAGTAATCTTGGTTGTAGGTTCTTGATATTCATCACTTTGAATATTTCTTGACACTCCCGTCTGGCCTGCAAAGTTTCTGTTGAGAAATCAGCTGACAATCTTATGGGCGCTCCCTTGTAGGTAACTAACTGCTTTTCTCTTTTTGCTTTTAATATTCTCTCTTTGTCTTTAACTCTTGGCATTTTAATTATGATGTGTCTTGGTGTGGGCCTTTTTGTGTTCCTTTTGTTTGGGACTCTCTGCACTTCCTGTACTTGTAAGTGTATTTCTTTCATCAGGTAGGGGAAGTTTTTTGTCATTATTTCTTTAAATAGGTTTTCAATATCTTGTTCTCTCTGTTCTTCTGACACCCCCATCATGTGAATATTGGTACACTTGAAGTTGTCCCAGAGGCTCCTTACACTATCTTCATATTTTTGGATTATTTTTTTCTTTTTGCTCTTCTGACTGGGTGTTTTTTGCTTCCTCATATTTCAAATTGATTTGATTCTCAGAAGCCTCTACTCTACTGTTGAATCCCTGTAAATTATTCTTTATTTCAGTTAGGGTACACTTAATTTCTAACTGGTCCTTTTCCATGTCTTGACATTCTCACTAAGATCCTTGAAAGTCTCACAAAGTCCCTTGAAGCTCTCATGAAGATCCTTGAGTAACCTTATAACCATGGTTTTGAACTCTGTGCCTAGTAGTTTGCTTGGTTCGATTTTTTTCATTTGTAACATGTTTCTTTGTCTCCACATGTTGGCTGCTTCCCTGTTTTTATTTATACATATTAGATAGAGCTGCTATGTCTCTTGAAATTGATAGAGTGGCCTTGTATAGTAGGTGTCCTGTAGGGCCCAGTGGCTCAGCCACCCCAGTCACCTGAGCTGGGCAAGATAGGTGTGCCCCTGTGTGGGCTGTGTGCACAGTCTTATAGTTAGTTGAGTCTTGATTGCTGTTGGAAGCTCTGGGAGGAATTGACCTCCAGGCCAATTGGCTGTGAGGACCAGCAGCGACTACAGTGGAAGAGCCACTGTGCAGGAGACACTCCTAAGGAGCAGGAGTTACTTCAGTGGGATTTTGATGCTCACTGCCCCTGCCCCTTGAGTGTGTCACTTTTGGATGTGTGGAGTTATAATCTGCTATGATCTGAAGCTGTCCACTGGGTGCACTGGCTCTGGGGCCTCTTGGGAGTTGTAAAGTCAACCAGTGCCTGGGGCCACCTGGCAGGAGGTACAGAGAGATCAGCAGCTGGCTGCTATTTGTATTGGGCTTGGAAGTGCCCAGGCGAGGCGTAACTGTGAAGCAAGTGCCAGGTCTTGGTGCTAGTGCCAGGTCTTGGGCCTCTTATTGATAGATTTGGGGCATGCGACACCAGCTGATGCTTGTTTGAAAGATTTTAGTAAAGTCTGAAGCCTGAGCCAGGACAGGCCATTGATATGAAAAGGCTGCTGCAAACAGCTTGGGTGGGGCTACAAATTGGATGGGGTGGGGTCTCAGAGAATGACCAGGGCAGAGCAAACAGTGTGGGCCATGCTGATGGAAACTTATATATGGCTGCCAGTCAGCCCTGGGACAGGGGAGGTCCCAGTATGGGAACAATTATCCCTGTGAGCAACCTTTCTCCTCCCATCTGGGAGAAAGCCACTCCTGAGTTCCTGCCCAGATGCCAGACAATCCAGTTCCTCTCTGTATGTTCCTATGTCCCCCAAAGCCGCTGCCCCAGTGCTGGAGCCTAGCTGGCGGGCTACAAGTTTGACGTGCTTGGAGAGGGATCGAGTTGAAGTAAGTTTGTGTATTGGCCCTTTAAGAGGAATTGGTGGGTCTCCAGCAGCCTCCGAGTCACTCAGCCACAATCCCCACTGGTTTTTGCAGCCTGAATTTATGGGGATTTCTCTTCCCAGCTCTGGATCCCTGGGCTAGGGGTCTGGTGTGGTGTTGGGAGCCCTTGCTTCTCATGGGAGGCCTCCACAGCTGAGATATCCCACCTGGTGAAAAAAAAAGCCACACATGGTGTGGGACCAGCATGTTCTGTGGCTCCACCCCTCCTACCAGTCTTGATGTACTTTCTTTACTTCTCTAGTTGTTGGACTTCTATTCAGCCAGATTTCAGGTGGTTCTGAGATGGTTATTCTGTATTTTAGTTGCAATTTTGATGTGGTTGTGGGAGGCAGTGAGTACCAGTGTTTACCTATGCTGCCATCTTGGTTCTCCTGCATATATCTTTTTGAATGAGTATTTTGGATTTCTTAAGACAAATACCCAGAAATGAAAGTGCTTGGTCATAAGGTAGTTTTATTTTATTTTTTATCTTTTTAGGAACCTCCATACTGTTTTCCACAGTGGCTGCATCAATTTCCAATCCCACCAACAGTGCACTAGGGTTCTCTTTTCTCCACATCCTTACCAATATTTGTTGTTTGTTGATTTATTGATGATAACCATTGATAGGTGTGAGGTGATATCTCATTGTGGTTTTAATTTTCATTTCTCTGGTGATTGGTGACACTGAACGTATTTTTATATGTCTATTGGCCATCTGCATGTCCTCTTTGGAGAAATGTCTATTCAGGTCCTCTGCTCATTTTTTAATTGGATTGTTGTTTTGGTGTTAAGTTGTATGAGTTCTTTATAAATTTTGGAAATTAACCCCTGTCAGCTGGTGAACACCCTGAATTTTGAGGTCTTTACATTGTGGACAGGAATCACCTGCCACAATCCGTGTGTGTTTGTTTTTGGGCGGACGCTTTCCCGCGTGGCTGGGAACAAGCCCTTTCAGAGCTACAGCTGGTCCTCATTTTTGCTTCTGCTTCTCTGAAGCGGTGAACCCAACGCCGCCCTTTCAGACTGTGTATGTAAATCACCAGCGTTAGTTTCACAATGGGGTAAAGAAGATAATGGGAGAACTTGCTAGCTGGGATCCCCTGAAAGTAAGAATGTATTATTTCATTGGTGCAATCTCTGGCAAGAAAACGGGCAATACATGGCAAAAGTCTTAAAAATCTGCATGCTAGTGCTACACTAACTTTACCTGTGGGGATTTAGTCTAAGGAAATCATCATGGCTACCCATGAAGACTGAGCCCTAGATAGTAAAATGGGAGGAACAACTTAAATTTTCACCATTAGAGATTTAGTTAAAGAAACGGTGATCCTAACGAACACAATTCAACCATCACAAAGAATAGCTCAGAAAGATTCTTAATGGCAAGGGCCCATGCTTTGTGGTTCACTGTTAAATGAAAAAATGCAGGTAGCAAAATATCATGTACAGGAGCACTGTCTTTTTGAAAAAGGAAAAAATGTATATATCAACAGAGTTATCGATAATTTCCTTTTTTTCCCCCTTCCCCTTATTTTTGGCTTTTCTGTATTTACTGAAGTTTCTATTTTGATTATTTCTTTGGTAAGAAGAAAAAAGGGAAGGAGCTTTTTTCCCCAAAGTAGTTCCATTTCACGATTCTGTCTCCTGGAGGAAAACGAGAGGACCATCGCTGGCACTGGGATGCGCTTCCAGGAGCATGCTTGGAACAGGATGGTAACCTGGAGCTGAATAGGATCAGGGCATCTCGAGGCCGACTGTCTCCCCTGACTCCCTCCTGGGTGTGAGGCAATTTGTGTGAGAGCCTGAAGCCCCAGCGGGTCCATCCTTCTCTCTTCCCTCTCCCATCCCAATGGACGTGATGGTAAAGGATCAGATATGAGATGATTATGAGGCTTGTCCTAAAACCGCAGTTAATGGGTGACACACCCTCCTGGACGTGAAACACAGTGGGCAAGAACAAGCTCAATTGCTGACCCTGACACCAAGCTGGCTTTTAAAAAATGACACGTGTTTCTCAGAATGAACCAGCTTCTAAGAGACAAGGACCCAAAGCAATTCCCTTGGGTCTTGTGGACACACTCCTTGAGATTTATTTGGCTTTTTGCTATTGAGTTCAGCTCTTCGAAATCCATCTCAGTCCAATTTCTTACCGTGTGGCTTCTCTTTGCAGTCAGGCTAAGACGGATGAACATTTCCCCTCTTGGTTTCCCTCGCGCATAAGCCATGCTGGTGAAGGGAAATGTCTTCAAGGGAAAAGAATAAATTTGTCTGTGTCCGACTGTTGCCTGGACTTTGTGCCTTGAGATGAAGGGATGTCTGGTTGAAATAAAGACAGGTAGAAAAAATGTCACTCAGGTGAAGGCAAGAAATCACAGGCTACAGGCGTGCTGGGCTTGGAGAGACACAAATGAAGCTGGCCAAGTGCCTCGTTGTCCGTTGAGATGGTTCTTAAAGTAAGGCCTGGATCCTGGAGGGCCTTGGACATTTCCCACGTTTCATTGAGCGCAGGGAAACAGGTGTTTATTGAGGGTCTCGCAATTGCTGGATGCTTTGCTTGTGAGACCTCATGGAGCCTCACCACAGCCGTAGGAAGTAGCTGTTGTTATCCACCCGCTGCAGGAGAGGAGACCAAGGTTCAGAAGGGTTGACTGACTTGCCTGGAGACACACAGCTAGAAAGCAGAGGAGGGTGAATTTGAACCCAGCCGTGTCTGACTCCTAAGCATAAGCTCTCAATGCCCTACCATGCGATCAGTCTCCTTCTCTGTGAATACTGTGTTTCTAATATGACCAAAGTAGATGGAAAATTTAGGACAATGCTTTGCCTTGGCAATGATCAGCTCCAACTGCTCGTCAATGACACTTATTTTTTAAAATTTAAATGCTTTCTATTTCTGGGAGGAATCAGTTGTTTGCTTTTGAGATTGTAAACAAAAGGTTACTTTCAGAGTGCCTTACCAAAGCAGTACCAGCTTCTTATTTACTCTCGCGAGAGATTTTTAAATTCGTCTTATTTTGCTTTGGTGTTTTGCTTTGGTGTTTTGGACTGGTCAGCAGAAGAGGGGATTGTACTTCTTCACCGAGGTGGATAGAGGCTAGAAGTTTTTAAGAGGCTCTGCTCACCACCGTGAAGAAGTGCCCCCTTCCCTTTGTCAAGGGTCTGGGGGACATAGGTTGCAATTTCAGGTTTGATTATTTTGTAAAATATTTTTTTATAATTTATTTTGAAGTACTTTCAAACTTATAAGAATGTTGTAAGAAGAATAACAAAGAATTCCTAATACCCCTTAATCCTGATCCCCCATTTGTTCAATATTTTCTCTATGTACACAAATTCCCATTCTCACTATTGCTTTTCTGAACTATTTGAGAACAAATTATAGACATTCCTCATACCCCTAAATATTTCAGCCTGTACTTCCTCAAATCAAGGACACTCCCCTACGTAACACAAATGCTCCAAGTCAAGAAATGATGTTGTTACGACAGATCGCACTCAGAATTTGCCAACTGTCAAAACAACGTTTCTTTTTATTTTCTGGTTCAGGACCAATCTGAGATCACATGTTGCTTTTGGTTGTCACCTTTCTTTATTTCCTTTCAATGTGGAACAGTTCCTCAGTCTTTTCTGTATCTTTCTTGACCTCGGCAGTGTACAGATCCCTCATTGTTTATTTACCAATGTTTCCTCACGCCTGGACGAAAGCCACGCATTTTGACAGGAAACCCACAGAAATGAGGCTGGGATCTTTGTGCATTTCACTGGGGTATTGCAGTGTCAACCTTTTCATGACTGAGATGGATCCTCAGTCATATATCTGGTCAAGGTGGTATCTTCCAGGCTTGCCTACTGTCAACTCACCATTTCCCTTTCTGTGTTAATAGGTCTTTTGTGGGAGATACACTGATACCTTATTCCTCACGGAACATCTACTCAGCCTTAGGGTCTGTTGCTGCCTGTATCAACAACCTCTGTGATAGCTGCCAAATGGTGATGACTTATTTCCATCATTCCTTCTACATTTGTTTGTTGACCTCTTATAATAGTGAAGAGCTACCTCTTCTGATTTACTTGTCTGTCTATCTATCTGTCTATCTATCTATCTATCTATCTATCTATCTATCTAACCAATCTACACAAGTTTACATCAATACTTCTAACTAGTCTATCACTCCAGAATTCTTCCTGTCTTTCCCAGCTCCATATTTTTAAACCCATCTCCAACAGTGAAAACTAGGCTCCAATTAGCGTCACATATTTAGCTTTTCACTCCCTCCCTCTTATGGACCCAAGCTCTTGACGATGCCTGCAGCCTCTGAGTTTCTGGCCCTACCACCACCATCTCAGCCCATGGCAACTTCCTGGGCCCCAGGCCATGCACCACCTCCTTGGCCCTGCTTCCTCGGTCCCTGGCTATACTGTGACCTCCAAGGGACGGAAGGAGGAAGAAAGGGAGAAGAGGAGGAAGAGAATTGAGGACTTGATCATTTCCTTTAGGACTTCCTGTCTTGCTTCCTTCCCTCTGTAGTTATTGCAATCTGAGGCTACCTTCGTTGGGAATCATTGTCACTCATAGGCTATGCTAAAGGGACAGACACATTTTTATACCAAAGGATGCCCATCCTCTCCACTTTTCCAAGTATTGGATGGGAAAGAATCAAGGCATTGGCTGGCCAATAACTGGTGAGATTACTTCTTTCCAGGACTTGAGCTAAAGGTGGCAGAGACTCTCGGTGTTGAGACTGGACTTGTGTTGAATGACATGTAGAGACTGGCCTGAGGGTGCCACCTCAGCCACTGTACCAAAGACTGTAGGCCAGCAGAGGAGGCTGGTTGGCAGAGAGAACTGAGGCATGGAGCATAGAAACGGGCCCAGCTTTTGCAGGGTCTGAAGCCTATGCCACTTTAAGAATACATTCCTTAAGAAACATAAGAATGTGAATATGAGTATATAAATCTCGTATCCTTTAGAGGGCTCTTACTCTTTCCACAACTGTTATATTTAAATTAGCCCAAGTGGCTTTGTGCTTCTTGCACCAAGAAGCCAGAACTTGAGTATTAAGGCACCCATAACAAGCAAACACTAGCTGATTTCCCTTCTTTCAATTTTGAAGGCAAACTCAGTTCAACATTTTTGTCCATGAAAAATGTCCCTCTTAACTAGACCACTGAGTTGCCAGATAAGATTTGGAGTTTGCAGCAGTAAATAAAGAAGAATCAGAAGTTATAGTTTTGGCATTGCTGCCCCAGATTTTCAGTCTGGTTCACAAAGATGCCTTCTAAATCAAGTGTCTGAGTGTCCTTCAGCACTGCTGTTGATTAAAGTTCACCGGGGATGCTTTATATCCCGTTCCAAACAACTTCTGAGTTCACAGCAGAACTAGGTTTTCAGGCTCGCTAGCAGAAGGTACTTGGGGAAGTGGAGAATTAGTCCCCTTTGCAGGAGGCAGTGGATCCCAGGTGCAGAAGTGAACTACACATTAAGGAAGCTGCTCAGGTTTAGCTCACTTGCCAACAGGGGGCAGTGTACTAAAGTGGGGGGTTCCTCCTGCCCCCCACTCCCCGCCTCCATTTCCTTGCCAACAGGGGGCAGTGTACAATGGAGGTCTCTCCTGCCCACTCCTGACTCCCTCCATCCCCCCATGATCCAAGAGTTGTAACTGATTTGGGAGACCTTGTAAGAAGAATAGTGCAGATTTAACATTGACGATGTAAAAAAAGAAAATAAAAAAGAAAAAGAAAAGCAAAACCACCTAGTGCTAGAGTGTGAAGGACTTTTTCATCATCTAATCAATTCCTGGCTCGAGTTCTAGTTTGTACTCACTAGCTAAGCAAGTTACTCAACTTTCTTGAACACTGGGTTCCTCTTCTGTAACATGGGTACAAAACGAACAGCGAGAGCTCTTTGTAAGTGGCAAAGTAAACAACAACAGCTCAGCCATAGCTAACAGTGGTGTACTGTGTATCAGGCTCTGTCCTGGCTGCGTTACTCCTGTCACTTCATTCAGTCCTCACATCAGTCATATGACTAACCATCTGACCAAAACAACTCTCTTTGTTCCCATTTTACAGATGAGGAAAACGAGGCACAGAGAAGTTAGACGATTTGCCCAATGTCATTTAACAGGTTCATTGTTATTCTTATTGCACCTGAAGAAACTGGTGCAAGGAAGACTGAGGTGATTGGCTCAAGGTCACAGCATTAGTCTGAGGAAGGGTTATCTTTCTGGTTTCACGGGAAATTAGTTCTTTTCCTACTCAGTGGGGAAAGCAGAGACTTGGAGACCACGTGGAGGCTTATGAGGTGTGGGTGAGACAAGCCTGAGACCCAGGGAGAGGGAAAGGGAAGCTTCTCAGCCCTCCTCCAGCCGGGATGGGGCACCACCAGCAGTGCCGACTGCATGGATAGCCCCAGGGAGGTGGCCATCGGGGACTCTTACCAAGGAGCCAAAGTAACCCTCCATCCTTTAAAAGCGTAGAGCCGAAAGCCAAACGCACGTTTACGTTTCAGACATAGTGACTCCTACATTCCCATTGCCACGTTATAATTAATGGCACCAGGCAGCTTTTTATTTAATTTGATTCATTTTGGGGATAATTTGGTGATCCCTCAAGAAGCAAGTCTTATTATAAAGAGATGTTGCTTGAAGGGTGTTCGGGCCTTCAGAGGGACTGTTGCCTGGGAATACTCCCAGCTCGGTCATGGCTGTTCAATGGCGGAGCCGGGACTGAATACTTCTTTGAACGTAAGGCTTAGGCTGTGGAGTCCTTTTGACCTGAAGTCACTTTGACATGGGTCCAATCCCAGCAAACTCCTCGTTGGAGATCTGAGCAAATTCCTTATTGCCTCTACACCTCCCTTTCCTCCTAGGGCAGTGGTCGGCAAACCGCGGCTCGCGAGCCACATGCGGCTTGCGAGCCGCGGTTTGCCACTCTGTTGACTAATGAGTTTGCCGACCACTGTCATATACTATCCTTTACCTCTTTGCACACAATATGCCACAATTGCCTAATCCTCACAGCTTCCAACTACACAGTAACATTTTAGTCTAGTCCAGTGGTCGGCAAACTCATTAGTCAACAGAGCGGCAAACCGCGGCTCACGAGCCGCATGTGGCTTGCGAGCTGCGGATTGCTGACCACTGTCCTAGGGCTTTAGAGAAGGACATGAGATATTGCAAAGAAAGGCTTAGCAGGGGCTGTGAGGAATGATTGTAGTCTAATGTTCTTTGTATGGCTCCAGAATAATGCCGCATATCTAATTCTTCTAATGTTCTTCTATGGCTCCAGAATAATGCCGCATATCTAATTCTTCTAATGTTCTTTGTATGGCTCCAGAATAATGCCGCATATCTAATTCTTCTAATGTTCTTTGTATGGCTCCAGAATAATGCCGCATATCTAATTCTTCCAATGTTCTTCGTATGGCTCCAGAATAATGCCGCATATCTAATTCTTCTGCCGTATCCCCGCCTTCCCTCCAGCTTTTTGGAAGTGTAAGGGACATACAATAAAGTGCACACACTTAGAGTGTGTAACTTGATAAACCTCAGCAGACGGAGAGAGGCACGAAACAATCACCACAGTCCAGGTGACGGACATACCCACCCCCTCAAAGTGTCCTTGTGTCCTTGCATGATTCATCTCCCCTCCCC
The DNA here is from genome assembly GCF_963455305.1 of Plecotus auritus. NCBI lineage: Eukaryota > Metazoa > Chordata > Mammalia > Chiroptera > Vespertilionidae > Plecotus > Plecotus auritus. The sequence continues at coordinate 21,621,026 of NC_137783.1, read as the reverse complement.
TTCCTGTCCCCGAGCAAACACTGATCTGCTTTCGTTCACTATGGATTGGTTTGCATTTCCTAAGTTTTCATAAATAGAATCCTTCCGTATGCACTTGTGTGTTTTTGGTCTGGCTGTGTTGTGTTTATTTTAACTCAGCGTAGTTATTTTGAGATTCATCCAGCGTATCTATTATTGACTTTTTTTGGGGGGGAGTGGGGGGCGTCCTTTTCTCTCGCACACGTGTGACAAAGTATTTCCACGTGAGAGACCAGGCAGGGGGACACTTCCTCAAGGTCTCGGCTGGGGTTCCAGGCTCGGACTCGCAGCTGCCTGGGGTTTCCAACACTTGTGTCTCAGCAGCGTGCAAGGGCAGATGGTTCAAAAGCAGCAGGACTTGGAGAAGGGTTCACACCAGGCCGCCTTTCGCAGGACCTGTGCCAGACGCACCCCCAGGCTTCATAGGGCTGTGTGTGGCGTGGTGGCAAATCATTGCTCTAAAGCAACACCACTTGTGTCCCAAAGCCACCGGGGCAGCGGACGCTAATGCAAAAGGGGGGGAATGCAGACAGCACCCCGTGGTGAGAGTCACGTTTCACAGAGAAAGGAGGATGCTCTGTGGCGTCCAAGATACATTGTGAGGCTCCCACGGGCCCTCAGGAATGTGGCGCCTACGGTTTGTGTGACCACACGTGAAAATAGGTCTGCTCCCTGGTTTATTTCAGCATTCTAAACACACGTGACCAGAGAGCCACCGGGTGTCGTGTGGACCAGGAAGTCATCGTGTGGACCAGGAAATAAACAAGGGTGGTGCCCTCCCCTGCCCCACATTCGAGGCCGGAAAAACCACGCAGAAAGGGCACGGAAATCAATATCGAAAATGAGACACTGGCGTTACCACAGAGAGCTATTTTTGCTTTTTCCTAATTGCTCTGTTTCTCTAAGCAGCTATTTTCACGGCCAAGACAGCCTCGTCCCTGGCTATGTATAGGGACAATCCAGCAATTTCCAAACAAGTGGGAAGAGAAAAGAAATCGGCAAATAGACTCACGCCCCAGGGATAAATCTGGGGCCATTCAAAAGGTGGTGTGAGTCGGTTATTTTCCCAGATATCCGGCCTCTTCAAATACCAGCCTGGGGTTGGAAACCATCAAGAAGTCAACACACATTCACGCTGGGGGGTCACTTTCTAGTAAGCCCTCGGTGTTTAAAAATAGGGGTTGGAACGGCAAAGTCTACTCCGTGTCTCGCGGTGACGGTCCCTGTGCCGTTGTTTGCCGCGCTGTCCAGGGACGTGTTTAGGTGGCAGGCGAGGGAGCTCGAGTCTCTATTTAAAAGCTCTCTGGTTTCCTGACTGTTGCCAGGGAGAAGGGGGGGCAAAAGGGGAACACAGCAAAAGGAAGGCCACCTCACACATTGGGTCAGTGAGTCACTCAACAATTACTTACTGGTTCTATGGCCCAAATTAAGTGGGACCTGCCCACTGGGCTCCGTCGCCTGAGCTGCCACCATTTCCCCCTCCACTAAGAGGGTGTCTGTTTCCTCGTGCGGCTCCTCCATCAGCCTGCTCTCCACCCAGAAGCTTCCGAAGGTGGGACCACGCCCTCCATCCATAGACAATGCCGGACAACAGGTCTGGAAGCCTCGCTCAGCCCACTGCTCATAGTGGGTATTCCTGGGGCAGGGGGGACGTGGTACCCGACTGTTTTTTCTATGTGGTTTGAATTTTACACAGTGGGCTGTATTGCTTTCATAATTTAAAAAAGGGTCTCAAATGTTTAACTAGGTCCTTCCAAGTCTAAGCGATCTTAATCTTGCATTCGATTCCCAGACACTGAAAATCCCAGGAATGATGCTTGCTCGTTATGGCCTCAGGGACAGAAGCTATTGAGGGGCGGGTGTGATTGGGAAGCAGAACCTTAGAGCGGGTTAGCAAGCAGAGCTGCCCGAAGATTGCCGATCAGCTGGTGGCCAGCACAGTGGCGCTGGCCAGGGCCGTGTTTGGGCTGAGGCTGGGGTCCTCTGCTGGACACATTGCCCAGGACGTAGTGCCACCGATCCCTGCACTTCTGTGACTCCGAGCGATGCTCCAGAAGGCACATTATTGGAGCCTGATGGCTACGGGGATGCTCTCCAGGGCCCTCGTCGCTGTCCGCTTCCTTCGCTTCTACCTCCAGTTTCTATCAGACCAATACATTCCCGGAGCCTTCGTGTCTTGTGCCAGGAAGGTATGGACAATGGGCCTTCCGCTAGATGAGTGGAACACACAAGATGCAGGGGGAGCCACACTGGGGACTAAAGGTGGAAAGGGGAAGGGACGCCTGGAAAGGCGACCAAGGAGACGCCAACAGCACAAGCATCCTGCTAGGCTTTGCCTGCAAGCCTTCACTGCCACTCCACCCCAGGCGGCTCTTCGCTGCCTCCCGGTGGCTGGTCCCGGTGGCTGGCTTTCTGACTGCCAGGCTGCTCCCCTCAGGCCCAGCACCCCCTTTCCAAGTAGCTCATTGTTTGGCTTCTGGAACAGAAGTCAAGCTGCTGTCCAAGGAGATGACATATCCTGGGAGATGTCATTATTCTTATTCTGGAATAAATAGAGATATTAGTCTGATTGGACAAGTGCTTTATGGAGCCTTCCTTGTTCCTGGTAGGCTCTTAGCCTGTTACAAATCGGTCGAACCGTGTTTTTATTTTCCCCACCACCTCAAGGCCATACCATTTTTCTTTTTAATATACAGACCGTGCCGTGCACAGAGTAAGGGCTCAATAAATATTTGTTGAATTGATTTTCCTGCTCGGAGACGTGGCAGAAAGACCCCCTTGCTTTATGCGCATAATTCTTTGTGCGCTGTTGTTGAATTTCTTTCTCACACCAGGTTAAGTCTCAGGGTCTGAGCTGAGTGTTGCCTGAATCAATAAAACAAATGTGACTCAAGACTGAGGAAGGATTGTGGTGGTGAAGGGAGCCCCAAGGTGGTCAAAGGAGAATCGTTCCAGTCCCGTGTGGACAGGGGATGAATCTGGGCCACAGGCAGGAGTCAAGGTAAGAGCTGAGAGTGCACCTGAGGAGGCCCAGGCGACAGACCAGAAAGCAAAGTAGGATGATGTGACGGGTTCAAGAGCCGGGCGGTGGACATTGAGGGGCCGAGCAGACATCCTGGGCTGGCTTCCTGGTTCTGGGCCACACGTCACTCTGGACGGCTCATCAGAGTCCACCCACCCAGCCACAGAATCATTGTGAAATGCGGCGACTCTCGGTCCCTGCGAGGATTTAACGGGGGAGCTAATACAGGCGACAACACCGTAAACTGAAATGTGATGCAAACAGAAGACCAATTAGCAAGATGTGAAAACATCTCGTGTCCTCGAAGGATTCTTTTAAAAAATTTTTATTTGTTAAAAAGATTTTAATTTTTCAATTTCTGTTGACATTCCATATTATATTAGTTCCAGGCATTCAGCATAGTGGCTAGATATTTATTTAACCTACGAAGTGATCCCCCGATAATTCTAATACTCCCCTCCCCCCGACACTGGGAGTGGCCACTGACTATAGTCCCTCTGCTGTGCTTTACGTTCCCTTGACTGTTTTGTAACGGCCAATCTGCACTTCTCAACCCCTTCACCCTCTGGAAGAATTCTTTCCAAGTGTCCTTTGGCCTTCTCTTTCCTCTTGCCATTTTATTTACGGGGACCCAGCATCTCCGAGCTTGGAGGGATGTTGGCGTTCACGTGACCCGTTCCTGTCATGTTCTGGGCCAGGAAATGGGCTCAGTGAGATTCAGCCACACGCCGTCAAACCCACCAAAGGCTTCCTGAATTGGACTCTCCTAATTTACACTTGACTCCTCTAGTGACATTTCACTTTAATCTCACATGTCATGGTAAGGACAGCCCACGCCGCTCGCTGTAGAGAAAAGGGGTCTAACTCCCGAGTGCGGGGCAGGGGCGCCCACTCACAGTCCCCGGCCCTGTGCCTTCCCCACGGCCGTATTGCCGGGAACCTGCTGCTGTGGCCAGGCTGCGTTGGAAAGGGTGCCCTTCTGCAGGGTCAGGATTCCCCTGGTCCGGGCAGGACAGAGAAGACACAAAGCCTCTGCCCCTGGTGTCCTTCCATTTCCCTGGTTTTCTTGGGTTTCCTGTGTACAGCCTGCTTCCTGCCACCCCTCCGTTTTAGCTCATGTGTTCGACGCAGCCCGGCCCCATCTCAGTGGCACATCATGTGAGCCTCCCTGCTTGGGCCCTGGTCTAGCTCACCAAACAGTACAAACACCAGGGATGTGATATATTCCATGGCACGTGTATCACAGAGAGGTCACAGAGCAGAGCGATTCAAGAGCCAATCAGAGAAGAAATAAAACCTGTCCTGTGTAGGTATTAAAAAAAGGATAATAATGAGAAACCCAAAGAAAGATGGCTGCATTCCGTTTTGGGTTGTCCCTTCTTGAGAAAGGAGGAGGAGGTGTGTGTGTGTAGGGGAGGGGAGAGGACAGTTGAGAGCTCCAGGTACGTCAGGGTGCCAGCGAGGGAGCCAGAGCCTCCTCATTTAGCAGAGACTTCCAAATGCAGCAGCCTCCTCCATCCCCGTGAGACAGTTCATCCTGCTGCCCCGTAGCATCCTAGCCTCTGCAACCCGCTGGCCCAGCTCAGTTGCCCCCTGCAGCTGTGCACCTTGACCGCCTGCTGGGGCTCCAGACCTGCCCCTGGGTCCTGCCTGGTGAGTGAGTGGCCGCTTGACCTCCCCAGCTGTCTCCCCCGGCACTTCCTGACTCGGAAATCAGCCCCCCTGCTCTGCGGTGATGTCTCTTGATCCTGGCAAGCCTCTTCCTGGCTCCCCACATTAATGTCCTCCCTACAAAGACGGATGATGACAGTGAGATGCAAGATATATTTTCCAAACCACCAAAGGCATCAAATAAATACATGAATGCGTGCATTTGTCATACAATACTGCTAATGACTGAATTAGAGCTGGCTTGGGAAGCAAGGATAAGCTACAGCAAACCCACTAATTTGTGGCAGCCAGATGCTCGGGAGAGTGTGCTGGTGTGAGCCCTCACACACTCCCCGGCTGTGGTGCTGCTAAAGTACATTTCACTTCCCTCATGGCCTTCATAATCAAAATAATGCCCGTCCTATTTCCCTCATTTGCAAAATGGCCTTCATAATCAAAATAATGCCCATCCTATTTACTTTACAAGGTTCTTGTGAGGATCAAAGAGCATAAAGCTCTATCTGTAATTGCATTCAAGATTATTAGTTCCATAATTAGCAGAGTGCCTTGCTCCAACTAAGTGCTCACTAGACTGTCAACTGTCGTTTGATTGTGAAAGAAAATGTCACGATTTTGTGACATATCCTACCTGACATTCTTATTTTCCTGCCTAATTCCTGCCTCCCCTATTAGACTCCAAGCTCTGTGAGAGTAGGAACGCTGACCAGCTCTCTCAGAGCCACAGCCCGGGGGCCCTGGGTGGTCTTGGCAGGTGGACCATGCTCACTGAGTGGTTTCGGAGTGGATGAAAGGCAGCTTCTTGGCTCAGGTGGAGGCGATGTGGAGAGTAGCCAAATTGGCCTTAATTGGTGAGTGCATGCTTCTTTAACAAGAACCTGGTGCTGGCGTAGACATAAAATGTCTTAGGAAGTGACCCGTTCACCTTAGAGATGAAAACAGGGATGGAAATGCTGGGCATGAAGAACAGGTTCGGGAGCTGCACATTTTCAGTAGAGAGAGAAGATTTGTTCTAAACGTCTTCGAACGGGCTGATGCCATTTGTGTGGCCCCAGAAGGTAGAGCCGAGACTTGCAGAGAGATGGGGTTTGTTTCAGTTAAAGGTATTTGAAAATGGGCTGGGGGCTCGGAGGGTAGTGAGTTTCTTGTCAGGGGAGGTATTCAAGATGAGGCCGGATGAATTTGTGGCACGAATGTTGTAGGTAGATGAGTGACTATGATGCTAGGCAAGATATAAGATGGCCTCCATTTGGTCCTGTCTGTAGAGCTCTAGAGACAAAGTCCAAACTAAATAATTGATATAGAAGAATAGGAAATAGGAAAAGGGAAGGGACAGGGAGAGGAGGAGAAGAAATGGGGACCTCTGCCATTTTGCGTCTTTGAGAATCCTTTCCCTCCCCAATCCCTGGCCCCCTTTGGGGAATCTCAGACACGCCTCACACCCACCTCAGAACCAGAGACTCCCAGGCTCCTTCAGCCAGACCGACGCCTCTCACGGGACACATGGCCTGGATCTCAGCCCTCAACTCCAGGCACCTCAGTCCTCAGTCACCCTGTTGTCAGACCTTCCTACGTGTAGCTCTCACCTTTTCCTTTCAGATACACAGACCACTGTTCACTTATGCTGAGCTGGATAATAGGGCTTTTCATGCAGGGCCTCAACTTACCCCTGACAGGTGGGGATGGGTAGCCCTCTGCTATGCATTACATGTATGTGTCCCCCTCTCCAAATTCATATATGAAGACCTTCCCCCAGTGTGACTGGGTTTGGAGATGGGGCCTCTAAGAAAGTGATGAAGGTTCAAGGAGGTCGTAAGGGTAGGGCCCTGATTGGATAAGCCAGGAAGAGTGTCCCCAACCAGAAACCGAATCTGCCAACATCTTGATCTTCCACCCCCTACCTTCCAGAACTGTGAGAAATAAGTTTATGTTGTTAAAGTCGCCCAGTCTATGATATTTTGTTAGACCAGACCCAGCAGGTTCATATACCTTCTTATGGATGAATATACCTTCTCTGTAAAGTAACTTCAAGGAGGAGGCCTGACTTGAACCTCCGATCTGCCACTTCCTAGCTGAGGGGCCTTGGCCACGTTATTTTTTCTCTCTAAGCCTCAGTGTCATCATTAATGGATCCCAACAGCTGTTGCAGAGGGCTCTTGCTAGGGTCTCAGGTTGGGTATCTGGTGCGCAGTAAAATTTAACGTTAGAACGTGTTAGATTTAGAGAGAGAGACCCTTGTCTCGAGCCAAGAACACTTCTTGGTGTGATCATTTGGAAGAAAAACAACAATAGCCATAACATAAACCACCTGCCCCCAACAGGGCTGCCTCCTCCGGCCACTGAACTTGAGGTTCCCCTTGTTTGTCAGTTATCTTTTGGATTCATCATCTCCCAACACCAGCCTCTCTTGGGTCCCTAACATTTACTTCCAAGAACTCTGCTGAACATTTAAACTCTCCTGCCCTCCCGAGACCTGCAGACATAGGCAACAATTCCATGTGCAGAATTTCCAAGTAACGCTCATGTCCTGGGGCCATAATTCATTCCTTGAGGCTGCGCCCCCACCCCCGCCGCGAAGGACCGCTGGAGGTACCCCACTGAGGAGACAACCCACCCGCTCGTCCCATGAGCCTTGGCAGCTCGTTAGGCCAAATCAGACACAGGGAGAGATTTATAGCTTATCTCAAAACGGCGATGTCAATGTCGATTCCAGACAAACAGCCGGAGAGGGTACTCGGTGCCAAATTACAGGCCTCCCTTCTGAAGCGCGGCTGCCCGAGTGCTCGCCTTGAACCCTTCTCAGCGTGCTGTCTCTTCAGAGTGTGCACATCTGGACTTGAATCTACGAGCAAGAAGTATACATTTTTCTCACCCTTGAAGTATGGTTCCCCGGGGACCCTGCAGGTCTGGCCAACCCAGACACTTCCCGCATCCTGACCTCAAACCAGCCCACATTCTCCAAGATAACAGAGAAAACCCTCCCACATCTGCAAGCTGCTGTCAGCTAAGAATTCAGGCGTCCTTGCTTCGTGCTGAGCGGAGGCTCTTAAACCTATCACTGCCGGGGCTGAGCTTAGCAGAGAAGCGAGTAGAAAATGTGATTAACATGAAGCTATAAAACCTTGCAGCCATAAAAAAAAAAAAAAAAAAAAAAAAAAAAAAAAAAAAAAAAAAAAAGAAGGGAAGAAGTTACGCATAAGTAACGGCTGTGTGAATGGCCACATCAAGCCACTTCCAAAAAGTTCCATCTCACTAAACAGCAGTCATCAGGGCTGGCCAAGTGGAAACCACCTCAAGGCATTTCCAAATTAGCGACATTCTGCCAGCAGCCACAGTGACTGCTCAGGGACTCTGACCACAGTCAGCAGGCTGGTCCCAGGCACCCCTGCGTTTGACTTAAAAATATATGAGGCCTCCTGCAGGCTAAGTGGTGGGGTGGGTTGGCTCTCAATCAGTGTCACGAGCAGGTGTGAGATAGGTTACAACTCATTTGTCTGAAAGGTAAAGCCATCATGCTGGGAAGAGAAAAGAGAGAAAACAGATTTGAGATTTCTCCCTAGTAAACACCATCATCTCGCTTGTATTTTGAAAGTGATTTCCTGAGTGCGAGAGAAAGACACGGTTAAAGGAAAACAAAGGCCACAACAGGGATGAACGAAACGAGAGCTGAGGTGATCTGCTTGCCCCTCGAGGGAACCTGGGCCGGGAGGACATTCACCAGGTGGCTCTGGGGTGGCAAACGGTCTGGGGGTTTTATGTTCTAGACAAGGACGTTTCACTGCGGTTATGCCAATTAAGGATGGATTCTAACAGCTTGGGTCGGATGGGACAAATCCATGAGTCCACGTCCACACTATGAACCCATGAGTCCATGCTATGAAATATGTGATGAATCCTTCAGTGGGCACATGATGAGTTAGAACAAATCCCACTTTTCACTGTTCAGACTCTCCCTTTAGGCCCACCACCCTGGGATTGCTCACAGTTCACGGCCCTTTATTGCAGTGGTTCTCAGCCTTCCTAATGCCGCGACCCTTTAATACAGTTCCTCACGTTGTGGTGACCCCCAACCATAAAATTATTTTCGTTGCTACTTCATAACTGTAATTTTGCTACTGTTAATGAATCGTAATGTAAATATCTGTGTTTTCCGATGGTCTTAGGCGACCCTGCTAGCCGTTCTCAACCTGTGGGTCGCTCCATGGCTTGTCCTTCCGCTTAAGCCTCTGGGTCAGACCTCTTATTGGGCTCGCCTTACCTTGCTGTCCTAGAGAAAACGTTCTTCTTGCTCAATTTTATATTTTTACAAATTCATTCTCTTGTTTAGGGTTGATATTCCAGACTTCTCCTTAAATTCTGTTGTCCTTCTATTATCTGCTATAATCCACTTTCCACACCAAACATTTGCTAGTGTGAACCAGAAGAGCGTCAGGCATCAGGTTCTGGTGATGAAATCAGACAAGGTAGAAGCAAGGATGGTGTTGTCCTCTGTCCCTGTGTCCAAAGTGTCGCTCCCGGCCCCTGCCCTGCCCCCAACAAGACACACGTCCTGTGTCCTGACCTCCCGGGCAACTCTGAGACGAGAGGGAAGCCTGTTCTGGGAGAGTCCCATGCCGGGAAGGAGTGGCTCCCTGTGTGCGCAGGGCTTCTCCAGGTCCCACAGGTATTGTTGTGGATTGAATGCTTGTGTGCTCCCCAAGTTCATATGTTGTGTGATGGTGTTAGGAGGTGGGGCCCTTGGGGGGTGATTAGGTCATGAGGGTGGAGCTCTCATGAATGGGATTAGTGCTCTTTAAAAAGGGACCCCAGGGACCCCTCGCCCCTTCCACCATGTAGGACACAGTGCAAAAACGGCCTTTTATGAACCAAGAAGTGGGTCCTCACCTGACACTCGACCTTGATCTTGAACTTCCAGCCTTTAGAAAGGCACCCAGTTGGTGGTCATTTTGTTATAGAGCCTAAATGGTCTAAGGCACTGTTGGTGGCGGCCACAGCCTGTGGATTATGGGGACGGCCACACTCGTAAGCACAGGTCCAGGAAAAGACGTGGTCGCTGGAGCCTGGGAATTCTGTTACAGTGAGGACGAGAAAATGCTCTGTTGGAAGAAGGAAGTCATTAATTATGGAGGATTTAAAACGTTGATAAGAGCTAGGGCTAGCGTGCTGAGCGTTAGGCAACCTGGAGCCATCTATAAGCTCAGGCGGGGGAGGGGGGTGCACGGGCAATGCCAAGGTTACTGAGGATGCTCACGGGCATGTCAGACGTGTGCGAACCTCCACGCGAGCCTGGAAAAGCTCACAGGGGAAAAGGTGGACCACCTGGGGCAGCCTGTAAGTTCAGGGCTGATGCCACCAGCACAGAAGACACCGCTGGACTTCGGTCAGGTTCAGGGTGTGGGACGGTGGCCAGAGGCAGCTTGACCCAGAGGGGAACTGTGGTGACAGACAAGCATGGGGATACCACCGTGTTACGGGAGTGACTGACGGGTGGCCACGGATGTGCGGAAGGAGACGCTCGCCCACCGTGGAGGGTGGACAGGAAATGATTGTTTGAATTCAGCTGGCAAATCCTCACATGGCCACCACTAGGTCCTCATGGAGCGAGGCTGTGTCTGACATTCCTGGGCCTTTGCTGGCGAGGACGAGTGAAGTGCAGGAGCAAACACTCTGGAACGGCAGGCTCCTGGCTTTGCACTGCTCACAGGGCCCCTCACCAGCAAGGCCACCCTGGGGAGCCTCTGGGCCTCCGTTTCCCCTGCTGTGAACTAGCCATGGGGTTGCTGGGTGGGTTACCTGGCACAGGAACAGGCTTTGGAAAGTGTAACTCACCTCTCAAGTGCCAGTGAGCTGTGCTATGATGCCATGGGAAGAAGCAAGCCTGGGCGTCTGGGGCTATTTCCCGGGAGAGGAGGGGGTGAGAGGCTGGGAAGGTGTGTCTGGCTCCAGGCGCCCGGGATTGCTGTGTAGGAGTTAAAATCGCCACGAAGGAGCTACCTGTGAAAACACACACGATGAGCTGTGGACAGGGAGGTTCAGGAGACGCAGGAAGTGCCCCCGAAAGTCTGCAAAGGGCAAAGAAGAAAAATGGCAGGTATGCGCGTCAGGCTGCGGAGATCCGTGATTAAAGAAGAAAGGAGCGAATGAGTAATGAGCATTAAAGTTCCGCAGACAAGAAAGGGGGCAGGAGGAAGCAGCTCCAGCTCTTCCTGCCATACATCCTTCATCCAGCTGCGGCGGGGAGGCGGGGAGGCCCAGGGCTTTGAAGGACAAAACGGGCAAGTCAAAACCAAAGCGCTAATGAGATAATGAGAGGTTAATGCGAGCGATTTCCAGATCTGTCAGACAACATGGGTGTGACTAAGACCCAAACACCATTTGGGGGTCCCCTCTGAGATGCTACTGACAGAGAGGGAAGTGGGGGGTTTCAGAATCATAAGCCCTGGAGGGGAAGGACCCTCTGGGACAGATAGGTTCATGAGGGAACTGTCTCCTGGCAAAGGTGCCTCACCGTCCAGAGGGGGAGAGCTGGAGAGGGAGCGCACACTGGCCCAGCCTGAGGGTGGGCGTGACCCACACTCGCCTCCCGGGTCAGCGTCCCTGCTTGCTACCCTTGCAGCCTGGAGGTGCAGTGCCCCGTCCCATCCTTTGCAAGGATGTTTATTACTGCCAGGCTGGTGTGTGGGCGGCAGTTTTAAGTGGTGGAAGCTGATAGAGTGATGCGGGGACCAGGATGTTCTCTGAAGACTGGAAGGATACATGAGACGGGGAAAATGACGGTTGTGACAGTCCCTGGGCTTCTAAGCGAGTCACTCCTGGCTTCTGATCCCGTGCCACCACCTGCTAACCACGTCTTCCTGGAAAGGAACTCAACTGCTTGGTTTCATTGCTGAGTCTCAGTTTTCTCAGCTATAAGATGGGAATGACGTTACCTGCCTCAGAGGATGACACGGGGATCCCCTAAGATAACAGGTGTGGCACTGGGTTAGCCTCAGGGATGCACTCAAGAAAGCGATTCCTTTCCTTTGCCTGAGGGGAAACCCAGGTGCCCGCACGGCAGTTAGAATCTTGGTTGGCAGCTGCCTAGACTGCGCCTAACGTTGTCATGTAGACACTGACGGACGCTCAGCAAAGTCACGTTACCCCTTTGTCCTGCCCCATCTTTTCCAGCCCAGGGGCGCCTTCTATAAACCAGGAGAGCCTAAACCAGGGGTGGGCAAACTTTTTGACTCGAGGGCCACAATGGGTTCTTAAATTGGACCGGAGGGCCGGAACAAAAGCATGGATGGAGTGTTTGTGTGAACTAATATAAATTCAAAGTAAAGGAGCGGAGGGGAGAGCAAGAGAACGGGATAGAACAGCCGGATCCGGCCCGCGGGCCGTAGTTTGCCCACGGCTGGGACTAACCCTTTAAAAGAAATGCCAAGTGCCAGCAAATGCCACGGTGGGGGGTAGGCTTCCAAGCACCCCTGGGGTCCCCTGTTGGGCCTTGTTGCTGGCCCCACCTGTTCCTGGCCCAACCCCGTGTTTGCTCCTGTGGGGCCTGGTGGTTCTTTCCCAGTGTCCGCTGCTCCATTTGTGCTGGATTTAATGTTTGCTCACCCCTCTGGTTGAGGCCTTCCCCCTCTGCGCCCTTCTCTGTGTCCTGCTGGCACAGTCCCGGAAGCCTTGGGTCCCAGGCTGTCTCCTGGATGCCCAAGTCCTCCATCCAACCCTGGCCTAGTACTAGGTGTACCAGTTAATAATGCGGATTTTGTAATCAAAGAAAACACGATAATTTCAAGAGAAACATCAAAAGTGCTTTATTCAAAGTAATGTCCATCGCTAGTTACACATTTCCCCCATCTTTCAGGTAATTTGTGGACACCGTCCCAATAGAACTTTTCTTGTTTTGAGGCAAACCATTCAGAGACCCAATTTTCCACTTCTTCTTATGTTTTGAAGTGCTGCTCAGAAAGTGTGTGTGCCATCCATTGGAACAAGTGGTCATCTGAAGGAGCAAGTTCTGGTGAATACAGCAGGTGGGTTAATATTTTCCAGGGAAGCTCTTTTAACATATCTTTAACTGGTTTTGAAGTGTGTGATGGTGCATCATCATGAAGCAAAATTACTTTGGCTGTGTCTTCTGGCCCATTCTGGTCGTTTTACGATCAAAGAGTGGTTCAAATTGATTATTTGTTGTTGGAAGCGATCAGTATTAACCATTTCACCTGGTTTTAGAAGCTCATAATACACCACACCTTCCTGATCCCACCAAACGCAGAGCATTGTCTTCCTTCCGAAGTGATTTGGCCTTGCAGTTGATGTTGATGGTTCACCTGGATCAATCCATGATTTTGTGGGTTTGGGATTCTCAGAATAAATCCACTTTTCATCGCCAGTCAAAATTCGATGCAAAAAAGACTTTCTTTCATGCCGTTGAAGCAACATTTTATTGATGACTTTTCCGTTTTCCGTTTGTCTTTCGTTCAGTTGATGTGGCACCCATTTTCCTTCCTTTAAAATCTTTCTCATTGCTTGTAAACGATCGGAAATTGTTTGCTGAGCAATGTTTAATCTTTCTGCAAGTTGTTTCTGAGCTTGACATGCATCTCCGTCCAATAATGCTTGTAATTGTTGGTCTTCAAACTTTTTCGGTTGACCTGGACATTCTTTGTCTTTCACATCAAAATCATCACTTTTAAAGTGTTTAAACCAGTGTTCACAAGTATCTTGAGATAGAGCATGTTCACCATAAGCTTCCTGAAGTATACGATAACTTTCAGCAGCACTTTTCTTCAAAATAAAGTAATGAATTAAAACTTCCCACAAATGCTCCTTTTTTGGCACAGAATTCGACATTTTTAAGCGTAAAACTATCTATGATGTTAATACCTTCAGAAAATTTGACATATGAAGTTTTGAAGCTTGTTGTCAATACAACAAAATAGCATACATATCAAATCGCATATATATCAACATATGTGTAACTCCATCTATTGAAAAAAATCTGCATTATTAACCTGTACTGAGAAAAAAAATCCGCAAATCTGCATTATTAACCAGATTTTTTCCCGGTACAGGTTAATAATACGGATTTTTTTCAATAGATGGAGTTACACATATGTTGATATATATGCGATTTGATATGTATGCTATTTTGTTGTATTGCTCCTTCAGATTACCACTTGTTCCGATCGATGGCACACCCACTTTCTGAGCAGCACTTCAAAACATAAGAAGAAGTGGAAAATTGGGTCTCTGAATGGTTTGCCTCAAAGCAAGAAAAGTTCTATTGGGACGGAATCCACAAATTAACTGAAAGATGGGGGAAATGTGTAGCTAGCGATGGACGTCACTTTGAATAAAGCACTTTTGATGTTTCTCTTGAAATTATCGTGTTTTCTTTGATTACACCATCCGCATTATTAACCGGTACACCTAGTAGTGGCACTAATTTACACTGAGAGGTGGATGGGGCTTAGCTCAGGAGTTATTTGCAGCCCAGGAGAACAGAGGGGCGGGGGTGGAGGGTCCTGGTGGGGTGTGGTGGTGGGTGTGCAGTCACCAGGTTTGCGGGCGAGCACACACCTTTAGGAGCAGCATGATTGCTCCTCCCCCAAGAGGATGCTTTCCTCACCCCAAAAATATCTCTTCCAGCTCTCATGGGAGAGGATGAAGCACCAGATGTGAGACTCATCAGGGTCCCCAGTCTTTGGTGGCCTCCTTGTGGGTGAGGCTGTGCTGCCCCTGGACCTGGTCGAGCCCCCCACTCCCACACCACCACCCTGGGCACAAACTCCTCACCTGACAAATGGGACGAGGACCCGCTGGCAGTGAGCTCAGCGCTTTGTTCCCTGCTCTGACGCCTCTGACATACAGCATGTGAGCTGCGAGATCCCATTAGCTCTCCCCTGACCCTGGGGCTTGACGTTTTTCACTGAATTCATTTTAACCAACATTTATCGACTGTGTGCAAAGCTCTGGGCTCAGCATGGAAAAAAAAAGGTGAGCTCAGGGAACTCATGACATTAACAAATCTGGAAGCCTAGGCTTCTCTCCCAGGGCAGTACTCGGGGTGGGTGGACGAACAGCCCGTGGTATGGCAAGGGGGCTGCAGAATTCATCCCTCAGGGCCAGGGGCCAGGCAGTGGGTGCACTGCTGGTGAAGGGGACTTCAGAGAGCAGGACTTCAGAGAAGAGGGACGATTTGATGTGGGCCTTCCTAGGAAAGGCCTTCAGACAGAGGGGACCTCATGAGTAGAGGCATGGAGGGGTGGGCGTGGGCAGAGCCTGTGGCAGCTGGTGGAGAGACGCTGGAGAGGGCGTTGGGGCCTGACTACAAAGGGCTTTGGTTAATACTGGAACTTGAAGGCTAGAAGTGCCGGGCGTCAGGGCCTGTGTGATCTCTCCGATTGCATGGGAGTATCTGCGTGTATGTGCATTTTTAAAGAGGATTGTCTACACATTTCATCAGGATCCCAGTGAGATCTAGAGTCATCAACGCTGCTGTAGGCCATGGGGATATGTACCTATCAGAACATTTATTATACAGATTTTCCAAACGTACCAGAGGTGGAGGGAACAATCTAAGGCTCAATGTTCCACCTTCAACCATGACCAACTCATGGCCAGTCCTGCTTCAGCTGTGCCTTCCCCTCCCCTCACTCTCCTGGATTAATTTGACAGTAATCCCAGACAGCATATTGCTTCAATTGTAAATATTCAGTATGTGTCTCTACAAGGTAAGGACTCCTTCAAAAATTTTTTAACGTGAGCACAATACCATAAAATCATCTAAAATGTTTAACAATGTTTTCTTAGTATCATCAAATGCCCAGTTATGTGTTCAGACTTTCCTATTTTTTTTTTTTTTTTAACAGTTTGCTCATTTGATTCAGGCGTCATAGAAAGGCCACACATTGCTTTTGAAAGTCTATTTTCATTCTCCGGCTTCCATTTCATCTCTTCCCCCTGCAATTCTTGTTGTGGAAGAAATCCCTCCTGTAGCGTGTCCCAGTCTGTTTTTGCAGGCCGCACGCCCATGGTGTCATTTATCACGCGCCTCTCTCTGTGTTTCCTGTAAGTTGGGAGAGCTGGAGATGTCATCAGATTCAAGTTGGATTCTTCTTTTTCTGAGACTCCTTCAAGAGGTTCATCTCCTTTCCAAAATGAATGTCTGGTTTTATGATTCAAGACTATCAGAAAATAAGCCTGGTTACACATCCAAAAATTACATTAATGGATACTTTTATGTGACCCATTCGAAAAGGAGGTGTGATATCCTCTCTCTCTCTCTCTCTCTCTCTCTCTCTCTCTCTCTCTCTCTCTCTCTCTCTCTCTCCCCCCCCCCCCCCAAGCCCCCACCCCACTCCCATCACTGTGATTAAGCTGAGGAGGGAAGGTCTCTCTGTGGAGTCTGGGCTGAGGCAGGGAGACCTGGAGGCAGGAAGGCCAGCGAGGAAGCTCCTGCAGAGGTCCCAGGGAGCTGCTGCCTCCAGCCCCCCAGGTTGTCTCCTGGAGACAGGGTGCCTCTGTGGGGACCTTTGCTGAAGGCCCCCTGGAGCTGCAGGCGTCCCTTTGAAGCTACAGGCTTGGTTTTGTGACCTGAGGAACTTGAGAGCCACCAGAGGGCCAGGAAGCAACTAAATTCAGCAAAACAAATGAGCCACTTTTACAGATATGTTTGCTTATTCTGTCTCTGCTTTGCTAGGGAATTAGATTTCCAACCTGTTGCCCCTCCCAAGGAACACAAAATCCACAGAGGTTCGGGGGTGGGGAAATGCCTGGAGCACGAGGAGAACCTGCCTGTGGTTTGGTGTGTGTTTTAAAGGAGAAAAACAACAGCAGCTTTTTTTTTTTTTTTTTTTAATGGCAAATGCTTAAACAGTGAAAACGCCCCAGATTGCAATATCTAATCTTCCCAAAAGGTACAAGGAACTTGATGTTTGAAAATGGTTTTAAATGTCTTTGGTGCCCCAAAATATTCTTGTTGTCTCTCTGCCCATCACTTAGTTTCTGAGTCTTCTGAAAATGCAGGAGGTGGGGGTGGGGAGGGGGTGGAAGAGAGGGAGAGGGAGGGAGGGAGAGAGGGAGAGGGAGGGAGAAAGAGAGAGAGAGAGGGAGAGAGAGAGAGAGAGGATATCACACCTCCTTTTCCAATGGGTCACATAAAAGTATCCATTAATGTAATTTTTGGATGTGTAACCAGGCTTATTTTCTGATAGTCTTGAGTCATAAAGTCAAACATTTATTTTAGAAAACATTTTTATTCCAAGATGTAATAAAATCACATTGGATGCTGTGAAACATATTACAGCATGCTTTTAGAGGAAAATGATACACTTTTAAGGAGCTCAACTATTCAAAATAGACTATAAAATGCAAATAAAAATGTACGTGGATTATACTTTGAATTTTGGCACGCCGCCGCAGAGAGCTGCAGGAGCAACAAGAATGGGAGCTGAGCTGAACAGCCCTCACGCCTGTCACCCACCACGACGCCGCTCCCCAAGGCCTGCAGCTTTGTTTGGTGCAGAGGAATGCCGGTGGCTCCTCAGCGTCCATTTCCGAGTTTTGAAGAGGCTGATAAGGAAGGACCAGGTTGCTGTGGCATGGAGAGAGCAGAGAAGTAGAGAGGCCCATCCCTGATTTGCAAGCCCAGGAGACTTCTGGACGTAGGTAGTTGACGAGGAGAAAGGAAGGACCCTGTCGGCCAGTGAGCCACGTTTAGAACTTGATTGCCACTTCCTTGGCTGGGTGACCTTGGACATGATGTTTAACCTTTGTTTTTGTTCCTTTATCAATACATGGGCATGAGAATCTCTTGTTTCTAAATCCCCAGTAAGTGGGAATTAGAAATAATGAGTAGGAATATTGGCTATATGTCAGGAACCAAGTAGTTGCCCAAGAAATGATAGCTCTTATTATTACCAGAACACACAAAAAAGTAAATCAATAATAGAGGAATAAATTAGTTATTACTTATAGATGAGGGGATATTCTGTAATCTGCTTTTGTTATTCAGTAAAGACAACATCATGGGATTTCCCTGATGTATGAATATGGAAAGTCTGTGGTGTGGTAACCGGTTTCTAAGACAATGTGGTGACTCTCCTGGTCTTCATAACCAGAAGGAGATAGCAGTCCCTTTCCACATTGTAACAGGATTGGCCTGTGTGGCCAATAGGATGTGGGAAACAATAGTAGGTCACTTCTGAGATTAGGCCATAATACACATTGTGTCCATATGCAAATAATTGAAGTGGGCTCCTTATCTTACACCACATGTAAGAATTTACACAGAATGGATCAAAGGCCTGAATGTAAGGATTAGAACTATAAAACTCTTAGAAGGAAAAAGAGGAAAAATCTGCATGACCTCCAATCAGGCAGTGGTTTCTTAGATATAACATGAAAAGCACAAAGAGCAAATGAAAAAGTAGGTAAACTGGGCACCATCAACATTAAGACTTTTGTGCTTTGAGACCAAAGTTTTGATCAAGAAAATGAAAAGAAAACCCACAGAATGAGAGATAAATTTTTGCCAGTTATAATTGATAAAGGTCTTGGTTCTAGAATATATAAAGAACCCTTACAGCTCAATAATAAAAAGACAAATACCATATTTAAAAATTGGACAAAGGATCTGAATAGACATTTTTTCCAAAGAAGATACACAAATGGTTAATAAACACAAAAAATGATGCTCAAGTTACTGGCGATGAGGGGAATACAAATCAAAACTACAAGAGACCACTTCACACCCACCGGGATGGCTATAATTGGAAAGATAGGTAATCACAAGGGTTGGAGGGGATGTGGAGAAATTAGACATTGCTGGTGGGGATGTAAAACGGTACAACTCCTTTGAGAAATAGTCTGGCAGTTCTCAAAATGTGAAACAGTTACCAAAGGATTGAGCAATTCCACTTGTTGGTACATACTCAAAAGAAATAAAAAAATGTCAACACAAAAACTGGCACATGAATGTTCATAGCAGCATTATTCATAATAACCCAAAGTGAAAACAACCCAAATATCTATTAATAATAAAAATATTCACATACCACATAACCAAGTACTTACCAGCCAACTTAAAAAATAGAATATTACTCTTGTATGCCCTTCCCCGTGGAACTCCCCTCCCTCCTTCAAAAGGAAATTCTGAATTTTATGTTAATCACTCCCTTGCTTTTCTTTCCATCTGCTGTATTCTAAGCTTTCTGTTTGCTCCTTTGCTCATCCTGGCAAGACTAACCAATTTTTCAGGTTTCTGGATGAGAAATCCTGACAGGAAAAATGTAATACTGGTCTTCCCTCTCCCGTGATCACCCTAAGTAACATGGCCTGTGGAATGGTCATGGACCATTAAAGATCAAAGGGACTTTAAATATCATCTAACCCAGAGATGGTAAAGAGAGGGCAGGATGCTGCCATTCCAGCACTCATGCAGACATCACTAATCAATCACAGCATTCTTTCATACTGACCTGTCTTGACCTAGGCCAAAAAGTTTCTTTTTTGTTAAATTATAGCCATTCCTCATGGTCTAACTCTAGCTTTTCTCCTCTAGAAGTCCATACAGCAACATTCAAGTCCCACTTATTTCTCCACTAACTGGTTTGAACTTAACTTTTCTCGATCTGGTTGGCATGGGTTCTAGGAGGTAACCTGTAGGCTACTTTAGGGCAGGGGTCTTAGCCTGATCTTGTAGCCCTCAGAGTACCCAGCCCAGTCTAGGCCTATAGTTGGCACTTCGTTAATACCCACTAATTCATCTGCTGAGATCATGTTCAGCCAGTCCCTGAGGGGGTCTCTGGTGACGTGAAAGCCAGAGACCAAATTCTCCAGGGTCATGCTGTTGGAGATGTGGCCCGTTCACTCACAGTAACCCCCAGGTCTTGTCCTAAAAACTATCTCCTTAGCTTTCTTATGTCCCAAATTCCCGACTTTCCCAGATGGTGACCTTATGGCCCATCTCCCTGCTTCTGGCCTTCTCTTGCCCCATCAGCCCTACCATGACTGCTGTGATTGGATACGAACCCCAAACCTCCTCTGGCCAGGCTTCCATTTCTGTTCTGGGCAACTGCCTCATTTGGCCCAACCTCTCTCTCCTGGGTGAGGCCCCATGGAGTTTGCCTGGCAAACTAGACATCAGGGGACTTTCCTCCCCAGAGTCCATTTATTTATCCTAGACATGAATTTAACTTAATTTCCAGAAAGGTTTCCTTCCAAATATCACTCTTCGCCAGGATCTGAGGCATGTGAGAAGCAAATCTACAGGCTATAAGACAACTGAATAAACGTTCCAATATTGTCAGTCACCTTGTTTCAAAGGGTTCTAACATGGACAAAGCTGTGGGACCAATGAGAGGTGACCCTTACATGCTGCACATTTGAGGGATCAATGACAGTTGGAAGTAAGTTGTCTGATGACTTTAGTCTGTGTCAGCTGAGGCCGGCTGTGTCAGCTGGACCACCTCTGTCCCCTCCCACCGTCTCTTATCCTCCACCAGGCTAGCACTGGCTTGTCCACATAGTGGCAGGGTTCCAGGAGCAGCAAGAGGGCAAGCCCCACTATGCAAGCACTTCTCAAGCCTCCGTGTCACATCTGCTACTGTCCAGTCAGCAAGGAAAGTCACATGGCCAAGCCCAGACCAGTGTGGAAGGACATTTCCACAGCGAGTGGAGACAGGGAACAAATTGTGTCTTTCAATGCCATCTACTAACTATAGAAAGGGAAGTAACGTTTATTAAGCACCTACTATATGCCAGGGACTGTGCCAGAGACGTTCCTTTGGACCTTAGTTAATCATCACAGTTCTTGGAAGCACTAGTGTCTCTACTTAAGGATGGGAGTCATCACTGAGACACTGAGTCGCTTGCCCATGAAGTTAGCAAGAGGGAGCAGAGATTCGAGCCCGTGCAGCTGGAGAGCTGGGCGGGGCCTGCCCTTCGGAGGGAAATAGAAGTTAATCACAGGGAGAATGTGCCATGGGACCACACGGAAGTCCTCCTGAATCCAGCACGAGAATGAGCTCCCACAGTAGGTCCTGCTCCTCACCTTCCAGGGCGCAGCCTCTCTCCGGGCAGACCTTAGTCACGAGCAGCGATTTCCACGGGTGCCCAGGGCTCTGTACCCCTCACCACTGCAGATGAAGAGAACAAGGCGGGGAGAAGGGAAGCCACGTGTCCTTTGGGACCAACATCCCAGAGCTGATGGCCTCAGCAACGGGGCATCTGAGGACCTCCTCGCTCTTGCCCCTGTATGAGCCAGGCTTTGCTGTCTCAGGGCTCTGTGGTCACGAACCTCGTTCCACGCTTTTGGGCTCCGTGGTCACGAACCTCGTTCCACGCTTTTGGGCTCCGTGGTCACGAACCTCGTTCCACGCTTTTGGGCTCCGTGGTCACGAACCTCGTTCCACGCTTTTAGACGATATATTTTTTTATATAACAATTTTGGAAGTGTTAGGTTAAAGATGTGTCTCTAGATGGGCCACGTGGAAGGCCTATTTCAGACAGCTCTCATTCTCTATGAAATCCCAGACAGCCTATTGATGTGACCCAAACGGCAGTGCCCACGTGGGCACCTGCATCTGAGCAGTAACGCAAATCTCTCGATGGAATAGTGATCCGACGTGACTTCTGGCTCAGAACAAAGGAACCGGTGTCATTGTGGCAGGAGAGACTCCTGCTTGGAAGGCTATTGGAAGCTGCGTGGAATCAAGTCCAAGCCCATATGTTTGTAAAAATGCTATTTTCAACTTCGGGGGAAACAGACTCAGCTGAAAGGAGGCGGAGCGAAGAGGACAGAGCATGAACTGCTTGCAGCAACCAAAACAGGCAGCACCGACTCCGAGCGGCCCTGGCGTTGCCTCCACATTTCAGAAGCCTGAGTCAGGCCCTGCTCTCCAGCCCCCTGTTGACTTCCCGAAGCCTAATTACAGCTCGGGGACCAGCACGTCCCTCTGGGTAACACAGAGGCCTGCACGCAGCCCCGATGACCCCTCTTTCCACACACGGCCTGAAACAGGAGACAGATGCACAACAGGAAAGGGTTGTTCGGCCCAAACACACCACCTGACCCGGAGCCAGCCTGACGTAGCCGGAATTTCCGACTTCACCCTAACCCACCCTCCACGTGTTCACAAACTCACTGCCCTCTTTATCCCCAATGAAAGGGGACGGTTGTCCTGCCTGGTGCCCAGGGTGCCCGAGTGTTTACTCTTCTTTGTGGCGAATATTTCTGGGCCTGTCCTCTCTCCTCACAAAGTGTCAGGACAAAGGTCCCCTTACAGATCAAGGAGGAACTGGGGATCCTGTCCTAGTGCCACTTTCTTCCCCAGGATAAACAGTGTCACCCTCGGCTTTATGAATTTCTTCCTTATTCTTATTTATCTTAGACGGCTTTTTTTTTTTTTTTTAATTGGCCTGGCATCTCATGACCCATAGATAAAAGCATCATTCAACTTGTCCCGTGGCCTGTAACTCACTGAACTTGCTGTTCAGTCAAGGCCTCGGCAGAGACTAGATTCAAACTCGGATTTTTGACTTTGACTCCAAAGGCCCTCGCCTTTATGCGATGCTGCGTCCCCGAAGAGGGAGGTAGAGGAGAAAGAGGACACAGGGAATAGAGGGGAAGTGGAGTTGAGCAACTATTCTCTGGTTGCAGGCAACAACACGGATTCCAGCTGGCTTGGGTGGCAAAGGGCAGGTGGCCTCAGAATCCAGTGGATGTTGGAGAACTGGGCTTGGAAAAGGTCACGAACCAGAGTGGTCTAGGGTCTGGCAGGAGAAATGAATTACGAACTTCCTTGGGGCTCTGCCCCTGGAATAAATTTGCTCCAGTGATTTCCTCCTCACTCTCTGGAGTCCCGGGAGAAAGCCTGACTGGTTGTATGGGGGCTACATGTGTTCCCCGAAGCCTTGGGAGAGAAGAGACGACACACCTGGGCGAGAGACAGCTAACACTCCAAATGCTGTTAGCACACGAAGGGGAAATGGGTGCTGAGTGCCCACAGAGCACATTACTGCTATGTCAGGACTTTCTAGGTTTGGGGGGACTAAGTTTCCGGCCACCCCAGACTGCATTAGGGCTGAGGCAGGACCCTGACGATTGAGACTTACTCATGCCACTGACATGACCGCCATCATCACCACCATCTTCCTCCAGGGAGATGGCCTGGGCCCCACATCCTCCAAACCTGGTTGCTGGGAGGCAGCACTTCTCCCTCTCAGGAATGAGTCCTCACCCGTCACCTTCCACACTGTAAGGTTGAAGACCAATCAGCAGCTTCCGATCAACGGAGTAGACACACCGTCTTACAAAGATCACACACAATGCAGTGGCCTTTATAGTTTAACAACGAATTGGAAGTCGAGCGCCATTTACCAGCTATGAGACTGAGAAAACCCCTATCTTTTCTCTGAGCCTCCGTCTGTTCTTCTGTGAAATGGGAGGATAATAATGTGTACTTACTCTGTCTTCATGTCCACATTGTTCTAGCAAAAGAAACAAAAACTGTCAGAAATCTATATGCAGATACAGGGAGGCATTGCCATAACTTTCGTTATTATCAAGTAAGGTCAGGCTGCTCAGAATAAGTGGATGGAGGCAGGAAACATAGCTGCAAACCACAGCAATGGAGTGGAGTTTGGAGGAGTGGAGAATGGGAGCGTGGAGGATGCAATCATTTGGACTTTCAGATTCGTCAGACATCCCCAGGCCAAATGGCCTGAGGGTATAGTTATAAATTCCACCAGCAATTTTCAAAGCTCTGATTTAAGCTTTATCTCCTTTACTGAGAACCCGACTGCTAAGCCCTTCCTGGCGAGTAAGCTCCTTGAGGCAGAGCATTAACAAAGCTGGGTTGCCTCCAAGCTTCCCTGCTCTGCCTTTCATGGGTTGGCATCACACAGGGATGGAACCTGATGAAACGCATCCTCTTCCCCCGCTGCCTGTATCTCCATGGCCGCCCTTCCTGCAGCTGTGCTCCAAGAGGAGCATTTCAATCGTCGCCGCTAATAGCGCCACCTCCCTCTCCTCCGGGAAGACACGCACGCCTCTCCCCGGTCACACGCCCCACTTCCAGCCACCTGCACGCACTCCAGGGCACTTGCCACCTGACATCTTGACGTTCAGAACCATCTAAAGCCTCTGGACTCTCATGGTTTGCGCTCCTTACGCGCCCGGGACGTGAAGCAGAAAGGCCAGCCCTCCTCCCCCCCGTGTCTTTACTCTCAGCGTTTCACACGGTTCCATGGAGCTGGTCTGTCTCAATGTAAGCTTGGTCTTATCTCGGTCTTTTGACTCATTTCTCATTGTCTTCCTCATCTTTGACCCTTAGTGATGATTGCAGACCTTCTCTTCTTAAAACCCGACTCCCACTCCTGCCTTTATTGCTTACTCACTTCCGGAGGCTTCTGAGGTTACGACTCTGCTATTTTCTCATTCATTTCAGAGAGTGGGAAATGAATGAGTGCCTGCATGTCAGAGCCCTCCGAGGCTGCTGTAACAGGTAGTGCCCCCGTCGAAGGAAAAGCTACGCGTTACTAAGCAGCGGGCCGGACAGGCTTCTGTCCGCCTGGCCTCCCCACGTTGGGAATTGAAGTCGTCTTCGCTGCAGCCACTTGGGGGGGCCCTTCAGGACAGATTTACAACATAATGATATCTAGTCGGGTTTTACTGTAGGGCTTCTAAGAACAACAGAAGAACTGAGACTGTCGACACCTACACTATGGCACGAGCATTAGAGACAGTTGACTGTAAAGTAAACTTAAGCATAATTATACCCTGTGAACCACAGATCCACAGCGGGATTCTGATACTAATTTCCCATCAGTCCTCGCCGAGGATCAGGGAAAATCCTCTGCCAAGTGTGTTCAGGAAGTGTCTCTGTTACCACCTGGGTTGGATTTATCATCTGTGCCTTGAATCCTCTCACTCCAGCTTCCAGCATGTTCCGCCCCACACTGGCCGTTCCTTGTACCAGGACCCTTCACGCCAGGACCTGGGTCTTGTGCAGACTCCTTATGTTGTGTTTGCAATTCTACATAATTCAGTTAAACTAAAAAGGTGACAGTGGAAAGGTGTGAATAAAGGCTCACGGAACATCAGTGTTAGAAGCGACATTCAACATTATTGAGTCTGACGATGGTTTTGCCCCAGGTGCCAGTCCAATCAATGTCATGTCCAGGCTTCACCGTAAAATATGTAGCGACCATTTGGTGATTTGGCCTCAGGCCAAGGACGAGGATGGTGGGCCATAGGCCACACATTTGCTTCCTTGCAGGAAGGCAGGGATGTTGTAGGGATGAAGGGAGGGAAGGATTTAGGTTGAAAACAGCACAGGTATTTTAGGAAACTGGAGACCTGATGGCAGAAATAGTCTCCTTTTACTCAATATCACTTTTCAACCCAACAAGGCCAGTAGCCAAGTGAAAAATAGTACCATAAATGCCTGACTGGTATGGGGCAAAATTATAAATTTTAATTTAAAGTTGGCAACACGTGATGACACAGAAAGATATACATAGGGTTATAAAAGAGTTATAAAATAAATTATTGATCATTAATAAAAATAAACCTATAGGATTAAAAGAGATAATAGAACTTGTAAGTTACCTGGCCCTCTGAGTTTTAATGCTCGCAGTAAAACACAAAATTCCTAATTTAAAAATTCCAAACCTAAAACTAAAAATGTCCAATTATGGGAACTAAGTACATGAAGGTTTATATACCTAATGGACTACTATGCACATATTCAAAATTATGAATATTATACATGAAGGATGTAGAGCAACATGGGGGAATGCTTGTTACAACTCCAAGTAAAGCCACCGTTTTGTAAACACAAGACGATCACAACTAGGAAAAAAATTGCTTCATTGGAAAAAAGCCCTCTGGTTCTTTCTGTGTAAGAAAGGGTTAATGTCATTAAAGCTCTCTCCTATTTTCATCTACTTATTAGGCATCAAAATATTAATAGTATTTGTACTCAAGAGCTGTAATCATGGGTGATTCTTTTTAAATCCTCACCCAAGGATATGTTTATTGATTTTAGAGAGAGGAACAGAGAAAGAGAAAGAAAGCAAGAAACATCATGTGAAAGAGAAGCATCAATTGGTTGCCTCCCACAGGCATCGGACCAGGGATTGAACCCACAACCTAGGTTGGTGCTCTGACCAGGAATCGAACTTGCAGCCTTTTGGTGTACTGGACAATGCTCCTGCCAACGGAGCCACCTGGCCAGGGCTCATGGGGGATTTTTGCTCGTTTTATTACATCATCCCTTCCTGTTTAGTGTAGCAATATTAGAAAAGAAATAAACAAAAGTAAAATAAAAACATTTACAATTCTATCCTGGATAGATAGTTTAATAGACATGTAAGTATCTTTATTTTATAAAATTAGGATCATACTCAGCATCCAGGGACTGTTAAACCCCCGACCTTGCGCGGGCTGGTGCCATCCTGGCCTGGGGGAAGCTGCCTCTCTCCTCCACGTGGAAGTTCACGGGCAGTCAGATCACAGCGTCTGTAACACAACCTCAGCCAAATCTGTATGTTGCATCGATAAGGAGACTTTAAACATAAAAGCAAGAAAATGTGCAGCCTCCTCAGTTTCTGCAGAGGCAGTCCTCCTCGGGCGACCTAATGAGCGCTGCTTTTGTCCTAGAAGAAACCAGTGAAGGGCAGGACGGCTCAGCGAACCTCTTGCCCTTTGCCAAATGGGGTGTGGAGAGGAAAATGTCAAGTGGTCCTGCTGGAAGCACCTGGCCGGGAACATCATCCTCAGGGAGGAGGGGCGGGTGCCCACAGGGCTCTCCCGCCCACCTGGAGCCCAGACACAGGCACTGACATCATGCCACCCTCTCCGTGCCCAAGCTGTGTGCCCACCAGGGGAGGGAGGCCCCAAAGTTCTCCCATGTTGCTATGGAAGAGGCAGGAAGGACACAGTGCAGATAATGAGGACTGTGTGTGTGTGTGTGTGTGTGTGTATTTCCTTTCTCTTTCATTCCCAGCCAGCTGCAGGGACAACGTGAGAGAAAAGATACCCAGCCCCCCAGGGGACTGTGAGCCACTTCGGGTCCTGTATTAGTTTCCTGGGGCTGGTATAACAAAGTACCACAAACTGGGCGGCTTAAAGCAACAGACATGTACTCTCTCACAGAGCTGGAGGCTCAAAGATAAAAAAAGGGGGGGCAGCAGGGCCCTGCTCACTCCGGAGCCTCTTCCAGTATCTAGTAGCCCAGGTGCCCCTTGGCTTGTGGTTGTGGCATCACAACTCAGATCTCCACCTTCATCTTCACATGGCCGTCTTCCCTCTGTGTGTCTTCACATGGCATGCGTGTGCGTGTGTGTGTGCGTGTGCATGGGTGTGTGTGTGTTTCCCTTTTCTTATAGGGACACCAGGCATTGGCTTAGGGCCCACCTTACTGACCTCACTGTAACTTGATTACATCTACAAAGACCTATGTCCCCATCAGATCACATTCAAGGATACTGTGGGTAGAAACTTCAGTGTATCTTTTTGGGGGGCAACTGAATTAATCCTCTGTCACTATTTCAGAGGTTTCTGGAAGGAGCAACTAAATAGGACAGACTGTCTAAAAATCCTACCACTCTGCCTCCTACACACCCTATAACACACGGAAAACCTTTTGGGGTCTCCCTGACAACCGTAGCTTTGCTAAAGTCATTTAAGTTCTTTGGGCCCTGGTTGTCTCATTTACTAAATGAGCTGAAGCAGTGACTTGCATGGCGTTGACCTGGACATATTGGTGAGAACTAAGTGTCATACCGATGACTATGAACCGACCAAGGAATGCAAATCTTTCCCTTCGTTTCTACAGGTGACTCACAATCTGTGGACCTTTCTCTTCACGCACAAAGGCCACTTGCCAGTGACCCACAAACATTTGGGTGTACTCATAAACTAAAATTAGCATCCACCTGGTTTACTAAGGACTCCGTTTTGTTATTCCACACCTACTGTCCATAGGTGGAATTTCTCCAACTTTTGGAAGGATGGTTTTTAGTTAGTCCTTCAGGAGTTGGTAAGAGCTGTTGTGGTTTCTGATTGCTGTCATTCGTACTGTTTATTTATAAATTGCTATTGATTTTGTGCCCTCATTGCCCATTTTAGTCAGATGAGAGATTGTGGGTTGTCCTGAGAGGGTATTTTTGGTGTATAAATTGCCCACTATCTCCATGTTATATATAAATGAATTACAGTTCAATAAGTAGTCACTCACGTGTTCCTATTGCTAAAGGAGATGCAGACCTAATTCCTTACAGTTTGCTTATATGGTAGAGTGACCAGCCATACCAGTCTGCTCACAACTGAGGGTTTTGCCAGGATGCAAAACTTTTAGTGCTAAAACCAGGAAAATGTGGGCAACCTGGCACCCATGGTCTCTGTGCTATTTAGGAACCCTTCACTGGCAGCTTGCTTGCCTGTGTTGTCCTAATAAATCCTGGTGCTATTCTAATAACTTTCATCTTACAGGCAAGGCTAGTATAGTAAAATCAGCAGGGTTACTTTTGAGACCATAGGCCATTCATTTATAATGTAAAATCAGGTGTATTATGTGAAGTTCTTCTCTTTTAACATACATAGAAAGATGTGTATGTTGCGTGTTCAACAAGTTCAGTGTGGCATATTCACCTGGTCCCTTTGCAATTCTCACCTCCTTCCTCTACACCCCATCTCCCTAGTGATCAAACTCAGGAGAGGTGTGAGACAGACTGGGTGTTGGTGTGTTTTGGCCCCCACCCAGGTGGGTTTAGTCAAAAAGGGTTAGGAATCCCCGTTAAAGGATTCATAAGAATATTCCTCCTCCCTCCAACTCCCTGCAGCCTATGGTTGCAAGTTTACCTGAGCTTAGTTCAAGATTGTAAACAAACGCAGAGTGAGAATCCCCGCCTCACGGAGCCTCCTGGAGGTCCTTCCTGGGAGTTTTCCGAAGGTGGGTAATTCTCCTCGCCTTCGGATATTTTGGTATTGCTAGACCCTCCTTTGAATAGCGTCCACTATGGATTCTCTCATTTGGCTCCACTGTTTCACAGGAAGGCGGCGGGGGGAGGCTGGAGAGCTGCCATCTACTCAAATGTTCATCTTCAGCAGGTCGGCACTTGGACTGGGGGCTTTGGGATTTTGGTCTAATTTGACTTCGTCCTCACAACAACGCTATGAAGTATGACCAATCCTACTTTGTACATCAGGAGCCCGCGTTGAAGTCCAAGCTGGCCTTCCGTGGCCCGAGTGTGCTCACACCTGGAGTCCCCACCACGACCCAGAGCCTCTGAAGTCCCAAAGCACCCAGCACTCCACTCACCTAAACAGAGGTCACTTTCAAACGGTGAAAGGAGCAGAAGCCTCAAAAAGCTCAAACAAACAAGAGGCTGACGATTTAAAAATAAAACCAACATGCACTAGGCCAGGAATGGAAGGGCCTGGTGGGCCCATCCTCAGAACTCGCTGCCCCTAATTTACCCCACATCCTGGCGACCCCTCCCCCCACTGCTCAGGGTGCATTTAGGGCTTCGTTTGCTCGTGGGGTTTGTGGCCACCGTGAGATGGGAGGCAGCTTCCCCCCTCACACACCACCTTTTTTTGAGTCCTCTGTGGGTAAAAACAAACTTTCCTGCCTTATATGTCCAGAGGAGGTGGTTTGAATGGTAGGAACCATGTTGTGACTGATTCCTGCTCAGCGGCTAGGTTGTTCTGTCCGCTTGGCGGGGGACGGACACTCGGCATTCCAGACAGGGTTCGTGGTGGGACTGCTATTTGTTTTACTGCTAATCCCACTTACGTGGAATTAATTTACTCCGCTGTTATAACTCTCCTTGCTTCCTGCCCTGACGGGCTCCTGTAATTTACACCTGACTGCTCCATTATGCTCTGCTTCCTGGGCTAAGGGTTGGGAGCTGGGGCTCGGTGACTCACTGGAGAAGGTCATTTCTACAGAAGAGAGGTTTTCTCATTACAGCCTGAGCAGGTTACTATAAACGCAGCGGTGGTGGGTTTTTCTCTCTTCCTAACAGCCAGTGCCCTTTAGGCCAGCCCTTTCTAAAGAAGTTTGTTTTCTATTATTAAACTTCTTCTTAATCCCAACCACGGGCGGCTCCAGTTTGGCCTCTGCAGTGGAAGCCCAGCCCGGCTCTCACCTGCCCCATCGCCGTCCCCGACGAAATGCAGGCCAGCGGCTCCAGGGCTGTTACTTACGAGGTTTCACAAACACCTTGACAAAGAGCAGAGGCTGCCAACCAGGCCAGGGTCTCTCTCCTTCCTTGTAGGTGAGCACGGGGCCATTGGCATGGAGGCTGCTGGGGACAGGGCTCTTCTAGGGAAGCCGTGCTGGCCTCCTGCTGACACCCTGCATTGAGCTCTCGGCTGGGGCAGACAGTGGGGGGTGATGGCCTAAAGATCTGGTTTTAGCCGCCTGGAGGCACTGTCCCATTCCTCACGCACTTCCATGCCCGAACTACTCGTTTGTGCGCCTTGGGAGGGAGTCGAGGAGGGGTGAGGGCAGCCCAGAAGGTTGCCTGGGACGGTCTCTTTCAACACCGTGCTTCGACTCCTTAGGCAGGCTCAGGGACTGGACGTGTAAAATCCCCTGCATCTCCTCGGACTCCACATTGGCTGTAGAAGGAAGCCTGCGTTAGCCAGGCATTGGGGTTCTCAGCAGCGCGAACCTGTTATCCCACCTCTTTCTGATCACTGCTTTGCACTGATCCTCTTCCCATCCAACGGGGCGCTCCTGATCTCTCTGCCCGTTCCCACGTCCCTGCCTTTGCCAGGCAGCATCCTGGAGGAACTAGATGCCCTCTTCATCCTTCACTCATCAAATCTGTTCACTCATTGAGTCTAGACCAGGGGTGGGCAAACTTTTTGACTCGAGGGCCACAAAGCGTTCTTAAACTGGACCGGAGGGCCGGAACAAAAGCATGGATGGAGTGTTTGTGTGAACTAATATAAATTCAAAGTAAACAGTGGAGGGAAGAGCAAGAGAACCGGATAGAACAGCCGGATCCGGCCCGCGGGCCGTAGTTTGCCCACGGCTGGTCTAGAGTGACCTCATTCTAGGTCAGGTTCCCTCTTCGGGAAGAACCACTCCCTGACTCTATCTAACCACCGGCAGCTCCTCTCTCCATCAGACTCCACTGGGGTGCTCTGTGCAGATTCACACGGCGCTGGAGTTGTTCATAATGTTTCTTGTTTCCCCACTGGACTGCAGATGCTTCGAGGCTAGGGACCATTGCTTCACATTTGGGTATAGCCCTAACATAAAAGGTCAACCATTAGTGGGACTTGTGATAAACCACTTGTCTACTTGTTGGATCCAGATTGTAGCTTCTGAACATGACTTATAGTATCTGAAAGACCTCAGTTCAAAACTTGACCTTAGGCAAGCTATTCAACTTCATTGGGCTTGTTGCCTCATCTGTGAAAGACACTCAGTGTAGATGGCTCCTGGGTTTGCTGTGGATTTAAGTGAAGGAATGCACGTGAAATGCTCGGTGGGTGCAGTGCTTGGCATGGAGTCAGGACTCAATAAACAGCAGCTGTTACTATTATCGTCTGGTCCTGTTTTGGGCCTGTGCCCAGGTGCCTCTGCTGCAGCAAGACTCAACAAGTAGCAAATTAATGGAGACGTTGATTCTAGGAGAGGCATCCTCGAGAGAATGTTGAAGTGAGTTATGGAAATCCAACAAGGAGGATAATCGAAGCTTAACCCAGTCATTTCTCCCAACTTTTCATCAGCCTGCAGACAGACTAGGTTTTAGTGAATTCTCTAGATATTCCAGAGCTTTCCCCAGAGGCAGATTGACTGTGCACAACTCCAAAAACCTGTGCTTGTCACCTGACCTTAAGTGTAACAAGCAGCCACTGAGGAAGGGAGCTCTGAGTGCCTCACGGAGTCAGAGGGATTGATTCCTTGGGCCAGAAACACAGCTCAACAGCCCACACACAGATTCTGCGTGTGGCAACTGTCCTGCCTGCTTCCTTGTCTCTTGCCCGGATATATTGATCTACGTGTAGGTGAGTTGGTGTCATTGATTGTAGAGGTAAGTGTGGGTGCTGCTGTCCCAGGATGGAAGCTTCTAGCGTGGGGGTTCTCTCTCTGAGGAATCTTCAGATCTGAAACTGAAAAAATCTTGTTCCATTTCTTTATGTGGTGGCTTTCTTCTTATTATTTTTAAATGTGGTTTTATTGATTTCAGAGAGAGGGAGGGAGAGGGAGAGGGAAATAGAAAAATGGATTCGCTGCCTCCTACAGGCCCCCTACTGGGGGTTGAGCCCACAATCCAGGCATGTGCCCTGACTAGGAATCAAACTGGCAACCTCTCGGTGCCTGGCACAATGCTCACCCAACTGAGCCACACCCGTGGAGCTATGTGGTGGCTTTAATTTCATTCCACTGTTTCACAGGAGCCCGAATGTTCCAGAGTGCCTCCCATCCTGTCTGAACCCTCTGAATGTAGTCACATGTCACTTTGTAAGGAAGGAAGAAAACTGGTCTTTGTTGTGTGCCTCGTACCTGGCAAACATCACTCTCTCCATTAGCCAAAAGCAACTGAGACTCAGAATCTGAGTTAAGGAATGTTCTCAAGGTCAAATGGCAGTAGAGCCAGAATACAAACCCAGCTGCATCTGACTCACGACCTCAGTCAGTGATGGCTGACTCCAGGCTTAGCCCCGCTGGGGGCAGATGGCCAGCCACCTTGGGAGGGATGTCCAGGTCACATGGTCTTTTTATTTTTATTTTTCACAGTTTTTTTAAATGGAAATACTTTGAAATCTAGGAGCACAGTTTGAATTGAACCCATGAGGTAGATTTTGTACCCACCATGTGCATGGCTATTTGGCCTCCTCTGGTATTACCTATTGCTGTGTAACAACTTACCCCACACTTAGCTGATTAAAATAACACACGTTTAGTATCTCATAGTTTCCAGGGGTCAGAAGTCCAGGCAGGGTTAGCTGAGTCCTTTTCTTAGGGACTCGCAAAGCTACTATTAAGGTGCTGGCCAGGGCTGCACTCTCACCTGGAGGCCCAACTAGGGAAAGACCCAGTTGTCTCTTCACCTGGCAGTCGGCAGCATCCAGTTCCTTGAGGCTGTGGGACTGTGGTCTTCAGGTTTGTGCTGGCTGTTGGTGGGAAGCTGCTCTCAGATCCCTGAGGCCGCAGCAGTTACCTGCCATGCGCGGACTCCCAGTGTGGCCAGCTGCTTCCGCACAGCCAGCCAGGGAGTGAGAGATTCCCGCATGATGGGCACTGTCATCGTTTAGAGCACAATCACACGCATCCTGTTACCTTGTCATAGTCTATCGGTTAGAAGCCCGTCATGGTCTTTCCCACAGAGCAGGGAGCATGGGTGGGGGCCCTTTGAGGGTCTGTCCATCACACCCACCTGGTCCTTTCCCCCTTTCTTCTCCTTTCTTACTGCCCCCCTTCCTTTCCACATCCTGGTCTAGACTCGGACCTAAGGCTCTGTCAGTGAATCAGGGCTTTACGGTGATGAGGTTAACAAGTGCTATCACTGCATGCCGGGCACCAAGCTCGTTTTCCTTCTAACTTTCTATTGAAGTGTAATATGCACAGAGAGATGGCAACCTCCTGGGTAGAGCTGGATGAGTTTTTTTCGGTCTGAACCACCACACTGATGTAACGACAGGAAATTACCGGCACCCCAAATTTGTTCTCAGGCTCGATTCCAGTCCCTAACCCCCTCAAGGTGAATGAATGTCTAACAGCATAGATTACTTTCACCTGCTTTTGTACATTTTCTAAACAGGATCCTCCAGCCTCTTATTTCGTGCCCAGCTTTCTTTATTCAGCATACTATTGTGGCCTGTGGTTTTAGGTGTTCATCCCCATCGCTGAATAGGATCCCATTGTGTGAATATGCCACGATTTACTCATCTGTTCTCCTGCTGACAGGCATTTGGGTAGTTTCCAGTGGGGAGGTATTACAAATGGTGCTGCTACGAGCAGTCTAGCACGTCTGTTGGTAAAGTCCTCCTCATAGATGTGTACCTGGAGTGGGATTTCTGGCCGTAGGATACACGTACTTTGGTGAGCTATGTTGACTTACATATTCCTCACGTCCACGCTGTGAGGAAGGCATCCTCAGCCCCTGTGCACCCAGCTCTGGAGCCAGACCCGCCCTCCTCCACGGTTCCTGAAAGAGCAGAGGGAGGAAAGGCCAGCGGGCACAGTGGCGAGTGTGGGCCTGGCTCCGACGTTTCCTCACTATGGACTACACTGTACTTTTTCTTAAGAGTCCTGCTGTCTTGGAAGATGTCTATATACCACGCTACCCAGCAGATGCCCTTTGCTCATTTAACTCATATTCCAATTCCTTTATTAGTCAAAGACCTATCTAACCATAAAGCGGTGCATGTGACAGCCAGCATGACAGAACAGATGTAATTTCAGGTAAAGTGAAAGAAAATCCAGGTTTGGGTTCACCTCTGTGGCCTCCCCGCTAGCACACAGGATTTCTGTCGGGCTGTTGAAGCACCGACCATATGGTGCCCTCCCCTTTGTGACGGAGATCCCCCTCCACTAAGGAACGCTGAGGCCCAGGCGTGTCTGGAAGTCTCTGGTTTATGCTCAGTTCATTAATGCACAAGTCATTTGAGATCATCATTTTAAACAATGTTTCACAGTCCCGTCCACTTAACTTTGGGCTTGTTCTTAAGCTACAGTAGATGATATGAAGGTAGTAAGGAAGGTTTTCCAAACTGCCAGCAAGTGGCAGGAAGACTTCAGGCTACTGCTAACATGTGGGCACACTTGCTTCTTCCAATTTGTTTCTCTGTCCTCCATTTCCATCTGTGTGTGTGTGTGTGTGTGTGTGTGTGTGTGTGTGTGTCA
Organism: Plecotus auritus; assembly: GCF_963455305.1. NCBI lineage: Eukaryota > Metazoa > Chordata > Mammalia > Chiroptera > Vespertilionidae > Plecotus > Plecotus auritus. The sequence continues at coordinate 21,586,451 of NC_137783.1, read as the reverse complement.
GAGTGTCAGAAAGATATATATGTTAATCTCTATAAACAAAATTAGGATTCCACTGCATCTTATTTTTTATCAGCATTTTCCTATGTGATTAAAAAAAGTAATTTCAAAATGTGATTTAAAAAAAAATGCCTTTTGGTAGTCCGTCCCATGCAATACCAAGATGAATTTAACTAATTCTCTATTTTGGGACATTTAAGCTGCTTTCAATATTTTGCCATTGCAAACAACCCTGCATGAATATGCTTGTATCTCCATCCTTGGGGACAGCTCTGATATTTTTCAGAGGTTAAATGACAAGACGTTGAATAACCCACCACATGGGTTGGCTTTTGGATGTTGTCTTTCGAGTCTCATTATCAAATACAAATTGATGCCACTGCCAGCAGCATCTGAGAGTATGTTTTTCCTGCCCACACTTGGTAATTTTCACATACAAATAATTTTTCTTTACTTTATAGGTAACACATGAGAGTTTGGTTTAAACGGACTGTAACTGACTCCTGGTGAGGTGAAATATGATCTTAGGTTTGCTGTCCATTTGTGTTTCTCCTTATTTCCCAGGTTTCCCTTTCCCCACAGGGTGCCAGCCCAGGCGCAGGCAAGTCCTGTCCTTCCTTCTCCACAGGACTACTGTCCATCTCTCACAGAAGAGCTCGATGCCGTCAAGTGCTTTGCAAACAGAACATGTGTCAGGAAAATGCACACTTACAAGGTCCGCAGGGGGCCCGGCCGGCCACATTTGTCATCCTCCAACTAGGATGCCCGAGTTCCTCGCAGAGCTGTAAACCTCACATCTCCCGCGGGACTCTCTGGACACCACGCCTGGGGGCCACCAGGGCCGCACTACCTCACAGCTTCACCAGGTTTTACACAGGTGTGCCTCAGAGGAAGTGATCCCCACTGCTTTGAGGAAGTGAACAACTGTAAATCAGGTACGAATGTGGTGTGACTTATGGATCCTTGTAAGAGTTTTACGTTCTGAAGTCAGCAAGGGACTCGTTGCTGATCCGTGGCCAATTTTCAGTCATCTCTTTGGGGAAGCTCAGTCTCCTTGCTCAGCGGGATGGCATGTGCCGGGGGCTTATAGGAGCCAAGGCACCCCACAGGGCAGAGGCCCGATCGTGTGTCTCGGTCTGAACCTAATGTATCTTCCAGAGCCATGAGACACAGACAGGAAGCCACCAAACAGTGGGAAACTCTTCCTCGCTGTGCTGAAACTGCTCTCTGGCCCCTCCCTGACCTCCCCGAGTTCCTCCTCCTCCAGCGGGAATGTTTGCCTGGCCAGCAGCTGCATCCTGGTAGACACGATGGTGAGTCATTTCAGGGCAGACGTGGTAGAAGAGTGGCTTTCTGGCCTTTGGCTGGTGCTAATTAGCAATCAAGGCCAAGGCTGAACTCAGTGTCCTGCAATGAATTATGCTACATCCTTACAAGAGATTACTAGGCAACTATTAAAAACAATGTTTTCAAAATTTTTTTGTAACACCGATCAATGCTCATGACATGAAGTAAAATGAAAGAAAAATATACAACTCACATACAGAATATAGCATGTGATCCAAATGATGTAAAAGACTAGCTAGAAATATTGTAAAATGGTTACCACGATTACTTCTGCAGGTAAGATTGTGTTTGGGTTTTATGTCCTTTGTTATTATATCTTTAACATTTTCTAAGTTAAGTATCTGGGACTTTTATTTACCACTAGAGGCCCGGTGCATGAAATTCATGCATGGGGAGGGGGTGTCCCTCAGCCCAGCCTGCACCCTCTCCAATCTGGGACCCCTCAAGGGATGTCCGACTGCCCGTTTAGACCCGATCCCACTGGGATCGGGCCTAAATGGGCAGTCAGACATCACTCTCACAATCCAGGACTGCTGGCTCCCAACTGCTCGCCTGCCTTCCTTCCTGATTGCTCCTAACCGCTTCTGCCTGCCAGCCTGATCACCCCCTAACCACTCTCCTGCCAGCCTGATTGACGCCTAACTGCTCCCCTGCCAGCCTGTTTGCCCCTAACTGCCCTCCCCTGCAGGCCTGGTCACCCCTAACTGCCCTCCCCTGCAGGCCTGGTCCCCCCCAACTGCCCTCCCCTGCAGGCCTGGTCACCCCTAACTGCCCTCCCCTGCAGGCCTGGTCCCCCCCAACTGCTCTCCCCTCCAGGCCTGGTCACCCCTAACTGCCCTCCTCTGCAGGCCTAGTCCCCCCCAACTGCTCTCCCCTGCAGGCCTGGATCCCTCCCAACTGTCTTTCCCTGCAGGCCTGGTTACCCCCAACTTCCCTCCTCTGCTGGCTTGGTCACCCCTAACTGCCCTCCCCTGCAGGCTTGATTGCCCCCAACTGCCCTCCCTTGCAGGCCTGGTCCCTCCCAACTGCCCTCCCCTGCTGGCCATCTTGTGGTGGCCATCTTGTGTCTACATGGGGGCAGGATCTTTGACCACATGGGGGCAGCCATCTTGTGTGTTGGAGTGATGGTCAATCTGCATATTACTCTTTTATTAGATAGGATAGAGGCCTGGTGCATGGGTGGGGGCCAGCTGGTTTGCCCTGAAGGGTGTCCCGGATCAGGGTGGGGGTTCCCTTGGGGTGTGGGGCGGCCTGGGGGAGGGGCCTGTGGTGGTTTGCAGGCCAGCCACGCCCCCTGGTAACCCAAGCAGAGGCCCTGGTATTTGGGGTTTATTTATCTTCTACAATTGAAACTTTGTAGCCTGGAGCGGAGCCAAGCCTTCTGCTTGCTCCGTGGCAGCAGCCATTTCTGTTTGGGTTTATGTATCTTCTATCATTGAAACTTTGTAGCCTTGAGTGGAGGCCTAGGCCAGCAAGGGCAGGCAGAAAGCTTGGCTTCTTCCATTGCCAGGGAAACCCAAGCCTCCCTCCTGCTCTCTGTGGCTGTAGCCATCTTGGTTGAGTTTATTTGCATATTCACTCGTGATTGGCTGGTGGGCATGGCTTGTGGGTGTAGCGGAGTGATGGTTAATTTGCATATTACTCTTTTATTAGATAGGATCCTCCTCCAATTGTTAATAATTCTGAACAACCACATCTGATGTGATCTGCCCCAGGCCTCTGAAGATTTTGCAAGTTCTGATTTGTTACTCAATTCTGTTCTCTTCATGTGGAAGTTGGAAAGGGGTGAGCTGTGAAACCAAGGGTGAAGGCAACCGCCTTCACACATCTCACTACAAATATTAGCCAGCACCTGCCCTCCCTCACATGCTTCTGGCCCCTTCCTTCCCAGGAATACAGACATGACAGTAACATCGTCCACAACAGTGTCAGCCGCAGGACCACCCCCATGCGCCAGAGACTGGACGAAGACATGCCCTGTTGTCTTATTGGGTCTTTACGACAACTCCTCCACAGGTGAGGAAGCTGAGTCTATTGAGGGTGAGTAATGAGGTGGGTATATCTTAATCCGTATACATCTGCCGGGGGAAGGCAGGAGGGGATGCCCCAGGAAACAGTCACCTCCTCTGCCAGTGGGCCCCCGGGACCTGCGGCCTTGGCTGCTGGACTGAGAAGCTGGCTGGGGCCGTTGTATCACCACGGGGCCATTTGTACGAATCTTTCTGACCAAGAGTGACCACCCACTCCAGAAGAACATGAGTTTACGTGGACAGAGCTCCCAGGGGTCTTGCTCGTGGGAAGGAAGAGGTGGAATGCTCTCAGTCAGGAATGTGGGCCCCAGACGGCCCTGGCCCTCAGCTCACCCTCGCTGCTGTTTGCCTGGCTGGCGGTGTTAAGGGTTTGAGATGCTGAGCACCGTGCAGGCCTGGGGCCCCTGTGGATGACTTGGTGGCTCCCTAGGGAGCTGGGTCCTTTCCTACAGTTTCCTACAGCAGCAGATTGGGCCTCCCAACCCCTGGGAGGTGGGGGCCCAGCAGTGAGATGGGGATGCTTGCTGGTCAAATGGGCTGTGAGACGCTAATGTTGTGAGAATACTGAGTATTCCAGACAAGTAAATCCCACCTACTATCACATAGACATGCAATTACCTGGTTACATTTTTCCTATTCTACTAATATATAGGAAAATGCAGACTCTCGGTACAAAACCTTGTTTTTAATAAAACAAAAGCAGTTCATCGTGAGTACAAGGTTAACCAGTGGCGAATGTAACGTGCATGTTTTTTTCTAAAATAGTCGCTTGAGCCTTGAGTACTGGTCAGCCGTAGCCTGGACAGATGGCCCCGTGGGGACCTCAAAGCTCAAGGGCAATTCTTCTTGGGTCAGGGTCACAGGCTCTTGAGGTCCCGCAAGACCACGTGGGCTGCATTGCGACCAGCGGCTCCCATGACCCCTCCTCCTGGAAGGGAGTCTCCCATGAGCCAAAGCTGCACTCACCCCCACCCTAGGGAGCGGGCAGGGCCAGGGCTCAGGGGAGCAGCAGCCAAGCAGAGTGGGGATGCTGGAGTGCTCTGGCGTGGGCCTCAGAACCACCGTGACCCCTGACCTCTGAGGAAGACAGGCTCTGGGCTCCCCTGCAGGTTTCCTGCCTCGGAGCTCTGGGAAGGGGCCAGGCCCACGGTCCAAGCAAGTGCCCCTTTGGGTCTGAGAGCCCAGGTGCCCGATGGGAGACCCTCAGCACGTGAAACTGACACAGGACTGAGGGCTTGAGGGGAGGAGGGGGAAGGACAGGCCTTCCTGGGAGCCCGAGCCCGCGGGGCCCAGGTAAGTGTCAACATGACCTGAGGCCTCAGGGAGGTCAGTCACGCTTGGGGTAGGGGAGGGGAGAGTTTTTAAATGGAGAAATTAACTTACGGATCCTTCCTGGTCTGAATGAAGGAGGGGATTTAGGGACATGGGTGCCTCGCGGTCCCAAACTGGAATGTGGGGAGATGCCTCGGGGACATATCCCCAAACCTCCGGAGGAGGGTGTGAGCCACCTAGCCTGCGCTGTGGCCCGCCCGGCAGAGGGCACCAGGTGGGGATGGTTGTTCCTGTGGGGGTCCCGGGCCCCTCCCTGTTTATCCTGTCCCCGTCCCCATGCCTCTGATGTCCCGCCAGCCCTCACCACCCACACAGGGTGGTGGGACGGAGGGTCACTCACCAGGGTGGGCCCCACTCCCGCAGAGGTACAGGCCCGGGAGAGGGCAGCGGTGGCCGGCGTGCAGGGGCGTGGGGCGGGCGAAGTAGAGCTGGTCCAGGGTCATGGCGCCGTGGAATATGTTCTGTGGAGGCAGGGCCATGTCGTTACACAGGAGTGTCTGGGTCTTCACTCCCCTGTCCCCCCAGGAGGCTTCCCCTTCCGCATGCTCTCCTGGTTCTTACAACGCAGAGGAAACGTCCCGGGCTGGGGGCAGGCTTTCCAGAGGCGTTTTTTCAGGAAGAAACAAGGTGGGAGCATCTTCAGAGTGTGAGGAAACGGGAAAATTGAAAGGGAGATTCTGTGTTTTGCTATGGACTGTGAATCCCACTCTCTGTTTGTAATGAGAGGAATTGGACTTGTTTTGTCTCTCAGTCAGGAATGTGGGCCCCAGACCAAGATGTGGGGATCCAAGCTGCAGCGGAAGCACAGTGAGTGGCAGACGAGGGGCAGGGGGACTGAGCTGGGCTCTGCTCCGATGGCCTGGGCAGACCGGTGGTGGGGAGGTCTGGGCAAGACGACCCACATCTGCCGGACGTCACCACAGGGTGTCCTTCCAGCCTGCTTCTCAGCATGCCCCTCACCGACCTCATCCCTCAAGTCTGCTCTCGCCCGTCGCCCCTGCCTCAGTGGAGACACCCCCTTCCTCCTGGCCTCCAGGCTGGACCCCTCATGTCACCTCCGCCCACCTCATGCCTTCCACACCCACCCATTCCTTTCCCTTCCCTCTGCCTGGCCTCCTTTATCCTAGAGCTGGACCGGGGACCCCATAAAATCTACTAGGAGCCACATATGTGACTTTTATTTTCTCGCCACATGAAAATTTAAAAAGGGACTGGTGGAGTTAATGCCAATGTGTGTTTCATTTAACCCAGTCGACCCAGAACATTACATTTCAACATGGGATCAATATCGCCGTGATGAATGAGACATTTCACACTCTCCCCACACTAAGTCTTTGCAACCTGGTGTGCCTTTTACACAAGCAGCGCATCCCGTTTGGGCCCAGACACACTGCCCCGGTCAGCAGCCCCAGGAGGCTGGTGCCACTGGGTTGGAACCGGCCTCCTCCCTGGCCTCCCTGCCTCCAGCCTCAGGGAGGCTTGGTACCCTGACCAGGAGCCTGAGGGCTGGCTGCCTGGAGGAAGGGCGCCCCCTCTGAAGAAGCTCGAATGGGACAGGCCGACATGGACGTCCAGGCAGAGGGGCCCCAGTCCTGGTGAGCTTCCCAGCATGTGCTGCCTCTCCTGCCTGAATCTCCCAGCTCTGCCTGCTCCCTAGATCTGGCCCCTTTCCACCACGGGCTCTGCCACTGTCCTCCCTTCGGGTGAAGGTTGTGTGTGGAGGGCACGCCAGGGAGTGGGGGTACAGGGAGAAGAATGTGATGAGGGACCCCCAGACTTATTCTTACCCCTCCAGGAAGCCCAAAGATTCTCTCCAAGTCAGGTGGAGTGAGGATGTCTCTGCCCACCACGGAGCCCTTGAAGCCAGGGGCGTAGGCCTCGATGCAGTCGAACACTGGTCCAGGCAGCAGGGAGACGGGGTGGTGTTAGGAGAGGCGTTATGGTTCACGATTTGGCAAGTTTACTGTTATTCATTAAACTATACACTGCAAATTATATCTCAATAAGCAAAATTAAATAGATGGATAAAAACAGTCCTCAGGCAAATAATTCAGTACCAAGGCCTATGGATCTCAGGCTAGTCCCACCTTCTTACCTCAACCCTCAACACAAAGTTATTTCTTTCTCCTTGACTGTGCAAAGCTTTCTTTACCTCATTGCTTTGCTCAAGCTATTTCTTTTGCTTGGAATGCCATTTGCTACCTGGCTAACTCCTATTCATCCTTTAAAGCCCCGCTCAAAAGGCCCCTCCTTTGGAAAGCTCTCCAAGTCCCTCTGCCTCCCGCTTCCTCCTTTGGTGCACACAGTACCTTGTCCTGTAAGATTGGTTTCCTTATTACTCAACCCACTGGACTGTGAGCCACTTGAGGGCAGGAACTGTGTCTCTTTTACTTTCTTAGCCCAGTGCCTGACCCTAGGCATTCACTGTGTAGACTTGGGGTTCCTTGAATAATTCTCTTCTCATGGGACAGATCTTGAAGGTGGGGGACTCAGAGGAGGGGGGCCCTTCAGACCACACAGCGGCTGCCACTGCACACAGGGTGTCCCGCAGACCTCCTTACCTTTGTCTGCATACGCATTTCTCTCCTGCTCATCCCAGACTTTGCCTCCGGCCAGGGTATAGGGCGTGTACTGAGTGAAGAGGGAGACCACGTGGCAGCCGGGGGGAGCCAGCGTGGGGTCCAGTGAGGAAGGGATGCAGAGCTCAATCAAAGGCCTGTGACGGGAGGAGGGACGGTCAGATCCAAAGAAGCAGTTGCCCCAAGGGAAGGGGCTGGGGCCGCTCTGAGATGACAGGGGACAAAATGAAGGCAGGGGACGAGATGATGCCCAGGCCGGGCGGATCATATCTGTGAGGCCAAGGTGGCTGTTCACCGGCACAGGGGCAGTGGCCACCAGGAGGGTCCAGACTACTCCCGAGGAGCCCAGCTCCAGCCCCAGGCCCAGGGTCTCTGGTCCCACCAGCCCCAGCCCCGAATGCGTGGCCTGGCCCTGCCTTCCTCCACCACACAGCCTGTAGAACAAAGGGTCTCAAATGTCCCAGGTCCAGACAACACGAATGAGCGAAGGGGCCAGGCTAAGACAGCAGGTGCTTGGGCAGCCGGATTTCAACCTCCCTTACCCCTGCCTGGGCACCTGTCCCGAGCAGGCCAAGCAAAACAGAGCTGCCTGGCACCAGAAGCACAGGAACCGCCCCCTAGCCCTCCCTTGTTTACAACACCTATTCCACCTGCAGCCCAGTGTTCCTCTGGCCTCCAAACATTGCCGCCCTTCAGGCCAATGAACGCCCTTCTCCCTGCATCCCTCACTTGTGGTGCTTCCTCTGGGCTTGTATGTCCGCTAGGCCTCTCCAAAGTAAGTTGTCCAAACCCAATGCCTGGATCCCCTAGAACCTGCTCCCCCCTGCACACACCATCTACCCTTCCCGACAAAGGAAACACCATCTCCTGGGGCTTCTCTTTCTCGTTCCTACCCCACTTCCTGCCCAACAGCAAATCCTGGCAGCTTTACCTTCAAATACCCAGTATGCGGCCACTTCTCATCACTTCCACTGTCCCCACCCTGGTCCAAGCCTCCATCCCTTCTCCCTTGGGTTCTCCCATTGCAGCCGACATCCTTTTTCTCCACACAGTGGCCATAGCGGTCCTTCTAAAATGCAAGTGAGGCTCTGCCCACACATCCCTCAAGTAAAATCCAGCAGTGGTTGACACAGCCCAGCAGGATGTAGCAGCTGCAGCTCAGACCCCACCTGATATCCTTCACTCCCAGGTTCTCTTTCTCCAGTCACTCTGGCCTCATTCCCGTGCCTCCCGCACAGCAGCACCCTCCTGCCCCAGGGCCTTTGCACCTGACTTTCCCTCTGTCTGGGTGTTCTTCCTCAGATACCCACAGACCTCCTTCAGGTCTCTGCTCAAATGCAAAGTTATTAGCGAAGCCTCTTCTGACCCTCTAATAAAGACTAGCACCCCCCCCCCGACCTATTTTTCTTCATATCACAGTGCACGACTATCTTGTCTCCTTTATAAAATATCAGTGACCTGAGGGCAGAGGCCTTGTTGACTCTGCCTGCTGCGTTGCACCCTGGTCCCTGAACTAAGCCTGTAACAGAGTAGGGGCCCCAAATACTTATGAATGGAGAAGTGGACTTTGCCCTTTACCCTTCTCCCAGGGCCCACATCCTCTTTACCTCATGCTATTAATGTTTGTGTGCCCGTCTTATGATAAACTTAGTGTCTGCCTCATGCCCCTACCCTACCCCCGATCCCTTCAACCTGTGCCTGTACAGAGCCTGGTACAGAATCGGTTTTCAACAAGTTTTGGTGGACATGGACAGTATGGAAAGATGCTTGCTCCTGAACATCCCTGCCTATTCCTAGGATGGAGATATAGCTGTGGTGCGGTGGGAGGTGGGAAATGCTTTTCCAAGTTTTGCATGAAGGCAGCTTATCCTATCTAATAAAGAGGGAATATGCAAATTGACTGTCACACCATAACAAAATGGCTGCACCCACAGCAGAGGCAGGGATTCCGTAACACAAGATGGCTGTGCCCACAGCGGAGGCCAAGTTTCCATAACGAGCCTTAACAAGCAATCAGCAGGGACCTGAGGCTGTGCCCCCCGCCTGGCAGGGTTTGACGGGGGACCTCAGGCCATGCCCCCCACCCGGTGGGGCTTGATGGCGGTGGGGCCGGCTGGGTCTGGATCTAGCCCAATGGGGGTGGGGCCAGCTGGGTCTGGGTCTCGTGTGATTTCGAGGCGCACATGGGTGGGCGGTGACTTGACTCTGGGTCCCGTGGTGTGCCCCAGACTCTCTGAAAGGAGGAAGATTTTCATATACATTTTACTAATTTTCTTTCATCTCTGACACTTCTATTATAGAGAAAGGGCAAATAGCAATATTAAAATATTTCCTCTAATTAATTCCCTTTTAATGTGCATGAAGTTCATGCACCGGGTCACTAGTCAGAGATAAGAGAGGATATAGAGTCAGTGAGTGTGTGCCCCTGGGCAGGCTGCTGAATTGGATAAATGCCTCTTCTCTCCCACATTTTCTCCAGTTCTCCCCAAACGCCAGCACTGTTCTCTGCTCCTTCTGCTAATCCGTGCTACTTGGCTGAACCTGCTGGACTCTTCATCCCTTACCTGCCCCGGCCCATATTTCTTGCCTGGGATACATTTCCTAGCCTTGGTATCTAAGTGTGGATTTAGGCAGGTCCTACCTTGTTGTGAATATTTAACACCAGGAGGAAGAGACAACCCCTACTTGTGTCTGGACAGTCACCCCCACCTCCCTAGGACCATGGCTGAGAATACGCCAGGGATGCAAAGCCCAGGGACAGCTCACCTGTGGGAGGGCCGGCCATCCATGGCATCCTCAAAGGCCTGGTGGAGCAGGTGGGTGTCTTCACAGTTCAGGTGGATGGAGCACTGGTGATGGGGCAGTGGCTGACCGCTGGGAGCATTGGGGGCCGCCAGGAAGTCAGGCAGCCGGTCGACAGCCACTGAGGAACCAAAGGAAGGGCGGGGTCAGGGCCCCAAGGCCTGTGTCCTCTGCCCCCCGGATCCTCCTTCTCTCCCCATCACCCTGCTCACCCGTGTTAGACTGGGAAGAGAAAGTATGAAAAAGTGTTTCACCTTCAAATCAGGGGGCAGGCTGGAGGTCAGGGATAGAAATGATGACGAGGTCAGTTTCCCCCAGACCTGGACGTTGCTCACTCCGATCGTGTCAGAGGGACAGCGCTGCAGTGGGGTTTGCCTCTTACCATTGATCTTGGTGACAGGTGACTGGATGTCCATCTGAGAGATTCTCTGTGTGAACTCTTCCGGAAGCCATTCCTGAAGCAGAAGTTTCCATAAAAGGCATGGCCCCAAATTGGCGGCCTTCCTCCTTTACTCAGACCGGTCTCTTGACCTCTACTTCTGGAAATCCTCTCCGTCCTCAGAGCTCAGCCAGACCCCCTCCTCCGGGAAGCCCTCCCCTCCTGCTCGGCACTAACCACTTCTTCCTCCGTGACCTGCCAGCAGTCCTGACTGTAAATGGCCCACACCGACTCCTGCTTTCGACATGACCAGTGGTTTACAGGCCTCTTTCTCCTCCCACCCATAAGCTCTTGGAAGTCTTGATGCTCTCAGAAGTGCCTTAACAAGAGGCTTTTGAACGGATGTTTGTTGGCTTTTAGTAGCAGAATCACTCAGAAAAAGAGGTGCTTGTCTCAAGAACAGTCCCAAGAATGGTTGGGAGCTCCATGCTCATCTCATCGTCTATTTTAGGGAAAGGGGAGGTGTGGTCAGTTGCAAAAATTGTTCCAAATCCTCATGCCTCTCTATGCATACCTCTTTGTAATGTCCTCCCCTTGGGCCTTGAAAAGACCAGTGCAAATGGGATGCTAACTGGATCCTGGAAAGGACTGCCTGGTTGAGTGTGCTTGCTTTTGCCTTCTGCCAGATGCTGAGAATATGCTAGAGGATGAAGGACATGTGGAACAGAGCCACCCCCCTCCCCAGTCCCGGTCATTTGGGCAGAAACTGTCCTGCACCAGCCATGCCTCCTGACCCCTGGCTGGCATGTGAGCGAGCCGAGCCCAGGTCAGCAGGGCTCAGAGCTGATGGCAGATGTACGAGGAGCCCAAATCAGCTGAATTAGCCAAGATCAGCTGAATTCTCCAGCGCTCTGTGCTAAATCAGCAGTTCTTGTCACATGCCCAGGAGTCCTGTGGTTGTCCGTGATGCGGCATTCATATGGAAATGGATAATCCACACAGGCAGTGGCACCGGGGCTGGTTAGAAGGGAGGAACCCGGATAACAGGGCAGTTGTATAAATAACTGTGGGTCCCAGCTCTGGCTCTGTCCTTTGCCACCTGCGTGGCCCAGGGCACCTCACCTCTCAGGACCTTTCTCCTCACCTGTGAGGCTTCTGCCCTGTTTGTCACCTGTCTGCTAGGTGAGAAAGGAGGACTGGCTTCCCCAAAGGTGGACAGACGTGGCACTTGCATTTCCTACCCCGATTCAGTTCCAGCTCCCTTGATCACCCCATTTTCAGCTCCTGTCTTGGCAGAGATCTTTAAAAATTTTGGTTTTTTATTGATTTCAGAGAGGTGAAGGGAGAGGGGGATAGAAACATCAATGATGAGAGAGAATCATTGATTGGCTGCCTCCTGCACGCTCCCCTTCCCCCAACTGGGGAATTGAGCCCACAACCTGAGCATGCGCCCTGACCAGGAATCAAACTGTGACCTCCTGGTTCATAGGTCAACCCTCCACCACTGAGCCACACGGGCCGGGCTCGGCAGAGATCTTAACCTCCCGCCAAGGCTCACCTGTGGCGTCAGCTTCAGGAAGGTGGTCTGCGGCGCCGCGTTGGACAGCACCACTTTGCTCCTCACCTCCGCGCCATCTTGCAGCACCACTCCTCGCACGCGTCCGCCGCTGCTCACCTGCACCTTAGCCACTGTCTGGACCCCACACAGTGAGGCCCCAGAAACCCCCAGGAAGGAAAACCAGGTTAGACCTTGAAGGATTTCCATCGTCTCTGCTGCTCCTAGACATTCACAGCTTCCGCACCCTGAACCCACCTGCCGAGCTCGGCAGCTCCTCGGTGAAGCATAGCCCGCCCCTCCACCTGGAAGGCTCAGCCCAAGTGTGGACAGAGGCAGTGAACTTGACGGGGAGGCAGAAGAGCCGGGACCCGGTGGACAGCTGCTCAGCTCTAACAGGCGGCATCACCGAGCCCCTCGACTTCAAGCCCCGCCTTGCCCATGGGTAAAATGAGGGAACTTGCGAATCTGAGATTTTGGAAGGACCCTAGCCAATCATCAGAGGGGACAGAGGGGCCACTCACCTTTTCAGTGAAGATGCTTGCTCCATGCGCAGTGGCTGAGCTTGCGATGGCATCAGAGAGGGCACCCATGCCTCCCTGGACGTAGCCCCAGGCCCCCTGCATCCCCTCGAGGCCCCCCATCATGTGATGCAGCAGCACATACCTGAGGGCAGATCATCAGACTCAGTGGCCGGAGGTGGGATTTAATCTCCTCAGAGTTCAAGGTGCAAATATTCCACCTGCCTTGTACCTTCAGCCTTTCTCTTCCCCACGCAACCCTGCCCCACCCGCCTTCCAATGAGCTTAGGCTCTTGTAAGAGTCCTTCGCTTCCCCATTTCACGTTCTCTCCCCGAACAAATGTGTCTGGTGCAGCTTTGGTGCCAGCAACGTGGCGACGCCCAGACCCGCAGCTCCGGCTCTCTCCTGCGCTCCAGTCCGTCTGTCCAGCTACCCACTGATATCCCCATTTGGATGGTTTCTTGGCAGGCGTCTTAAACCCAATCTTTGCCCCCATCCACCAACCTGTTTCTCCTTCACCCTTCCCCATCTCCACTTTCCAAAAGAAACCTGGGTGTAGTCTCGCCTCCTAGTCTCTCACGCCCTCCATCCAATCACGTGCTGTCTCCTCTGCCTCTGAAGAGCTTTCCCGCCCCTGCCCCCTGCCCCCTGCAGCTCCTTCCCTGGTCCAGGCCACTCTCTTCTCTTCCGTAAACACTGCAGAAGGCCTTCCTCATTGGACCACCTTCTCCCGCCCTTTCTCCCCTGCAGACCTTTCTCCACGCAGACCCTGGGGTCCAATCTCAAAACCCAGCTATGCCCCTGGCCCTTCTCTCCTGCCAAGCCTTCTCTGGCTCCTTGACGGTCATGGCCAGAGTCTGAAAAGGGCCCTCAGGGATCCTGCCTGATCTTGATCCTCATCCCTCACCATGCCCCCCTCACAGCCCACACTCCCACCAAACTGACCCTCTTTTAGTCCCTTGAATAGACCACATGGTTTCTCAACTCCCAACCTTTGCACATGGAACACAGCTGCCTAGAGCCCCTTCCTCCCTCATCTTCTGCTTCACTAGCTCCTCCTGTCCTTAGGGGCTCAGATTAACCGCCGCTCTCTCACGGAGGGCTTCTCTGGCTGAGAGCACGTTGTCCCGGCTTGCTTTCCCCATCCCAGCACCTCGGCGCTCCGCTGTCACTACCTGCTCTGTGTCTACCTCACCCACAGGATTTCAGCTCCATTTGCTACTGTCGCCCTAGCACCTCACACAGACAAGTGCTCCATCAATATTTATTGAAAGAATTAATGAAGAAACAAATTACTTAAAGGCACATTTTACAACCTGGGCAGTAGCTAAGCCTCCTGGAGACCCACAGAGAAAAGGAAAGAAGCCCCCGCTGGAAGATCCAAATTGACTGTTTGATCACAGAGCTTGGCCAAGGTGTGGCAACTGCTGCCACCCTCCTTTCCATGGCCCTGGGGAACTGGGGGCTGGCTTAGTGCATGCGGAAAACCACTTCCAACGGTGCTCCCTCCCTTGAGAGCTTCTAGCTGCATCTTCTGTGCTTTGGACATGGCCCAACACCTGGCAGCATCCTCTATCCCAACACACCGCCCCCCCTCCCTTCCTGCTCCTGCAGGGTTCACTAAGTCCTCCCACAGCTAAGGGCTCCACTGTGTGTGACTGCCCCCTCTTGGACCAGGCTGTTAGCACACCCCCGCGCACAAAGGGAAGGCAGCTTCCCACCCTTACCCAGGTGTCTGTGTGTGAGCGTGTCCTGGGACCCAGGGAAATGATGGGTGGGAGAGGGAGGGGCAGCAGGGCTTCCTGGGCGGGGAAGAGATGGGAAGAGAAGTGAGTGAGGGAGAGAAGAGGGGAAAGAGTGGCAAGAAGATACATTCATGTGAGAGATCACAGTGGCAGGTGGGTGAGAGGCTTTTCTTACGGAAGAACAGAGAGTAGTAGCTAAGAAGGACTTTCTTGGGGTCAGACAACTTGGGCTGCAAATCAGCCCTGCCACTTAGTAGTTGTGTGACTTTGGGCACAACAGTTGCCTTCTCTGAACCACCGCTCTTAGATATTAGCACGAAGGTCAGGTGAATCGTGTATGGAGTGTGCGGCTTCCTGCTTGGCTCCCAGGGTGAGCTCAGTCAATGACTGTTGTTATCACTCCTTTGGGGGAATTCGCTCCACTCCTACTGCCCCCCTCACCTCCCACACTCACCCACTCCCCGGAGTGTGGGGACTTGTCATGGCTCCAATCACAGCATCCGTTGCTAGAGTAGCTTTTAGAGGCTCGGACTCAAACCACTGATCCAGCACCTGGGACAGTAACACAGCAGGGAGAAGAGCTTAGGGCCATCGGGGGGAGAGAACCCCTCACTGGGAGGCCCTGCTTGAGGCTGGGAGCCCCTCACCTTGGTAATCGGAGCTGTGAGGACCTGGTAATACTGGGGCAGCTGGGCCCCCAGGATGCGGCCTGAAAGAGAAGACCCATAAAACATAAACAGACAGGCAAGACGGAAGCGCTCTGATCTGCAGTCTCTCTGCACGTGATTCTGGACTCATCCACAAGGCTTGCTTGGTCAATGGAATGCTTTAAGTTGTGATGGATGCAAACCGTGGCTTGAAACTGGCCTGCACATTGGGGCTTGCCCTCTGAGCTTCTGCCATTAATGTAAGAGGGCCTCGACTAGCCTGCAGCTCCCAAGAGGACAGGCGCCTGGAGCACAGCGGCCCCAGCTGATCTGCCCCAGCCACAAACATGGTGAGACCAGACTAGATCAGCGGAGCCCAGTTGGGATCAGCGAGACCATGCAGATTTGTGAGAAATTAATTTTTATATGCCACTGGAGTTTTACAGTTTTATATAGCAACTAGAGGCCCAGTGCACGAATTCATGCACAGGTGGGGTCCCTCCGCCTGGCTGGCAATCGGGGCCGATCAGGGCCATCTTGCCCAGTCCCAATTGGGGCTGTTTGGGGCTGGTGGCCAGGGAGGGACTGCGGGAGGGCTTCAGGGTGTGTCTGGCCCCATCTCGCCCAGTCCTGATCGGCTGGACCCCAGCAGCAAGCTAACCTACCACTTGGAGCATCTGCGCTCTGGTGGTCAGTGCACATCATAGCGACCAGTCGGTCAACCACTTGGTCAGACACTTAGCATATTAAGCTTTTATATATATATATTTTTTTTGTGATCACAGCTAACTGAGTGTTTTTTTAGAATACAGAAGCTAAACTGGTCTTAATAACCTGGAGGAGTAGAAAAGAATAGAATGCTTAGCCAAACTTCCCTTCTCATAGCCACGGCAGACATCACTAATCAATCACAGAAGTTTTTCTTGCTAAGCCCCAATCTAGCAGCCTCTTCAAACTCTCTTGGCCCCTATTTCTAATGACCAGGGCCATGCAGGCTTCCATCAGCTTCACATGGTGCCATCGACAGCATCTCACCTCACGCCTGTAAGACGTGCCTCTTCATTTCAGCCCTGGGGCTTCTCTGGCCCTAAGACAGGAAGCCCACAAAAGGCCACTTGACACCCATGGATGCACAACCCTATGTAGGAGTTAAAACGTCATGGGCAACCTTTGATCACTGGGAGCTAGAACCTAATGGAGAAAGGTTTCCCGTTCTCCTCTTGGGACTGGTCCTCACATGCATTTATAAGGCTCCTAGGGGGTCCTCTCGGGACCCAGCACCTGTCACTTGCGTGGTGGCTCGCACAGCAGCACACTGGTATGGACTCCCCCTCTTCCCGCCTCTCTCCTCCCTTCCCTGGATCACCCTTCAAAACTAACTACTCGCACATAAGCTCTTGTGTGGGCTCTGGTTTTAGGGCACACCAGGCAGGACCTCCTCACTGACTGCCCGGCAGCCCGTTATGGATGGCAGTTGGCAGGCTGCCGTGGAGGCTCGGGCCTACGTCTGATCATGGAGACAGTGGGCTCGGCTCCGTGAAGGTCCCTCATCTGCCTGATGCTGGCTGGAACTTACCTGCCCGCAGCAGGGGTGCGAGGGTGGAGAGCGCCCTGAGCCTCTGCAGCAGGGTGCCCCGCCGGAAGGCCTCCATGTCCACGGGGGCTGCGTCCAGCAGAGGGTCAATGGCTGATGCCAAGCGATTCATGAAGGCCTCGTATTTGGGGAAAGCCTGGAACAGAACCCCAAGTCAAGGCCCTGTTGCCTAGAAGGGGACATGGTCCCATGCTCTGCCCTCCATGCTGCCCCCACGTGGCCGCTGCCCTCAGCGGAGCCTCCTGGTTCCTCTGGCCCGATGCCCAGCCGTCTCAGTGTGGCTGTGCTGTCACGCCCTGTCCCAGGTCTGTGCTGAGGTTGACACCAGGGGAGGTCAGAGCAGGCCTGGGCAACGGGAGAGCCATCGGGTGGTGGCAGGAACAGGGTTTAAGCTGGCCAGTCGTCAGCCACAGAAACCTGGCAAGTACCCAGGATGTGGTCTCCGTGATAAACCAAGGGCCACTGAGCAGTTTCTTCTTTCTCTGCCGTCTGCCCGTGCATTACTGAGGGGAAGTAAGATCGCTTTCCCGGCGCTCCAGCATGCCCACGGCTCCTTCCTGCTCTGCAAATCTCCCACGTCCTCCCATCACAGCAGGAACAGGTCTGCACCCCTTCACCCCACGAGCTCCCATGACAGAATCCACTTTGACACCCACCCTTCTCCCCTGGATGGGCGACAGGAGCTGGGTGGCTGCCTGTGCCCTGGAGGCCTTATCTTCATTTTCAGCCCAGAGCTTTTAATGTTTGGTTCATCTAGACTCACGGATATACCCACGGAATTTGATAATTGTTACATAAAGTAAAGTTCTGTGTTGAAGTACATAGGGGAGCTACATAGCTTTTTCTGCAGGAGACCGTTAGTGTGACCATCAACAAAGACGAAGCCAGAATCCAGGCTCCTGACTCCCCACGGGGGACGTGCCCTGCCTCCTGCTCCTGTGGTCAGCAGCCCTCCAGGCCACAACCCCTGTCCCACAGGCCCAGGGCCCTGGCAGCCCTCCAGGCCACAACCCCTGTCCCACAGGCCCAGGGCCCTGGCCTTGTCCTAAATGCTGCCTAGTGCATCTGAGGAGGCAGGGTTTGGAGAACAGGGCGGAGGCAGTGGTCCCCAACCCACTGCCCAAAAGGATCACTTTGAAAACAAAGCAAAGCTCCCCAGGCAACTCTGACTGTCAGCCAGGTTTGGAAATTGCTGGTTGAAGAGATATTACCTAGTGATAGACGAGCCTCACAAAAAGCAACACACACTGATTACATTAACCTAGGTTCTCCTTATAAAAATGTCTGCACCAGGATCTGAGTTAATGCCATGCCTTCAGCTTATATCTAGGCTTAGAACAAAAAATAGCCATTTAAGGAATCTTTTTATATCTGCAAACCAATCACACCAGGCCCATTATATTCAATAACTCGTTAGACAAAGCTACCCAACGAAATCCTTCTAATGCAATCCCAAGAAAAAGCCTGGAAAAATCGTGCATTCGCTGTCAGATGTGGTGCTTCCTCTCAGTAGACCCGCATGCCATCATGGACAAGTTCTTGCCTTGGGCTGTCGGGGGATTGACGCCAAATCGAATGAATATTTATTACAACCTTCTTGTCCTAAATTCCTGATCCAGTTCATTCTATCCTTAATCGTCTCTGATCCGCCCTTGATCCTTCGTCTTGGCCTCCATGTGCTTTAATATTGATAACCACTCAGAGCTCTGTCTGAAAGCAGCAGAGACAGAAAGCACACAGTGTAAGCACATGCCAGGGGCCTCCCTCTGACATTCAGCAGGCAGAGGCCGTCGGAACAGTGGCCGCATACTGAACGCACAGGTTTGAGGAGCTCCAGTGTCCACTGGTCTTAATCACGAACCTTCCCCCCTTCTCTTCACAGTGCCCAAGATCGAAGGCGAGTGGAACCCTCGCAGGGCAGGTGGGGTGGCCTGTCCGAGCCCCCTGGCCCTTGGACATGTGCGCCAGGACAAGTCCAACTAGGCCCGTTTCCTTTCAAGAGCCGCCTGCAGGCGAGAGAGGGAGAAAGAGATCAGTCGCTGTCACTTTCCCTACCTGGGCATCCTTCTGCGAGAACTGGGCAATCTGCCTCTGGTTTTCCGCCATGTCTGTGCCCAAAAGCAGGGACCTGGGCGCCTTGCTCCCCATGCCTTCCTCCAGCATGGGGGTGAAGGAGTAGGGGTTTCGAGGATGAACTCTCAGCCCATGTTTCTGCAGGACACAGGCAGAACAAGCAACCGTTGAGAGATTTGTGGCCTCTGCCCTTGACCTTTGCTGGTTGTGTTTATGACCATTGAGATACCTGCATGCAGGTTCCCACGGTCCTGATTCCTATTTTTTAGTGTAAGTGTATAAAAGCCCCTGTGCCCAGGCACTCTGTGGCAGACCATATCACACCACGCCACGCCACGCCACACCATGCCAAGATGCATCATGCCACACCACACCACATCACACCAGGACACACAAAGCCACACCACTCGATGTCACACCACCTCATATCACACCATGCTACCCTGTGCCAGAGACTGTACTAGGGTTTACAGTGGTTAGCTTACAACAACTCCATACCATCTTCATTGTACAAATGCAGTAATCGAGGCTCGGGGAAGTTAAATAACTTGCCCAAGGTCACATTGGAAGGTAGATCGGGTTTCAAAACCACATCTCTGACTCAGAAGCCCGGGCTCACGCTCCGCACTAGTCTACAGCTGCCCCCGCTCCAGAAATAAATAATTAAAATTTGGAAAGACACAATAAAAAAACAATTATGTGAAAATCCATACTTACAAGGTAGATAAATTATTCACATTAAAAATTTTTATTTACTTTGCAGACTCATTTACTCCAGGGTCACCTTAAATGGAAGTTCCCTTGATGCATTTAAAATATGATTTGACTTACAAATATTTGAAGAGTACACGGAACCTTTCAGGAGCACATTTTATTTTATTAATAAAGCTATTAATCATGTGAAAAATTCTATTCTGTGACTCTCCATTTTCAGAAGCTAGATTTTTCACAGGAGGGTCTACCCCACCCCCTCCCTCACCACAGCTGCCTCTGTGCACAGCTGGTGCCGCCAGCTCTAGGCTGGTACTACGGGCTGAAGACCAGAGGCCCTTTCCCATCCTTGGCTACATTTCACCCAGTCCTGGCTGGTGACGCCCTCTCTCTCTCTCTCTCTCTCTCTCTCTCTCTTAAAGAATAATTTCTTTAGTGCGTTTCTGTAGTTATCTATTTCGGAGAACTCCTCTACATGAACCAGTTCAAGCAGCCGAAGAGCTGTGAACAGTGGCTCAACGTCTTATCAATTTCAAACTTTCAATTTAGAGCAAAATTGGCGCTAAAGTGCATGGCAGCCTCCTGCACAGGTGGCACAGGGGACCTTTTCTCTGGGGTGACAGGCACCACGCAGGGAGGGGCTCAGCGGGCCCTGGGCTGTGGTGAGCAGAGTTTATAAAAGAGGCAGTGAGGGGTGAAAGGAATGTGGAAGGGGGGGCAGTGCTGGCCCAGCCTGTGACCAAGGTTAACCCCAGAGAGGCAACAGGGGCCACTGAGAGGTTTCAGATCGGCTCCCAACAGCCCTGGGGCCCGAAGAGGTGAAAGTCCCTGGGCTTCCTGCTCCGGCTGCCAAGGGCGGCAGCAGGACGTCCCAGGAGGCAGGCTCCCGCCCGAGACAGCTTTGCAAACTCAGGGCTCACGGGTTCAGGCAGGTTCCCCGAGGGCCAGACAAGTCCGGGCTGGGGGCAGGGCTGGGGACCCCCGCCCCACGTGGGGATCAGTGCTGCATGGAGGAACACAGGCCTCGTGTTGACAAAGCTCCTCCATTAAAATAAGTCTGATGTTTATGGAAAGTTCCCGATTGTTAAGACACTGGGTGGACTAGCCCAATGGTCGGCAAACTCATTAGTCAACAGAGCCAAATATCAACAGTACAACGATTGAAATTTCTTTTGAGAGCCAAATTTTTTAAACTTAAACTTCTTCTAATGCCACTTCTTCAAAATAGACTCGCCCAGGCCGTGGTATTTTGTGGAAGAGCCCCATTCAAGGGGCCAAAGAGCCGCATGTGGCTCGCGAGCCGCAGTTTGCCGACCATGGGACTAGACCAAACCGTCAGTAGGAATGTACCAAGGAGACCGTGGATAGATAAGCCCTCGGATGGAAGCTTATCCTCAGGTGCAGGGAATCACCTTGTGGGGAGCCTCATCCCAGGGGGGAAGCTGGAACTGACACCTCCTTCCCCCGTCCCCCCAAGGCCGGCCGCAGCGGGGGCTCTACCTTCAGCTCCAGGTCAGTGTAGATCTGTGGTCTCAGCAGGCTGAGGAGGTAGGATGCTCGGGAGAACTTAAACCCTGAAACCGAATCAGACGAAGACAGTCACCGGCGGTCACCGGCGGTCACCCCGCCGCCTGCCCCCACTCCACCTCTCGGGCTCACCTGGAATGATCTCCTCCGTGACAGCTGCGCCCCCAATCACATGGCGTCTCTCAAAGACGGCTGTGTTCACCCCCATTCTCTGTAGGTAGGCCGCCTGGGGGACATACAGCACGCTCCCTTCACCCCTGGCGGCCTCCTGCAGTCTCAGGGGCCTCACTGCAGGCCAGCCTGCCACCCGGGCTCACGCTGTTCCCGCCTCTGGGAAGCCATTCCCCTTGCTGCCCCTGAAACTCTTGCTTTCCCAAGTGTCTTCTAAGATCTGACATGACCGCTCCCACCCCTCTGCTTCCTGGCTGCCTCTCACCTTCCCTCCGGGCAGGCCCAGGAGCCTCTGGGAACTCAGGCCCCCTCCCCAGGCGGGGCGAGCCTCATCCCCCCCCCCTCCGCGCCCTGCCCCCCCCACCACCACCTCCAGAGGCCGGAGTGACTGGGCTGTGAGCGCTGAGCCTGACCTCCCCTCACCGTGGCTTCTACTCCTCTCTCCTGCCTGGGCAGCTTCAGCACCGAGCACCTGGCCTCCCTCTCCTCATGTGCAAAACGGGGCCACGATAACAACACCCACTTCACCTGGTTCGCGGGGCTGCTGTGGGGATTCACTGAGCTGGTCGCTGGCTGAGAACGTGCCCAGAGAATGAAGCTCAGGCTGCAGTGCAGCCTCATTCGGAGGAACAAATGATGGAGGGGTTTTATTAATTTTCCTCTGCACTTAGTTGTAAATCAATAAATATTTGTTGAGTAGAATTAGTCGGCTTTTGAGTCTATGCTGGTCCTCTCACCACCACCCATGTGACAACAGGGATGGTATAGTTCAGATGGCATAGAACTCAGACTTTAAAAAAAAAAGTGCACTTGGCAATGACCATGTGCCAGACACTGGATTGAGTCAGCTCATTTAATTCACCCAGCCCCCTGGAGGTGGAACTAGAATTCCTCCCGTTTCACAGATTCGGAAACCGAGGCTCAGTGAGGGCCTCGCTCTCCTCAGGCTCACGGAGCTGATGAATAGAGGGGCTGGGAATTGAACCCAGCTGGCCTGGGCTCGGGGTCCATGCTCCCCACACATCCGGGTGAGAGAGGAGAGAGAACAGCTGACCTTGGGGAGCCCGCCTGGCCCCCGGAGGGGAGCCTGTGTGTCCTGCCGGAAGGACCACCTCCGACCAGGGACTGAGAGCACAGATTCTGAGACAGAGCAAGCCCCTCACAATTCTAAGCACAAATGCAGGGGCTCGGGGCCCCCCACAAAATGCCCAACGCTCCCTTTCTGGGCCGAGAGACTGCTGCTTCGTCACCGGTTCCCGTCTCCTATCGCCTCGACACAGACAAGATTCATGGAGATGGCCCGTCGCGGAGTTGTCCCTCTTTCTGACAGGGTCCAATCGAGAGCAAACCCTACTTCTAGACTCCCCCTCAGATCTTCCAGCCACAGCGCAGGTCCTCGGAACGCCCGCGCACTGAGCGCCTGGGTTCCCCGGGGTGTGCGGTCTCCTCGCCGCCAGGAGCCACCACCCAACCGCATGGACGGCAGGGGCCTGGCGGGCCTCGCCTGGAAACCTCCAGCAATGAGTCAGCATTGAGTCCCTTCACTACACTCCCGAGGCTGGGCGTCTTGACCTTGTGTTCCTGTGGCTCAGAGCTGAGTGACTCGCCTTACCCTCCCCACGTAGGCAGAGCTGGGAGACAAGCCCAGGTACATATGAACACAAAATCGATGTTTTAAATTACTGATCAGCTGAGTTACAGAATGTCCCCCTGTAAAATGTTCAAGTAAAATGGATGTGTCGGGGAAAGTATTGAGACTTAGCACCAGTCTCATCGCTCCCGGCACTAAGTCCCCTACATTGATAGTCTGGAGCGGCCACCGCTTCAGGAAGATGTCCTGTGTTTGCCTTGGGTCCTGGACACCCTCTGGCACGCTGTGGCCTCCTAGGAGCCCACGGACTCGGGTCTGAGAAGCACGGCCATGGGGAACCCTGGCCCGGCTCAGGCGGCACCTCCTCTGCTGCCCTGGCTTCCTTGCTGTCTCAGGGTGCACCTGGCCCCTGGGGCTGCTGTCCACTCCTGGTGGTGCTTGGCCCGAGCCCAGCTGAGAGCACAGGCCTCGGCACGCAGGACTGCGCAACTCGGGAGCACTGATAGGCCCACCCAGCTCGGTACCTGGTCCCCAGGCTCCAATACGTCTCCCAGGCTATGCCCGTTACACACCCACCTCCCCAGCTTCTCATTATCTTGCCCCTGGACGTTCCCTGACTCCTCCAAGGACAAGGGGAAATTCATGGCATGGAAGCAGAGGAGAGGAACGGGAGCCCCGACATCCTCCTTAACCCCTGCAGACGTCCGCTCCTCCCGGCACTGGTCAGCACAGGAGAGAGGACTAGCCTGCCCTTTCTTCTCTCCTGTGGCTACTGAGAGCACATGCCCGGGGCCAGTGAAGCGTGGCAGGGGGAGGTACTCACAGCCGCCAGCCCGTTGTGACCTGCAATGACACAGGGAGGGGAGGAGAGCAGCTGGGTCAGCAGGCAGACACGCTCCCTGGTCGTGTGGTCACCCATCCCTGCCCCATGCCTGGGAAGACGCTGGAGAGGGAGCAGAAACCTGGGCTCCCCCTAAACTTGCACTTGGATGTCAGAACAGCATCCAGCCTGAGCCCGATGCTAGGAGACTCCTGGTCTGTGGGGTCAGAAATCCTGGTTCTCGCCCTGGCTTGGAAGATGTCCTTTCTCCCAGCATGGCCGGCCGGGGGCTCCGTGCTGGAGCGAGGGGCGAGGAGTCCACCCTCATCAGAGAAAGTCATCCCGCGAAGCCTCGTATCACGGAGCTTCCTCACGTGGGGATGAGGGGCGACCGTCGGGGGGACGTCGCAGGGAGCAGGAGGGAAACGTGCACTGGTGCTGGAGGTCCCTGCCTGGCCCAGAATCAGTGCCGCCTGGTGAGTGTTGGTCCTGAGGACGGCTGCTGTCCTGGCTCGTTTTGCCAGCTGTGGTTCACAGCCGTGGCCCAGAAGGCTGTGTGCACATGGCTTTGCCTTGGTCGCCCCCCGTGCTCCCGAAGTGCAATAAGCACAGTTCAAAGGAGGGGATTACACTACCGTTCCCGTGTGTGCTGGAGCAGCTGGCATGCTTCAGGGAGCCCGGGATCGGGTAAACTTACCCACTTTACACTCAAACGTTCTCCCCCCAAACCGCAGGAGGCCACCTTCGGATCAGGAGCCCTGGACTTGGCTTGGGAGCCCAGGTCCACACCAAGGCCCCTGGTAGAAGCACTGCCCCAGCTTTGAGAAGCGTCAGGATCACCGAGAGCCCGTGTGAATGCCGAGACTCCCAGTCCCCTCGCCAGAGTGTACCCAGCAGGCTGGTGGCGGGGCCTGGTATGGGGTCTCGCGCTCCCAGGTCATTCTGACACAGGTGGTCCCGGGGCCGAGCGGCCTCCACTTTCCTTAGTTTCAGGAGAAGGTGCAGCTGCTGATGGAGAATCCCCGTTGGGCAGAGAACAGGCCCCGGCCATTTTCAGGGAAGGAGGCAGGGCGTAGTCTGGACCACTGGGCATGTGTCTGTCCTTGGTGATAAAAGGTCGCTCTGCATCTTCGAAGATGTCAGATGACTGTTCTCTGAGCACCAACCTGAAACCTCTGTTGACTCAAATAAAACGCTCAACTGATAATTTCACAAACATCCATGAAGAGGGGGGCAGCAATGACCCACATGATGGGTTTCTTCACAGCTGAGCTGATTTTAAATTTTCCACATAGTAACTCCCAGAGTTTTAGAGGTCATTGAGCCGACCTCTCATCCACTCCAGGAATCCCTTTTCAAACATCTCCAGCCAGGATTCGTGGGAAGAAATGCATCTCACACGCTGGCCTGGCACACCCTCCACGTGCAAGTGTCTTCACAGAAACAAACGTGAACTGACATCAGCTCTTATCATGTGACAAGCAGGTGGTGATCTATTAGATAATATTTTATTTTTTAAAAAATGCTGGTGGATATATTATTTTTACACACTTTTGAAAATTCTCCTAAGAAAGTTTAAAAAACATTGCTGGATGGGACTCATGAAGGGGCTGCCACCTGTGTTTGAAAAGCCCTGCTCTCAAATACATGCACCTGCAAGGCGCTGTCCTGGCTCAGCCTGGCTCCCGCACGTTCCCAGGCATGGCCCCGAGAGCCAGGGTCACGGCCAGGAGCCTCGTGCTTCCTCATGTGCGAAACAGAGGATGCTGGGGGCCTTGCAGTGTTGCAGAGAAAACAACCAGTAACATATGGAAAGCCTGGCCCTTAGCAGGCCCACAATAAATGGTAGCTATTTGTTCTTTAATTAGTACTGATTGTGAATCTTGGAAAACTAATAAAGGCTTCTGGGCAACTAGGTTCCAGTTCAATCGTCGCAGATAAGCCCACAAATGCACAAACATACCTCAGATGACAGAAGTCTGGGATCCGGTATCCCAGAACCGCCTCACGGCACCCTTCACCCCCAGTCCTGGCTGAGCCCTCCTGTGGCTTCTGGGGACCTCCCCCTGCCCCCTGAAGTGGCCTGAAGCTGCCGGCAGGTTCAGCTGATCCCCACACCCGACTCCTGGGATCCATAGACAGCAGGCTCGCAGGGTTCCACGGAGAAG
Source organism: Plecotus auritus (assembly GCF_963455305.1). Taxonomy (NCBI): domain Eukaryota; kingdom Metazoa; phylum Chordata; class Mammalia; order Chiroptera; family Vespertilionidae; genus Plecotus; species Plecotus auritus. Next base: position 21,560,861 of record NC_137783.1, on the reverse strand, counting down.
CTGCTCTGAACAAGGGCTCTGGAACGTGTGGGCCGCAGCTGCCTGCACTCAGTGTGTTGGTTAGACACGCGGACCTCCGGAGCCACCTTCAATCCCGAGAATCCTAATCGCCAGGCCCAGGGCCCGCCCTGCCTTTTAACAAGCTCCTGGGCATTCTTAGGCACACTGAGGCCGCTGACTACATCAGGGTCCTCTTCAAGGAGGCTCCCAGCTCCTGGTGTGACTTCAGGGATGCAGAGATGGGGCCTAGAGTCAATCTCCCTGCCAGGAAAGAGCTGGGTGAGCTGTCATCATGGACAGAGAGAGGCAGAGGCCCTTCCTGAGGCTGAGAGACCGGGCGCTTCCATTTACTGAGCTGTCAGTGGGGGCTGGAGCCGGCTGCCCCAGCCCAGGAAGTGCGTGAGCCGTCGTCAAAACAGCCACTGTTAAACATTAACTTATATAAACTTACGATGAAATAAATTATATTAAAGACAAAGGCAATCAGTACTCAATACTGTCACTTCCTGATTATTGTATATGTTTTACTATGGTCTATGCTCTTGCAGTAATTACCTCTGTGCATCTGTACGGGGCTGTGATAGGTAACGGTGGGCTGCTGTGTGTCCACCCAGGCTCACATCCAGCACGCCATTTGGTAACTTGAAAAAGGCCATGGCGAGAGTACTTACACCATGGGGATCAGCCAGCATTACACGGCGGGCTTGATTCATTATTCTGCTGATAGACTTAAGTGATGGAGAAAATGCTCATTATGCAGGTTAAATTCAACAGTGTGTTGTGTCCATAGCTGTAGCTTCATGAAAAGCACAAAAAATGGAGGGAATGTTCTTCCAGTATTCAAAAAGTATCATTGGGTGGAGGAAAGTCGGTCCCATCACTGAAGGAGTGAAGTTCGGACATAAATCTTCGTTGTTTCACTTAGTTCACTTTTGTTCTACTCTTTAAACGAAAACATCACACAGTTTTTGGAACTATCCTCATTTGTCAGTTGCAACCATAGGCTGGCTACTGAGTTTGGCAAAAATCACAGAAATTCAGTGACAATCAATTGGGTACCTGGAATGTAGAGTACCGTTGTTTTATCTGTAAAAATGTGTGCTCCATTGCTTTTATTTCAGCATCGCTACTAAGCTGATGCATGGGTGTGTTTGCACGTTTCCCCTGGAGGGGTGGCCGTTAAACACGGACTGGCACACGGCTGCTCTCAGCGCATACAGAATGAAGGAGCGCCCAAACACGGTGCAGCTTTAAAGCGAACAGGCATGTTCTCCTTCCAGTCCTGTCGTCGTCTGTCTACACGCAGTTGGAAATAATGTCAAAAGTTGAAACTCAGGCCCTCTGAGTGTGAGCGACAGGCCTGAGGAAAGGCAGCCGGTCCGCCCGCAGCCCCCAGGCACCCGGTGGGGTCGGGGCTCTGAGCCCGGGGCCAGCAGCGCCCGCTGCAGATTCCACACCCAGATGTGCACGGAGCAGGGGTGTCGCCCTCTGCGGACACGCACAAGCATCGCTGGGACTCGTTTTTGTTTGTTTTCTAACTCCCCTTCGTGAAAAGACCCGTTTCCGCTGGGGATGGGCGGCCTCAGGGACAAGGCTGTGGTGACCATACTCAGGCCCCTGGTGTGCCTGGACTTCACCCGTCTGGTGTCGCAGGGCTTTCTTCCTAACCCGCAGGTAACATGTGCTTTTCAAGAATGTGGTGGCCACGAGCAAATTCCACAGGAGATGGAATGACCTAGTCCTCCTCATCATAGTAGATGGGAAGACCCAAGCCCAGAGGGCTCCAAACCACCCAGCAAATCGACACCAGAGCCAGCCCCAGGCCGCCGAGCCTGCTGGCAGACGGTGGCTTCCACCACAGCCCCTGCTCCCTTTTGCCCCCACTCCTGGCCTGCCTGTGCCCAGAAAACAGGGAAGGTTGGGGAGGGGTCCCTCCAGGCCTCTGAGCAGAGCTGCCCTCCCCGCCCTCAGCTCTGGCTCAGCCGCTTTACCTGCTCCTATCACCACCGCATCGTACTCAGGCTTCAGGCGACCCGTGGCTTCCCAGTGAGCTTGTCTCCGAGCAGGACAGGCGCTCATGGCCCTGCCGAGACCTTGGCCACTTGCAGCCATTTCTGCTCAGCACTCAGTAATTTGCTTGCAATCAGCATTTGGTGCCTCCTCAAGGGGCGGGCGAGCAGGGAAAAGCGGGGAGAGAGGAGGAGCTGCAGTCCTGTTGCCACACCTGGCCTGGGGCCAGGACTAAACCCTAGGACGCTGAGCTGCACGCGCCCCTCCCGCCCTCCGAGTCCACCCAGGGCAGAGTTGTGGAGGTGGCCTTTATAACCCGCAGAACGCCTGCGGCCTCCGGAGAATAATCTCTGTGCTAATTCTTGAGGCTTCCCATGAGCCAGGCTGTGCTGACCATCCTGAAGCCCCTCATGTAAGCCCCAGCACTCCCATGTTACAGCTGAGGGCACCGAGGCTCAGGGAAGGGTGTGTGAGCAGTGAGGGGCTCTGTGCGGTCCTGCCTCTCAGGAAGGAATGAAATGTCCGGGAGGTGCTGGGGTGGGAAATCTAAGTACAGACAGACTGGGGTCTGACTGCCTCTCGCTCCAACCTGCCGGCCTGTAGGGTGGTGAACCCCTCGGGGAGCCGCTGGCCCAACATCCCCTAGCATGCATGGCCTTGCTCGCGGCCTCAGCAAAACTGCAGGGAGGGCCGCAGCTGCGCTGGCGCCCTCTCTTCTAAATGCTTATCAGGCTGTGGCAGGGGCCTGGGGCCAGTCCACTCATCTGTAATTCTCGGGGTTCACCTTTTCCTTTTGAGGGCCTGGACATCTCCCTTCTGTCTTTTGGTGCCTTTCCCAAGAATCCTCAGGGAATAAAGGCCACATCTCTAAATACCTTTGGCTAAAGCGCTTTATTACTACCCTCTGGCCTGTCTTAAATTAGGAGCCCCTTGGTCCCTGGCCCCTTAGCGGGCCACGCCCCTTGTAGGAAGCACCACCCCAGGAGTCAGGAGTGTCTGTAATGCTCTGACATGTCCCAGTAACCCAATGTCAGAAACTCCCCTCACAATTGGGAGAATGTGTGGGAAAGTGCTCCGTCCGAGGGGGTGGGCGTCTTCTGGGGACCCTTCTCCTCGCAGAGCCCCTCACAGGCACAGCCCCTGCACCCCCTGCGAGGCTCTGCCGAAAACCCCTCAGGATGCTTCCCTGCTGCTAATGACGGGGGGGGGGGGGGGGGTGGGGGGGGAAAAGGGGGAGGGGAGAGGGGGAAGGGGGAGGTCGGTTAGACTGAGTATGTCACAGCACGCAGCGGCTAAAATTTAAGGGGAATATTAGGTGACAAAAGTGGGGGCCCTAAAGTCACGGGGGCGGGGGCTTCCAGACTGTTTCCCCTTTGAGCTCTTCTGTGTTTTCCACAATCGATGTTTTAAATGTCCGTTCATGAAGGCACAGTAAGGACCACAGTCCATTCCCCGGCTCTGTCCCTCCCTGCCCCCTTCTGTGTGGCTCTAGTTCCTTTAGCACCTCTGTGCCCTCAGGCTGCTCCCAGACGGAAAGAGCAGTCCTGGGCATGAGCTGTGGCTCCAGACCGCAGACTCAGGAGGGGGCTGCGGTCTGCTCGCTCCTCACTCCTCGTGCAGGAACCCGCTGCGCTGTGCGCTGAGCACCGACCTCTGCGGCTCCTCCCCAGGCCCAGGGCTCCAACGGTCTGTCCTCGTGTCCCCGCCCTGGGGTGGGAGTTTCTGGGTTAGAGGCTGCACCCCCGGGCCGCTGTTTCTCAAACCTGGGCACACCAGGATCACCTGCGAGCTCTGACAAGCCTCCAAGCCTGGGGTCCCTGGATCTCTGGGTGGAGCCAGGGCAGGAGCCAGGAGCCCTGTGGGCACCCAGAGGCCAGGACCTGCCAGGGTTTCTAGGCACCAAGAAGGCCCAGGGGCCCAGGCGCTTTAGCTTGGACAGGACCAATAACCGCAACCAGCATTTATTGAGCGCTCCTCTCGCGCCCAGCAGCCCTCACAAACACCCTGAAAGGGAGTGCTGTTGGCCCACACGTGGGGAGCCTGCTCAGAGCCGCCAGAGAAGTGGCAGAGTTGGAACTCGAACCCAGCCAGGGAGCACCTGTCATCTGGGGAGGGAAAGGGCTTCCCCAGGGAGCTCTCCCAGCCTCGGACAAAGGCAGAGGATAGGTGTCCTCAGACACGAGGACAGGTGTCCTCAGACATGCTGTCTCCTGGGATACACGGAGGCAGCTCTGACCTGCAGCCACTGCTGTTTTAGAGACAAAGGAACCTCCTGGCCTCCCTCTTCCTCCAGACAGAAGCTTCTGAGGGTTTGGTCACTGCCTGGCCTGGAGGCTGCTTTAGGAGAGGTTTTTTAAAGAAATCCTAGGGTGGGGTGGGGAGAAGGGAACAGAAGAAAACAAACAAAAGAAATAAATCCTGGAGCTGCCCTGGGGCCTGTCGTCCTCAGGTGGCTGCAGGACTCAGGCTCTGTAGTAGGCATGTCTGCAGGTGGGGGGGTTGGGGTGGAGAACCAGGTGCACTGCCCAATGCCTAGAGCAGGGGGACCTGGGAGGACTCCCACAGGCGTCGGGCCAGCTCGCCCGCCTGCTGCACCAGCACATCTATGGGGATGACTGACAGGTGGAGGGCCAGCAGCTCATGACACTTGATGACCTCGGCCGGGTGGTCCTTGCTGTAGTAGCGCAGGAGCTTCCTATGGGAGGGAGAGGGAGGACAGGGTGCAGAAGCAGCCACGCACTCCCCCCACGTCCCCCCGCCCCCGGAGCCAGGGGCTCTTTGGCACCTTGCAGACAGGCCCCTCACCAGTTCCAGCACCAGGCCAGCAAGGCCTTCCCTTGCTGACCTCACCGTGTGAGGCTCAGCCCCAGCCTGCCTCGGTCCGTCCCTCCAGTTCCCAGTCCTGTGTGGGGCCTGCTGACGGCAGCATCCTAGTTAAGAGCCACAGAGCCAGCAGGGAAGTCCTGGGGCCCCAGCACAGTTGTTTGCAAATGCTGCCAAGAGGGTGACAACAGCAAGATGGGCAGAAACCCTAACATTTCCCACTCACTTTCTCCCTGGATGTGGCCCCGGCTGTGAGGAGCCTCTAACGAGGGTTTAGAGGTTCTTGGGGGGCACCTTGACGTAGAAGCTGCTCCCCTATGTGGGAACTGTTACTTATCACCCAACATCTGTGCACCCACGGCCCCAACAGGGTGCACAAATCTGTCACCTGTAGTAGTCTCCTCCCAGCATGCCCACGGGCGCCGCGTCATCGGAAAGGACAGGCACCTCGATTATCTGGAGTTTGTGCCCCTGGGAAGGAAGAAGAAGGTCTTGCTCAGAGAGGTGGTGGGTGTGGTGGGAAGAACATGTGGGACAGACACACCGGGTTCAGGGCCTGGCTCAGCCCTGCCTGGTGTGTGCTTGGTGCTGGGAAAACCGGGACCTCTTTTTACTGTTTTCTCATCTGTGAAATGGGGATAATAAAAATCCCAACGAACCGTCGAGATGATGGATATAAAGTTCCGAGCATCGTGCCTGGCACGTGGTAGCTCTCCTTCCCATCAATGACGACCTGGGTCACATGCTCAGGAGGGCCACTGGGAGGGTGACCCGGGAGGTGCCATGAAGAGCAAAGCATGACCAAAAGGCCCGTCTCTCTGAAAGCACCGGGGATTCTCAGGGCTGTATTGGGAGGGGACGGGAATCAAGGTCCACTGGGCACCCACTGTGCGCCAGGCCCAGTCACGGGGCCTGCCCAGCACTGAGGAGGTACACTTGGCCGGACTTCACACTGGGCCTCGCCACCCGCGGCTTTACCTTAGCCCATTACCCTGGGGGCCAACCAAGCACACGAAGCTGTGCCTTGCTCTAGAGGCTAAGGGCAACGTCATACACATTGGGAAGTTCGGAGACACAGAGCAAAGATGGGAGCCTACAGGTCAAAGAGCTGAGCCTGGGTCTGGCTTCATCGCCCATGACCTCAGTGACCAGCCATGGGGTTTGATCTCCAGATCATCAGTTTCTCCAGTGTGTAGAATGGGTCAATGATACCGGCCTCAACCATCGCACAGGGCTGTGCGGCTAGGAGAACAGTGGTGAGAGGCTCCAACAACTTCACTGAGAAAAGGGACAGGCCACCACATCAGGGTCACCTCTCGCCAAGAGCAGAGAGAGAGTAGGGCATGGGGACAGGGGGACAGGAGAACGGGGACCAAGGGCATGTAGGGGTAGAAAAAATGACCTTTAGAAAGCTGGAATAATGATTAACGGTGACAAATGAGGAGAAAACAAAGAGAAACAGAAAAGGAAAGAGTGGGGGAGGAAGGGAGAGGGAGCGGGAGAGAGAGAGACATGGGGACAGCAGTGACAACAACTTTCCAGCCATGTCCATACACTGCAGTAACAGTGACGTCTACAGAACCAGCCAAGAGGCAAGAGACCCAAGCTATACTGTCAGCTGTACCTTGGGCAGGCTGGTTAGTTGCTTTGAGCCTCAGTTTATGCACCTGTACAATGGGAGCAACGGTGTGCCATGCTGTTTAAGTGCAGTGGGTGATGCTGGGGCATCATTGAGAACACACATGATCTGAGCAGCCTTTCTCACACGGGGCATGCGTCCCTCTGTTCACACGTTACCTGAAGTTACTAAACGCTGCCTCGAATAACAGCTGGGTGGAGGGTCACAAAGCCGGTGGGAAAAGGGACCTCTGAGTTCCGGGTCCCAACCAGCTTTGCTTATCTGTCAGCTCCACCAGGGACAAGAAGGATGAAGAGACAGCCTGCACACCGTCCACGAGAAAGGAATGAGAGTTCCAGGCGAGGAAAGCCGCACCCACCATCTCGTTCTGGAACCACAGGAAGTAGGAGCAGAAGAAGTCCCCCTCCCGGAACAGCAGCGTGGTGTAGCCCTTCTGCAGGTATCTGCGCGCCAGCCGGATCAGAGACCAGACCTGGGGAGAGGAGGAGAGCGCTCGCACCACCCTGACAGCGGCAGCCTCGCCGGCCCTCTCCCCACGGCAGGGGCAGAGCTCGGCTCTGGCCGCCAAGGGCAGAAAAGTACCCGGAGGAGGAGCTCCTCAAAGGCCTCTCCTGCTCTTCTCTCCCTGGCGCCAGGCACAGCCCCGGCTCCGAGCAGGAGCTCAGTAATAGATTCATGTTGGGTGGGCTACCCCTCCAGTTCCCGTGACGATAAAATAGATGTAAAAGCACTTTATATAATGTTACCAGACACTCCAGCTATAAATGAGTAAACTCATCATTCAGGCTAGAAACTAGCCAAAGACAATGTTAACACAGGAGGAAATGAAGGGGTGGCCTCCTGGAACCCCTCCTGCGGTCTAGGGCTGGCCCCTCCCGGGTCCCCTCCGGGGCTGGGAGCCTCTGACGTGGGTTCTAGGCCGGGAAGGTGTTAGTAAGGTGTTTGAGCACGCAGGGCACCCTGACCCAGCACCTCTGCTCCGGGGGTGAGGTCCTAAGGAGGCTCACCAAGGGGTCTGATGGAAACGTGCTCGCGGACTATGCAACTTAGGTCCCACCATGTTCTCTGGCCTCATTCAAGGACTTCCTGACGCTGCTGTGAGCGGAGGGGAGGCAGCAGGGACAGCTTGGGGCTGGGGAAAGGCCTGACGAGCCCTCTCACTGAAAAGCTGAGTGGAAGGCACACAGGATTCACTCCGAACCTGACCACAATGCAATGCCTAATTAAATCTGCAAACAAATGCATGGATTTGCTGTGTTTTCAGGAAAGCAACTTGACAACATGTATCAATAACCTTAAAAACATTCCTCCCATTTGACTTAGTCATTCCATTTCTGGGAATCCACGGTGCGAAAGTAATCAGAGGTGAGGACAAAGACGGATGCACACAGGTGTGTGCTGCGGAATTATTTATAGCAGCGAAAGCCTGGAAACAATCTCCACGTTCGACATCGGGGAAATGGCTAAGTAAATTATGTTACATTCCCATGATGGACTGTTGTGGAGCTGTTAAAAATCATGTTTATAAAGAATTAATGACATGAGGAAATGCACCGATATAAAAGTGAAAATGTGGTAAACACAATTGCATAGACAGAAAGCGCTCAACTACATCAAACTGCACAGGAAAACAAGGACATAAATGTACCACAAGAGCCCAACTATCTCTGGAAAGAGGGATGGAGATGGAGATGATGATGGTGGTGACGATGGTACCAGTAAATACGCAATCAATTCTCTGTTGTTTTGCATACGGTGCTAAGTACTGTACGTGCATTTGTAATATTTGTCAATAGTGCCACTATCCTCTTTTACAAACGAGGAAACTGAACTTAGGCTAAGCAGTACCCCAGGCACAGTGGGAACTGGGTTTCAGCACAGGCCCCCCGACGCCCTTCCGCTCTGAGCCATTATGCCACTTTATTCGGGTAAAAGAGTGGGTGTGCCTCTGTGTGCACATATAGTGTAAAAGGTGGCAGAGGTCCTCCCTTCTCCCGCCTCAAAATACGAGTTTGACACGAAGAAGAGCCAGTTAAAGAGAATGAAAGAATCCCCAGAGAATGTTTCCTTAGCAGAAACCATTTAGTTTTAAGTTCTGACAGTCAAGCTGGCTAAGCTGTGTTTCTTCTTTGTTTTGTTTAACTCAATAAGCACTTACTGGACACTTATTTACGCCAGGCGCTGTGGCCGGCCCTGGCCACTTACTCCCCTGACCTTCCTGCCCAGTCTCTGCTAATCCAGGACATTAGCCAACACCCAGGAAGATGGCCCCTGCATTGATCAAGGCTGATCAGGGCCCTGGGGTGACAGAGACAAGCTGCTATGAGGTGCCTGCGGGGCTAGGCACAGGCACTGATGGAGGAAGAGTAGGGGTTAAGGTGGGGCGAGCTCCAGAGCCTCGGGAGCCCAGGGAGCCCCATCCCGCCCAGGCAGGGCCGAGCCCAGCACGTCCTGTCTGATGGGCAGTGAAGAGTGCCCGGCTGGGCGGCAGTTACCTTGGTTCTGACAAAGGCAGCCAGGGGCCCCTTGCCCAGCTCCGACGAGGTCCTTTCACTGTGGCTGAGAGAGGGGGCCACCATCTGGCCGGTCGTGCGGTCCACGTAGATGAAGTGCACCAGGCCCGGGAAGTCCTCCAGGTAGGTTCAGGTCAGAGTCAAGGTGCTGTAAGCCAGGAGCCAGGAGGTGCTTCTCTGTCCCTGACCCAGTTCCATGGGCTAAGCAGTGGCGTCAGAGGCAGTCTGCCAGGCCTGCCCCTCCTGCAGTTAACATTTCAGCCAACCCCTACGACGCCCTCTCCCAGACCTCTCTTTACCTCCGAACCCAAACCCCAAAAAGTTCTAAGATGCAAGAACAATGGATCCCCGACGTTGGCACGTTTAACATGGGGAGCTCTGGATGCAACAGGAACATGGTATGTTCATGTTTTATGATTTTCATGAGGGATGCATTTAAATTATACACACGATGAGGCTGGCGGAGAGGAGAGCCACATGGGTGATGGGTGAGCCTAGCTGACCGCCACCCACACACCTCACCGTGACTGTTCATCCCTCTCACCTCGAGGGGCTGGAAGGCTGGGAACAGACCCCATGGAAGGGCAGTGGCTGGTGCTCTGCCATCCCTCTCACCTGCACACTGGAGACAGATGTTGCAGGGGGCTGGAGACCAGACTTTCGAGATTTTCATATAGGCAATGCTGCTTTATAGAAAGTTCCAGGGACGATCAATATTCAGTGAAACTAGTGGTCCATAACAAAAGGGTCTAATAAATCTTGGACATGGTTTCTAAAACAGGGATGAACACGTTTTGTGCAGGCCTTCTCAGAGCCTCCGTTCTGCTGTGGACTGTGACCTCCGAGGAGGAGGACACGGCTCTCACACCGACCCGTCCCCAGGAACTCGGTCCCTCGAGGAATGCCCGTCACCACTTTGCTGGTGGGGCACCACCCACCGACATTAGTGAATTCTAAGGCTCTTATGCAGTAACTTTGGGACACCAGGGGCTGCTGAAGTTTCAGCCTTGGAGCGTTCCTGCAGACAGGCACCTGGCACTGTTGCCTGTTTCTCAGAGAAAAGAAACTGAGGTAATGGAATATGTATTCTCCATCCCATAGCCGCAGTCCTTCGGAGCGGGCAGGCGGGGGGACAGGTGGACAGGAGCGGCTCCCCCGGGCGGCGCGGGGCTCAGACATGAGGATATGACACCATGGTGACGTTTCTCCTGCTCTTCACCAACAGAAAGTCCTTCCAGTCCATCAGCTTTTCTCTGCGGGAGAGCAGGGAGCGGGGGTGTGGAGACGTGTGCACCCGCCCACCCCGGCCACCCAGGGCCACGCCCACACTCACTGCATGAGCATCTGGACCTGGTCCTGCAGGTGCTGGGCCAGCTGTGGGCCTCCGCGGCTCGGAGCTGTGCTCAGGAAGCTCAGACGGTAGATGGTGCAAAGCTGCCGCTTCATCTTCCCGCACAGCTGGAGCAGCCTGGGCCAGGAGATGAGCGCGTCACAGCGGGCAGGGCCCTGGGGGACGGCACCGTCCCCTGTGGGAGCCACCCGGGCCCTGCACTGGCAGACACAGCAGGGACAGCACCGCATCCTGCACGGCCACCCCTACACTGATGACAGACGCGGCTGACGGAGCGCGCCTCACCCTCATGACCCAGGAGACAGCTTCCTTCCCAGTGTCTCCCAACATGGTGCTCCACGCACGTGGATGCAGTTCATGGAATTGCATCCAACATCACGGCTTATTTCCCAATAAATGGGGGAGTAACGTGTTCGAGGTTGCACTGACGCAGAGCTGAAGCTGGGCCGGAACCCGGGCAGTGTCCCTGGTGTTGGGTCCTCACGGGTCTGCACTCAGACTCCAGCCGATCTGCTTCCAAACCTCCCTCCAGCGTCCACAGCTGGACCCCGCTCTCCCAGGACCCCGTCCCCTCAAAGGCACCTTCCTGAACATTCTCTCCCTCTTGGCCTGGAGGCAACTTGCCCTTCTTTCCAAACTTGCCTCCCAAAACCCAGGCCCCACAACTCACTCCTGCGACGAGGCGGGGTCACTCCTGGAGAAGGCCTTGGTCTTGAACTCCTGCCAGGTGCTCTGCAGGAGGGCAGGGGGCAGGGGGCCGATCAGCTTCCTGGTGGTGTTCCCACAGTGAGGCCCAAGCTCTGAGGGCATCCTCTGAAGGCTCACTGAGGCCCCGCACACATGTGCCCTCACACAGCCAACGTGGGGTCCCGGCAGGTCCCCCAGCTCTCTTCACCCGCTGTCCACCATGTTCTACCCCTGGCAGGTGCTCATTTCAAAAGCACTTTCCGTGTGCCAAGTGCTGGGCCCACTGCCTGGCTGGCACCGACATGGAAACTAATGCTGCCAGTGACAGGTAAGTGACTCAAGGGGGCACTGATGCTGAGAGGAGCCTGGGCATCACCCTACAGGAGACCCTGCACCCTGAGGCGGTGCCACTGCAATGCCAGGGTCACTGAGAGACGCTGAGCAGCTTCCGGCTGCTCCGGCGGAGACTCTGGGCCTGGGTCGGGGCTTCACGGGCTCGGCCTCCTCCAATCCTTCTGCCCAATTTCAGGTCAATTGTGCGCAGCCAGTGACATGCAGTTCCTCACACTGACCCAGCCTCCACCCCACTTCCTGCTGGGCTCCCCTACCCTGTGCCCCCATCACTGTCCCTGTCTCTAAGCCACCGGGGAGGTGGCCCTGTGAGACCTGCCACCCTGTGAGGGCGCCGGGCAGACAGATGGCCTTTCCTGAGTCCTGGGGCAGGCTGTGGCTCCCAAGTAATCTAGGCCAAGTTGAGATCTAAGTCCCACAGTTCCCTCCTCTAAAAAAATGGGAATTATAATCCGTGTTCTGCCAAACTTACATAAACATGTTCTGAAAATGTCAAGTGCCGTAAGTTTTTGCTACAAGTTCCTAACGGGGAAACAGGGATCACAGACCCATGGTGGGGCGGAGGCGGACTGACAGCCCTGCCGCCCGGGGCCTACCCCTCTCCCGGAGGCAGGCTTATGAGGGCAGGGCCTCACCTGAAGCTCCTGTCTCCCGCGATTCTTGGCAAACTTGTCCATTCTCTGGCGCAGGTCCCCGATGAGTGGGTGGGACCGCAGGGAGCTCCGGGCCTCTGGCCCCTCCTTCAGCTTCTTCTCCAGCAGGGAAAACCCGTCCAGCAGCTGGTACAGGACCAGGGCCAGCGGCGCGCTAGGGCTCTAAGGGAAGAGGCAGCAGGCAGGGGGACGGGCAGCCACGGGGCAGGTGCCCAGGCCCAGGCAGCAAGGCAGGTGGGGGTGCCCCTACCTTGGTCAGGAGCACCATGTTGATGCCCGGCCACAGGGGCAGGCAGTACATGGTGTGGGGCACCATGGGGCAGTACACCTCTTTCACACTGGCATCCAGGAAAATCCGCCTGGGGCAGGAAGGCGCTGGGGAGCCGGGGATCAGCGTTTGGAGTGTGTCTTCTCCTATCTGTGGAGGAAGAGGGGCTGAGGTGGGAGGGGCGGGGGACCCGGCTGGCCTCCTCCCTGCTTTGGATCCACCTACAGTGGCCCATTCGCCATCCTCACTGTGAGCCACGAGGAGCCGTTTAAGCTCCAAGAAGTCCCCGCTCTCCCATCCCTACACTGTGCTGAAACAGCCCCGCAGCCCCAGTTCCAATGTCTGTCTCTCTCTCAGCTTCTCTGGGCCTTTCCGCCCAGAGGCAGGGCTGGATGCCAAGCAGGGGCGGTGGGTAGAGACAGAAAAGGCAGGAAAAACTGACAAGGGTGGAGCGAGGGCATGAGGCTCCCTCCCCATGTCTTCACAGAGATGAAGGCATTGAAAGTTAAATAAATCTATCATTTCAACCACCCTCAGAGAGCCCACCGGGGGAAACCGAGGCACTGAATGACTAAATGAGCGAGACTCCAGGCTTACTGAGGCTCTAAGAAAGCCTTTAGTGGTAAAAGCAGAGAAGTGAGGAACTCGTTAGAGATGCCACAAAAACCTCCCTGTACGGATGGCACTGCAGTCTTATGATAACAGCAAATGCTGGACACAACGGCTGGGGGTTTGCTAAGTAAGTGACAGCACACGCGATGGACTCGCAGTGCTGACCACACTGAGTGCCTAGCAAAGGAGAAAATGCTTAAGGCAAAAGTGTAATGGAATACATTAGGAAAGGAAAAAACATACATGTAGTGTGTGTGTGTCTGTGTGTCCTGAGAGAGTAGTCCTTTTCCATGCTTTACTTTTATATTTCCCAGTTTTTCTACAATGAATATATTTACATTTTCATCTTAAAAAAACGTTACAAATTGAGTTGGACTTTCACTCTTCAGTGAGGAGTGGGGATTTCTCAGGAGTTGAGGTCTCCCTCCCCCCCCTCCGCGCCCCCCCCTCCCCCCCCCCCCCGGCCTCGGGCTGAGCTGTCCCGGCATTGACAGCCTGGATGTGGCAGGTGTCACTCAGAGGGGGAACCTCAGAGTCCCCAGCACTCACTGCAGCATCTAGATCAGCTGGTACCCCGGGCCATCCCCTCCCCCCAAAAACTCACCTGGATCAGGGAATCATCGGTGGGTGGGGTTCCCCCGTCCATCCAGATGGTGCTACCTGCCGGCCACAGGCAATAAAATAACATAAATAATTGGAAAAATAAATAATGGCGCAACGGCACATCAGAAGGGGTGGGTGGAGCAGGGATGCCCCCGCCCCAGCTACTCACAGCACCTGGCTGGGGCAAGCACTCAGTGTGGGCTGGAGCGGCACTGCCCTTCCCATCCTATCCCAAGCCGGCAAGTGCAGGTGAACTCTGCAATGCCAGGGCCTGGCCTGGGAAGAGAAGCTCCCCCCAGAGCCGGGTGCTGGGAGCAAGTGCCTGAAGATGCACCTGGCATCGTGGGGTCACGTTCCTCAGCTCCCTCCTTCACCCTTGCTTCTGCCCTCTGCCCCTTCAGGCCCCTACCTGGCTGTAACAGTGCCTGGCCACTAGGAGGCAGCACACGGTCTACATTTCCCCATCTGTTTAGTCCAGTGGTCGGCAAACCGCGGCTCCCGGCTCCCGAGCCGCAGTTTGCCGCTCTGTTGACTAATGAGTTTGCCGACCACTGTCATATACTACCCTTTACCTCTTTGCACACAATATGCCACAATTGCCTAATCCTCACAGCTTCCAACTACATTTAGTCTAGTCCAGTGGTTGGCAAACTCATTAGTCAATAGAGCGGCAAACTGCGGCTCGGGAGCCGCGGTTTGCCGACCACTGGTTTAGTCAATCAGCAAACTTTAACTGAGCACCTACTGCATGCTGGGAGTTGAGCTAGATTCCCTGTCCCAGGACAGCTCACAAAAACCTATGGAACCTACCACATATTGGAAATGTTATATGTTTGTAATAATAGTGTTCTCTCATAGTTTATTGCAAACAACTATCATTTATAACCATGTTTCTCTGGGGGAAGTCTGTTCCTGTGTCTCACACACCTGACTGACAAATGGATGAGTGCAACTCGAGCCATCTGTAAGCTGTGAGTTCTGTGCACTGTGGAATGGCATTATTGACAGCTCCGAGGCATAAAAAACTAACCACCGAGAGAAAGGGGCGAGGAGGATCGCGATGAGTGAGGGAAAGGAACGTCAGTGATCTCCCCAAGTGGTGCTTCCCACTGTGTTCTGGGCTCACAGAGAGGCTTAGAGGACAGCTATGGATCCTGGCCTCAGAGAAAGGTGCAAGCAGAAGCGAACTGGGACACGCCCTCGGGGGCCCCAGGCCCCCTGCCAAGGACCTAAAGTTAAGAACTTCGAACCCAGTGGTTTTTAACTGTGGATGCACATGAGACCTTTTAAAAATCCTGATGCCAAGGCCATGCAGTAGTTTAATTAATAAAGTAAATTTTTACTTTTTTCTGTTGTTTACCCACATACTTTAAAAACAGGTCAGATATAAACTATAGAGACTGAATATTAATATTTTACATCACTGTGCTTGAAATCAAATGATTATTACTTAATTTTAATTACCTGATTACTTATTACAAAAAAGAAAGAGAAAGCAGAGAATACTCATATGAGAGATGAATTTTTAAATGGAATCAATGTGTCGTAAAGAGTTTAGTGATCACCTGAGTGGCCTTCACAGCCCTTGAATTCAAGCTGGGGCCAGGAGGGCAGACAGAGAGGCTGCTGCAGATGGTGTCCCATACTCTAGAAATCTGGGTGTCTGTGCCTAGGTCCTTACAAGGCAGGGGGTCTGCTGAACCCCAAGACAGACTCCCCAGGGCTGTCACCTGGCATCTGTCTCCCACTCCCTCCCCCCCGCAGGTCTCACCTGAACCTGAGCTCTGCTCCCCGGGGGAAGGAGCGGGGGTGAAGTACTCCTCAGGGAGGGAGAAGCTGTCTGTCTCCTGGGGGGAGAAGGGGCAGCTTGGGCTGAGGGCTCAACCCTGGTCCCGCCCCGCCCCGCCCCTCCCCGCCCCTCCCCGCAGGCACACAGCACATACAGTCCCTGTGGAACTCCGGGTGGGGCCTGAGGATCGAGGGCTCCAGGCCTGCTGCACGGGGATGTTCTGGCTGCTCGGCAGCCTCCGTGGGGAAGGCTGTGACAGGCACAGGAGACCGCGGTTAGAGCATGTCTGACGGGCTCCTCCCCACGGTCCTCCACTCCAGCACTTCACAGTCCAGCCACCGAGCAGAGGCACAGGTACGAATGGCTCCACCGTGAGGCCCTGGCATGGCCGCCCTTTCCAGGCATGTCTCAGGTCTAGGCGGTCTAGTCTTTCTCCAGAGCCACTGACCCTCCCTCACACTGACCTCCAAACCACCGAAGGGCAGGAGGGTGGCGACGGTGGGGTACACTCCCTGAGAGCGCCCACTGCCCCAGGCACTGCTGGGCTCTAGGAACCTGCCTCCTTTATTCCTCAGAACAGCCCTGAGAAGTAGCTGCCATCGCTGTCCCATTGCACAGATAAGGCGACTGAGGCTCAGAAGGGGTAAGTAGCCGCCCGCCCACATAGCTAAGCGGTGAAGCAGGGACTGACTCCAGAAATCTGCACTTTTAACCACATGCATTCGAGAACTCGCCTTCTATCTGAAAGCAGCAGGAAAGGCATGCCCAGCCACAAGCCCAGAACTGTGACTCGGGAACTCGGCCTCCCCAGCAGCCTGCCGGCACCCCGCGGGTGGGTTTTCTGCGCATCCCCCCGATGGCCTCCCGCTGCCCAGAGGCTGCCCGAGACCTGAGTGTCGTCACCGTCGTCCTCCTCTGCGGTGCTCTCGCTGGGGTAGAGGTCCTGGACCAGCAGGATGAGGGCCAGCAGGTCGGCTGGGCGCAGGGAGCTGGCACTGTGGCTGCAGAGAGAGCAGGTGGCTGGTTGGCACGTGCCCAGTGCCCTGGGGGGCAGTGGACGAGGACAGGTCGGGTTATGGAGACCGGGGCATGGTCCCTGCCCTCAAGGAGTTTACGACTGCGCCAGCTGATTTCCCTTTTGGAGAAAGGCGGTGTAGATAACATTAGCTCATCCATTTTTAAACTAAAACTGGGCTGTGTTAAAAATAATTAGCAATGGGGAAGCACCAGGGACCAGGAAGTCCTAAATTTGGACTCTGAGACAGTATTCCCGGGAGAAGTACTTCAGAGAGAGACTGAGCTGAGAGGGGCTGAGGAATCCAGGAATGTGAGAAGCTTCACGGGAGAGACGGGTCCTGAAGGTTTTCTTGGCCCGGGAAGTGGTGCCGGTCAGACAGGGTGTGCGAGGGGCCGGGCCGCAGCTCACCTGGAGTAGAAAGCCAGCAGCTTGGAGTGCACGAGCAGGAAGGCGTGCAGGGCCTCCTCGCCGGCCCGCGCGGGGCTGGAGTTCACGGCCTGGATGACGTGCCGCTCCAGCGCCTCGATGCACAGCTCGCAGAGCTGAGGGTGAATGAGCCTCTCCACAGCCTGGCCACGCGTGGGCAGGAGAGGAAGCCACGTCACCCGCCACCCTCTCCCGCTCCAGGCCCTGGCTGAGGGGTGCATTCCCTCAGGACACACGGAGCACAGACACTTGGGACCAAGTTTGGGGGTTCTGCCTGTGCCCTCACTCCTGAGTTTGGGGTTCTGCCTATGCCCTCACTCGTTAGAGGGATCAAAACCTGGTCTTACAGCGGCACGGTCCCTCTGACCTGACCCTTCCTGGGCCCGAGCACCCACGGTCACCTCCACAGCGAAGCCCTGCTCCCGCTCGCGCAGGCGGCCGTGGGTCCACAGCAGGCTCTGGAAGTGCTCCCACACCTGGATGCGCTGCTCCATGTCGGGGGGCCGCAGCCTGGGGAAGAGCACGAGAGGGCATGAGAAAGCTGGCAGTCCCCCACTTCAACCAAGGGGCGCAGTCCTAGATCCCGGGCAGGACCGGCAGAGCTCAAGTGACCTGGCCAAGTAACAGGCAGAGCCTGCGAAGCACAGAGGGCCGTGTTGGGGCCATGCCACGGGTGCGGAGAGGAGTGGCTGGGCAGGAACCGGGGCCCGGCACCTGAAAAAATCGCTGCCCGTTTCCGGCTCTCACATGCAGATGTGACATGACCCCAGCTAGAGGCCCAGAGAAGCGCGGGAAGGAGCCAGGGGCACGGTGTGCACACCCTGTCTGGCCTCAGGAGGGTGCTGAGCAAATGCCTGGATGGACCAACCACGAGGACTCACTCCTTCCGGATGAGCTGGCCGTCCACGGTGACCAGCCCGAAGTGCACCTCGAACAGGAACTTGAGCACACGCAGCTTCTGCCGCAGGTCCCCCTCGGCCTCCGTGCGGTCGCCGTTGATGGCGATGAACAGGCATTCTCCGAACTGTGTGCACAGCGGGCTGATGTCAGCCAGCCCCGGGGGGCTCCCCTCACCTGCCCTGATCCCTGGGAATAGTGAGGGGACGATCAGGTCCCAGAATTTTTATAAGGCTGCCCACGGAGTCAAGGGAGGAGGAACATGGGCCCCAGGACCACACACTCACCAGGTGAAGGACATAGAGGTAGCTGCCATTTTCTGTTGAGAAGCAGGTGTACGTGTCTGAGAGCTTCTCCAACATTGTCATGGAGGAGATGATGACTGGGGCCAGGAGGGTGCTGAGCTGGTCCTCCAGGGCAGGAAGCTGCAAGAGGGGGAGAAAACCCTGCTCGAGTGTGCCAGACACGGGGGGACAAAGAAACGGACAGAGCCGGCCTGGCCACCCAGGGTGTCCACAGCTTTAGATCTGCCTGGGAGGGTGTCACTGTTCTGACCTGAGGGAGCAGGAAGACACTGCCTCCAAACCTGGGTGTAGTTAGGAAGGCTGGGAAGGGCTGGCCACCTCTCTGTGCTGTTTAGGCCCTGCAGGTGGAAGGGAACGCGAAGGGAGGAGGCCATGTTTCCACAGTGCAATGCTTGGGCATTTGATGGAGAGCTGGCCAACTGGAAGCGCATTCGCTGCATGGAGCACAGTCCGTGGCCTCTGCAGCAGAAGGCCTGCTGGGGGCAACGCAGCCTAAGGAAAGTGGTCAGAGGGTGCGCAAAGACCCAGGTGCGAAGATGTTCACTACAGCATCATTCATAGTAGCCAGCAACTGGGGGACAGGGCGTGTCTAGTACCAGAGGGACAGTAAATAAATAACAGCTCATCTAAACGATGGAAGAATAGACAGCCACTTAAAGTAGAGGAGTGTTTCAACGATGTGGAACAGTCCTCTGATACAATGTTATGTTTAAAAAAAAAACGGTGTGGCCCAACGGGCGTGGCTCAGTGGTTGAGCATCCACCCATAAAACAGGAGGTCACGGTTCGATTTCCTGTCAGGGCACATGCCAGGGTGGTGGACTAGATCCCTAGTAGGGGACGTGCAGGAGGCAGCGATAATTCTCTCTCATTATTGATGTTTCTCTCTCTCCCTCTCCCTTCCTCACTCTGAAATTAATAAAAACATATTTTTTAAAAAAGGTGTGAATGTTCTGTATTTTAAACTGTATAAAAAGCATTAAAAATATTAAAAAAGTCAACATTGTTAACTTTATTACTTCTGAATAGAGGGACCTGTGAGTGATTCTTCCTCCTACTTTCTATATAGTTCTGTACTTCCCCTATTTCCACAACAAGCATACTTTTACTTTTATAAGCTCTTCCCCCACCCATCCTCTCTGCAATCCCAACTAAAGAACAAAACAAAAAAGAGATGGACAAGTTAGTCGAGAATCTGCGAATAAAATGGGATAAGGCCAGTGGAATGGCCACAGCTGAGATTCACAAACTGAATGCAAGGGAGGGAGGAAAATGGCTGGCCTGCCCCAGCTGACGCCGGGAGATGTGACTGCAATACGGAGAAAGCAGAGTCCTGACCTGGAGCTGGTGAGATCTACAAGGAGCTGAGGAAGCCCTTGCCTGGAGAAGCAAAGCAGGCCACTGGCCAGAGGCCGTGGGCAGCATTAACATATGAACTGGACACAGCGGTGCGGCTGATTTTCTCCCAAGGTCTGTGCCCAGCGGCTGCAGAACCTGCCAGTGAAGCTTAGACAGTGGCTGCTTCTCATCATTCAGGTCCCAGCTCAGACAGCCTCTTGCCTAACCACCCCCAGGCCGCCGTGCCCCGTCACTCCCCATCTCACACCTGGTTTAAGTGTTTCTGACCATCCATCACTCCCTGAACTCATGGTGCTTACTTGGTTCACTGCATGTCATCCCTTTTTGGCCTCTAATTCCATGAGAGCAAGGTCACATTCACTGCTCTACCCCCAGAGACGGGCACATTAAGAGGTTCTCAATGAATATTTGTCTGAATATCCTTCCAGATAGGCAAATGTTGAATTATTCACATACCATAATTTTCTAGAACTGTCATGAATGAATTATATTAATAGAAAAGTCACTTTAAAATCTGGAGTGTGTACTGCAACTCATGTTAAAAGTAGTAGTTTTTTCTGCAGGTGTAGCAAGAATTTTTTCTAGTGGGGGGAGATAAAAATCTTTGGTGTAGGCAGAGTGTAAAGGGACATTCTCATACCAGTTGGTAGAATTATAGAGTGGTACAATCTCTTTGAATGGCTTTTGAATCGATGTTTCTGTTCTTAGGGATCTATCCCAAGGAAATAGTAAGACGTGGGGTAAAATTCAAGCACAAGTGTTCCCTACAGTAACAGTTACAGAAAACTAGAAGTGCTATGCAAGCCCAGTATTGAGGAAATAGTTAAATAAATGCACGCATTTATTCATACACAGGAATATGTTTCTATGAACATTTATGCTTTTGAGAATATTTAACAAAATGGAATAAGCTTTAGATATGATGGTAAGTGAAAAAAACAGAAAATAAAACTGTAAATGTGGCATGATCCCAACTATATATAAAATCTACTGAGCCACACCACCTGGCTGCTGTGGCTCAGTAGATTGAGCGTTGTCCTATCCACCAACAAGTTGCTGGTTCAGTTCCCAGCCAGGGCACATGCCCGGGTTGCGGGCTCAATCCCCAGCGTGGGGCCTGCAGGAGGCAGATGATCAGTGATGATCTTTCATCACTGATGTTTCCATATCTCTCTCCCTCTCCTTTCCTCTCTGACGTCAACAAAAATATATTGAAATAAATAAATAAAATGTAGAGTGGAAAATATATGAGTGAAAATAATAATCTGAGTTTTAATAATAAAGTGTAAAATTGGATGTTCATATGCAAAAAAAAATTTTACTTTATTCTATACCTGACACCATATTAAAAAATTCAAAATGGATCATTAGACCTAATATGGAACCTAAACCTATAAAATTTCTGGAAGAAAATACCGGGAGAAGTCTTTGTGATCTTGGGTTGGGCAAAGATTTCTTAGATATGGCATCAAAAGCATGATCCATAAAAGCAAAAAAAAAAGGATAAATTGAAATTATCAAAATTAAAAACTTCTGCTCTTTGAAAGACACTATTAAATGGATGCAAAGATAAGACACAAATTGGAAGGAAATACCTACAAAACATCTATCTCCTTGGGTTTACATCCAAAATACATAAGAAACTCTCAAAACTCAATAAAAATAAGAAACAATCAACCCAATAAACTGGCAGTAGATTTGTACAGTTCATTAAAGAAGATATAAGAATGGCCAATGAGCCCTGCCTGGTTTGGCTCAGTGGATAGAGCCTGCGGACTGAAGGGTCCCAGGTTTTATTCCGGTCAAGGGCACGTACCTTGGTTGCGGGCACATCCCCGGTGGGAGGTGTGCAGGAGGCAGCTGATCGATGTTTCTCTCTCATCGATGTTTCTAACTCTCTATCCGTCTCCCTTCCTCTCTGTAAAAAATCAATAAAATATATTTAAAAAAAAAAAAGAATGGCCAATGAGCACACGAAAAGATACTCAAAATCATTAGTCATTAAGGAAATGAAAATTAACACACAATGAGGTTCTGTCATGAACAAATTATATTAACAGAAAAGTCACTTTCTATTAGATACCGATCAGAATGACTAAATACACTTACAAATAGTGACCACAGCAGGGGCCAGCAGGCTACTGAGGACATGCAAGTCTCACAGACTACCAGTGGACTATTAAATGGCACGACCTCTTTAGGAAAGCTGGGCAGTCTCTTAAAAAGTTTAACATACACTGACATGATCCAGCCCACTCCCCTAGGGATTTCCATGAGGAGCCAGTGAAAGCTGCTTTACGTGTAATAAAAACTGGAAACATGCCGCATGTTGCTCCCACCAGCAGGTGAGTGGCTGAACCAACTGTGGCGCACCGTGCAAACAGACCACAGCTCAGCGTGGAAGGGGGTGAACTGCTGACACACACAGTACGAGAGGCGCGAGTCTCAGTCAGGCTGCCTGAAGGAAGCCAGACCAAACCAAAACCAAAACCAAACCAAACCCAGCCTGGTATCTACTGCAAGATTTCATCATAAAGGTCTATAAATACAAACTCACCTATTATGTCAGAGAGCAGATCTGTGGTTGGCCAAGTTGGGGGAGGTGAAGGAAGCTCACAAATTTGGGGGATGGTGGGTATGTCCATTTTATTGATTGTGATGGAATTGCAGATACGTACATATTAAAGTATATCAGATTGTACACTTTGAGTATGTTCAGGTTATAGTATGTCAATTATACTTTAATATAGCTGTCATAAAAAGTAATGTGTTAAGATTATTTCTTTTTAAGTAAAGAAACTGGTGAGATGAAGTTTCTCTGCTGTGTGATTAAAATTCTACATCCTCCTGCCCTCACTTAGCCAGTCAGCCCTGGGGGAAGTAAGGGGTGGGAGGTGCGAAGGATGCTGGGCCACACACTGTCTCTGGCCCAGCCCTGGAAGTTCTGTGTTGTCCCTTCCCGTCCATCCCACACTCACCTCTTCTCCCTCATACTCCGACTGCCCAAACTTCAGCCGCAGACTCTCTTCAAACTCCTCATCTGTCCAGTAAAAGAGGACCTCTGCTCCCTCTGTGGCCACCAAGACGCACTTCATCTGCCAGGGAGAAGCAAGGTCAAGGTTGCCACCCAGCCCCCATGTCCTTAAGCTTGGCCTGAGTGATGAAGAGGATCATAACCCCAGCAAACATCTGCTGAGCCCTTACTGTGTACCAGGCACCATGGCCGGGGCCTCCTGCTGTTCTTTCTTCACACCCTCGCAACCACCTGATAAAACAGAAACCTTCAGTTCCTTCCGTTTTATAGAGCACCATGTGGCACAGCTTCAAGTGGCAGAGATGGGATCCTGTCTGATGCCACGGCTGGGGCTCCTTCCTGTGCCTTCTGACCCCTGGGCCTACCGGGACCAATCGTGAGGAAGGACCCAGCTCTCGATCTGGACACGAGGTCACTGCACAGGGAGGCAGGCAGCCCCCGGGCTCACCGCAGAGCCTGTGCTGGAACGGAGGGCGGCTGCTGAACCTCCCTCTGGGCAGTCCAGAGGTGTGTTTCTCCTCCAACCACAAAACAGCCACAAAAGGCGAACTTCGAAGCCCATCAGGACTGGATTCAGCACTACAGGAATTTCATTCACATGTTCTTGCTCTGGGGGGAAACAGAGGCTGCCTGACCTTGTCCACGTTCATTCTCACACCTGCTTAGCTGCTGAGTCCGCAGCCACATCCTCCAGTATCTCTGGCCCTTTTGAACCTCCTTCCCCACCACCCACACGTGTGCCCTCTGTGCCACACATCTTAAGGCTTATTTATATAAAGTGTTTTCTTATTCACCAGCTGGTAGAGTCTTAATTCAGAGCTCCCTGCACCATGTCTTGGCCCCCTGCGTGCAGCAAGACGTCAAGCCTTTCAACCCCAGAGAAGCCTACCCAAGCCTGGTAGGGCCAGAGCTCTCAGGCTGGTGGGTGCAGCTCGGAACCCCAGAGAGGAACTTCACACCTTCTCGTGTACCTCAGTGTGCCACACGGACATGATCACGTTGCACGTGTGCTAAGACATGACACGGATTAGGAAGGAAGCTCTGAGTCTTCCATGAGTGGAGGTCCAGCTTCCTTAATAGGATAATAGCATTTCAGGGTCTCAGACTCTTACTCTATTTAGGATCCCCTATCTGAGCAGCTTAGTGGTACTTACTGAATTCCCTCCAAATTTCCAGTTGGTTTATCAACTCTAACACAGAGCACCTGGCCTCAAGGTGTCTCCAGCCCATCCCTGCGGAATTGCTAAGCACCAGGCAGGGACTGCGAGAACACCGAGTGTGAAGAGGTTGCTGGATGAGGACAGCTGGACCTGGAAGAGGTGCCGGGACTCCCGGGCCAGCCTGATGTGGGGTTGGGGTATGGTGTGCTATGGAATGAAGGCTGTGGTCCACAGCCGAGAGCCCCTGTAGGCTGGTAAGGCTGTGGGAAAGGCATGCTGGCAATGGATGGGTGAGGTCAGGTTATGGAGGCAGGTCACCTGGTGTGGGGTAATGAGGGCCCACTCCTTGGTGGAGGCCAGGAGAAGTGTAGCCTAGAGACACAGCAGACCCTGATGACTGCCTGCATGCAAGGGAGGACGGAGAGAGTAGGCAAAGGTGACGTCAGGGGCTGGGGAGAGGGCTCTGCGGAGCCTGGGGGAGCTCAGTCACTGCCTGCCTCGCTCTGTCCACCTCCCATAGCCTCAGAGTGGGTGCTGCCTGCCTCCGGCCGCCCCAGGTATGGCAGAATTATCTACCTTGGTAAGGAGCACAGCAGAGCTTCCAGTCAGCCAGAGGTTCAGAAAGGGCTGCAGTGGACAGACTCTGTGACCAGCTCATGCAGAGCAGCATAACGTTCCGGGCCCTGTAAATGCTTAAAACAGAGGGGTCATGAGGGCAAGCAGTTCTGACTGTTCTTGTTCCTGGGAGTGGACAAGGTGGTGAAGGACTGTGTGGGCACAGCTCTGGCTCTGAGGCAGTCTGCTCAGAACATTTTCCCCACAGCCAGGGGTCTGAGTGCCCTGTACCCCTCCACCCCTACCCTTAAAAATTAAAACAGGACATAGCAGGTGCCCCACAAACATTAATTCCCACCTACTGTTTCCTTCCAAGCACTCTCATTTCACTGTGGATCATGCAGAGCCATGGTGTGGTCAGCAAACCCACGCTAGTCCCAGGAAAAAGGAAGCTGACACCTGGGTCTAGTTTTGGCTTTGCCAAGGCCCTGAAACCTCCTTGAGCCTCAGACTCCGCTGTGAAAGGGAGAAATCTCTTGCTGCACTTCCCTATGAGGTTACAGTGAGAGTCAGGGAGTCACCTGGCAGGAGGGCCCTTACAAAGAGGTGTGTGTGGGGAGGGTGTCTTTACTCTTATTTCCCAGGTGCCCTTCATCAAACAACAGGATGAACTAAACTGGTTGTAGATCATTCACATTTTGATGATAAAAGGCACGAGTAATATAAAGCTTTAGCTTAATTAGGATGAGGCAAGAAAAGGCTTTTAGAGGCTCAGCATTTTTTTTTTTTTGCAACAGAACTGAGACTTGCTACATCACCGGCATGACTGGGCTTAATGCCACATTCCCAGGAAAACGGGCATGCTTCTTAGTGAACATTAGGTTCTACTTTTGTTATTCCAAAAGGCTGATAAGAGGCCCCCACCGGTGTCATTCCCTGTTCTCTCTATCCTGCGCTCAGGAGGGAACACAGGACTCAGTGGAGCTCCAGCCCGCGCCCCAACCCCCGGAGCCCGTTTTCACCCTCCAGCCCAGCAAACCGCCTGCCAGCATGGGTCTGGGCACGGCCTTGCCCCCGCTGGGCTGGAGGGCCAGGAGGGAGAGCCCGCGGGGCGCAATGGGCACCCGCCGCCGCGGGGCTCCCGACCCGCAGCCTTCCATTTGCCCCGCACTCTCCAGTTTAGACAGCAGTTTCACCCCCAAATCCCCTCGCACCTCACAGCTACCCTGGGAAGAAGGCCGGGCTGGTGGAACCCGTCCCACTCCGTAGCTGCAGAAACTTTGGCTCCGAGAAGTGAAGCGACTGGCTCTCGGCCACGCGGGCGGGCGGGTGGGTGAGGCTGGGATGGGGCCCGCTCCCCTCTTCCGGGGGGCCGCGCGGTCCCGAGGCAGGTCCGCCGCCCACGGAGGGGGGCAGCCGAGGGCCGCGCCGGGACAGTCGGAGGGGCCCCCACAAGAGAGAGCGCCGCTCAGCCGGTCCCGCCCCGGGCGCGCTTCCGGGTGGGACCACGTGACCCCCCACGTGCCCGCCTGCCCGGCGTCTCCGTGGGCGGGGCAGTTGGCTCGGGTGGGCTGCTCGCCCTGGGAGCTCTGGCCCCTGTCCACCCTGGGCACCTTCCCGTGGTCGCTGAGCAGGGCGCCGAGGCTCAAAGGATTGGGGGCCTCGCCCACGCCCTCAGTGCCGCGTCCCGCACTGTGCTCAGCCCTTCCCCTGCCTCAGTCCGAGCGATGCCCCATTGAGGCACCAGGAACGTCCCCATTTAGCTGCATTTCACAGAAGCGGAAATTGAGGCCTAAAGATTACAACTTGCTGAGGGGCCCAGTTTGGGTGAGAAGCCAGGTCCCCTGGCTCCAGGCTGGTCCCTTCCCACTGACTGGCTCTACTTCTGGGCAAGAGCCGCTGGTTTCCCGTGCCTCCTGGGGAGGAGACAGCCTGCAGGAGGGCCCAGCTGCCCCCACAGTGCCAACCCCGGAATTTCTTAGTCCACTGCGGGGAGGGATTTCACATTAGGGGCTTTGTTTTGAACCCCAGTTCGCAAGGTTTTCTTAAATTGTGTGTGTACTTATAGTGGCTGAAGGTGGGGAGAGCTGATGAAGGTTATGGAAGGGACTACACCACCAAGTCACCCTCAGTGTCCTGGAGTCTCCCAGGAGCTTTGAGCGCAGCCCATTCGGGGATGCCTCTGAGGGTCTGTGTAGGATACACAGATAGAGCACACCCCATCTCCCCCTCCCGCCGAAGGCAGGGCCAAGAATTAATGCCTCCTCCCCTTCCTCCATTCACTGCCCATCCCTGGCAGCCCACCTTAGGGCCGGGACTCCCCATCTGCAGCACAGAGCCCCATCGCGGGCATCTGTCTCCTGTCCGTAGTTGAGGTCTTCGGGCTGTGCACTCTTTGTTTTGTTATTTCCACTCACCATGTTTCTCTTTTGTGTCCAACTCTTCATAAGCATGAATTTCAGTGATAGAATAAATTTCATCAAGTGGATATGCTGCTATTTATTCTCCGCCCCCCTCCCGCTAGTCCATTTCCCTTCTGCTTTGTATGAGGGCTCCAATTTCTCTACAGTTTCGCCAAAGCTTGTTGTTGTTTTTAAATTAGCCATCCTCGTGGGTGTGAAGTGGTATCTCATGATTTTTATTTGTATTTCTCTAATGACTAATGACATTCAGCATCTATTCATGTGCATTGCAGCAATTTATATGTCTTCTTTGGAAAAATGTCTATTCAGATCCATTGCTCATTTTAAAATTAGGTTAATTCTCTTTATTATTAGTTGTAAGAGTTCTTTATATATTCTGGATACAAGTCCTTTATTTGATATATGATTTGCAAAATTTTTCTCCCATTATGTGTTCTTTTTTTTAAATCTTTATTGTTGAAAGTATTACATATGTACCCTTATTTCCCCCATTGACCTCTTCTAACCTGCCCCCACCACCCACCCCAGGCCTTCACCACCCTATTGTCTCTGTCCATGGGCTATGAATATATGCATACAAGTTCTTTGGTTGATCTCTTCCCACCCACTCACCTACCCCCACCTTCCCTCTGAGATTCTTCAGTCTGTTCCATGCTTCTATGTCTCTGGATCTATTTTGTTCATAAGTTTATTTTGTTCATTAGATTTCACATATGAGTGAGATTATGTGATACTTGTCTTTCTCTGACTGGCTTATTTCGCTTAGCACAGTGGTCGGCAAACTCATTAGTCAGCAGAGCCAAATATCAACAGTACAATGATTGAAATTTCTTTTGAGAGCCAAAGTTTTTAAACTTAAACTTCTAATGTCACTTCTTCAAAATAGACTCACCCAGGCCGTGGTATTTTGGGGAAGAGCCACACTCAAGGGGCCAAAGAGCCACATGTGGCTCGTGAGCCGCAGTTTGCTGACCACTGGCTTAGCATGATACTCTTCAGGTCTCTCCATGCTATCTCAAAGGGTAAGAGATCCTTCTTTTTTATTGCTGCATAGTATTCCATGGTATATATGAACCACAGCTTTTTTATCCACTCATCTACTGATGGGCACTTGGGCTGTTTCCAGATTTTAGCTATTGTAAATTGTGCTGCTATGAGCATAGGGGTGCATAAATTCTTTCTGATTGGTATTTTGGGGTTTCTTAGGATATATTCCTAGGAGTGGGGTCAAATGGCAGTTCCATATTTAATTTTTTGAGGAAACTCCATACTGTTTTCCATAATGGGTGCACCAGTTTGCATTCCCATCCGCCATGTACTAGGATTCCCTTTTGTCCACATCCTCGCCAACACTTGT
This sequence comes from Plecotus auritus, assembly GCF_963455305.1. Lineage (NCBI taxonomy): Eukaryota > Metazoa > Chordata > Mammalia > Chiroptera > Vespertilionidae > Plecotus > Plecotus auritus. The sequence continues at coordinate 21,533,029 of NC_137783.1, read as the reverse complement.
CATTTGTTGATTTGTTGATGGTAGCAATTCTGACAGATGTGAGGTGCTACCTCATTGTTGTTTCAATTTGCATCTCTTTGATGATCAGTGACTGAGCATTTTTTCATGTCTCTTGGCCATCTGTACGTCCACTTTGGAGAAGTGTCTATTTAATCCTTTGTATTAATTTTTAATTGAGTTGTTTGTCTTCCTTTTGTTAAGTTGTATGAGTTCCTTATATATTTTGGATATTAACCCTTTATCAGATGTGTCATTGCCAAATATGTTCTCCTTTTTCATTTTGTTGATTGTTTCTTTTGCTTTGCAGGAGCTTTTTATTTTAATATAGTCCCATTTGTTTATTTTCTCCTTAGTTTCCTTTGCCTTAGGAGATGTATCCGCACACATATTGCTATGAGAGATGTTTGAGATTTTGCTGCCTAGATTTCTTCTAGGATTTTTATGGTTTCACAACTTACATTTAAGTCTTTTATCCATTTTGAATTTATTCTTATATATGGTATAAGTTGACGGTCTAATTTCATTTTTTTGCATGTGTCTGTCCAATTTCCCCAACATCATTTATTAAAGAGACTGCCTTGATCCCATTGTATGCTCTTGCCTCCTTTGTCAAATATTGAGCGTAATGGCTTGGGTCGATTTATGGGGTCTCTGTTCTATTCCATTGATCTATATTCTTGTTCTTGTGCCAGTACCAGGCTGTTTTGATTACAGTGGGTTTGTAGTATAACTTGATATCTGGTATTATGATCCCTCCAACTTTGTTCTTCTTTTTCAAGATTGCTGCGGCTATTTGGGGTCTTTTTTGGTTCCATATAAATTTTTGGAGTATTTGTTCTAGATCTGTGAACCATTATGTGTTTTGTCTTTTTACTTATCACTCGTAGCACAAATGTTTTCAATTTTTATGTAATCCAATTTATCTATTTGTAATTATGTGCAGGTTTTTGTGTCAACGTAAGTTTTTATTTCACTTGGATAAACACCTAGGAGTGGGATGACGGGACTGTATGTAAAGTGTATGTTTAAGTTTATATTAAGCTGTTGAACTGTTTTCCAAAGTGCATGCACCATTTTATATTCCCTCTACAATATTGAGAGTTTTAGTTGCTTTGTAATTTCCTTAGCATTTGATAATGCCTTTTTCTAACTTTAGCCATTCTAGTAGGTATGTAGTTTTTATGTATGTATCTCATTGTGGTTTTAATTTCCATTTTCATAATGACAGATGATGTTGAACTTCTTTTCATGTGCTTATATGCCATCTATATCTCTTCTATATAGATACTTTGGTAAAGTATGCAAATCATTTGCTCATTTTTAAAATTTGATTGTCTTGCTTCTTATTAATTATACGATTTCTTTATATATTTGGATACAAATCCTTTAACAGGTATCTATTTTGCACTTTTTTCAGTCTATGTTTTTGTTTTTTCACTTTCTTCACAGGGACTTTCAAAGAATAGAAACCTTTGTGCTTTTTTTGTGTACTGTCTAAAAAATCGTTGCTTACAAATGACAAGTGCTGGCGAGGATGCGGAGAAAAAGGAACCCTCGTGCACTGCTGGTGGGAATGCAGACTGGTGCAGCCACTGTGAAGAACAGTATGGAGTTTCCTCAAAAAACTAAAAATGGAACTCCCATTTGACCCAGTGATCCCACTTCTAGGAATATATCCCAAGAAACTAGAAACATGAATCAGAAAGGATATATGCACCCCTATGTTCATAGCAGCACAATTCACCATAGCTAAGATTTGGAAACAGCCTAAGTGCCCATCAGCAGATGAGTGGATTAAAAAACTGTGGTACATCTACACAATGGAATACTATGCTGTGGTAAAAAAAGGAGTTCTTACCATTTGCAACAACATGGATGGAGATGGAGAGCATTATGCTAAGTGAAATAAGCCAGGCAGAGAAAGATAAATATCACATGATCTCACTCATTTGTGGAATATAATGAACAACATAAACTGATGAACAAAAATAGATCCAGAGTCAGAGAAACATCAATCAGAACATCAAACCTCAGGGAAGGTAGGGGGCAGTGGGGGTAAGGGGGAGAGATCAACCAAAGGACTTACATGCATGCATATAAACCTAATCAATGGACACAGACAACAGGGGGGTGGGGCATGAATGGGAGGTGGGGGGTAATGGGGGAATAAGGACACATATGTAATACCTTAATTAATAAAGAAATTTTTAAAAAAATAAATAAATAATGAAAAATTGTTGCTTAAGCCAGGGTCACTAAGAGTTTCTCCTGTGTTTTCTTCTAGAAGTTTTATAATTTTAGGTTTTACCTTTATGTCTATGATCCATTTCAAGTTGATTTTTGTAGATAGTATGAGAGAAGGGTTCATTGTTTTGCACATAAATATCAAATTTTTCTAGTTCCATTTGTTGAACAAATATCCTTTCTTCACTGAATTATTTTGACACATTTATCTCAAATCAGTTGTCCATATATGCATGAATCTATTTCTGGAGTGTCTATTCTGTTCATTAAATTTGTAAGGATTCAGGTCACATTAAGGATTTTATTGATTTTTCTCAATAGCTTTTGGTTTCATCAATTTTCATTTCCCTAATTTCTGTACTGATATTTACTATTTCCTTTCTTCTGTTTACTTTGGATTTAATTTGCTTTTCTTTTTAAATAATTTCTTAAGCTAGAAACTGACCTGATTTGAGATCTTTTGTCTTTTCTAACAATGAAGTTTACTGCTATAAAATTCTCTCAAGGTTCTGCTTTATTAGCACCTACAATTTTTGATATATTTTAATTTTTAATTAGTTCAAAATACTTTATTTTTTGACCCATGGGTTATTTAGAAATGTATTATTAATTTCCGAGTATTTAGAGGTTTTCAGGATATCAATAGATTTCTATTTCAAGTCCATCTGGTCAGAGAATATGCTTTGTATGACTTGAATCCTTTTACATTTACGGATGGCCTAGGATATGCTCTATCTTGGAGATGCCCATAGCAATCTTAGAGGTTAAGTGCCAAAGATGGCAGAGAACTCACCGCAGTCTGGATCCCTAAAGGACTACATGGAACAGAACCGCTGCCCACTTTAGTCCCATTACCACCAACTGAATTTTACATGATCTATGAGCAAGAAATAAACTTCAATTGTGTTAAGCCATTGAGTCTAAGGCAGGGGTGGGCAAACTTTTTGACTCGAGGGCCACAATGGGTTCTTAAACTGGAACGGAGGGCCGGAACAAAAGCATGGATGGAGTGTTTGTGTGAACTAATATAAATTCAAAGTAAAGGCGCGGAGGGGAGAGCAAGAGAACCGGATAGAACAGCCGGATCTGGCCCGTGGGCCGTAGTTTGCCCACGGCTGGAAGGCTTACCTGTTATTGCAGCTATTAGTTAATTTATGAGAGACAATGACATCTAACTTGAATAGTACAATTTAATTTCCATTTAGACTACTTGAAGCAAGCTTGTGGGGGAGAGGGGAGAAGGGTAGGTCAGCACACCATGAAATCAAAGATCCCCAGCATGTGTTAGTTCATCAGGCAATCAGTCTTAAGATCAAGGACAACAGTGACTTCCCTTTCCCCACAGAACACCCTGAGAACAGAAAGTTCGAGTATTCACATTTTATTACTTACAAAACATTACCTCAATATATAAACTACCTCATGAACCCAAGCCTCTGCAATCATCAGGTTCATATAAACCTTAATATATTCTGTTTTCTGGAAGAAAATATTAACACCTGTTAAAAGCCCCTGCACAGAGAAGAAACTTTCCCTGGGAGGTGTTCCTGCACTCATTTTGCCAACTTCCAGATCAATAGAACTAAGGTTTCTTTTTGCTTCTTCCAAAAATATAATTTATTACATAACATTTACAACTTAAAAAAGAATCCTAGAAGATTTTTATGAATAATAATTAGAAGAGTAATGTTAGTGATGTCTCTGCTGGGTGCATGAGACAGTGGGATTTACTCACGAGCTGGTCATTTGGGACTTGTCAGCTCCTCCCCAATGCTCCCAGAGCTCCCAGGGGCTGCGCTGGTGTTTGGAAGGAAGTGGGTGCCAAAGCGTTTGATTTGCTCTCTTTTGGTATTTTGGCTTTCTTGTTTTAGAGTGATATTTATGAATACTACCCATAGGACAATGATTAATGGGCTTTTTATTTAGTTTGGGAAGAAGAAGAGAAATTTCCAAACCTCTGGGTGGTGGACGGAGAAGGAGCGGGGCTAGTAGAGGCAGCATGCGTGGGTGCTAACTGGCTCTGCCACTTACCTTCAAGACTTAGAATATCAAGACTCCTCACTTGTGGTGGGTAGTGGTGGTGGGAGTGGCCTTTTAAGTTATTCTATGGAGGGGAGCAGACCAGGAGGGCCACTGGTGAGCAGACCAGGAGGGCCACTGGTGGGCCAAGATGAGCCTGGATTCAAAATTCTATAGCCAAGGCTGGTCATAGCCCGACTCACTACTCATCAGAGTTGTTAGCTGGCTACCCCAAGCCCGAGATCAACTGTCGTGGGTGAAGGCACTACTAGAGTTGTCTGTAGACACACACAGGATGTTAAGAAAGCTAGCTGTGGGCATAAGAGAGATGAGAAAAAGTTGGCCATAACCAGTCCCATAAGAGAGAAAGGAAGTACAATGCAATGAGAGTAGGCCTTGGGATCCAACAGATCCGGGTTCAAGTCCCAGTCCTACCCTCTACTTATCTAGATGGCCTTGGATGGATTACTTCTCTGGTCCTCCCCAAATACTCACTGCCCAGCACTGGGATAGAAAGGCAGTTACAGGAGCCTTTGTGTTCTTGTTAGTGGAAGTGATTGAGAGGGAGTGATTGTAATGTTCTAGTTGTTTGGGCCTTATAATGACTGCTTCTCTTTGAGAACCCTTACTGTCTTATTTTTAATTCTGGTTCATCTTATGAAAAGATTGCAAACATTTCTACAACCAAAACTGAATTCCCTCTCAGTATAGCAGATTTCCCTGGGCTCCGTGTTGAGGACAGAGTGGCTGGCAGAGGTGAGGCTGTGGGACTGGAGAGTAAGTTAGTAGAAGTGAGCAACTGGCAATGTCCAGGCTGGGGCAGTGGTGTGAGGTTGGGAAGAAGGGGAAGCAGAGGAAGCCATGCTCCATAAATGTTTATGCACTTTCTTCCCTTGCCTTTTCCAAGCCATATCTCTATTATTTTTGGTTGCTCTATTGATATTTCAAATGTTTAAAGTTCTTCCTTGTTACAACATTTTTATCCACCTGGTTGGCCTTTGCTTCTGCAGAGATTAAACATTGACCTTTTGTTTTCAGAAATAAAGCTCTGAGTGGATTCCCAAGGTGAATTGTACAGCTGCATCCATCCCAAACACATGGGCCTGGAGTGCAGGGTCCTCCCACTGCCTCACCCCAGGAGGCTGCAGAGCTGGGGGGCAGGCGGGAAGGTGGGCCCGCAGGGCAGTCGGCGGGGGGCGGGGGGGGGGTGCTCTCAGGCAGATTCTACCACCAACCTCTGACCTGCCAGAGCTGCAGGGCTTCGCCCACCTGCCTGGGGAGAGGCTGTGGCTGCAAAGGGAAAGTGGGCCTCAGAATTGTGGCTCTGGGAGTCCCAGGCCTGTGCCTCACTGTTGCCCAGTCTGGTATTTTCAAGCTTTTCTCCATTTGGAGATAATGCCAACATCCCGCAGCTGCAGCGTTTTCAGGGCACTAGAGGAACTGGGGCACTCTCTCCAAATAACAATGAGAATTTGTTTTGAGCCTTTGCGATAAGAAAGGAGAAAGAAAATCATTCCTAGAGGCAGAAGGAGCATAAAATCATCTCTACAAGACAGACTTTTCATTACCTATTATCAGGCTTTCAAATAAGCACTCTGGAAGCCCATTCTTTGGTTTAAAATAAATGGTTCTTAAGTCTTAGGTTATCTCAGCCATGTCTTGTTTTAGGAGGAAATATCTGATCGGGGAGGCTGGTGGGTGAGCTCTTTTATCGCGGGGCCCAGCCTGGCAAGCTGCTCAATGATGTGGATGGTGGTGCTGAATTCTGCCACAGGCTGTCTTTTGTGGGAAGTGTGATAGGGTAATTCATTAGAAGGAGGCGTCCCCCCCTGATTTAGTCATCACCCCCACACTGAAATGAAAAATCCAGGATAGATGCGGTGTTTTAAAATCTCTATGGGATGTGATCTTATATTGAGTTTCTTGGTTTTCTTTGAACAATGCAAATACTTCTTCCGTGATTCAGATGCAAAGTTAGAAATGGAGGACTCCAGAAATAAATCTCAGTGATCCTCTCTCTCTTTTAATTAACTAGAAAAGCAAAACCTCTTAGGAGCCACATTAAATACACAGAGAAAGACAGAAGAAGCAGGAACTGTCTATATCCCCCACATGTAGAGGCTAAGTGAAGAATCAGCACGTATAGAAGCGCACTCAATGGAGCTTTGGGGGTCCTAGCTGGGCTGAATTAACAGGACCTAGAAGAGGTGTGAAGGGGTGAGTCTGTGAACTGGGCAGCCACTGAGCTTGGTGGTTAAATGAGCAAACTCTTGATTATTCTGAGCTCAGCAAACCATTGCCCTGGGTGATCTGGGAAAGCTCTGGACCCTATGCATGACTTGCAGGAAAAACAGGGGCTACTGTGTCTGTAAAGCAAACTAGCCCAGGGCCTGCCTGCAGGGACCTCAGATAGCTCTGGTTGTTATCAGGGGCCCTGCCGCTCTGTCTGCACCCGGGTGTACAGAAGGGAATCTGAGATCTGCACAAAATTCTAAGTTTGGGGAAACAACCGTTTGGTCTCTCATTTCTCTTTTTCGCTCTCTCCCTCACTTGGGGCTGTCTGTCACTTCTTTCCCCTCCTTTCTCTCTCCATGCTCTCAGAGCTGAAGCTTCAGGGGGAGGTACCTGTTTCCAGAGAAGAGGGGCCCTCTGAGTTACCCCAAGGCTGCATGTCAGGGTCCAGCCTTTCTCTCCCCAGCGGCTTCTAGGCTGAGCTACCCGCTGACTGGGCCCAGCTCATTCCTGTCTCCCTTCTTGTTGCACCTCCTGTGTGCTGTTCCTTCTGTACCTAATAATAAGCCTGTCAAAACCACACCCACTCTTCCTTACACAGAAAATGAGCCTGTCAGCTTCCCTCTCCCAACTCCCAGTTCTTCCAGCTGAGAACCCTCCACCCCTCTCCAGGTTCATCCTCCTCCTGACTCTCACCTACCGCTCACGCTGCAGACTTGGCCCTCGTCCTTACTTAACTCCTTGGCATCTTGGGCAGTTTCCCTGGCTGCTGGCCTCAGCGACCCTGCTTCTCCCCTCCATTCCTAGCCTTTCACAGTTCACTCCCCTACTTGGAACCCTGTGACATTGACAAATATCTCCTCCTTTTAAAAGAGCATCATTCATGTCATTTATCCTGAGATAGAAAATCACATCCACAGAAAAGGAAGTAATTTCAGCCGCGGATTGTTTGCAAAGACCCCACAGCCCCGACAGAAGGTCCTCATGATGAACTTCAACTCGTTCCACTTGCTCCTGTCCATCTGGGAGCTTCCCACCGACCGTCCCGGTTTCCCCATCGGTCTGCTCTGGATCCCGCCTTCCCGGGAATGGCTAACCGAAAGCTGTATTCATGGCTCAGATAGCTCGTCTGGGACAAGAGGGACCTAGTGACCAGGTTGGATTTCTGCCTAGCAAATGCACTGAGAGGCACACAGCTACTAACGAAGAGGCAGGGAGATTAGATTCAGTGGTATCTTATGGCGAGAACCTTTGATTCACACCTCTTTTTTTTATTTTTAATAGTTTGGTCAACCAAACCATTAAGGGCTTATCCTTAGTAAATATTCTTTAGAATTTGAGGCACGTCTAATCATTTGCTTTGTTCATTTGCTGTTGTTGTTGTTGTGTGTGTGTGTATGTGTGTATGTGTGTGAGGGTGTACATGTGTGGTGGTGGTTTGGTGTGTGTGTGTGTGAGGGTGTATAGTACATGTGGTTGTGGTTTGGTGTGCATGTGTGTGAGGGTGTACATGTGTGGTGGTGGTGGTTTGGTGTGTGGGTGTGTGTGTGTGTGGACATGTGTGGCGGTAGTGAGCTGTGTGTGTATTCATGTGTGTGTGTGTGTGTGGACATGTGTGGTGGTGGTGGTGTGGTGTTTGTGTGTGTGTGTGGACATGTGTGGTGGTGGTGTGGTGTATGTGTGTGTGCGTGTGGACATGTGTGGTGGTGGTGTGTGTGTGTGTGGACATGTGTGGTGGTGGTGGTGTGGTGTTTGTGTGTGTGTGTGGACATGTGTGGTGGTGGTGTGTGTGTGTGGACATGTGTGGTGGTGGTGTGGTGTGTGTGTGTGTGTGGACATGTGTGGTGGTGGTGTGTGTGTGTGTGGACATGTGTGGTGGTGGTGTGGTGTGTGTGGACATGTGTGGTGGTGGTGTGTGTGTGTGTGTGTGTACATGTGTGGTGGTGTGTGTGTGTGTGGACATGTGTGGTGGTGGTGTGTGTGTGTGGACATGTGTGGTGGTGGTGTGGTGTACTTTCTCTTTGTACTGAAACTCTCCCTCACAGCCACATGACGGATGATGATTGCTTTTCGTGGTGCCTAATACATTGCTCTCCACTCAATGAATATTGTTACCCGACTCCCATTCCAACCCTGGAGGAATCTGGATTCACAGAGGAATAGAGCCTTCTTATAAAATCTGGAGTATGATCGCAATTTTACTTTTGAAGCACTGGCTTCCCAGAGGAATAGCCAGTGATTGATGCCACTGTCAGAAACCCAGATGCACACGCTCATACATCAGCCGGGAAATGACACAAAGAGCTCACCCATCAGCCAGGGCTGACTCACCCACTTGCTCCCCTCTGGGAAGAGAGCTCATAGGAAACCCAGTGCAACAGCAGGGAGCAGACAGAGAAAAGGCGTGTGCCGGTGGCATGGCGTGCTTTCTCTTTGTGCTGAGACTTCGAAGAGGATAGGGCTCTCAAGACCCAGCAGGCTTTTTCCTTGCTCTTCTTCTTCTGAGGGCAGCAGCCCAGGCTGAGCCATACAGTAACACTGCTGTGTGACCAGGACCTGGGCAGTTGTTTCATTTGTCCTGGGAGTGTGCTTCAGCTCGGTTTCATGGTACACATACAAGGATACATACAGCTCTACACACATAACTTCAGCCTTATAAAGGTACAGGTGATGTCCACATTTCCGTTGGGGTGGATGTGACCTACCTAGGCTAAGCTTGTACTACCTTGAGAGAGCAAGTCTATGTCAATTCCAGCAGGATGGGGCAGCAGAGACTGGTTTGTTGCTAAGAAGATGTCTGGAAAGTAAGGATACTATTAGGGCGGGAAGGTGGAAAGCAGTCCAGCAGGCCTGCTGGCATTTCATGAATGTGAGGGTGGCTTATCGGTAGCGGCAGGCCAAAGCGTTGACATTCTTTACCACATAAAAGCCCATGGTGACTGGAGGGATGACCAATGTCCGGCCGGCCCGTAGGGGGCGGGGCTTCAACTCTGGGAGGGTCCCATCGTCCACCATCACTAAGGGCTGCCCATTCAGCTGCACTGACCTGTGGAGAAGAGAAACAGCACGGAACTCAATAATGCATTATAAGGGGGCCATCCCCACGAAGCCTGGGCAGCCCCAGACTGCTGCCTGTCTGTCTGATACATGCACAGCTATCACTTACTGACCTGCTGTGCCCAGGCTTTCACCTAGGGGCCTTATTTTATTAACACATTCAAACATCAGCAACACTCTGAGAAAGGAACTGTCATTATTCCCTTTCTACCTGCAGTGGTTAAGTGACTTGCCCAAGATCATACAACTTGTAGGTCTGGGAGCCAGGATTTGAATACAGGATGTCTAGTAGTTCCACAGACACATCCTTTAGACCAGTGGTCGCCAACCTTTCAGACCTCACGGACCACCAGTGGTTCACGGGCCACCAGTTGGTGACTGCTGATTTAGACAAGGACAAGTCTCTGAGATGCAGAAGTTGAAAAGTGTCTCTCTCAATAAAATACACACACACACACACACACACACACACATATATACATATATATATAGAAAGAGAGAGAGAGAGAGAGAGAGAGAGAGAGAGAGAGGGGTACAGAGAGAGAAAAACACCAATGTGAGAGAGAAACGTCTACCAGGGATCGAACCTGAAATATGTGCCCTGACCAGGAGTTGAACCGGCAACCTTTCAGTGCACAAGATGATGCTCAACCAACTGAGCCACACTGACCAGGGCTCATGCTTATATTTTAAAAAATCATAATAGCACTTTAGTTAGACCTGTGGACTGATGCACAGGCTTAAAATGATTTCAGAAATCTTCTATTTAACTAGAATTTTTCATTAATTTGATAGCTTAGAGAACTGACATCATATAATGTGTATAGGGTTCTGAAGAAGGGCAGAGACATAGCTAACAATTCCCCTTTTTCTATTTTAAGAATGAGTTTTCATATCTAACATTTAATAGATGTTTTCATTTTTAGCAATACAATGAAGTATAAGGTGACAAAAGCAGGCATTTGTGATCAAATTCACCTGTCTTGCCTGCCTTTATTCTTCCTGTGCAGCAGCCATCTTCACGCTGAGAGGGGGCCACATGCATAGTGCACTTAGAGAGGAAAAGGGGAACAGATCACCCATTCTTGGCCTGCGGTACAGAATCCAGACAGCTTCCCAGCTGTTCCTGACTGGGGAGCAACTTGTACAGTCACATACCCAGGATGAAGCTCAGCTTTATGGGTCAGTAGAAAAGGCCAGAACCAGGGCATGAGCTGCAAATAAGGCTGTGAGTTACCCCCAGAAAACCAACAGTGATTAGTGATGACTGTTTCTGGGCCTTGTCCAGCCTGTGATAACATTGCAGTGATATCATCTGAGCAGTAAAGAGAATAAAGTGTTAGAAATTTGATACAAAGGCCTTTGTTTAGCGTTCCTTCTGTGCTGTGAATGATAGACAGGTTTGGAGAGAGATAATCAGACCCTGGCCCAATGGAGCAGTGAATTCCTGAGATAAGTGTGTTGTGAATTGCTCCCCGTGAAGAGTGAGGCAGAGAGGCAGCTCCAGGCCGTCCTGCAAGAGTAAGTTTGGGCCCAGTCCAGCTCTGACAGGCCAGAGGGTGCAGCCCCCCTCTTCTGGTTGGGATGGCTAAGGAATGAATGAGTGGGGAGGAGACTCTTGTATAGAGCCAGGCCTGCCTCTGGCAGGTGTGGGGGTGGGAACATCGAGGTCGGAAGATAGGAGTTGACCTCATCAAATATGCAAGGAGCTTTTTCTCCAAACCTGAGTGGTTCTCTCTGGTGAAGACAGTCTACTCACTGGTGTGGGAGGCAGGGTGAAGAGAGGTATTTCTGTTGCAAACAAAACAAAACAAAAACCCAGACAGGTCTTAGCGGTGTATTTTTATTATTTTGTTTCGGATGGTGTGTTCTGTCAAACACAAGTTCACTAATACTAATACATCTTTCCAAAGCATGCTCAAATGTATATCACCCCTCTACTTGAGAACCTTCAATGTCCCTCTTATATACAGAATTAGGTGCACGCTCTCCCCTTGAGGAATTAGCTATTGCCCTTTTAGATTCAGGTGACCCCAGATACTGACATCTTTCGCTTCTAGGCAACACAAAACCAAGTATGATAGGCAAGCCTTTTAATTCCTTTACTAATAACGAGTAGCTCTTCTGGAAGAGGCCCCATTCTGATTTCCCCATTCTGGTTGGTTAGAAAGCTAACTCGGAGTGGGTGGAATCAGGGAGCATGGTCAAGATCTGGACCATCTCTAAATTCAGGAGCCCGACTGCTAACCTGCAAGATGGCTATGGCAAATCTCTTAACCTCACTTACTGCACTTTCTGCATCTGTAAGAACGCTATACAGGCTGTAGTGCAATGAAATAAAAACATGAAAGTCCTCTGCAAGGATATGAGCCATGTAAGTGGGGAATGGTGCTTTTGTTAACCTTTTCATTGCCGTTATGAGTGATAAACTTTTTGGTCCTTACACTTGAGTGCTCTGTGGCGCTGACTAGTTTCAAGGCTCCCCGCTTAAAGCCTTCTCTTCCCTTGGCTCCCAGGTTCGTGCTCTGTCTCCGCCTCCCTCTCGGGATTCCTCCTTTGTTTCTTTTCCAGGGGGACTGTTCTCTTCTACCTGCTTCTCAGATGTTGGGGTTTCCGGTCTTTGTCCTTGGACCGCCTCTTTTTCCATACTGTGTACTTCCACTGAGTGCTATTACCCACACCCAGCACTTGGATTATTACCCACATGTCCATGCTTCCCAGGCCTGCATCTCTAGCCTAGATCCTTCCTACTCATGTATCTCCACTTAGCTGTCCCAAGGAGCTTCAAAGTCGCTATGTCTAAAGTAAATATCTTCTACTCAAACCCTGTTCTTTTCTCTGCCTTTTAAACTTTGTGTTGGTACCACTATTTGTCCAATTAGCTAAGCCAGAAAGCTGGGAGCCATCTGATATTTCTTCTCCAGTTCCTGTCTGTAGGGCCCCTAAGTCCAAGCAATTCAACCTTTTAATAGTTTTCACATCTGCTCCTTTCTCGCCATTTACTGCTATTCTTTTAGTTCAGACCCTCCCCACGCTTGCCACACTGACCTAGTAGTGCTCTGTTGCTGTCACTGCTTCAAGCTCTCCGGGAACTCCCCATCCCTTCACTTGAATATGGACACTGAAGCCTAGCTCCAGCTACCTCTCCAGTCTCAGAGCGTGCCGGTATCCTGACTGCAATGCTAACGCACTGTGGATCACAGACCTCTGGGTGCGTGGGGGGGAGGGGAGGGAGGGGGAGTTGGCAGTTACTGTAGGGATTTCATCAATATATGCATGAACAAAGATTGCTTTACAATGAGATAGTATTTCTTAAATGAAAATGTCAGATACTGTTGGGATTAAAATACACGAATTCATCTGAAAGTACAGTATATATTTCTGAAATGTGAATGCCAGTAGAAACGGTTGGGATTAATAAGACACAAGTTGATTTAAAACTGTAATAAAATTCCCAGTATGATTTTTTTGGGAGGATGAGGGCATCATGTGCTTTTCTTCAAATAAGAGTTCCTAAAAGAACAATGACTCTAATGTTGACATTACCAAGGAAGCCTCCTGCTTTCCAGAGGCCCACAGCCTTGCCTCAGCATGACCAAATGACTAAATGACTTGCAATTCAGCTTCTGGGTTGTTGCAAAGGAGCTCTCTGTTGGATTAACTGCTTGGGTAGTTGTAGGGCTTGCTCAGGTGTTGCTCCCTCTGGGGATCCTTCTCCAACCCCTGAGTTAGGAGCCCCACCTCTGGGCTCTCCTGTACCCAAACTTTACTATAACTACCTCACCGAACAGCAGTGATTTACTTGCTCTGTCTCTTACTGGACTGTGAATTTGCTGCAGAAAGGGACGATGTCTTTTGTCCTTAAATTCTTGGTGCCTAACAAGATGCAAGGCACAGAGTAGGGACAAAATATTTTCTGAACAAGTGAATGGATTTTTGAGTTTTTTTGTGTGTTTTTTTTTTTGCATTATTTCTGGTCTTGGGTTGAGTTTCTCCAGTTCTAAAGAGGCTCCCTGGAGGCTCCCTGAGTGTCTTTACAGATTTAATTAGCACGGTGATTTTCAGCCTTTTCATCTCGTGGCACACATAAACTGATAAAATTTTGCTGCACACCAAAAAATATATTTTTTGCCGATCTGACAAAAAATATAGGTATAATTTTGATTCATGCACACTGGATGGCTATTCTTGTGTTGGCTGTTGTCATTTTTTTATTTGACAATCTAAGGGAAAAGAGGTTAGTGTCCCTGACTAAATAGTCAGGAATTGCATGTTTTAAAACTTCTTGCCACACACCACTGTGTTGTGGCACACCAGTTGAAAACTGCTACATTAACATACCAATTGCTGGACAAGTCCTGAATTATCACTGATTCTCAGTCACTCACTAGCTAATCTCATCCCAACCTGAAACAAGGATCATTGCTAGTGTTTTTCAGCATCAAAAAAAGATCTATACTCTAGGACCATCTCTTAGCTAAGCCAACATGAATTAATTTTGTGAGACCTTGAGTCCTCCTATGTCTGTATCTACAAAGTCCCTTCATTATAAAGATGGCCTATGTGCTTACCGCCTTCATTCTATTTTTCCTGCTTACATTAAAAACATTTTTTATTCTGTTATCCAGTGACATCACATCATGCTAAATATTACAATGTTTCATTTGTATGCATTGAACAATTTGCAAATTTGTAAACACAATCAAGTTAAATATAAAAGTCACTGATTACTGAGCACGGTGTAAAAGGCACGGCACCATGATTTACTTGGACTGTTGCATTTAGTCCTTACAACTACCATCTGAGGCAGGTGTTAGCGTCCCTATAGTACAGATGAGGAAGGAAAAGCCTACCAGTTCTAAAACTCTCCTAAGTCACACAGCCAGTGAGTGGCAGGGCTGAGACTGCACTGCCCTTCACCATAGTCCTGTCTGCCCTTCCCTGTGATTGCTAAAGAGCCCCCTGAAGTGCTTAGGGCAAGCACTGTTATTATTACTGTAACTTTACTATTGAGATGAGGTCAGAGAGGTTAAGCGGCTGGACAAGGTCATATAGCTAATAGGTAGCTAAGCTAGGTCTCCACTTCAGGCTTCCTGACACCTCTTTCTACTATTTCATGTTCTCCAATTCCAGATGGCACTCACCAGGATCATGTTTCTTTCCTTACAAACCTTTCTTATCATATTTTCATCATATTCTGGGGCCTCCTTACTGCCTAGGACTTTTCAAACCAAACACTAAGTGATCCAGTCTATGTTGAACTATTTCTCTTAAATCCCTAGCTGTTGAGGCCATTTAAATTATCCAAATATTAGGACAACTGGGTTTTATCACCATCTGTTTTTACAAAGTCTGAGTTACTTTGCAATTCCTAAAGTTGTTTTCTTTATTTTGCATGCTATTTGAAATGGGATTCAGTGTCTCAATGTGGAGTCAAGTCCTCTGCTCCCCAAGTCTCTAAGGGAGCCTCTTGGCCTGGTCACCCTCCTTCCCCTCCCGCACCACCTGTCTACAATCTCTGCTCTTCATGTCTTCCCATGGTTCTTGCTAGCAGTGGATACTGAAGCAAACTTTTGACCATCCTGAGGTCTCAGAAGCAAGTCTGGTGAGAATGCCCTCTGACCATCTTGAAGGTAATTTGCTGGACTCTGGCCCAGCCTCAGGTGGACTTTGTAGGGGCACAGGCAAGGGAAGCCTGTGTATTATTGGGAACAGCCTTGAGACCTAGTGTCTGGTTCAGGCTGGCATATTTGGGGCCTTGAGTGGGAGATGAAAGGACTTAGAGGTCAGTTCTGCCTCAGTCACTTTGAGAAAGTGATTGGCCTTCTCTGAGGGTGGGTTTCTCAACCTGTAAGATGGACTGGATGAACTCTAACATTCCTTCAGGTTTGAACATTTATCAGGCAGGTGGCCCACAGCAAAAGAGGTAGCCTGAGGTAGAGTTTAATGTAAAATTCAGAGTGATCTTACACAAATAGAAATCTGATCATGACATTCACCTACCTAATTGTCCAGTGGCTCCCTGCTGATCTTAGAACATTGTCCAAAGTCATTACAAGATCCCATAGGCAAGCCTTCTACACATGCCTTCAGCCCCTTAGAGGCTCACTGTAGCTCCTACCCATTCCAGCTCCCCACCACCCACCACCAACTTCTCTTCTGTGCTGCAATTTCCCCAATCACAGCCTCTCAATCTCAGTGTTTTTGTATATGTTCCCTCTGCCTAAAACCTTCTCCATACTCTCTTCCCGCTTCCAGCTTCCTCTTCCTTGATAACTCCTATTTGTCCTTCAGGTCAGTGCCCCTCCAAAGTGCTCCTATTTTACCCAGGACTTCTTGCGTCTCAGCACTCATCACACAGAATTGGGACTGCTGACTGCTTGTTGGTCTCTCTACTAAACAGGAAGACCATGTTTCTGTCCTCTTCATCCTGCATGCTCCTGTCAACCAGCTCACAAAATAGATTTGTGATCAAAGGACTGGATATAAATATGCGGGTAGCAGAAAAGACTCTGGAATGGAAGCCAGAGACCGGAGTTTTAGTGCACACTTTGAGCATGACATGTGCAGGCCTAGGTATGTCACCAGTCCTCTCTGGTCTCAGCTTCTGGATTGTTAAATGATGAGGGAGAGGGAGGGAGGGAGGGTAAGGAGGGCAAGGGGTTGGGGGAGGAGAGAAAAGAGAATGAATAAGAGTCTGAGTGTGTGTGTGACTGAGTGGGTGTATGGGGGGCAGTTGGCAGGGGTATCAGCTCCCTTTGCTCCTCATTACCCGAACACCTCCTAGTTCTGACATGGTTCCATTGTGCTTCCCCATGGGCCACTAGAGGTCACTCTTGTTCTACACATCGGTGTCAGAGAGCATGTCAGGGCTTGGGCTCCCAGGAAGCCAGAGAGAGTCAGCCTGTCCCCACAGACAGCCCTCAGTCCCAGGAAGGCCAGGAGGTGAGCCCTGCGCTTGGTCTCCAGAGGAACAAACCACAGGATCAATCAAATCCCAACAAAACTTCGTGGCGGGCCACTTGAAAATGGGGCTAAAATTAAGGAAACTTGCAAGCCGGACTGAGACTCCTGCCTGGGGTGCGGAATTCCAGGCCAGTGTGTGGAGAGCGGGTCTGCGCAGGTGCGAGGCTGGCCGATGCCTGTGCAACTCTGCGCCAGGCTCTCAGGTCCCCAGTCCCAGGCGCCCCCTCACACTCGCCAGCTCGCACCTGTGTGTTTTACAGGCCCCAGGCCGAGTTGCCCTCTCGAGGCCTCCTGGCTGAGTTAGAAAGCTGGTATGCGCAGCTGCCCTGCACTTCTCCAGGTCAGGGGCAGGTTAGAGCCCTGAGGGAGCAGGCCAGGTTTGAAGAGGGCCCTAGCTCCCCTTTCCTGCTCTGGGAGGGGCTGTGCATCTGGGGTCGCTTAGAGAGGAAGTTCTTTTGAAACAGCCATGAGTGATCGCTACTCCACTGAGAGGGCTGCTCTGAACGGCCACTGCAGCTAGTGTCCCTGGTCCCACATGCCCAGCTGGAGCATAGGCTGTAGGAAGTCCACCACCCTCTCTGGGGTCATGGGGAGGATTACTTCCTCCCAAGGGTGTCCTGCACTTCTTCTCCCTGTGCTTTTTGCTCTGCATGGAATCTGGCAGCATCTGTCAAAAGGCGCACTCTTCCCTCCAGGCCCCATGGATGTGGCCTCCTCCACGGGGCCTTATCCAAGGGCCCCTCCATTTGAGCATGCATCCTTCTCAGCTTTATTTTATCGATGTGCGGGAGTCATTTTGCCTGCTAAACATATTTGTTTTCATTTCTTAATTTTCATCCCGTGTGGTTCAGGCCTTCTTGCCTGTGATAGTAGTTCCTATTAATGCCTGTCCAGTTCTACTCAGGCAACCTCTCTAGGAGTTCTCATGTGGCTGATTAGGCACTCCTTTCCCCTCCTCTGTTGTTAGAGAGAGGAGACCAAACAAGAGAGAAAAATGGAGATAAAAGCTTCCTGTTCCCCTTGCCCCTCCAAAAGCTCACATCATATATGAAGTTCCTGGCCACTGAGACACTGGGAGGCTGATGAGATCATCCGCCCTTCATCCTACTCTTTGAGGGCATATTGACACAATGAGGAGTATCAATCAAGCTTCCTTATCACCGAATAGAGAAAACACTGGGACTCCGTTATGCAAGCAGAGCTGGGGATTTTATAGGCAAGTTGTTAGGAATATAGGCTTTTCCTATTTGCAGTCAGGTTTGGGGGTCTTGATTTAATGTGTTCTAATCAAGTCTATGTAACAGTTGTCCAAGCCATAATGAGAGTCTGCCATGTGCTTCTGATTGGCTTAAAATAACTTAGCACACTTGGCAGACAAGATGAGAGCCCAGCTAAGGAACCTGGACATATACCGATATTAACTCCCAACAGATGAGGGAATCATCTGGGGGCAGCTTAGGGAGAAAATTTGATTCTGTGACATCTCAAAGCTCCGTGTCATAGCCATATTACACTCATACCACAGGATACAGTGGAACCAGCAATAAAACTCATGAGGACTTGAATATGTGGTTACCTCTGTTCCCTTTGCATTGCAAAGATTTGATGCCATGGCCACCAACATTCACAAGTTGTGTGTAAAGGCATTATTCATATTCCTACTGTTCTTTGTGTTGTACAGATGTAATTACAACAGATGTAGCCCTCACCCACTAACACAGAAACATGCAAATGTGTGGTCAGACACACTGTAATTAACACTTATGCAAGGAGAGAGACAGAAGGAAAATCAATTTCTTGGCCTGAATTTCAAGGCCCTCTGAATTCTGGCACTAATATATTTTTGTAGCCTCTCTCTTCACCCCACAAAGCATTCTATATTCCAATCATGAGAGATGATGTGACACCCCATCACCACACATCAAAAAAGTGGCCCTTGAACTTTTGTCCTCCCAAACTTTTAGTAAGCTCGCCTTCCTTCCAGCATTTCCTAGACATAGGGTTCATCCTTCTGGTTCCTGCTTGATGGCCCTCCACCCTGAGGATTTCCCAAATTCCCAGGTCAGAATTCACCTCTCCCTGCCTTACACTCCCACTCTCCTGTATTTACCCTCTTGTGATTTGTATCCTCTGTGTGGAGGGACCACGTTTCCCCAGCCCTAATTGTGGGAAGCTGGAAGAGGCAGTCAGGGGGGTGAGGGTAGGTCAGGAGCATCCCTTTACAGATAGTCTGCAGGTGAGATGAAGAGTCAGGTAAGAGAGCTGGTGAGTGTGAGTGTGTGTGTGTATGTGTGTGTGTGTATGTGCTCACAGGTGCACAGACACGTTTTCCCATATGTAATAGTATGAAATAGAGTCAATAAGCCATGCCCAAAATTAGTTACATTACTATAAAGACATGGCTCCCTGGATACCTATTAAAATACGTTAAATCAAAGGGATAAATATTTCAGTTTGATCAGATTTTGACAGGGTTCCCTATAATATTAAGTGCACTGGTGTACCATCAATAGGGAAAAATAAGACGTTTCCAGTGGTACAGGTTCTGTTCCAGGGTACACAGATGTCAAAGTGCAAAGAGTGTTGCACTCTAAATCATTCTTGCAAAGATAAGCAGGAAAGAGGCAGTCCGCTAAGTGACTACTGGCAGTTAGTACACAGTTTGGTACTTCAGCCCCTTGTCTGGAAAGAACCACATCCTGTTGTGGGCTCTCAATGCTTGGCAGCCAAAGCAATACCAGTTCAGAGCCCAGGCCCTGCTATGGGGATGAGGTGGGTTAGGACTTTTCCGTCCCTGGGCCTTACGTTTGTCTGTCACCCAAACCACAGCCTCCAGAGGCTGTGGAGAGCGAAGACCAGGGCCTCTGCTTTTCAATGTACCAGAACTGCCTACATGTTCTGCTCCCTGCCCCTCAGTTTAGAATCAACTGCTGGGAAACATGTTAGCTTTACACCAAATTGCACATTTACCAGTGTTTCATACAAGTCACCTGGAACAGAATGGAAATCTCTGCAACAAAGGTCCCCAAGTGAGAGGAGGTTGGGAGGGGAGGCCACAGACTTGATGGACAGCTATGTAGAGAGATCCCAGCTGCTGGGAGTGAGCTGGAAGAAAATCTAGTCCATAACCGAAAACAAATGAAAAATTCTCAGAAAACAACAGTGAAAACCCTGGATTCCTAAGCATCTTGGTTTAAAATGTCAAGTCACTGTAAAATATAAAAGCATCTTATAATCCTCTAATCTGCACAGTGATCTGTATATTACTACATCACTAACCGGGGAGTTAAAACAAGAAGAAAACCTTCAGAGAGGTGTACATTCAGGCACAAGAACTCCTTGGGGGCTCATGGCATATTCACACCTTTGGCAAATTGGCTCAGTGCCTGAATGAAGAACAGAATCTGGGTGGAATCAAAGATGCAAATCAGCAGGGCTTTTGTTCCAGCCTGTTCTCGAGGGACAAGGGTTCCCACCCTGGCCACATATTTGAATCACCTGGGGAGCTTTAAACACTACTGGTGCCTGGGTCCAAGCCCAGAGATTTTGGTTTAATTGGTCTGGGGTGAGGCTTGGGCATTAGGGTTTGTAAAACTCCTCAGGGTGATTCAAAGTGCAGGCATGATTGAGAAGAAAGAGTGGGAGTATGTTTGCAGCTGAGGGCGGAGGGGAATCAGCTTTCTAACCATTCCATTCTGAATTTATTTTGAATAAAATAAGCTTTTAAAACTCTTTTAGAGTACCATGTCAGGAGGTCACATTTTTCAATCTCAAAGGAAGATGTGAACTTTTAAAAGGCATGCTTTTCTTTGACTAGTGTGAAATGAGCATTTTTGCTATTTCAATGGAAACGCTTTATTTCATGTTTCTCTTGTATCATATACACCAGTGAGATGCTCCTCAGCACATACCAGGGACATGTGTGTAGTACTTTTCAGGGTGGATTCAGAACTGAACCAGATGAAGCATTTATACACATAACGAACTTGATGTTTTTTTTAGCACCGAAAGGAACAACATTGTCCTTTTCTTGAAGTGCATGTTCTACAGTCATTTGATTCTCTCAAGCTGTGTCACAGAGAGATGCCTATAGACAGAGTGCTTCCAGCTCTTGAAGCAGGAGGAACTAAGGGGATTAAATATATCATCCATTGCCCTTACTATATTTTCTAGATATATAGGTAATTATTTACTTAGACAATGCTATGGACATTTTATGTAGCTACCATCTCTTTCTTAGCCACAAACACCCCCAAACTAGCACAAGGTTTAAAAGAACTCAGACTCCTCTAAGTTTTAGTGAGGAGGCATATATTGACTAAAGATTTGCAAGGCTCATTTCTCTGTATATTTTCTCCTCTTTTTTTTTTCTATAGACCAACTTAGAGCCTTATTTATGTACTAGTGGCCCGGTGCATGAAAATTCATGCACTGGAGGGGGGGCATCTCTCAGCCCGGCCTGCCCCCTCTCACAGTCTGGGAGCCCTAAGGGGCGGGAGGCAACCTGGTGATCAGGGGAAGGTGACGCCCCATCACACCTCTGCTGCTGCCACTGCCGGCAGCGCAAGCCTCAGCCGGCCCTGGTTACCTGAGCCTTGGGAGGCCCTGGATGGCTGGGCAGCTGACATCCGAGGCTTGCCTGCACCTTGGGCCGGCCCTGGGCGGCTAGGCAGCTGACATCCGAGGCTTGCCTGTGCCTTGGGCGTCAGCTGGGTAGCCGCCATCTGAGGCTTGCCTGTGCCTCGGGCCAGTCCTGGGTGGGTGGGGGGTGAGGAGACTAGGGGACTCCAGAGGCAGGCCCGGCCTTGCCGCCTGCCTGCCACCTCAGCAGGGCTGAGGGGACTGGGTGCCGCCATCTTGTGGCTGTGGGCATCGCAGTCAATTAACATATTCCCTCATTATTGGCTGTGGGTGCCGCCATCTTTGAGGACAGGGAAGTCAATTAGCATATTCCCTCCTTATTGGCTGTGGGCGCCGCCATCTTTGCAACGGTGTGAGGGTCAATTAGCATAGTCCCTCTTTATTAGATAGGATAAGTATTCTTATAAATAGATAGTCTCATATATACCTAGTAGAGGCCTGTTGCATGAAGACTCGTGCAATAGGCCTTCCTTCCCCTGGCTGCCGGCACCGGTTTTCCTCTGGCACCCGGGACCCAGGCCTTTGTTCCAGCTGCAGTGGAGAAGCCAAGCCTCTTCAGTCTTCAGTTTTCATATCTTCAGTCTTCAGTCGTTTTCAGTCTTCAGTCTTCACATCTTCAGTCTTCAGTCATCTTCAGTCTTCAGTGTTCAGTTTAGTCTTCACTCGGGCCGGAGCCTTCAGTCTTCGTTCCGTGCCCACCATCTTTGTTGGGTTAATTTGCATACTCACTCTTGATTGGTTGGTGGGCGTCATGGAGGTATGGTCAATTTGCATATTTCTCTTTTATTAGTGTAGATATTTCTTCTGTTACAGTCTACTTGAGAACACGAACTTCCTGTTCCCTCACGGCAGCTCTGAGGTCTTGCCCTCACAGGTACCTTTCCTGCCAATCACCATTCCCAGCCCCTATAGCTTCCCTTTCCTCCCAGGACTCTGAGTGGCCTTCAAAGGGGCTGCAGATGATGTGGTTGTATCTGCACTAGTAGGACCCTTTATTCCAGGTAAGGGGCATCTATTCTAACTCTTACTCTTAAAAAAATGATTTTTTTAAAAATAGCATTTTGAATCAGCACCTGAAGGCCTGCACGAGTGAGCAGGCTTCCTCACATACTCTCAGTTTGGACTGCACCACTGTTGATGCTCTTTACTTCTTATGGGACGTCAAAATGAATTCCAAATGCATTAAAGAAACTGAGATAAAAACAAAACCACAAAGAAATTAGGAAGAAAATAAAGATACCTATTTATCTTATTTCTGAAATATGAATACATAACAGAATATAAGTAGAATGAAAGAAGTCACAAAGCAAAAGATAAATAGATTTAACTATATAAAAGGGAATACTTCTGTATGTCAAGATAATACCCTAAAAATGAAATAGCTGGAAAATAGCAAATAAAATATTAGAGACAACATTTCAACACATATGATAGATAGCAAAGGGGAAATTGACTTATATTAGAAAAAAACTTACAAATCATTAATAAAACAGATAACACCCCAGTAGAAAAATAAGCAAAGGGCATAGAAAATGCATAAAAGTAATACAATACTAATAGACATAAAAATATTCAATCTCACTAATACTAAAAAAATATAAATTAAATAAGAATACTATTTTTCATTATAAAGTTGCAAAGATTTAAAACTATTACTATTCTGTGTGGATGAGATAAATTATAATAAAATGTTCACATTTCCTACTTTTTCTCAGACTTCTACAACTAAGCTTGTCTGAAGTAAGAAAATTGAACTGTTAATCATATGAGATAAGGGTCTAAAACTCACTAAATTCTAAGGCAAAGAGAATAGTGAGCAATCTCTAAACCAGGCTATTTGAAGAATGGTTGAATGAGCTGAGAGTGTTTAGCTTGGAAACTAGAATTCCAAGGGGAGACATATTGAAAAATTGTTATAAAGAAGGTATAAATTTATTCTGCTTTATTTTTCTAAAGCAAGGGAAGAAGTGGGAAGAAAACACCTTCTGGCCACATATAAAGAGGATTTTTTCTATAATCAGAGCCATCTAGTCTGGGAGTGGGCCAACTCATGAGATGAGTAGTCTCATCGAACAGAAGCTGTCAAGGATATTATAGAAGAAACATCTTCATCTCTAACAGTACTTCCATTTTTTCCCTCTATAAAGTCATCCTAATATATAAAGAGGCAGGTGCCATCATGACTGAATGGACGACCGGTCACCATGAAGTACATGGAGCACCTCTTGGTCCATCCCCTCCCCCTGAGCCGCTTGCCATGAGGCGGGGGTGGTGGCGGGCGGGACTGAGCGGCAGGGGCCGGCTGCTTCGCAGGGCGGCAGTGAGCTTAGCGGAGCAGTCACTGGGTAGCAGCGAATTTCGTGGAGCAGTCGCGGGGTGGGGGGAGTTTTGCGGAGCAGTTGTGGGGTGGGGGTAGCCTGTGGAACAGTGGTGGGGCGGGGAGAATTTCGTGGAGCATCCAGTGGTGAGCTTTGCAGGGCGACAGCAAGCTTCACGAAGCAGTCAAGGGGTGGGGGGAGCCTCGCAGAGCAGTTGTGGGGTGGAGGGAGTTTCGCAGAGCAGTCGAGGGGCAGGGGGAGCCTCGCAAAGCAGTCGCGGGGCGGGGGGGGGGGCGTTTCGTGGAACAGTGGTGGGAGGAGCCTCGTGGAGCAGTGGTGGGGCAGGGGGAGCCTCGTGGAGCAGTCGAGGGGCCATGAGCATCATGAGCGTCCCAGGCAGGGAGCTTCATGTAGTGTCGCAGGGCAGCAGAGGCCAGTGATGGAGGCCAGGCTAGGCCTAGGTACCCTAACCGTGTATGATTTTGTGCGTGCTGGGCCTCTAGTCTTTTAATAAGTGCAGAACTTTCATAGATAGAGTAGTTTATTTTAAAGACTAGAGGCCCGATACACGAAATTCGTGCAAGGAGCTTGGCCCTCGCAGCCCCAGCAGCTTGCCTTGGTCCTCACAGTCCTGGCTTCGTCCAGAAGGTCGTTCAGCTGTCCGGTCTAATTAGCATGTTAAGCTTTTATTATTATAGATAAACTAATTTAAATGATTCCAGACTAATGAAGATACAGTAATGGAAACCTGCAGGGAGGTTGACCAACTAAGTATAGAAGTTAAATACTTAGATGTCTTGAGTCGCTGAGATAAATGGAGTAACGGCCCTTTGGTCCAGAAAACTGGTCTTCAGATTTTATTGTTGAGTGTATGGGTAAAAAGTCTTGGTATAGAATTTTTAGGGTTAAGATTTTTCCCAAAGCTCCTTTTGCCAGATTCCAAAATAAATGTGGTGCTTCCAGTTATCATCAGAGAGAGATTGTGATGGGTCAGGTGGTAGCCAGGTCAGCCCTCAGGACTTTTAACACTAGCCAAGCACTGAATCTGGAAATGAAGTATCAGAAGGTGGTCTGCTCCAACACGGACATGAAGTTATTTTTAAAGTCTTAGCACCTGGGAGTTACTTGAGTGTTTTCAGAACCAATCTGTTTGGCTAACATTAAATGACAACTCTATAAAGGCATGCAGTTAGATGCCAATGTTTCTCTTTGATATAGAATTTAATGAGGGTAAAATCAAAGCAAAAGTTGTAGCCCAGAGAGATGGGGAAAAAAGCAATATGTAGATTAGGAAAAACAATGATATTCATTTCTTCCCAAAATAAGCAAAACAATTTTTGGTTCACAGAATCCTTGAGATTCTTTCAGGTAAAATCATGGCAGCTGAAGGAGAGCCTCATGCAGGTATGAAATTTAGATGTTTAATATGGAACCTATTACCCCCAAAGCAGACGTCCTCTTCACCTCTCATGGCACCATCCACAGGCTGCTTCCTGCTAATTGTTTGCTTCTTTACTTCTAATAAAGATGAACTATTTCAGGGCAGAGACCTATGAACTGTCCCTTTCCTCTCTAAACATCCCACATTAAATAGCTTTTGAAGGCCAGGTGCTGACATGGCCTGTCATTAGGTTGATGAAGAGATATTCTGATCTGAAGTATTCATATTAAACTTTATGTTTAGACTTTTCCCCTAATTTGTCTACTTGGGATTCCTGAGTTCTTATAGTTATAGGACCACAATTCATTTAAAATTTTAGCCAGATTAATTGCCACTGCATGTTAGACTGTTGAAGAGGAAAAAGTTATGTCTGGCACAAAGTACAATCTCAATAAAAGCTGATGAATGTTGAAGATATTTACTCTTCAGTTTCTCTGGGAAACCTTTCCTGCCAGCATCTTTCCCCAGAGATGGACCTCTGAGAGTGGGCTCCAGCAGGTATAGGGCAACTGGCAGTGTCTGTGTATGGGGTCAAAATATAATATTTTGAGATTCATTTTTAGAGACCTCAGATTAAATTCATTCATAATCACTCCTGGTATTTAATAATCCCTTTGCTTGAGAAGAGCATAGAAGCAATAGAAGGGAATCACCCAATTTTGCTTTTACTGAAATTCTGTGACTGGGAAGCAGAATCTTAGAAGTGGTACAGAGTAGAACTTTTAAGAAGAATTTGAAATTAGGACTTGTGAAGAAAATTTAATGGAACTGGGTTGAGTTTAGCCTAAAGGAGAGAACATTGCTGAGTAACCTAATACTTTGAAAATATATTCATTATGTAATGAGCCCTAGATGAAATTAAACCAGAGAGTATCATGACGGAGCTCAATTATCCATACTGTATATTTGTCATTGGATCATTAAAATTTCATATTACTGGGCTGTTGAGGTAGTACAGATCTGAAGCAAGTACACTGAATTGGGGTCAGGAGATCTGAATGCTAGGTATTTTCTAGCTCTATCACCTAATAGCCATATGACTCTTGAAAAGTCACTTAATTTCTTCAATTCTAAAATGGGAGAGAGGCAGGAATTGCTCTACTTACTTCATGGAGCTGTTTGGAAGGTTAAAGGAGATAATGGCTATTAAAGCTCTTTATTATCTATAAAGTTCTAGCCACAGGCACAGCAGGCCCCAGTGTTATATAAGTGTTCTTATAAAATGCAGACAGAATTGAAACTGTGGGCACTCCTTCCCCAGAGGTCTTTAAACACAGAGCATCTCCTGGTCCAGATGTTCTAGCCACAGACTTTCTGAAGGCGGGGGAATGAACCAGAACACCTTGAAATGTCATTCCACTCCAGGACTCTCAGCATCTGCTGATTCCCTCAGGCCAGTGTGTCAGAATAGAGCAGCCAATGTGACAGAAGTTGTTTTCTTCTTTTCTAATTTTTGGATAGCTTTCCATCCAAGTGGAATTGAATAAGACACATAGGGAAGAACACTGGGATCTAACCAAACACCTGCTCTGGGTTGGATTTTCTCTCCATAAAGTGAGTCCTCCTGTTGTTTGCCATAAGTTGACTTGTTTGGTCTGACTTCATGTTGCTTCTCTGTTGAAAGACATTGGACATATTTATGTCTGGGGTAGAACTGATTCCCTCGAGGACAATATTTATTGATTTTTGAACTTATAAAGCACTGGACAGATTCTCTCCTTTGTAGATGGTCGAGATGTCCCCAAAGGTGCCCTTTGACTTATCCAGAAGGGGAACTATTATTGTCTTGGGAGCGAATGGTCAGTCTTCCTCACAGAGAGGTGAGAAACCAGGGAACATGACAGGGAGGGACTGACAGGTGGAGATTTTTTGGAGAAAACCTAGCCCGATATTACCACCACTTCCTCCTGTAGCATAGTCTCTTTGTGTGGCCTTTTAGTGGCTTAAAGAAGCCACTTGTGAAATGGGAGTGGGGTGAAAGGGGAATGAAGAGAATAACAGAATATTAGAATTTGATGGGAAGCAGTAATCTTACCTCAGCCTCCCACCGAGTGAGGAATCTCAGAGCACCTCTGAGGTGGCCATGGTTTCTCAGTCTCTGACTAATCGGCTGCCTCCTGAGAAAGCCTATCCTGGCCTTGGTCGGACGAGGCAAGCCATGGGAAAATGAGCTCATTTTGTGGTGAAATCTTTCTCTTTTAAATTATACTCCATGGTTTTATATCATTTCAGAAAATTCTAGGCCAACTCTGTTTTTCTTTCAGTTAGCAGTCCTTTCATTATCTGAAGAAAGTCCTCACGACTTACCTTATTTTTCTTCTCTGAATTAAGTCTGCCATTTCCTCCAGCCATTCTTGAAGAACATATATTTCAGATACAGTACACACTGAAGTTTTGTAAAAGTTTCCCTTTTCCTATCCTAGAGGTTATAGAGCCCCACCTTTTATCTGGTTCCTAGAATGAGAACTATCTCACTTAAAGAGTTGAGACTTGAGTTGAGACGCATGTCAAATATAGGTGGATCTGATAATTTGTGCACTCACTGAGATGAGAAACAGGAACCTCCATTGTGGTCCTGGATGTTTGGGTTATGCCTGATCAATGGCCCCAAAGGGGCTTCCTGTGCAATAATACTTGGCATACCTGAGCCCTGAGTTCACATGGAGATACCCTTTCAGAGATTTCAAATATTTCCAGTCCTGAATGGCAATTTTAAGAGAAGGCAAATTACCACATGCTCTCTACTAATCAAAAAAGTTTGCCAATGTCTCACTCCTCCTGAAATCCGAGGAGGGAACACCAGAATGCCTGGCTGGTGGCTTGAATGGTGCACTGACTTGCTCTGTATCTTCTTCTGGGTTCATCCAGACATGCAATTGCAGGATCCCTGGCTCCCAGAGTTAATATGGCTTCAGGCCACAGCTAGGAATTAGCAGACACAGAACACAGAACCTGGCCCCAGAGGCTTATAAATGAGAGAAGGAGACACCAAAGGCTGAAATCATTTCCTAGCATTTGCTTTCATCCTTTCCTGTGGACTCTGCTGCACCCAAACCACACCCTTCCTGTGAGACCCCCATCCCAGAACCGCTGAGGGCTCTTGCTCTTAGTAGTTATTGAGCAGAGTGTGGGATGTAGCACTGAACCTGTACATGGCAGTCCCTGTCTGATAGCTGACAGTCCAAGTCAGAGCCACCAAGGTCCAGAATGGGAGAGGTGGCAAATCAGCAGTAGTGTCCAGGAGAGAAACAGGGTTAGAGATGTGAGCGAAGGGCCCACAATTCCACAGAAGAGCAGTTGCAGGGTTACATTCAGAAGCCAGGTCTGTTGACTTCCAATCCAAAACTCTCTTTAATATCATAGATGTAAATTATATGTGGCATCTGTGTTTACATTCATATGTATCTATATGCGTGGTGTGTAAAATTTTCTTTGTAGGAGGCTTCATTTCACTCATATGCTCTAACTTGATTCTCACAATAACCCTTCTGACAGTAAGTGTGCTGAGGCTTGATCACACATGCAAATGGTAGCAACTGGATTCACATCCAGGCCTGGTTCCAGCTCCCTCTTCTTCCAATTGCTTGGCATTGTTTTTTGATCTCAGTGGGAATTACCAAGGCCTCTTCAGGACCCCTGTGGAATGACTAGACATTAAGTCAATTCCTTCCATGGGGTACACATGGTCTTCCTGACACTGGGCAGGCTCAGCTCCTAATCTCTTCGGTTCTAGAGGACCCTGAACTGTCACATTCGCTGCTGAAGAGTCAGCCCCTCTGCCACACATGACTTTTAGGTCATTACTGAATGGCAGTGGGAGACTTGAACAAATGCAGGGTCCTCAGAAAGTCAGACCAAAGGTGAGAATTTTAGAGCTGCAAGGAATCTTACCAAATATATAACACCCCTTGAATTTTGTAGATAAAGAAATTGAGGCCTAAGGATTTGGGTTAAAGGATTTGCCCAAGTCATAATTATTTAGTAAACCAGAACCAAGTGTCCTGCTGAGGATGAAGACCGGGAATTCTTCACACCAGTCATGAACTGCTGGGAAGTTGAGAGAGAGAGGATAAAACAGTCAAGAGAGTTCCTCTGATACAGGTAGGATTGAGAGGAAAAAAAAAATAGAAGCAATGTGCATGTAGCCAGAAAACAGAGCCAGAATGTGAACTAAGACTGAAAATAAAGATCTAGGGTGGGCTAAAGAACTCAGTAAGTGACTTCCCAGATTGTGTTTTGTTCCCATTGCACATACAGTTGGAAGCCAAATGCAAGCCACCAAGGTTGCAGTGCAACAGCGAACAATTAAAGCGCAAATAGTTGTGGGCAGCTGTGGGAGTGCAAGCCACCTGCTCCAAGTTTACAGCTTTGTTTAACTTGGTGAGCACTGAAAATGGAGTGGGAGCCCTCCCAGTACAACATCCCATGCCCTTTCTGGGAGGCCTTAATTGGGGAGCTGGGGTGGCTTTACCCCTGACCAAGCCCTTCTCACTGTGGCCTAGAGCTGCTTTCTATTGACAGTGGTCAGTGTTGCCAATAGACCTTAATAGAAAATGAGGGAGGTAGGGAGTATTGCAGGATTATATATTTATAGAGTTTTAAGAGACCACAAAGCCCCCAGAATACACCTTCTCTCCTGTTGTTCAGATAAGAAAATGGAGATCCAGAGAGGTGGTGTACCCAAAGTTACAAAGTTAGGGGCAGAACTGACTTTTAATGTCTGAACTTCTGATCCTTTGTTCAGTGCTCCTTCCTCTAGTGGTTCTCAACCTTTCTAATGCCGCGACCCTTTAACACAGTTCCTCATGTTGTGGTGACCCCCAACCATAAAATTATTTTCGTTGCTACTTCATAACTATAATTTTGCTACTGTTATGAATCTACAGCAGCGGTTCTCAACCTGTGGGTCACGGCATTAGAAAAGTTGGGAACCACGGGACTGTAAAGCCCTGCAAGGTCTATAAATAATGCCAAACAGGGAGTTACAGCATTAGAGAACGTTATGGCTGGAAGGGACATTGTTCTCATTCCCAGTGTTTTAGGTTGTCACATGACTGGGGGTACTACTGGGGAGTGCATAGGGCCCAAGGATGCTAAATAGCTTGAAATGTGGTCATCCTGCATAATGAAGAAACCCAGATGCCAAGGATCACCTTGTTGAGAAATATTTTGTCCACCATTTTACATTATAGTTGAGTGATCCAAGCCTAGAAACAGGAGATGCTTGACTAGGGTCCCAAAGGGAGTCAGTATTCCCCTGACTCCATCATACTGAGCCCCTGAGTTAATTAGCAGCACCCTTGGTACCTACAGCAAAGGGGAGACTCTACCAGGGGTGGGCAAACTTTTTGACTCGAGGGCCACAATGGGTTCTTAAACTGGACTGGAGGGCCGGAACAAAAGCATGGATGGAGTGTTTGTGTGAACTAATATAAATTCAAAGTAAAGGAGCGGAGGGGAGAGCAAGAGAACCCTCCGCTCTTTCGGCTCCGCGGGCCGGATAGAACAGCCGATCGGGCCGAATCCGGCCCACGGGCCGTAGTTTGCCCACAGCTGCTCTAGACCCTTCCCCACCAGCTCCTGTTGCCCTTGCACCTAAGCTATTTCCAGGCCAGCACTTACTTGGACTTCAGGCCCTCCTGTCCATAGGGCTGCAGCAGATACTGGTGCACAAGCTTGTCCCTGAGAGTCCCAGCCAGTTTTATTTTCTTTCTTGATCTGTGCAGGTTGATGATAAAAAGTGTAATGGACCCTCGAACATAGTTGTGGCTGAGATTCAGAGAGAGAGAGAGAGAGAGAGAGAGAGAGAGAGAGAGAGAGAGAGAGAGAGAAGAGATGGAAACAGTGGTCAGTTAAATGCCTCTAAATAATTTACAGACTGCATGAAACAGGACAACCCTAGGAAAGGGTACTTTATTTTATGGTTCTTGGCCACCCTAGACCTTCAAAGACAGGAAGGGCTTATTATTGTGATTTTCTGCAAAGAAGATGCTCACGTCTCACCACACTCCGTTTGTTTTTGTTTAAATGCATTGCAATGATTTGAAAAAAACAAAATATCTTTTTCTGAGTATGGAAGCAAAACATGCTAATTGCAATAAATAAATAAGTAGATAAATAAATAAATAGAAAAAAACATACAAAAATACAAAAAAGAAAAAAGAAAATTCTCATAATCCAAGTATTTTGGAATATAATAACATTTTGGTAAACATCATTCCAGTAGTTTTTAGTTTATTAATTCAACAAATATTTACTGAGTATGTGGCACATGCATACATATTTCTCAGTTTTTACATAACTGGGATCACATTGTTCACACGGTTTTTTCAGTTCATGAGCATCGTAAACATGTTCCCATCTTATTATGTGATGTATTCTGCTTATAAAAGAATGCTTAATTCTTCAATCATAGAAATGCAACTTAATCTATTTACCTAATGTCCTACTTTGGGGCATGTGGGTTGTTTTCAATTGTTTGCCATTACAAATTATGTGATGAAGCACTTCGCACATAAACCTTTTTCACATCATGATTATTTCTGATGGATGAAGTCTTCAAAGTTGAAAACATTAGGTCAAGGGGAATGCACATTGTATGATTCCTCACCAACTCTTCATTCCCAGTGGTGTCCCTCCCTGTGGAATATTTTCTGTCCCTGCCCTGTTGAACCCTAGAGTGCTTACGTTATTGGCTTTGCTCAATGAAATGTGTGTGGATAAGGCCTCTGGGCAGAAGCTTTAAGAGCCAACCCATGTTTTGCCATGCCCCTTTTCTCTCTGCCAGAAGACCAGCAATGTTCTTGGCAGAGGGGCCCTATTGAACTGTATCCTGAAGTGAAGATGATGTGGAGAAGAGCTGCAGCTGAGCTGTGACAGACAGGCAGTGTGAATGAGAAATACATTTTCTTATTGAAAGCCATGGATATCTGAAGGTCCTCTGTTATCACAGCATAACCTCACTGATCCTAACTGATACACACATTTTTTAAAAATATATTTTATTGATTTTTTACAGAGAGGAAGGAAGAGGGATAGAGAGCTAGAAACATCGATGAGAGAGAAACATCGATCAGCTGCCTCCTGCACACCTCCTACTGGGGATGTGCCCGCAACCAAGTTACGTGCCCTTGACCAGAATCGAACCTGGGACCTTTCAGTCCGCAGGCTGACGCTCTATCCACCGAGCCAAACTGGTTTTGGCTAATACACACATTTTGATAGCATTGATATTAACTCTCTAGAAAGTTTGTATCTTTTTGTTCTTATTGACTATGTATAAGATCACACATTTCCTCATACCTTTAAGAACACTGGATATTAACCTGTCTCAACCTGAGAGGTGATAATGGGATTTCCATGTTGTATTAATTTGTATTTTTTAAAAATTCATATCGAGGTGCATTTTTTTTAATTTGCCTATTTGGCATTTAATTTCTTCTTTTGTAAACTGACCATGTCCTCTGCCTATTTTCTATTGGTTTGTAAAAACTATTTATTTATTAAGGATAGTGATCCTTTGCCTGCATGTATGTTACAAAATGTCCCCCAGTTTTCTTTGACTAATTCAGCTTGTTTACATTGTATTTTATGTATAAAAGTTAAAACTTTTATGTAGTCAAATTTATTGATCTTTATTATTTCTGCGCTAGCTGTTTTACCTACTCCTAGATTATAAAACTCTTCACCATATTGGAATCTTTTTAAACCAGTACAGGATGTTCAGAAGCCTGGGAAAACTATATGCCTACATGGTCTTTCAGCATATATCAACAAAACTATAATGATTTCCTTCTCTCTTGTAGGAAAAAATATTTTGTTTTTAAGGGGTCCCGTAAGGCCCCATCTGGATGGGTTAATGAGAGGAAACAGAAAAAATGATCTGGTCCTGCCTTCAAAGGAGTTCAGAGAAACTCTACGTCAACTTTGCCCAGAGGAAAATATCATTCCTTGCAGAAACTGCACCCCTCCGCCTCTGGATCACTCATTTCTGCTTCTAAGGGTGATAATTAAGAACTGAGCCCTAGCTGGCTTGGTTCAGTGGATAGAGAACCGGCCTGCGGACTGAAGGGTCCCGGGTTCGATTCCGGTCAAGGGCACATGCCTGGGTTGCGGGCTTGGTCCCCAGTGTGGGGCATGCAGGAGGCAGCTGATCAATGATTCTCTCTCATCATTGATGTTTCTATCTTTCTCCCTCTCCTCTCTTCCTTCCTCTCTGAAATCAATAAAAAAAATATTAAAAAAAAAGAACTGAATGACCAAGGGCAGGCCAATATGACAACTTGTTTATTGGTTTTTTAATAATATAGTTTCCAGGGCTCATCCCTGAATTTCTTTATTGCATTCATTTGTGATTGGGGCCTGAGAATCTGTATTTTTAATCTCTCTGGGATATTGGGCAGATGCGTTGGGTTTGGGGACCATTTGCCCAGAGCAATACATTCAGATTACGAGAAGAGTAACCAAAATATACCCCACCAGCTCTCTGTCATGATTTTTCTTGCATGTGTAAGGGGGCACATTACTATGTTCAAAGCTTTTTGTACACCTACATTGATATTCTGATAAATTATTAAATGAAAATGTCTCTTCTATCTGGTTCCTCCTCCTCTGGTCCTTCTCAATCCCCTGAAATGTGTGAATTAGCTTTTGGAACCA
The DNA here is from genome assembly GCF_963455305.1 of Plecotus auritus. NCBI lineage: Eukaryota > Metazoa > Chordata > Mammalia > Chiroptera > Vespertilionidae > Plecotus > Plecotus auritus. Next base: position 21,499,453 of record NC_137783.1, on the reverse strand, counting down.
AATGAGTTAGGTCAGAAGAGAATGCCAATTTATCTGAGCAGGCTTGTGTCACCAGAGCTCTGAAGAAAGATGCTCTAGTGTGTCAGCATTTACCATCATTAAAGAACACCAATGGTGGGCTTTAAGCTTAACTTAGCTGTGTGCAGAACTGAGGAAGACACCATTAACTACTGCTATGCTGTTCAGAGTGTGAGTGAAAGTAGGCATACATGGATACCAGTTTTGCTGACTGTGGTAATCCCTTTTGTTAACAATCATCAAACAACCTTCTCAAAGGCCAACAGTGGAGGAGGAGAGAGAGCCCTGCGCTTGCATTTATGAGTTTCTCTTCTGCAGAGCCAGGGCATAAAGAGGCCTCAGAGACTGGAGAGCAGAAGGGTGGGAGGTGGAGAAGTGGGAGTGGGGGTGGAGGAGACCTGAAATCACACATTGCTCCAGGGAAAGCCATCTTTTCAAGCTGCTTGGCAATGGCCTAATTTCCATTCACATAGTTCCCCTGAGGGAAACAAACAGGTACGGAAAACCTGCCCAGAGATTATTGTGCAGAGGCTCTCAGAACTCCTGCAGCCTCCTCAGGTAGGAACTGGCTTGAAGACTGCCTCAGCCAGACCTTCCCTGCTTGGCTGATGGGCAAGAGCATTAAGCAGGCTGTCTGGCTGTGAAGACACACTTTTGGCTTGTGAGTACAGCACCAACCTGAAAGTACTGTGCTGAAAATCCAGGTTCCTGAAGAATGTGTATTCTCTGCTTACAGAAAACAGTCCCTTTCCCTAAAAAATGGGGTCTGACTGAAGGTGTGGCCTGCAGGCAATTAGTACAGGTGGTTTTTGATTCTCTTAATAAATGTCCCTTTTGTCTGGCAGAACATCTGTCTTGCTCCATGTCTCACTCATGGTGACATTTTACCACCAGTAGAGAATCCGTGAATCTGGAGTTCATCTTTCTGGCTGTTCTCTCATTGCCTGACATCTCTGTGTTGCCATGGGAGGAGGAGGAAGTGAGTCAGGGAAGGGAAGCTGGAATTGGAATATCTTGGATGTAAGAGGTGGGGAATGTCATATGGGGAGGTGTATCTTGACTTCCAGATAAAAAATAGTCACTGTTCTAGAAATGTCTCCAGGGAAGCTGGGGGACTGCAAAAGGGAAGGGAGGGTGGATGATGCTCTGGGATCGCAGTCATTCTCAGGGAAAGTCAATGTGCTTGAAAACGGGGTTGGTCCATTGTCTCCAAATCTAATTCAAAGTTTTTGGGTTCGGTAAAAGTCAGGCCATGTTTTGCCAAACATTTTTTTTGCCCTAATTTCAAAGCCCATGTGTATTTTAAGGGAAATTTAATCCACATGTTTCTGATTCATTTACACTTAACTCATCAAAATATTGTTTTGTAAGAGCCATTTGATGTCCAAGAAGCCTCAGGAACCTTTTTTATGAGTCTTTAAAAAAACTTCTTCTGAAAAACAGGAAGTCATGTTTTGCCAATAATACATGAACTTGAACCCCAAAAGGCTCAATTTTGCTTCAATATTCACCAGGTTCCAATTGGTTCTGAACTTGGCGAAGGACCACAGCTCCTCCCTAGAAACATACATTGTCTCAGCAGAATGGTTTAGAAAAAGGTTTCTCCCAGTCAAAACATATTTGTTCTCTGAACAAGAAGACCTAAGGCGAGAACTGCCATGCTGTCAGTGTCCTGACTTGTTAACTCTAGAACAGAAAGCAAAAAAGTACCTGCTGGTGGTGGTATGAGCATCTAACTTTTGCTCCCAAATCTATCATAAAAGACAATGCTCTCCTAGGTCAGAAATGACCCACAATGCAAGAGACTGCCATGAGAGACAGTGAGGCGTTCAAGTAGAGGTTGTATAACCATCAGAGAGAGTATAAAGGAATGTCTGTGTTGTATAGGATCCTGGGCCAAAATATCTCTAAGGGTTCTTCCCAAATGTAAAACTGTTTCACTATTAATGGTGTTATTGGCATATAAGAGTGATGCAACGGAACTGTGGAATTCAATGTAAGTGCAAATTACTGGCAAGATGCTTGGCACACAGCAAGTGTTCAATACACACTGGAGTGCACGAGTTGTGTCCATAGACACTTTCTTTGGGTTATTCTACTGGTAAGTTTATACTTTCTCACCAGTCCCTGATTTGACCAAGGATATATATTTTCAGACTACTGGTCAAGACTGAACAGTATGAAGCCAACATGCCCACTCTGGGACGTTTTTGGGAGCTTGGCCTTGTTGGCCACAAATAAATTGAGTCAATAATGTTCCCTCATGACTGTTGTGGAGGATGAGGGGGTACAGACAGGGCACCTGGCTTCCCAGAGAGGGAGCAGAGACACTTCCTTGCTTGTGCCTACTTATGTGGGGTATCTGACACCCACTGACATGAAGACCAGCAATCTCAGCCAGTGCAGTGCATCCATTGAGGACTTTCTTTTCTAATGGGAACAAAAAGAACTTCATCCCAATTACTATCATTAGGGTCATGTGTGGAATGGATTAGTAAAGTCTGTCTTCCTCCCTCCCTCCCTCCCTCCCTCCCTCCCTCCATCTCTCTCTCTTTCTATGGGGAGGAGGAACACTGCTGACCAAAGCACAGTGGTACCATTTCCCCAGAGAGGTTCTGGAGTGACTCCCCATAGAAAGAAGAGGAGAGCTGGCGATGTAGAGAGAATATTGAATCTAGATGATTTGAGTAACTTGCTGGAGTCCTCATGCTAGTGAATGTAGAATTCTTAACCATGCCACCACACCTTCTCCTTCTGGTTGATGTGGTGATATCCAAGTGGAAGGGAGCTAAAAGTCTAAGTCAGAAGTAATGCCTTAATGCCCTATTTCTGCATTCATTCATTCATTCATCAAATATTTACTGAGAACTTCTTTATGCCAGTCACTATATTAGACACGAAGGAAACAAAAACAAATGAGACACTGGCCCTGAGTTCATGGTATACTCAGAACGTTAGTGACAACTTCCATGGAAACGTAAAAGAATGTCAGGATGAACGCTCGGATGAGACAAGATGAGGAGCCCTCTGTGAAGACGCTCAAGTCCTGTTCAACCCATGTCACTGACATTTTCCCCTGAGTCCTCAGACTTATAATATAAAAGCCACAAACTGATGTGCTTCCCAAGAGACAAAAGGTGCCAAGAATAATTTTTCTCTGTTGAAGCTGCGGGTCCACTTTTGGGTGGTTACTCCAGGGCCAAGGTGGAGACAAGGAATACAATGTTTCCTTGTGTGGTGATCAGATAACTCCAGGCCAAGGCCATAGAGCAGTCACTCTCTGTCAGGGATTGGATTGAGCTTCCTGTTGAGCAAAAGGGATGTTGAAAACCTCTGGCCTCTGCCCAAACCAGTCTCCTCTCACCCACAATAGGGACCTGTATCTAAAGACAAGACAACTGGCCCCAGGCCCCCTATGCTCAGAGTGATTCTTTTGAAAAATCTTATCAAGATAAATTAATTGGCTTGGCTCTTCTCTCATCAAGGAAGGAGAAGGAGCGTCTGTTGTAACCTGACCGCTGGGGCTCTGTGCTATCCACAGCCCACGTCAGCCCCCGGAATGAAGGTCTGGCTGGAGACACTTGTGCCCGGCCCCCACCCTGTTTCTCTGCGTTAAGAGAAAGAATTCTCTTTTCCAGGTCTGCCTGCTCTGCTCCTGAAACCTGAAATGATGTAAGAAAGCCATTTATGGTCTGAAGGGCTTTGCATTAGGCTCAGTTTTAAGTTTTTACCCTTACGATACTCATATTTTAAAACATTTTATCTGCCAAACTTTATTTACTGATAATTACGTTTCCTGTTTGAAAGACAATTCTAATGACAGCCAGTGCTTCAGATAAAAAGGAGGAGGACAACTACACATTACCTGCCACGCTGAGTTGTTGGAGGTCCAGCCCCTAAATCAGATTTTGTTTAACTTCTTAACCCTTAGAATAGCTGAGAAGATTTTGAAAGACTGAAAATGGCTCTGAAGCTGACATGACTGCCTTGGGCACACCTTTCATCCGGGGGACCCCTGGTTCGGGATGTGTTGGTCTGGGCTGAGTTTTCAGCGGATAGCTCCCCAGCATGTCTCTTAGAAATGTTGACTTACTGTTTCCAGCTCTGCTGGTGGATCGTAGGAACAGAGTGTATGTCTCTTGCTGTGGTTTAGCCAGAAGCATACAAAAAGGCCTCTTGGGCATTACATCAACTGGCACAGAAGAAAAGCTCAGTAAATATTTGTTGGATGAAGAAGTAAATGAATAAGTGGCATGCATTTTTATAAATATTTTATGAATAAATACTGTAAGTGTGAGAAAGGAGTTTACTTGCAGAAAAGCTATCTATCAGAGATCATTTGAAATACACGAAGAGCAGGTAGAACGTAATTCCAGAGGCAGTTTTCAGGGTCTTGAAGGGGTCCCAATGGCATGGAATTCTAAGAGGGGCCCAAAGCCTGAAGCCCCGAGGGTGGCTTCGTGTGCCATCGCTCTGAAGACTTACTTGTGGTGGTTTGTGCAGTGAGCATAAATCCTTAGTTTGTCCCGGATGACTCGGCCTGGCCGTGGCTTCCGCTGCAGCCCAGCCACGTGCACGGCCAAGACTTTGGGGCCGATCAAGCGCTTGTAGAGGAGAGAGAGCCAGTAGTCCTGAGAAGACAGAGACATGGAGAGTCAGGGGAAGATGCAGCTCAGGTGTTTTGAGTACCCCTAGACCAGATAGACCAGAAAGTTCTTCTCAGCAGGAGTAAAGCCTGACCAAAGTGACTAACCCTGCACGCATGGTCACCTGACAAAATGGCCACCCGACAAAATGTTCACCCTGGGTTGGTAGTGAAGCCAGCATTGTCTAAAGTGACCTTCACATTCCTAATGGGGGAATGTGAGTGTGTGTGTGTGTGTGTGTGTGTGTGTGTGTGTGTGTGTGTGTGTGTATGAGGGGGGAATGGGGGACGAGCCAGTCACTATATTAGACACGAAGGAAACAAAAACAAATGAGACACTGGCCCTGAGTTCAGAGCCACATACAATCAAATGAATGAAATTTTCATTTGAAATAAGTTTTATATGAAATAACAACTAGTTGGAGCCTTCAATTTTCAACTTTATTTTCCTATGACTATACTTTTGTACTGGTTTATGGCTCTGTTTAATTGCAGAATGGAAGATCTCCAATCTTTAGGATTGCTACCAATATGCAAACCCAAAATGTTATTCTCCAAATATTGTCACTGAAGACGCCTGGTGAGGTGTGAGGGAGATGAAGCTGCTCCAGGTAGAGACTCCAGAATAATGTTTGCAAACCCTAGTGCTAATTCTGGGTCACCTTCAATAATTCTACAATAAAAAGAACAATTATAAACTAAAAAGAATGTGATGTTTTTAACTATCCCATAGTCCATTTGGAACTGATTAATAAATATTCAATCTGTAACCCACACATGTATTTGAATTTACAAAAGCCTATTCACCAACACCTTAATTTGTATTCCCTATTACCATATTTTGTTTCTGTATTTGATACAAATGTAAAATTTGCATTTGCATCGTGTAAGCACTTATCACCTGCTATGGGGTAATGACTTCAGTGTTTGTAACTCGTCATGTAACACAGGGCTTCCTAATTTGTCTAGGCGTCCCCCCCCCCACCCCCGCCACCTCCTGCAATTCTGGAATTCAGTGAATTCAAGGTCTTTAAGACATCAACCATGTCTTCTCAGCCTTCTTCTTTCCAGGAGAAGGTTCTGAATAATATTTTTATCTTTCCTGTGTAGCCATCTATAACATCAGCTGCTTAAAATGTCTGGTGAGTTGCATAAATCAGAACAAAGTTTCAAAGCCCCTTTGCCACCAGAATAGATCAAATCTACCCTGAGTGGTGGGCTCTAAACCTTGCCAGACCATTTACCTTAATTAACTTTAAGTGGCCTTAGGATGACTATTACATATAGTCTCCTATTACTTAAAATGGGAAATATTTCATCGTTAGGCAAATAGATACAAAATATCATTGGTTTAATTTGCTCTCATTTGATTACAATTTCTGTGTTTTTTTATTGTTAATCTGTGATGTGTTTATCACAGTCACCCATATTTCTAATGAGATGTCCACCATTTTCTTATTGATTTTTAACATATCTTTTAATATTAGTGGTAAGAATCCTTTAGAATGCATGTGGAGCAAAAGTTCTGTTCAAGTTTGTAGTTTGCCTTTTATTACTTTTTATGACTTTTTTGACATGAAGAATTTAAAAAAAATTTACAGGAAAACATGTCAATCTTTGTCTCTCAATTTCTTCCTTTTCTTTTATTCTTAGAAAATCCTTCCTCACACAAGGATCAGATAAAGTTTCACTTATATTTTTCTAGTTCTTATTGTTATTTTAAAATTTAATCTTTTAGTTCATTGAAATATATTTTGGTTTATGATATTAGCCTTATTATTTTCTGAATACTTTACTGGTTGTGGTAGCATCATATAGTGAATAATCTATCCCTAAGTTCATCTGTATCACATATTAACTTTTATACACATGTAAATATATAGAAATATAAATAGTATTATCCTATATAATAAAAGCCTAATATGCTAAGTGTCTGGTCATCTGGTCAGCTATTCAACCTATCAAAGTGTAATATGCTAATAATATGCTAAGGCCGCTCTACCACTCTCTATGACATGCACTGACCACCAGGGGGAAGACAGTCGACCGGGCGACCAGTCACTATGACATGCACTGACCACCAGGGGGTAGACACTCCAACTGGTAGGTTAGCTTGCTGCTGGGGTCCAGCTGATCGGGACTGAGTGAGACAGGCCAGACACACCCTGGAGCCCACCTGCGGTCCCTCCCCAGCCCCAATTGTGCAGTGGTGGGGTCCCTTGGCCTAGCTTGCACCCTCTTGCAATCCAGGACTCCTTGGAGGATGTCAGAGAGCGGTTTTGGCCCGATCCTGCTGGCCAGGCTGAGGGACTCCACTAGTGCATGAATTCATGCACTGGGCCTCTAGTATATTATATAATACGATATAGAATTATTTTATATAATATATTAGTAATTATATAATTATATATAATATACTATATCATGTGTGATATATCTTATTTATTTTAAAAAATGTTTTTATTGATTTTTAGAAAGAGGAAGGGATAGGGATAGAGAGATAGAAACATTGATGAGAGGGAGGAACATCATTTTAATGATTGATATTTGGGTTGGTTGCTTCCTACACATCCCTACTGGGGATCAAGCCTGCAACCTGGGTATGTGCCCTGACCGGGAATTGAACCTGTGACCTCTTGGTTCTTGGGTCGATGCTCACCTGCTAAGCCACACCAGCTGGGCCAATATATCTTATTTTAATATATTACATTTACATGTGTATTTATATATTATATATGTACTAGAGGCCCATTGCTTGAAGAGATTCGTGCAATAGGCCTTCCTTCCCTTGGCTTCCAGCACCAGTTTTCCTCCCGCACCCAGGACCCAGGCCTTCGCTCTGGCCAGAGTCTGCCTTCTTTGTCTTTGCTGCAGACTCAGGTTGGAGTCTGCCATCTTCGTCTTCGCTGCAGACTCCGGAGTCTGCAGTCTTGTCTTCGCTGTGGCACTCCGCTCCTGTAGATCCCTTCTCCCCTGCCTTCCCTCTCATAGCAGGCGTCCTGCCCCACCTGGCCACTCTGCGCCTGGAGCAGCTGGGCGGCCGTCACCTTTGGCCTTTTAATTTGCATACTCACCCTGATTGGCTGTGGGTGTAGCAGAGGTACGGTCAATTTACATGTTTGTCTATTATTAGGTAAGATTATAATATAGTCTATAATACTGATTAAATATATGTAAATATATGTATACTAGGGTCCCAGTGCACAAATTCATGCACCTTGAAAGGAACTATGGGCCGTGAGGCTGCGGTGGGCACAGGGGCAGGTCTTGGCCCATCCTCTGTGCCCCTGCCCAGCCCCTCCTGCTGTGGCCTCCGGTCCCCTGTCTGCCTGCAGCCCCACTCCAGCTGCCTCCACTCCCATGTGCTGATGGCGCTGGCTCCGCTCACACCTGCTGATGGCATGGATCGATTGGGGCCGGTGCCAGCAGCAGGTGCGAGTGGGGCCGGCACTGTCAGTGGGCATGAACGGTGGCTGCTGCCCCGATTGCCCATCAGGAGCAGGGAGAGGTGGAGAAGACCTCGGGTGATCAGTGCCAGCAGCCGCCACTCACAACTACTGGCGGTGCCGAGCGATTTGGACCAGCACCAGCAGGTGCAAGCAGCGGCTCCGGCACCAACTGCAAGTGAAAGCAGGGCCAGCACTGGCAGTGGTATGTGAGTGCTGGCTCTAGTGCCAGCAGTGGGTGCGAGAGAGGCCCACACCAGCAGCAGGTGTGAGCGCCTAGTGGGACTGTGGAGTGCAGGAGCAAAGAATTTTGAGTAACCACCAGAGGCTTGCCCCGATGACAGCGACCAGCGCCCCGCCTTGGTCTGGTGCCCCCACTCACCTGCTCCACCATCCCGCTGTGGCCGATACCCACCATGTTCCATGCTCTGCCACCTGCTGCTGACACCTGCCATGTTCTGCGTGCGGCCCCTGGTGGTCAGCACACGTCATAGTGACTGGTTGTTTGGTTGTTCCGCTGTTCGGTCTATTTGCATATTAGGGTTTTATATATATAGATAATTCTGCATCTGGATTTTCTATTCTCTTCCACTGAACCCTATTTCTTTATCAGTTTCACATCATTTTAATGATTAAAATTTACATTTTAATATCTATAGGTTTAAGTCCATTTCATTATAATTTTTCTTTCTTTGTTCAAACTTTCCTTAATTAGTCGTATCCATTTACTTTCCCAAATAAACTCAAGTAACTTTTTATAGAGTTTGTGGTTCTAGAGAAGCTTGAGGCATTAGTTTTATTCTATGTTTGGTTAGCCTGTTTATTTTCTATCTCCTATGTTCTGCCAGGATGCTTATAGGAGTCACATTTTATCCTTGATATTTGAACTTTTACCAGGAATGTGTCAGTGTAGGTTTCTGCATTAATTTGCTGGTATTTGGGAGTGTTTTTGATAAGAAAGACTAAGGACTTTCTCCAACCTGTGAGAATGTTCTTTAAATAAAACCTTAATCTTATTTCTTTCTGTTTGCTCCAGTCTCTGTTTCAGGAGTTCTCTTAGATTTCCATCTTCAATTCTGCACAAGTATAATCTCTTTTCTGTTTTCTCTCTGCAAGAAGAAGTCTCAAGTTTGTCCTGCACATTGTATATTTATTTTCTCCAGGATCTTTTCTGTCATTTATTACAGTTTTACTTCCCTTGTAATCTTTTCTTATTTCATTTAGTTTACCTGATTGGAACTCATTTAATTTCCCCCCATTTTGTGTATACTATGTATATTTCCCATATACAGGAGGACATATGTACCTTGTATGAAAGTTCTGAGGCATATGAGAACCTATCATCCACCTTAAAAGCTATAATAATACCCACACTGTTGCATCTAGTTATGCGAATCTTCCCTTTCCCATTTTTGTGCTATTCATTTCTTTGGCTAATATTTGAATTTTGTCTTAAGCAATATATTATTTAGCTTGTTAGCTTTTAAAATCTGGCATCATGCAATATGTAATTTCTATAACTTACTTTTTCATATTATGCTTCTAGGATTCATCCAGGTTGTTACACCTACCATAGTTTATTCGTTTTCAATGTTGCATACTTCATTGTGTGAACATACTATAATGCATTTATCCATTCTTCTGCTGATTGATATTTGGGTTGTGTCTAGATTTTTGCTATCATTTTTGCTATCAATGTAGCCTTCAACATTCTTGCTCCCGTTTCCCAAGGTGCAGGTGAAGCAATCTGGAGAAGCATTGCTCCAATCATGACTGGAAACCAGCAGCAGCCTCATCACTGTGTTCTTTGCAGATTGCAGATTTACAGACTTTATCCCAGACCTATTGGATCAGAGTCTCCAGAGGCGGGGCCTCCAGACTATATAGCTCTCCAGGGAATTCTGCTGCTCACTGAAGTTAGAGAAGCACTGTAGAACTGTTGAGAGCAATACCTAAGAGTGGAATTGCTGTGTCCTGCACAGATATAAAAATACTCAACTCTATAGGCTAATGACAAATTGTTTTCCAAAGTGATTCCAATTATTTCAACTTATACTTCCTTCAAGAAGTGTCTGAGTTCCTTATGATTCAAATCATTGCCAACATCTGTTATTTTCATACTTCTTAATTTTTGCCCATCTAGTGGGCACATAACATCTAGCTCTTGTTGTTTGTTAAATAGTCCTTCCTCATGACTAGTTCATAAAGATATTTTATATTTTATTTTAAAACTTTTAATGTTTTTTCATAGTTACATCTTTAATCAATCTAAAATTGATCTAGATTATGGTGTAAGTACCTAATTTCATATTTTTTCGTATGAATAGTCAGTTATATCAGCATCATTTATTAAATGGGTCTCTCCTTTCTTTAGTGATCTGCAACGCTCTCTGCATCATACATCAAACTTCCATATACTCGTGGGTTTATTTCTGGGCTCTCTATTCTGTCCCATTTTTCTGTCCTGTACCACTACTGCATTTAAAAAATATATATATATTTTTTATTTCAGAGAGGAAGGGAGAGGGAGAGAGAGATAGAAACATCAATGATGAGAGAGAATCATTGATTGGCTGCCTTCTGCACACCCCACACTGGGGATCAAGCCCGCAACCCAGGCATGTGCCCTGACCAGGTATTGAACGGTGACCTCCTGGCTCATAGGTCGATGCTCAACCAATGAGCCATGCTGGCTGGCCACCACGAATGCAGTTTTAATTACCATTGTTTTATATGTAATGAAATCTGGTAGAGCAAGTCCTCCTGTCTTATTCTTCAGTAATGGCTTTGCTAATCTTGGGCCTTTACTCAGTCAGAGACATTTCAGAATCAGATTACCAAGTAGCTAAACAAAATCTACTGAGACCTTGGAATTTCATTGAATTCATAGATCAGATGAAGAGAACTTTGTTTTTATGATACCGAGTTTTCTTACCAATAAATATGAAAGAGACTGAAACAACAACAACCTCCTTCCACTCAGGGATCTTTCTTCTCTCCTTCCTTTCCTTCCTTCCTTTCCTTTGAAAGTGAAAGTTCATAATAATGTCTTTTTTTTCCTACTAAAAAAGTATCCTAGATCTTGAAAGAAGAAGAAAACATGGAAAACATTTCAATTCAGAGACTGAAATCAGAACACATTTTATTTTTAGAAGTTTCCTATTCACCATTTAGTAGTAAGCATAGCAATAAGGAGAATCCAGTGTTAAGCCCCAAATTGGCTCTGTTGGCAGATTCACTGATTTTTTATTTCTAGATAAAGCACTTTTAAAGTGCTTATACATTTCATTTCTCCCTGCCTATCCTTTGGTATTGTATGAAAACTATTTGTGATGAATCTCTTCACTTCTACTTCCAAAAGTGGACAAAAAGCCTTCATTTCCCAGGCCCTACCTCTCCCCCCGTACCCTCCCGCCACCTCTCAGAATTCAAGGATAATGTGCCCAGGTAAAGCATGTTCTAGGCAATAGCTGTGTGTCTCTTGTATGGTGTAGGCAAATGTTTACTTTTTGTTTTTAAAAAATATCTGTTCACAGCTAGGTCATATATGTTATTTAAACACACCTACATTTGTAATAAAATTGTGTGAATAAGCATATAAGCAATAGACTGATAAACATAAAATTTGGGATAATAGTTACCTTAAGATGAGCAAGAGAAATATGAAAATAGGATATGAGAGAACTTATCAATTATATTCTTATCAAAAACATTGTCAAAAAAGCAATATTTTAGTTTTGGGGTTGGGTGGTGGATTCACAGGTGCTGATTGTATTGTTTTGCTTAAAAAGTAGCATGTATGCATGGATACTCTTTTGAATGTGCCAAATAACATACTGAAAAGATAGTAAAGAATAATTATGTATACATTTGTTAATCAGAACTTCCCATCTGATGATGACATCATTGATCCACCCATAGGCTGACATCTCTTTGAACTGTTTTACCCAAAGGGAGATGTGTTTATGGTGACTTGCTCTTAGTTTATCATCTCTGTCCTCAGGGGACTGAAGGATTTTGGTTGGTAAGTCAGTTGATGGTAGGTTAATGTTTTGTCTTTATCCACTTATTTCACATTCAAGGTGAATGTGAAATTTTTACCTTTACTTAGCTACATGCACCATTTACAGTCTCCTTTCTCACCTGTGTTCTTCTCCAATTCTCTACTTATCCTTCTTCTCCTCTTTAAAATCTCCCTCTTTCACTGTCCTTATCTCTCCCTAATGTAAACCAACTCTTAGCTGACTCAAATTGTGTTTCCTTCCTTCTTTCCTTCCTCCCTCTCTTCCTTCTTCCCTGCTTCTGCCCCCTCTCTCTCCTTTCTCACTCTTTCTTTTATTTTACTATGAATATGTGCCTATATAATCATAAATAAAATTAAACAAATAATATGATCTCTAAATATCTCTTAAGGAAATGACATGAAAAAGCAGAAAAATTGTCTTTATGCATAGAACAGATAGACAAGAAAAAAAGAATGCACACACATCTCAAAGAACAATGAAAAGGTTATTGTATAAAAGATGGAATATAATGAGAAGTTTTCAGATAATGAGTCCTCAAGAAGGAAAGCAAATATAATGGCTTTTTATGTCAATAAAAAAAATCCACAGCAAGGAATGCATTGCAATTTTCAAGGGACAAAGAGAGACACAAACAGACATTCCTTAAATGTATCAGACATGAGCAGAGATTGAAGAAAAATAGTGTCCATTTATTAGTTGGAGAGGGAAAACTAATAGAAGATGACACTGAAGTGACAGAGGTTTTAAATCTTTTCTTTTTCTTGAGTATTTGTCAAAAAGTCAATTGTCTGAAAGCTAGACAAAGCAATATATGGAGGAGTAAGTTGAACCAAAATAAATGGGAAAAGAGAAAGAAACTGACAGAGGGTTGCAGAATTTACTGGATTAATCGCTGAATCATGTACTCCTCGAGGTCTAAGATTATTTACCCATTCCTACAGCCCTTGCCTAGCAGAGTGCCTGGCCTATCTATAGGAGGTGCTAGAATTCAATTACGGAATACAGACAACATTTAAGGCTCTATATAGGCAGTAGGGTTACAGGGATGAATAATGCACATAATTTCTTGCCATCATGAAGTTTATAATCTAGCAAGAAAGTCCTTAAGACAATGAGTTAGGTGCCTAATTAATTTTAATAGTACTAATGATAATGGAGGAATCTATGATACCTTATAATAGAAGATGTGACCCAGTCTGGGGACAGGGACAGCCAGGGAATGAGACTTTCATGGAGTGACATTTAAGATTTGAGAAAAAGAGAGGAGGGGATAGAGAGAGTCTTGAGCAAGAGAAAGAGCTTATGTAAAGGTCTGACGCGGGGAAGAATTGGAATGTTTGAGAATCTGAAAGCAGACTAATTCAGCTTGGAGCTCAGCAAGTGAATACAAGATGAGGATCATAGGTCCAGGTTGATATAGACCTCAGGATTTTAGAACCACTGCAGAATTTTAAGAGACAAAGTGACTTCAATTTATATTTAGCAAGTTGACTTAAACAGCTGTGCAGAAAATGGATTGAAGAAAACCATTTAGATTAGTTGGAAGAAAGATGATGGTAATTTGATCAAGGTGAGGAAATTAAATTAGAGAAACATGAGGGAGTTGAGAATATTTAGAAGATAAAATTGATTGGAATTGATGATTGATTAGATATAGAGAAAGAGTATTAAACAGGATTCTCAGCTTTTTAAATGCTCAAATCCTTAATTCCAGAGGGTGGGATGGCTCCTGGCAGCACAGCAACAAAAGCTGTATTTCCCTTCAGTCTTCAACACCACGTCCTCCCAACCCAATCCCAGGCCACAAAATCTCAGTGAGATCAAGTTCTGCCAGGGATAAGTGAGATAAGTAAAGAACATACCTGAAAGAAAATGGTCAAACAGTGTAATAGTAATGTCTAACAAATGTGCACTGGATAAATCTTTCCTAATGTGTCCCATAACTTTAGTTCTGAAGTTTTGTTTTATCATTTTTAGTACATATGAATCCAGTGCATATTTTTGAAATGTTTTGTCTTTATCCACTTACTTCACTCATTATTTCTCACACTTGCTATTTCTGCTAATCTAGAGCTGGGCAAGGGGGCCTTTGCTTTAGAGAGCCAAGCTCTGGCCCATCTTTAGCTGCCCTCCTCTCCATGAGGTAAGAACTTCAGAGAGCCAAGGACCCATGCCTCTTTATAGACCATGTTCTAAATCCCAATGATCCCAGAATTCTCTGCTCAGATAGGCCCTCACTTGTTGTCAGGGCTTGCGTGGACATCAGCCTGGAGTCCGACTTCCTGAGAGTGGACCATAGCTCTGGAGTTTGTACCACTGGTCTAGAAAGGTGGCAAGGGGAAGCTACTTATGGAGATGTGAGCAGGGCTTGGGCTTGCCAACTAGGTTTTCCACACTGCATGACCATAAGACCCTTGACGATACACTACAGAACTAGGTGGGGAAGGGGTGCTGGGCTGTGGCCTTGGGCTCTGACCAACCCAGTGAGAGTGCGAATACATTCTTTCATTCTACAAGCATTTTATGAGCACATATTAGTGGTATGCAAGATACTCTGTTCAGCGTGGGTGACACAAAGATGAACAAGGCATCTTCCTCTCCTCAAGGAACTTAGTGGCCAAGATACATGTAAACAACTCTCTAAAATGAGACTCACTGAAGTAAATACCACATGAGCAGGAACCACTTGCTTTTGGGAATTCAAAAGAGGAAGCAATTAATTATGATGAGGGACTTGGAGAATGCTTCACAGAAATAAATGTGGAGAAATAATTTGCTTACAGTTGAAAGATATACACTCAAACCCTAAAAAGTTATTTATTATATCCAAACCTTAGTTTCTTCATAGGGGTTTAATGAGATGATACACCTGGAAACATCTATTATAGTGCCTGATACATAAAAGTATTTAAGAAATGTTGCTTATTTTTCTTATTCCTGATTTTTTTTTGCCTCATGAAAATAGTTACCTTATAGTATGTACACAGTTATGTCTCCAGTTGCTCCCCTAAAACATAAACTTAACTGGTGTGTGTGTATGTGTATGTGTATGTGTATGTGTGTGTGTGTGTGTGTGTCTGTATGTGCACTTGTGTGCATATTTTGGAAAGTTTGATGATGGTTGGAAGGAAGCTCCCTGAGATCAGGGCTTATCTTTGCATCCCTAGTACCTGTGAACAAGAATGTTGGTATTCAAGAAGTGTCCTATGAGATGTTATCAAATAAAGATTCAACCTCCTGATGCCTGGGAGGGCTCCCAGGGCTGAATGACAGTGAAAAGATATCTTTGCAAGGTTTGAAGGTCATGGTTTTCTTGAGCACTGGTAGGCCTTACTGCAGGTGCTTAAACCTGTTTAATTCCAACATTTTCTGCTTCTGGGAAGTACACATGTACTGAAGTGTGTCAGCCAAATAGCAAATATTTTTCCTTCATAGAGCCTCTTTTTTAACATCCAAAGTTACAAAAACCCAATTAACTCTAGTGGGTACAAAATGCTGCACCAGTAGACACTCTTTATTTAGATATCTGACCTTGGAGAGCCAAGAAGAAATGAAGTAGAACATCACCATGGCTTTCTGCACCAGATGTGGCAGTATGCCAGAGCTCACATGTAAGGGGGAGAATCCTACTGTTCTGACCTCCTCCACAGAGAGGGAACTGCAGGACAGATCCAGAAAGTTTCCATACGACTACAGCACCTTTGGAAATACTGAAAGCTACACTTTTCCATACTGCTCTTTGTAGAAGGAGTGAAATCCCTCCATTCCCATTGTTTGACCACCTTACTGAAAACATCCAGTGGTTTTCCAGTGCTTGTAAGCAAGAGACTGAGACCAGTGGTTTTAATACAAACTGGGCCCTTTCACCTTGCCTTTCATGCTCAAGGACATTTATTTTCTTCCCTTCCCACCATGGGCAGGGCCTTCCTGTTTCTCTAATTACCTTCCATTCCCATCCCACACACCTCTTCCCAACATGTGTGCATGCGCATGTGGACACACACACACACACACACACACACACACACACACCACATCTCAGATGCTAGGTTTAGGGTCACTTTCTCAGGGAAGGCTTTCTGGACCACCCCCAAACCCCCACCTGAGCTAAATCGCATTTATGTGTTACATGTTCTCAGAGAACCATTTCTTTTTCTTAGGACACTTGATTCAGTTTCTTTTGCACATTTACTGATAGAATTTCTGATTCATATATCTCTTCCCTTCTAGACTATGAATTACATGATGATGGGACTGTGTCTTCTCACTGCTGTATTCCCAGAGACCAACACAACACCTATTTTCCCTTTGGTCTGGCCCTCTGCCCCTTGTTTTTCTTATGAATCTGTAGATAGACTTCAGGTGATCTACTCAAAACAAAACTAAAGAATTCTTTTGTACTCAGCCCCATCAATCCAAGACCTAAGTAAGGGTGGAGGGCATTGGCTCAGTTGGGCTCTGTGGAGCAGCCAGTGAGGAGCTTCATCATTTGCTGAGCACCTGTGATGCACTAAGCAAATAGAAAGAACTAAGACACAGTCTCAAACTTGGGGGAGCTCATTGTTTCGCTGGGGAAAAGCCAGTACGGTGTCTCAGTAGAGTTTTTGAGCTAACTCCGAGGTCCCACCTCTTCTTCCTTAATTGACTCATTCTTTGTGTGTTGGTAGGCAGAAGGAGAAAAGCCCTTGTAGGTTTGAGCAGATCCTTTTTCTCCCCAAACTTATCCCCTTATAGCTTTTCTGTAATAAAAGTATTTATTTGTGCAAGTCGTGAAAATTAAGTGCGCATGTGGTACTTGGAGAAGAGGCTTTATAATAATGCATTTCTGGGCAGGCTACAGAAGCCAAGCTAGTGGAGAGATTTCTGGAAGGGCATTTGGAGAGAAATTGATTTATTCCTTCATTCATGGAGGCAAAATGCTAGCACCTTTCTGATTACAAAAAGTAGAATCGAGCTGGTGAAATCAGCCACAGACAACCACAGCTTTAACAGCGAACAGAAGGGCCAACCAGAGGAGACATTTTGTTGACAGCCTCTCTGAGGAGCTCAGGGGATTCAGAACACAAAAGCGAAGGTGGTCTCCACCCACACAGCTCCAGGAAAGCCTATGGAACATTGCCTACACAGCACTGCCCACAAGCTATTTTGCAGCTGTTTCAATTAAAGAATTAAACTATATCTGAGTAGCAGCAACATCCATGAGAGCCAAATTGGATTTCTCCTTGGAAAACAAGCTAGAGACCACGTCTTTATTGTGCAGACACTCATTAGCAAATATGTAAAAAATACCAGTTAGAGAAAGATGTTTTCCTGCTTTGGAGGTTTTTTATTTTATTTTTTATTGAATTTATTGGGGTGACATTGGTTAATAAAATTATATAGGTTTTAGGTGTACAATTCTATAATACATTATCTGTATATTATATTGTGTGTTTACCACCCCAAGTCTCCTTTTATAACCATTTAATCCTCCCGCCCCCATCCTTTACCCTCTTCTACATTTCCCCACCCCCTTTTCCCTCTGGTAATCACATTCTTGTCTGTGTCTATGAGTTGTTTTTTCTTAATCCCTTCACCTTTTTCACCAAGCTCCCTAAGCCCCTCCCCTCTAACAGTTGTCAGTTTGTTCTCTGTATCTATGAGTCTGTTTCTATTTTATTTGCTAGTTTATTTTGTCATTAGATTCCACATATAAGTGAAATCATATGGTACTTGTCTTTGCCTAACTGGCTTATTTCACTTAGCATAATACTTTCCAGGTCCATCCATGCTGTCGGAAAAGGTAAGATTTCCTTCTTTTTTTATGGTGGAATAGTATTCCATTGTGTAAATGTACCACAGCTTTTTTATCCACTCATCTACTGATGGGCACTTGGGCTGCTTCCAAATCTTGGCTATCAAAAAAAGTTGCTCCAATGAACATAGGGGTGCATATATTCTTTTGAATTAGTACTTTGGTTATTTGCATACAACTTAAGTGCTCTTATATTAGCATTTAATAAGGATGGATGGCAAAATTCATGCTAATTATTTAAAATTTTAATTTTTCTTTACTTAGAACAACAAGAAGTAGCTAATAAAAATACTACAAGAGACTGGCAAAAAGGAAAAAAAGCTTTATATTTTAGTAACTTTAAAGCCACCTCTTTGAAGTTGAGGTTCCACATTTTTATTTTGTATGGGGTCCCACAAATTATGTAGATGACATGATCAGCCCTCCCTTATCAACTCTATAGAATTGCAATATCCCCTTCTTATTGTATGTTATACATACACCATAAAATAGGGTGGGAGTCCAGAAAACACAAGAGAGACTTGATGGGAAAGCAGTTGTAAATGAGATCCAAAGTGTCTTTTGACTGTAAAAGGAAAAGCCAGAGAAAGAGAAGAAAAGATGGCAGTTGCTAATTAAGGGGAATAGAAGGATCTTCCTTTTGTGAAAATTGATTTTGATGGGTGAGAGCCCAGAGAAAGCAAAGCAGGCTGTGGGCTGCTATAGTGACTAACATCTTAGTTATTTGGACCTCAGAAGGGCAGGAAGTAAAACGTTGTGGTGGGGTGGTCTGGGAGCATGTGAACTCAGAAGGACGAGACTAGTAGAACTATTTTATCTCCATAAAGGAATTTGAGTATTTGGCAGCATGACGAAAATAGTGTTGGCAGCTTTTAACACTGACCATGAATAATGTCTCAACGTTAAACTTTTTATGTAACTCTCTAGTAAGAGTAGCTACACTGTAGGTTAGATGGTCCCATGAGTGCAGGGAAAAATTATATGAAGGCTTGTCTAAGAATGCATTGTCTAAGATTTAATTTTCCAACATTACACACCCATAGTCACCCCACAGAATGGGGATATGATGATTGCCATCAGATCTCAGGTGTAAAGTCCACAGTCTCAGAAGTGAGACTTCCTGCTTTTTCTAGCCTTTGATATGGTCAGATGTGGAAGACAAGTATGTGTGCTACTTAAGGACCTGGGGCTGAGGGGAAGATATAGGAGAAAACTGGGTGTAACAGGGGAAATGTCAGCTCTGTGAGAACAATGATTAGAAGTAAGGTCTAAATAGAATCTTTGCCTTACTGTGAGTTATTTGCATAGGCAATAGAGGAAATTATTGACAATTCTTATAAAGAAAACTTTGGTGTAGCTGTGAAATAGAAATGTGCATAAGTCATTTATACAAATGTCATTTCTCTCATAACAATAACAATCACATATATCAGATGTATCAGATCAACTGTGGTGTTTTATTTTGATTACAACACTAACTCCAATATTAAATTAAACTCTATAGTATGATGTTTAGCACTAGTCATGGGGAACCAGTCTCATTCCAAAATCACATTTCCTTGGTTCAGATTTCAGTGCCTGTGCTCATGAAGCTTGGCCATCTGCTCACAGCTTCAACAATAAATACAGAGAACATTGTTTCTGAAGGACCTGGATGCTAAAATAGAGAACATGGTCATCATT
Organism: Plecotus auritus; assembly: GCF_963455305.1. Classification (NCBI taxonomy): domain Eukaryota; kingdom Metazoa; phylum Chordata; class Mammalia; order Chiroptera; family Vespertilionidae; genus Plecotus; species Plecotus auritus. The sequence continues at coordinate 21,479,842 of NC_137783.1, read as the reverse complement.
AAGTTTACAGATGACACTAATGGGAAGAAGGGTGGGTTAGGAATTCCAAATAGGAATAAATTCAGGGTAGAGGCCTGGAGAGAAAATCTTAATCATAAAAGTGAATGATGGTGAAGGACTGCCTTTCTGTGGTCAAGACTAAATTAGGATCAGGGCTCATTGGAGAGGGGAGGTGAAGCTGGTAGAAATTTCTGGGTCCAGAACTCTGGAAAAGGACCCAGCATCTAACTATGCTAATATCAATTTAAGTCCCTTGCCAAGATTTTCAGCCATCCACCCTTGCTTGGAGAGGAGTGGAGAGCTCAAATCCACTTGGGTGTTTGTATAGTATTGATGTAATTTAGGAAATTACTATCCTAGGGATTGTATAAAAGGAAGCAGAATGTAAAAAATGGTTTCTCTCTTATCTTTACTCCTCCCCACCCAATCCACCTACTTGTCCTTTCATTTCTACCTCTACTATATCTCTCAGCTATCCCCTCTGCCCTTTTCATAGCAATTACCCTATTCTGAACCATCGCTGTTTCTCATCTTCTTTGCAGCAACTTTCTGTCTAGACTCCCTGCCTTCACTCTTATAATTCATTTTCCACAGAGCAATTAAAGTCATCCTCCTGAAACTTAAATCAGAACATATCTGTTCCTTGTTAAAGCCCTTCACTGGCTGCCCATTGCTCTTAGACTAAAATCCAAGCTTCTTGTGGTGATCTGCACACTCTGCATGATCTGGCTCCTGCTTAGCTCTCCAACCCCAATTCATATCACGCTTCTCCTAGCTCACTACATCTTGCCTTCTTCTCTGTCCCGTGAATCCTACAGACCCTCTCCCTTTGAAGGCACCTGCACAGAAGTTCTTCCCCCAGCTCTTCTGGAGGCGATTTCATCTCATCTTTCAGGTCTCCTTTACCAGATTTCTCCAAATATTCAATGCATTTCTCATACTCTGTAGTAATTATCAGGCTACATATTATTTGTCTCTTCCTTATAAAGACTCTGAGCTTCTTGAGAACAAGAGGCCATGCCTGTTTCCTTATAGCTATATTCCCAGAACCTAGCACAATGTTGGGCTGGTGCTCAATAAATATGTATGAAGTAACTAAACTTGTCTCCTATCACAAGGCCACTGCTGTGCCCAACATATTTTAAAACTGGACCTCTGAATCCTATGGTCATTCCTGGGGGAGGTATCTGCAGCCACAGAGCTGAGGAATGTACCTGGACAGTAAAATTAACCATATTTTCCAGCTCCCAACTTGAGGCCCTTCAGAATGAGATAGATGAGTATTGTGCATGGTTATATTCAGAGCTTCTTCATAGAAGCTCTGAGTCTTCTATTACAGCAATGGTAGCTTTGGATAAACCTTTTTTTTCTTTTGTGCACTTTCCACCTATATTTTCTATGCCTTGGAGAATGCCTCCAATTTAGTATCACCTACATTCTCATTAAGGTGGTTTGAACATCTGCCTTCTAGATCAAGAAGGATGATTAGAGAGTCAACTATTAAACGGTTCCTCATCCCTGACAGCTTCACAGCAGGCATTCCTCTGTTCAGCCCAGAGTCACTCATCACTCTTCTGTGTTTGTCTTCCCCCAGCCAGCTTTAGTTCATTTGACTGGCTTCGATTCAACACACTTAAGTTTTGAAAGCTGAGTTTATGAGATATAATTCCAGATACTTACATTCTCTGAGTCATGTCATTTTATCAAAAAAGCATATGATGCAAGTTTTAAAGGGCATTTCCAGAGGCACAGCTGGAATTTTTAAAAAAGAGTGGGAGAGCAAGAGGATGAACGGTACTTTGATCAACACTCATTCCCCAGGCCACATGGTGATTCCATCAGTGGACCTAAGTGTGTGCAGATCAAACCCTGAGAGCCAGTGGAGGACAGACACCCAATTAGTTATAATAACCTTTGACTGGTAAGTGAAAGGAGAGAACTATGGAAACACGGACACCCAGAAGGAATTTGGGGACCAAACCACTCTGAGTTTCCCATCTGATGTGTTGGCCGGAAGTGCAGTCCCTCTGAGTGAGGTGCTGTGCATTCATTAGAACTTGGGGAGCCAAGTGATTGGGAAGCAGCAGCCCTAAATGAGCTTCACAGTTACTGCAAATGAAAAAGGAAGGCTATATATTTCTAAGAGAAAAAGCCATATAAATCTGACAGCTCCACCCCACTCAACAAATCCCAATCATCTCCAGCCAAACCACTCTATTTTCCAGACAGAGACTTGAACAGTGGGAAGACAGTGTGAAAAATAGATGATAATAACCACAAACCTCTTATGATACACCCTGGGCTCAGTTCTAATGTCTTTGGGTCCATTCAGTGCAAGGTAGGTCACCTTCCATTTTTAACTCACACACTGACAGACACATACACACACGAACACCAAACCATTACTCAACCAACACACATGCAGCCACACCTCATACACACAAGATGACTTATGCAAGTAAATATTTTGTTTATTTCCTTAAATTGCATTAAACTTTTCTGTTTATTTTGAAACTTCTGAACTATTGGTCTTAATATTACTATCATTCATTTAGTGCTTTTGTTTTTCTTGTATTAAAAGAGACTAACAGGGTTAAAAACTGTATTTTTAAAAAGTTTCCAGTAAAATCAGCAATCTATTGATTGAAAGTGATATCTATCAACATTTCATAGTCTTGAATTAGTAATTTTACATCTAGGTATGTTTACTAAAGACTTACAACAATATACGTAGATATCCATGACCATTCATTTTCTCCATTTTTGTACCCAAGCAGCTGAATATAGTTGTCAAAAAGCACACAACATTAAGACAGGTTTCACTTTAAATATGATCCCATACCTCAAATGTGCTCTCAGTGTTTCCTATGATGTAAGCCTATGCTGTTTCTCTAGTTTCTTCACCTCGCTTGACTTTCTATTCTCTGAGATAACTACCTTGTACATTTGTGTCCTGCTCAAGTCCTCTTCTCCATGCACTTCCCTTCCTCTCACTCAATGACCCTGCCTTATGCCTCAAGCAATACAAGAAACCATGATTTGGGAGCTCCTTTTCTTCCTATCACCCATCTCTGCATGTTTGCCTCTGTGGCCTCTGCTTTCTTCCTGTGCAAGTAGGAAATGCTGTATCTCCTAGAGAAGGTCAGTCTCTGTCAACTTTCATCCTATTTCTCTCCTGCATAGTCAGTCCTCATACTTACACCTGCTTCAAATATACGACAAATTTATATCTCCAGTCCAAACATCTCCTTTGAGCTCCAGACTTTTGATTAATCTGCATATTTGATACTCCACTTGGATGTCTCCCCAACATCTCAAAATTAACATGTTCAAAGTGTACACTTGATTCATCCATCCCCCACAAACTTATCTTTCCCCTAGTCTTTCTGATGCAGCAAATAGATCCAGCACTCATGAGCTGTCCAGGTTTTTCTTCTTCAATCCCCACATCCATTCCTGTTATTCATGTCAGTTCTACCTTTGAAATATATCTTGAATTTCTCTACCGCTATAGCCACTAGCCTGCCAAAACCATCCATCATCATGTTGCCTATACTACAAAAATAGTGTCCTTCTTGGTCTTATCCTTATCCAGTTATAATCTATTCTCCACAGAGTACCTGATAGTCTTTTATATATCTGTATCTATGCCTATTTCTGTATCTATATATCTATATATCTATATATCTATATCTATATATCTATATTTATATCTAATGATGTTACTCCCCTGAATGAAATTCTCTAGTGGCTTCCCATAACACTTCAGATAAAACCCAAACTTCTGCCCCAGCTGGTTTGGCTCAGTGGATAGAGCGTCAGTCTGCGGAATGAAGGGTCCTGGGTTTGATTCCAGTCAAGGGCACATGCCTGGGTTGCAGGCTTGATCTCCAGTGGGGGCATGCAGGAGGCAGCCAACCAATGATTTTCTCTCATCATTGATGTTTCTATCTCTCTCTCCCTCTCCCTTCCTCTCTGAAATCAATAAAAATATATTTAAAAAACACCCAAACTTCTTACCATCACCAAAAAGATATATCATGATTGGTTGCTGCCTACCTCTCCAATGTTATTTCATGCCATGCTCTCTCATCCATCACCTATTAGATACATTGGCTTCTTTCCAATTCCTTGAAAATGCCAAGTTCCTTTCTGTCTAGGGCAGTGGTAGGCAAACTGTGGCTTGTGAGCCACATGCGGCTCGCGAGCCGCGGTTTGCCGCTCTGTTGACTAATGAGTTTGCCAACCACTGGTCTAGGGCTTTGTAATGCTCTTCCCTATGCCTGGAATGTTCTACCATTTTTTGGATCCCAATTTAAATGTCAACTTCTCAAAAAGTGCTTCCTGGCTCTGCTGTTCAGGTAAGTGATTCCAGTTAACTTTACATTAGCACACTTTATTTCCCTCATAGCGCTTATCAGAGCTTGAAGTTATATTATACCTGCTGCTAGATTGTAAGCTCCACAAGGCAAAGGATATATACTATTCAGATATGAATACCTAGCCCTGCCCACAGCATGTCACACATAGAGGTTAATAAATATTGATGAATAAGTAAATGAGTGAATGCAAGAATGTTAGTAATAGCATTATTATAATAGCAAAAAATTAAACAACTTAAATGTCTGTTAATAAGTGAAAGGTTATATAAATGACTAGAGGCCCGGTGCATGAAATTTATGTATGGGAGGGTGTGTCCCTCAGTCCAGCCTGCACTCTCTCCAATATGGGAACCCAGGATCGGGCCTAAATGGGCAGTTGGACATCCCTCTCACAATCCAGGACTGCTGGCTCCCAACTGCTTGCCTGCCTGCCTTCCTGATTGCCCCTAACCATTTCTGCCTGCCAGCCTGATCACCCCCTAACCACTGCCCTGACAGCCTGATTGATGCCTAACTGCTTCCCTGCCAGCCTGATTGCCCCTAACTGCCCTCCCCTGCAGGCCTGGTCACCCCTAACTGCCCTCCCCTGCAGGCCTGGTCACCCCTAACTGCCCTTCCCTGCAGGCCTGGTCCCCCCCCCAACTGCTCTCCCCTGCAGGTCTGGATCCCCCTCAACTGCCCTTCCCTGCAGGCCTGGTTGCCCCCAATTTCCCTCCTCTGCCAGCCTGGTCACCCCTAACTGCTCTCCCCTGCAGCCTTGATTGCCCCCAACTGCCCTCTCTTGCAGGCCTGGTCTCTCCCAACTGCCCTTCCCTGCTGGCCTGATTGCCCACAACTGCCCTCCCTTGCAGACCCGGTCCCTCCCAACTGCCCCTCCCCTGCTGGCCATCTTGTGGTGGCCATCTTGTGTCCACATGGGGGCAGCCATCTTGTGTGTTGGAGTGACGGTTAATTTGCATATTACTCATTTATTAGATAGGATAGAAGCCTGGTGCACAGGTGGGGGCCGGCTGGTTTGCCCTGAAGGGTGTCCTGGATCAGGGTGGGGGTTCCCTTGGGGTGTGGGGTGGCCTGGGCGAGGGGCCTGTGGTGGTTAGCAGGCCAGTCAAGCCCCCCAGCAACCCAAGTGGAGGCCCTGGTATCTGGGATTTATTTATCTTCTATAATTGAAACTTTGTAGCCTTGAGTGGAGTCCAGGGCTGGCCAGGGTGTGTGGGAAGCTTGGCTTCCTCCATTGCCGAGGAAACCCAGCCTCCTGCTCTCTCCATGGCCGCAGCCATCTTGGTTGGGTTAATTTGCATACTTGCTCCTGATTGGCTGGTGGGTGTGGCTTGTGGGTGTAGTGAAGGTATGGTCAATTTGCATTTTACTCTTTTATTAGATAGGATGGCGTAACCTTAGAATAGTAATAAGTGGAAAAATTTGCACAGTGATAGAAAATCTGTCCAAGATACAATAAGTGAAAAAAGCAAACTGTAGAACACGGTACTTAAAAATGTTTATGTCACATATAAATATATTATTACATATGCATGCAAAATTTCTAAAACTTACACGAGAAACTATTATATGAGAAACTCATACTTCTGCTTAGAGGGAATCCTTTATGTCATCCATACAGCTTGAATTTCCTACCATAATTATGTACTTTTATAATTAAAAAACTTTTAAAAATAAAAATACAAACATATAGTAACAAAAACTTAGTCAAATATTGTGTTCCTGCTCCAAGGGCTAGTAAGCCTTGCTTGCTAGAAGTTCTGGGGTAAAGAACCCATGTGTAAGTAACCATTTTCATTAATTGATGGAGCCTTGCTCTGCTTTGTTCCAAAGAACTAACTCAAGGTGGCTACAAATAACTGTGTTCAATATGACAGTTAGAACACGTGAATTTGTTACCAGATTAGGGAGGACTTTGTATGAAGAGCAAGTATTCTGCATTTAACTGGACAGGAACAAGGAATTTGTAAAAGTTCCTGTCTAGTTAAAGCTTTAAAAAATTCAATGTGGGCAGCTAAAAGATTAATCTACCAGAGTCAATTTAACCTCTTAATAACATTTTATGATTTAAAGACCATAAGCCAGGTAACACTCCCATTGCTCCTCTGCTAACAGTAATAAGATATAGTTGCCTTTAGTGACAAAGTCTTAGAATCATCCCTTATTCCTCTGGGTCAGATTTCCTTGATCCTCACTGATTGCCTGGGCTTTGTCTTATTTGAAAACCTGTAAACAACATTAGTGCCCACTGGCTCCTTCGGATAGTTCTTTGTATTTATAGACAGACAAAATGCAGGGAGTGTAGGGTGAGGTATTTGCTCTCTCGTGTTCACAGGTACTAAGCCTAGCCAGACTTATTTCCGTTCACTTGTGTGCTCCATCCCTCACTTGGAGGCCTTTAAATTCTCCAGTGGTTGTCAAACTTTAGAGCACATAAAGAAACACCTGGAGGGCTCGTGAGAATCCAGATTCCTGGGCCCCGGCCCCAGAAATTCTAATTCATTAAGACTGGAGTGGGCCTGAGAATTTGCATTTCTAACAAATTCCCAGGTGATGCTGATGGTCTGGGGAGTCTTTGTTGAGAACGACAGCATTGGTGGAGTACTGTGACCTTTCTCTGTGCACAGGGATCTTGAGGCACGTGACAAGATGTGATACAGAAAAGCACCCATCCCTGTTGTTAGTGCTCAGTCCAAAGCCTAGATTTCACAGCTTGACAAGCTCCCAGCAGTCTCTGATTTTAGAAATTCTTCCTAAGTCTAATTAGCTGATTTTAGCCTATCATTTTACCTTGCAGAGGTTAGAAATATAGCCTTTTCGCCTACCCTGGAAAAGTTTCCCTTTGTCTATTTTGACCTTTATTGCTTCTGGCCTTATTGATTTTCAAGGACAAAGGCTGAATTGGTTCTTTCCCTTACACAGGTCTGAGTCCATTTTAATTTCTGCAGATGCTCTGGATTTTCTCGAATCCCGTGGTATCTTGATATCCTCCAAGGACCCAGGACCAGAAATGTCCCCTTTGTGGAGTCTCAATATTCTCAGTTGTAGGGACTGGATGATCTCTAAAGTCCCTTCTAATTCCAATATTCAATGAGACTCTAACTACCTGTTCCAGTGATTTTTTTTTTTTTTTTTTTGGCTTTGACTGCTACAAAGCTAAATGCTTTCAGGGGCAGTACAGGCAACCAAGATTTCAGTCTCTGGGTTAGATTGCAAATGAAGCAGCTGTGATGTCAAGAAGCATTGCCATAATTTGAGGCTCAAACAGTGTAAAGTAGACTTTTATAGGAGAAGGTTCTGAGAGGTATTTATGGGAGTCACAATGGGACATTTTGAAGATATAATAATGCCTTAATAAAAAATTTCCTGGCTTTCTTTTGACTCACTGGAACACAGTGTTTATGTTTCGTAATGTTAATCACATGCAATTCTTCCAAATCTGGGATCTAATGGATGCATAAATTGGTCCAAATGTCAATTTTAAACATATGTTTTTTATATTGAATAGACCTGTGTGATTCCAAACACCAGTTAACTCTTTGATGAAATTAGGGTCTGTTTTTTCAGAGGTGGTTCTGATTGGTATTCAAGATGGGGAGAAATCATTGGATCATTCTAGCAACAGGGTTAGCAGAGGAATTGGAAAGGTACTTCCTGAAGCAAAGCCCAAGGGCCTGGGATAGCTCAGTGAATATGGCTCACTCTGAGGAATGGAGGGAATTAGGAAGTGGCCTGGCAGACTTTGGTAGGATCTAGAAATTTAAAATTGGAGAGAACAATGAAAGCCAATGTGAGAAGCCTTTCATGGAGACTTTAAATGCAGATGGATAACATATTGATTTTGTTGGTCATTAATAGTTATTCTGAATTTCAAAATGACCATTTTCATATTTTTCTAATGATGTGAAACAGTTTCACTTGGTCCTCAGAGAGCAATTAACCAGATTTTTTGTTGGTGTCCAACAATTGTGCTTATTGTTTTGTCTGAAGAAAAGGAGGTTGGAAGATGACTTAGCTTTTGTAGGACAAGAAGAAATTTATAGTTTAAAAAGTAACAAAAATAAGGGTTAGACATAAGGCTTTAAATGCCAGGACATCACAATGAGAATAACTGCCAAAACCATGATACCAAGGGATGGGTGACATCTGCTCTGAAGATCTGACAACTACCACCTGTTTTGTCTTACCAAGAGATTGAAGACAACTTGATTCTTAAAGCTGGACACCAACTTATCATGTGGCGCTTCAAATAACACTGCCATGACTCATAACTATTTGGATATTTAAATTGTATTACCTTTTGAGCCAATAAAAGTCATAGAAGAAGTCTACTTCACATTTATAACCTGGGATTTTTTTTCACCCCAAGTGAAATTTCTCAGTTAAATTATCCATTATTCATTAGTCTTGGCTCAAAATAATAATTAGTTATTTCAGAAAATCCAACCCACTACCAAAGGACAAAGATTAGCCATGGATAAGATATCAAACAATGTGCCATCAATTCAGAAAGCAATTTCTAAAGAGATGTTTCAGATATTTTGAGCAAAGACAATATCAGTAAAAGAACTGCAGAGCCTTGTGAAGTGACTGTCTCTGAAGAGAAATCCCTTCATTTGGGTACATATGTTCTGGAAGGTTAGATAAAAAATTAGTCTGTTATCTCTTAAACTTACTTTATAGTGAGGTAGGTCCTTGTGATAGGGGGGCCTATAATCTGATAGACAGAGCTCCTAATTAGTCTTAAAAAATAATCACATTATTTTAAATATTAGAACACATATACTTATGTGAATAGGGCGTTAAGTTTCTTATATGAAAATAGGGGGTTAACTTTTTCTTAAGTTTCCTTTTCAAGGCCTGTGCAAAGCAATTGAGAAGGTGACTCAGCTGTGAATCCAGCAAGCAAAACCAATAAGCAGGGTCAGACCGACCCACCAGGAGTCAAAACATCATCTCATCAACATCTCATCGCTTGATGACTAAAGACAATAGCTGACGTCTGTGGACCCCCAGGACTGCACGTGGCTGCATTCTGTTCGCAGCCTCACCCTAACCCCTTCCCCTTTATAATCCTGTCCCCTACACCTTGCTGTAAGATAGGATTTAAATGCTTGTAAGCGCCCTGTCTTCTTGGTTGGCTAGCCTGCTCAATAAATACCTTATATGATTCAACCCTGCCTTCCTTATTAGACACAGTGACAGGCAGCCCTAGCCCAACCGGGAGTTTCTAGGTAACACTTGCCCCCTTCCCACCACATTAGATGTTAAGAATAAAAGTGTAATTGTTTACTTAAAGAATTCAACCTCATGTGGTACCCACAGAAAACTTGATGCTTTTTAAAAAATTTTTATTGCATTTTTTACAGAGTGGAAGAGAGAAGGATAGACAGTTAGAAACATCAATGAGAGAGAAACATTGATCAGCTGCCTCTTGCACACCCCCTACTGGGGATGTGCCTGCAACCAAGGTACATGCCCTTGACCGGATTCGAACCTGGGACCCTTCAGTCCGCAGGCTGATGCTCTATCCACTGAGCCAAACCAGTTAGAGCTATGCTTTTTTTTTTAAACCACTGTCTCACAAACCCACTTTCCTAAATGTCATCTCAAAGCTGATTTCTTAGCTTTTGGATATTAATGAAAGTTTTCATTGTCAGGTAATAAAAAGTCCAGACCAATCTACACTAATAAAAGAGAAACATGCAAATTAACCATCACTCCGCTACGCCCACCAGCCAGTCAGGAAGGAATATGCAAATTAGAAGGACAAAGATGGCGGCTGCCCAGTTGCTCCAGGCGCGGATTGGCCAGGCAGGGCAGGATACCTGCTATGAGAGGGAGGGCGGGGGGCGAAGGGATCTACAGGAGCGGCACTCTGGCTGCAGTGAAGACGAAGACTGCAGACTCCAGCCGGAGTCTGCAGCAAAGACGGAGGCAGCAAACTCTGGCCGGAGTCTGCAGCAAAGGGTGCCGGGTGCCGGAGGAAAACCGGTGCTGGAAGCCAAGGGAAGGAAGGCTTATTGCACAAATCTCTTCGTGCAACGGGCCTCTAATTGAATATAAAAACTTCAGTTTTTCATCTAATTCCATTCACATATTGACCAGTTTAGGCTTGACATTCAAATCAAAGAAAACTAGTGAAAGAAGGGGATACATTTTTTTGTTTGTTTGGTTGGTTTTTATTTAATCATCTTCTCCACCAATTCCTGAAGGCGAAGAGGGAAAGAAGGAAGGTAAATGGGGGCAAAAATGCCTTACTGACTGGTGGTGTTGTAATCTGGCTTTGGTGCACCCTCTGAGGGAGATGCCCAAATCATGGACCCTTCTCTTGCAGGACACATGCCAAGTCTTCGCAAGAACTCTCATACTCCTCCTGTAGCACATCTGGGGATGAGGAGCCAGAGATGTTTGTGAAGTCAGCAATTAAAACAGTGGGTTTGCATCCTACCTGGTTTGGCTCAGTAGATAGAGTGTTGGCCTGTGGACTGAAAGGTCCAGGGTTTAATTCCAGTCAAGGGCACATGCCCAGGTTGCTGGCTCAATCCCCAGTAGGGGGCATGCAGGAGACAGCCTATCAATGATTCTCTCTCATCATTGATGTTTCTATCTCTCTCTCCCTCTCCCTCCTCTCTGAAATCAATAAAAATATATATTAAAAACACACACACACACACAAAAACCAAAAAAAACCCCAGTGGGTTTGCAATCCCAAACTAATGGTTACCTGCTCCATTCTCTTATGAACCCAATCCTGTCTTCCTGGGTGTTTTTTGGAATGATCATGAATTTAGACAAGTCCATGCAAGCTCACTATCTAAAGAAAGCCAAGAAGAACTAAGCATTGATAACTGCACTGAGTAACTTGGCCAGAGGCTCCAGCCTATGTGTGTTCACTGCAAGTTACCATCCATCTCCAAAATCTTCAGTTGTCATTTTAATAGTTACTAATAAAGCTAAATGTTGTCATAATTGGGAGGAAAGCAGACATTGCTTTCAGGTGTTTCTGACATATATTTTGGATGCTACCAGGAGTTATTTTGAAGTTTAATATAAATGCTCATATCAAGTGAACATGGAACTAACATTAGTAAGAGCAGCTTAATAGAAAGGAACCCAATTATAGCTAATCACAGAATGACAGAACCAGACATAATGCTCAACTATTCCATTTAGTCCAAAATACCAAAATGGTGATTTTTGTATTTTCTCTAAAACATACTTTAAAAAGTTATGGCCAGCTACTCTTTTTTTTTTTTTTTTTACACTTCTAGGGAGCGAAGATTAATTGATTCACTTATGGGACAAACTGAAATTTGCATAGTTCTCTTTAATGTTTCCTAAAAGTATGTCCCAATTTGTACATTTATATGGAAACTTTCTTTCTCAAAGACTGCTAGCCTTTGATGTAAAAATAATTATGAAATATGGAGCCATTTTTTAACACACGAAGCCCACTAAATATGCTTTCCTCTAATGCATATTTATTCTCAGTTTAAGTGTATGTAACTAATGAAAGCTCTATGGTATGACTTATAAAGGTAAGTGGGCTAAAATGTACAATGAGATGGGCAGCCTATGGTGCCATTAAGACTGACTCAGAAAAGGGGTCTGCTTGGACCCAGCCTTCTTTATTTCTGCACTGCACCAATACTGCTCACATATGTGACAGCAGGATACTACAAGAACAATAATGATATCAGAGAAATGGCATTACACTTTTAAATAAGTATCTTATAGGTATTGGTATAGTCTTAATAAAAGATGATATAATCATGGTTTTGATTGAAAATATATTTCTCCAGTGCTTGAAAGAAAGCCATTTTTACTCTGGCTTAATATAAATTAAGATTCACTTTTATCCTACATAACTTGTTTGGGGGAAATAGCCAAGAAATTATTCAATATGGTAAAATATGCAACACAGAAGGTAGGCCTTTACCTAGGCTGTGGCTCCCAGGCTCTGAGTTTTAAGCATCAGTAAATTTGCAAAACAATTTGTGGTAGAGAGGAAGAACCTTCTTCCTGTCCCTACTGCTCTTCTGACATAAACACAATCTTTCCTTCATCCACCTCCCAGTGCCCTCTTATATTTAGACAGAAAATTGGCAAAAGATCCCATTTGGTTTGGGTCCAGAACTGTTTTTGGAAGTTCTGCGTGGATGATATAGCTCTAATCTCTTTAGCTTTGGGGCCTCAGTTGAAATGGATGAAGAAAAGTCCAATTTGTTATAAAAGCAAAGGCTCAATGTAAATTGAAGCCAAGGCAGAGATGAAGGATATTCTCAATCATTAAACAAACCATGTCATACATAAGTATTTATTGCATTATTTTGGGTTGGAGGAGAACCCACACAAAATTGCTAAAGAAGCAGGTTTGTTTGAAATCACTGAGGTGATGCTGGAAAGAGAGAGTGCTTCTAAAGTGAAGAGTGAATATTGATACCCTTCATACTGAACTATTAAGGCAGAGTTAAGTAGAGATGGATCTGGTTACAAGAGAGGGAGAAGTTCAGGGTTAATGTTAAAATATTGGGAAGTAAGGTCAAGAGCCTAAGAGGCAAGAACCAGGTTTCTAAGCCAAGGTCAAGAAAAACAAGAGATCAGAGTCAGGTAGGGCAAGAAAAGAATTATAATTCTGAATGAATAGATCAGTGCTGGTCAATAGCTCATTAGGAGAAAGGAGAACATCTAAGGCTTTAAGTACCTGAAAACATATTCAGTCCCTCATGCACACATGGTCGCATGCCACAAATGCTGCTTGGGTTCTTACTCTGTACCAGGTACTGTGGCAGGGACTAGGATTGCAGCAATGAACACAACAGAGTTTACCCAGAGATGAGAAAGAAAGAAACCACCTTCAAGGAGCTAAAAGAAATTCAATTTGGCTGGAGCACAGAGTGCAAGAAGGGTGGCAGGAGATGGGGCTGTAGATGTAGGTAGAGACCAAATTATGCACCCTGTGCACCATTTTAATGAATTTGAATTTTATTCTAGAGGCAATGAATTTTAAGGCAACGAAGGGTTTTAAGCAGGTGTTAACAGGCATTGTATTTTAGAAAATCACTTTGGAAAAATGAATGGTGGTGCCATTCATTTAGATATGGCACAGAAAGACATCATACTTATGGCAAGGAAGTGGAAGGGTATGGGAATTGAGATGTTGAGTTTACATTTATGCATGTCTATGAAGCACCCAGTCAGATATATTCAAGAAGAAGCTCAAACTCAGGAGAGAGAAATGGGCTAGATGTATGCATTTATGAATGGCCGATGATAACCGGAGCTGTGTGGGTGGATGAGCTTACATAGGATATCCTATCTAATAAAAGAGTAATATGCAAATTGACCATCACTCCAACACACAAGATGGCTGCCCCCATGTGGTCAAAGATGGCTGCCCCCATGTGGACACAAGATGGCCACCATAAGATGGCCACCACAAGATGGCCAGCAGGGGAGGGCAGTTGGGAGGGACCAGGCCTGCAAGGGAGCGCAGTTGGGGGCGATCAAGCCTGCAGGGGAGGGCAGTTAGGGGTGACCAGGCCGGCAGAGGAGGAAAGTTGGGGGTGGACCAGGCCTGCAGGGGAGGGCAATTGGGAGGGACCCAGGCCTGCAGGGGAGAGTAGTTGGGGGGGGGGGGGGGGACCAGGCCTGCAGGGAAGGGCAGTTAGGGGCAATCAGGCTGGCAGGGGAGCAGTTAGGCATCAATCAGGCTGTCAGGGGAGTGGTTAGGGGGTGATCAGGCTGGCAGGCAGAAATGGTTAGGGGCAATCAGGAAGGCAGGCAGGCGAGCAGTTGGGAGCCAGCAGTCCTGGATTGTGAGAGGGATGTCCGACTGCCCGTTTAGGCCCGATCCTACCGGGATTGGGCCTAAATGGGCAGTCGGACATCCCTTGAGGGGTCCCATATTGGAGAGGGTGCAGGCTGGGCTGAGGGACACACCCCCCATGCATGAATTTCGTGCACCGGGCCTCTAGTGTATAGAATAAGAAAAGAAGTAAGCCTAGGACAGAACCCTAAAGAATATTGATATTTACAGGATGGGTAGAGGAAGAAAAGCTTACAAAGGGAAATTACGTGTCTCAAATGAAGAACGGTGTCTCTAAGTCAAGCATCTATCACCCTCTTCCCTCCACTGGGATTTCTTCATCTTCTTGTGGTCCTGACAGTTATGAACCTTCCTGAAACTTGGTTTACTTAATATACCAGTAGATTTGGTAATGTATTTATTTCTTATTGATTTACATTAGCTTCTTGGGGCAGCTTGGAGAGAACAAGGCAGGTTATTTATTCTCTAGGACTCTATAATGTCCCCCAGTATATCTCATTAAGAAGGCCCAGGTCAATTGTTCTGAACCTTGGCTGTACACTGGAATCATCTGGGGAGTTTTAAAAATACTGATAAATGGGTCATATCCCACCAAAACTCTGATTTAACTGGTCTAGAATGTTGCCTAAGAATTGGAATTTTTAAAAGCTCCCCAAGTGATCCTAAATGTATAGCCAAGATTGAGAACAACTGCCTTAATTAAGATGGCTTCTGATCTTGCATCAGTATTTCCTAAAAAAGGACATACCATTCATCTCTAGAGAAGTGCTTGGCTTGACTTAATGGAAGAAGTGAAAAGTTTGAGCAGGCTCTTAAGAAATGCAAATGGATGGAGTGCGCATTCCCATTTGTGAGGATAGTGAAGATGTTGGTGGGGCTGCAGCAGATGGTTTCTTACGTAGTACCTTGACAAATCTTGTTTATAGCTGGTCAGCGACATAGGCAAACTCTCTATAGTAGCACCAAATAGAGAACCAGAAAACTTCTCCAGAATTACTGACCCATTGCATGGGGAAAGCAATAGATGACTGCTTAATGTTAGGCTCAGGATAGTGGTGAAGGGGTTGAAATCTGTTTTAGGCCCTCTCCTTATCAAACCATTAATCAACAAATCAACTCCACAATATTTAACAGCCTGGTAACTTAAAAGGCATGTTAAGAAAGCTGTTTGTGGTCCTACTTTAAACTTTTTACTCATATTTTTAGAAGAGTGTTGGTGACATTCTACTTCTACAGTTCTCCTCCTACTTCTTTCTTGACACTTCTGCATCTCCTTCTTTCTCTGTTGCTGGCTCTCTCTGCCCCCATACCTCCCTTCTTTGCTCTTGCCCTCCACTTCATTCTCTTTCCCCCACACAGCTGCCTCTTTCAGTTTCTTGGCAACCAGCCCTAAGCTCTTTGACTCTTTTTCTCTCTTAACATCCATATTCATTCCTGGTTTTACCCACTGTTAAGCACCCCTTTCTTAGTTCTATCTCCCACAATGCTTCCTGTACCCTTGATCAGTCTTCCTACATCTTTAAGAGAAGGTGTTATGTGAGAAAAGCCCTTGTATGAAACCTGGACTTCGGGCTCCACCTTTATGATTGCATTATCTGGAAGCCTCTGCATTAAACACTGAAAGCCTCAGTTTCCTCATCTGAAAATGAAGTTGGTGTGGATCAGTGGTTTTCAGCCTTGACTGAACAGAGTAGAATCATCTGGAAAGGTTTTTTAAAAAACGTCCAATGTCAGGATCCAATTCCAATCAATGAAACCAGAATGTGTTGAGGGAGCTGTTGCCAGGTCCACTTTCTCTGCCAATGGGGGGTATGAGGAGACTGCTCTCTCCTCCAAAATTCTGTCCCATCTTCTTTTGCCTGTATCCTGTCTAGCTCTGCTTTGGAAAATCTTTCTACTTTCATAGTTCCAAGGTCCTAGGTTTTTAAGGCTGAGTTAAAACAAATGGGAATGAGCAAATAGCACTAAGTTTGCAGTTCAAAAGGAATCTGAAAGGACTGGCTGGAGGTCACATTTAATTTAATCACATCGATAATGACTTGTGTGAGGCAAATGTCACACAGTAAGGAGTATGGATTTGTGCAGGGGAAATCTCAGTGAGAGAAGGTAAATGCCAACCACAAATGTTAACATGAATAAAAAAGATTAAAATGTTAAGTAAAACCAAGAATTTCAGTTTTATATAATTACTAGAAGCCTGATGCACGAAATTCATACACTTGGCGGGGGGTCAGGGAGAGCGGTCTTCAGCCAGGCCTGCACCCTCTTGCAGTCCGGGAGCCCTCGGGGGATGTCCGACTGACAGCAGTTGTACATCCTTAGCACTGCCATGGAGGTGGGAGAGGCTCCCGCCACTGCTGCTGTGCTCACTAGCCATGAGCCCGGCTTCTGGCTGAGCAGCACTCTCCCTGTGGGAGCGCACTGACCACCAGGGGGCAGCTCCTGCGTTGAGCATCTGCCCCCTGGTGGTCAGTGTGTGTCATAGTAACTGGTCGTTCTGCAGTTCAGTCGATTTGCATATTAGCCTTTTATTATATAGGATTATATAGGATTTATACAGTGGCCCTGGAAGAACTGCTAGGATTGTCTAATTCAGCAGATTTCAATTTTTTTCTTCTTTTTCCAACTACATGTCTGTATAAGTGCAGATTTTCCTCATATAGTTAAACCAAAACAATATATTGCAATAATTGAATGCAGAAACATGAAAATACAGTTCTCTTCTGTTAAACAAGACATAAATGAGATTTGCAAAATTGTACAACAATGCTACTCTTCTCAATTACTCCCTTGTTTTGGAAAATAGAGCTATTTGTCATTATATTAACATGTAATGGGATTTACTGTTATTTTTGAATGAATTAATATATATTTTTAAAATGTTCTCAGCTTTAATTTCTACAAGGTGAATGTTGATAGATATAATCCATATAGCCTTGGGTTCTTTAGTAATTTTTAAGAGTGTATAGGGAATCTGAGACCATAAGTTTGAGATCTGCTGGCCTAATATGACAAGCTATTGGAGGACAGGGAACGTGTCTGTTTTACTTCACACATCACACTCGGCCCTAGGGGCCTAGTACAGTATTATGTACGAGATTTATGATAGAGTAGAAAAAAACAACAATAACTAAAGAGCCAGTCAGGCAATTCATTCATTCTTTGATTTAACAAATGTTTACTGCTCTAGGCATTGGGAATACATTGGTGAAGAAAACAGATGAAACTCTCTTTCTTGTGGAGCTTTCATTCTGGGTTCTAGTGACAATCCTGTCCCTAACTCATTGTGTAACTTGGGTATATCACTTGATCTTCCTAGGGCTTAGTTTTCCCACAAGTGAAATGGAGACCTTGGAAAGAGTAATGTCTAAGGGCCTCCTTTAATTCTATAATTTTATAAACTTTGACTGGGCCTCTCAATGTGATCCTACTAATTCACCTGAAATTTTGCTCCTCCTTGTCACCTAGACAATTTACTCATCCGCTACATCTCATTGTAATTGCCATTTCTTCAAGGAGATTTTAGGATACTGATCAGACTTATAATTGCCTGTCCAATATTTGTCTTACTCAGTGGACTGTGAGCTCCCTGAGGGCAGGAACTATCTTCCTTTTCACCATATTCACGCAGAGATATCACTCTATTTAAAATTTTACCTTTCTCTCTAACACTTCCTAACTACCTTACTTCCTTTAAAAAAAAGTCCTTGGCATTTATCTCTATGTAACATATCTTACTCAGTTATCATGTTTATTAGCAAAAGTTGTGATGAGGGTTTATAATAATGAAAATTCCATGACGGCTAAAATAGTCGTATCTCCAGTAACTAAAATAGTACTTGGAACACAGGAAGAAGCCAATAATTTTTTGTTGAATAAATTAATAAGTGTTGCTTGAATAAATGAATAAATGTTAGTAGTGGGGTTGGATTTGAATATATTTATACGTTTTCCCCTAGTTTCTCTTGTGCCTAAAATATACATTTGTGTGAATTTTGAAAAAGGTCATGAGCAAAGCCTGTGATCTATAAATGATGCAAAATAAACTGACCCAGAGAGTAAAAGGATTGTAACCTTTACCATTGTTGGACGATGAAGATGTAGTGGCCAAATGTAATTACGGTTGGTTTGCCTTTCTCTAAAACCATTTATAAGTGTGAAGAAATTCCCTAGCCGGTTTTGTTCAATGGATAGAGCATGGGTCTGTGGACTGAAGGGTCCCGGGTTCAGTTCCGGTCAAAGGCATGTATCCTGGTTGTAGGTTCGATATCCAACCCCGCCAGGGCACATGCAGGAGGCAACAGGTCTCTCCTCTTTCACATTGATGTTTCTCTCTCTCTGTCTCTCTCTTTCCCTTCTGCTCTCTCTAAAAATCAATGGAAAAATATCCTCAGGTGAGGATTAAAAACAATAACAAAAATTGTGAAGAAAAAGAAACATTAAAAAAATAGGCTACAGGGGGACAAGATGGCGACCGGCAAGAAGGTAGGGAGGGAGAGTGTGTGAGAGAGTGAGGAAGCGATAGAAGAGTATGTGGACGTGTGTGTGTGTGTGTGTGTGTGTGTGTGTGAGAGAGAGAGAGAGAGAGAGAGAGAGAGAGAGAGAGAGAGAGAGAGAGAGAGCTAGAGACAGTTAGATCCTGCAGGTCTTCCAAGGGGCTGCCAAACAGAGACCACACCATCTTGAAGAACAGAACTGCTTGAGACTAGGATCCTAGCCTCACCACTACCCAATCTGGTCTCAGTTGCAAACTTGGCCCCTACAGCCACTCGGGTAAAAGACCTGTGACCAAGCTGCAGACCCACGGACACCAAGACCCCAGGCACCCCGGCCGCAGATTTCTGTGAGTCACAGAGCCAATCCCCTTCCCTGCCAGCCCGTGGAAGTGGCATAGGAGTTGCAAGACCCTCTCCATGCAAACAGCCTCCTGCCTACACACAGCAGCAGCAGCTCTACCTGAATTTGAGCCTGGGTGTGCAAACTCGGGGAGTTTGTTTCCCGTGACCAGACCCCATACCCACACAGGGTGGCAGTGCCACCTGACTTTGCTTCAGGGCAAGCACATATGGAAGGCTGTTTTCCGCAGGGCAGGAGTGGACTTCCTGCCAACACAGCGACTGTGCAACCCAGTCCCCCAAGCAGACAGGGGACCCTGATTCTCCGCACGAGAGGCAGCACTGAGCACCAGTGATTTGACTCTGTTTCTCATTGCATGCACCTGGGATCCCTGATTCCCAATGCATTCACACTAAGAGCTAGTGACTCCAATTTTTGGTGCATGTGCACACAGGAACGCTGATTCTCAGCGTGAGGCCACACCAAGCAACAGAGACTCTGATACTCGATTCTCAGCGTGGGCACAGGAGGTCTCTGACTCCTGACACGCGCTAGGGGACTCTGATTTTCGGCACACACCAGCGGGATCTCTGTTTCAACACAGCCCCGGTGGCTCCCACCAACCCACGGCAGCCACATGCCTTGGTGTCGGAGCTCTTCAGTGACCAAATTAGTGAGTTAGAAGATAAGGTACAGAAACAAGCCCAATCTGAACAGCAGCTGGAGAAAAAAAATTAAAAAACAGGAGGAGAGCCTAAGAGAATTTTGGGACAAAGCAAAATGAAGTAACATATGTATAATAGGGCTGCCAGAAGGACAAGAAGAGCAGCAAGGATTAGAAAATCTATTTGAAGAAATAATGACAGGAAACTTCCCTGATATGGGGAAGAAAAAAATTTACACAAGTACAGAGAGTCCCAAGCAAAATGAATCCCTAAAGACCCACACCAAGACATGTCATAATTACAATGGTAAATGTTAATGACAAAGAGAGAATCTTAAAGGCTGCAAGAGAGAGACAGAGAATTACCTACAAAGGATCCCCCATCAGATTATCAAATGATTTCTCAACAGAAACACATCAAGCTAGAAGGGAATGGAAGGAGGTATACAAAGTGATGCAAAGCAAAGGACTGAATCCAAGAATACTCTATCCAGCAAGACTATCAATCAAAATTGAAGGGAAAATCAGGAGCTTCTTAGACAAAAAAAAAGGCTAAGGGAGTTTATCACTACCAGGCCAGCAATTCAAGAAAAGCTAAAGGGAATGCTGTAAAAAGAAGAAATAGAAAGGGAGGAAGGAACACAGGCATAAAATACAGAAATGGCTACAAACAAGTACCTATCAATAATAACATTAAATGTAAATGGATTAAATGCTCCAATCAAAAGACATCGAGTGAATGAATGGATAAGAAAACATGACCCGTATATATGCTGTCTACAGGAGACCCACCTCAGAACAAGGGACTCACACAGACTGAAAGTGAATGAATGGAAAAATATCTACCAGGCAAATAGAAATGAAAAAATGCTGGGGTAGCAATACTTAAATCCGACAAAATAGACCTCAAAGTGAAGACCATAACAAGAGACAAGAAAGGCCACTTCATAATTCTAAAGGGATAGATACAACAAAAGGATATAACTCTGGTAAACATTTATGCACCCAATGCAGGAGCACCCAAATATATAAAAAAACTTCTGGAAGCTATCAGGGGTGAGATTGACAGCAACACAAGCATAGCAGGAGACTTTAATGCCCCATTAACATCATTGGATAAATCCTCTAAACAAAAAAATTAGCAAAGAAACATCAATCCTAAATGACTCACTAGATCAGGTGGACTTAATCTACATCTTTAGAAGATTCCACCCCAAAACTACAGAATATACATTCTTCTCAAGCACACATGGGACATTTTTCAAAGATAGACCACATACTGGGACACAGGCAAAGTCTCTCCAAATTCAAGAGGATTGAAATCCTATCAAGCATCTTCTCAGATCACAATGACATAAAATTAGAAATCAACTACAGTAAAAACAACCACAAAAATTCAAACACTTGGAGGCTGAATAGCATACTATTAAACAATGAGTGGGTTACCAAAGAGATCAAAGAAGAAATAAAACACATCCTGAAAACAAATGACAGTGAAACACAACAATCCAAAATCTCTGGGACACAATGAAAGCAGTCCTGAGAGGGAAGTTCATAACATTACAGGCCTACCTCAAAAAACAAGAAAAACTGATAATAAACCATCTAACTCTGCAACTTGGAAGAATTAGAAAGAGAGCAACAAGAAAAGCCCAGAGTGAGCAGAAGGAAGGAAATAATAAATATCAGAGCGGAAATAAATGACATAGAGACCAAAAAACAAACAAACAAACAAACAAACAAACAAAACAATACGAAAGATCAATGAAACCAAGAGCTGGTTCTTTGAAAGGATAAACAAGATTGATGAACCTCTAGTCAGGCTCACCAAGAAGCAAAGAGAGTGGACCCAAATAAACAAAATCAGAAACGAAAGAGATGAAATAACAACAGACACCACAGAAATATGAAGAATCATAAAAAAATACTATGAGCAATTCTACTCCAACAAACTGGTCAACCTAGAAGAAATGGACATATTCCTAAAAAAATACAACCTTCCAAAACTCAACCAGGAGGAATCAAATAATCTGAATAGGCCGATAACTACGGAGGAAATTGAAGCAGTAATCAAAAAACTTCCAACAAACAAAAGCCCTGGACCAGATGGCTTCACAGGGGCATTTTATAAAACACTCAAAGAAGAAATAAAACCTATCTTCCTCAGACTATTCCAAAAAATTCAAGAGGAAGGAGCACTTCCAAGCTCTTTCTACGAAGCCAGCATTACCCTAATCCCAAAACCAGATAAAGACAATACAAAGAAAGAGAATTACAGGCCAATATCCCTCATGAACATAGATGCCAAAATCCTCAACAAAATTCTAGCAAATCAAATCCAGCATTACATTAGAAAGATCATACACCATGACTAAGTGGGATTTATTCCAGGGATGCAAGGATGGTACAATATCTGCAAATCAATAAATGTGATATACCATATAAACAAACTGAGAGATAAAAACCATATAATCATATCCATTGATTCAGAAAAAGCATTTGACAAAATCTAACACACTTTCCTGATAAAAATCCTCAGCAAGGTGGGAATAGAGGATCATACCTCAATATAATAAAAGCCATATATGACAAACCCACAGCCAACATCATACTCAATGGGCAAAAACTAAAATTATTTGCACTAAGAACAGGAACAAGACAGGGATGCCCACTCTCACCACTTCGGTTCGACATAGTACTGGAAGTACTAGTTACTGTGATCAGACAAGAAGAAATAAAAGGCATCCAAATTGGAAAAGAAGAAGTAAAACTGTGCTTATTCGCTGATGACATGATATTGTACATAGAAAGCCCCAAAGACTCCATCAAAAAAACTACTAGACTTAATAAATGAATTCGGCAATGTAGAAGCATACAAAATTAACACCCAGAAGTCCACGGCTTTTCTATACACCAATAATGAACTCACACAGAGAGAATTTAAAAAAACAATCCCATTTACCATTGCAACAAAAAAATAAAGATACCTAGGAATAAGCAACCAAGGAGATAAAGAACCTGTACTCAGAAAATTTCAGAATGCTGAAAAAAGAGATAGAGGAAGACATGAACAAATGGAAGAATATACCATGTTCATGGATTGGTAGAATCAACATAATTAAAATGTCCATACCACTCAAAGCAATCTATAAATTCAATGCAATCCCCATGAAAATACCAATGGCATACTTCAAAGACCTAGAACAAATTCTCCAAAAATTCATCTGGAATAAAAAAAGACTCCGAATAGCTGCAGCAATTTTGAGAAAGAAGAACAATGTTGGAGGGATCACAATACCAGATATCAAGCTGTACTACAAAGCCATTGTTCTCAAAACTGCCTGGTACTGGCACAAGTACAGACATATAGACCAGTGCAACAGAACAGAGAACCCACCAGAAATCAACACAAGCCATTATGCTCAATTAATATTTGACAAAGGAGGCAAGACCATACAATGGAGTCAAGACAGTCTCTTCAATAAATGTTGTTGGGAAAAGTGGACAGATACTTGCAAAAAAAAAAAAAAATGAAACTAGACCACCAACTTACACCATACACAAAAATAAACTCAAAATGGATAAAGGACTTAAACATAAGATGGGAAACCATAAACATCTTAGAAGAAGCCATAAGCAGCAAAATAGCAGACATTTGTTGTAGCAATATCTTTACTGATACAGCTCTTAGGGCAGTGGTTGGCAAACTGCGGCTTGCGAGCCACATGCGGCTCGCGAGCCGCGGTTTGCCACTCTGTTGACTAATGAGTTTGCCGACCACTGGACTAGACTAAATGTTACCGTGTATTTGGAAGCTGTGAGGATTAGGCAATTGTGGCATATTGTGTGCAAAGAGGTAAAGGGTAGTATATGACAGTGGTCGGCAAAGTCATTAGTCAACAGAGCGGCAAATTGCAGCTCGCGAGCCGCATGTGGCTCACGAGCCATGGTTTGCCGACCACTGTCTTAGGGCAATGGAAACTAAGGAGAAAATAAACAAATGGGACTACCATCAAAATAAAAAGCTTCTGCACAGCAAAAGAAACCATCAACAAAACAATAAGAAAGCCCACTGCATGGGAGAACATTTTTGCCAATGTTATCACTGATAAGGATTTAACCTCCAACATTTAAAAGGAACTCATACAACTTAACAAAAGGAAGATAAACAACCCAATAAAAAAATGGGCAATGGACCTAAATAGACACTTTTCGGAAGGACATTCAGAAAGCCAAGAGACATATGAAAAAATGCTCAAAGTCACTAATCATCTGAGAGATGCAAATCAAAACAACAATGAGGTACCACCTCACACCTGTCAGAATGGCTATCATTAACAAATCAACAAACGACAAGTGCTGGAGATGATGCGGAGAAAAAGGAACCCTCTTCACTGCTGGTGGGAATGCAGACTGGTGCAGCCACTGTGGAAAACAGTATGGCGTTTCCTAAAAAAATTAAAAATGGAACTGCCATTTGACCCAGTAATACCACTTCTAGGAATATATCCCAAGAAATCAGAAACACCAATCAGAAAGGCTATATGCACCCCTATGTTCATAGCAGCAAAATTTACAATAGCTAAGATTTGGAAACAGCCTAAATGCCCATCAGCAGATGAGTGGATTAGAAAACTGTGGTACGTCTACACAATGGAATACTATGCTGCTATAAAAAAGAAGTAATTCTTACCATTTGCAACAGCATGGATGGAACTGGAGAGCATTATGCTAAATGAAATAAGCCAGTCAGTGAAAGAAAAATACCACATGATCTCAGTTATGGATAATACAAACATTATAAACTGATGAACAAAAATAGATACAGATGCAGAGAAGCATTGAACAGATTGTCAAACTACAGTGGGAAGGCTGGGAAGGGTTGGTTGGGGGGAGGTAAGATATCAACCAAAGGACTTGTATGCATGCATATAAGCATAACCAATGGACACAAGACACTGGGAGGGGAGTGAGGGCATGTGCCGGGGGTAGGGGAGGCTGGGGGAAGGTCAACTGGGAAAAAAAGGAGACATATGTACTACTGTTTGTAATACTTTAAACAATCCTATATAATAAAGAGGTAATATGCAAATTGACCATCACTCCAAAACACAAGATGGCTGCCTCCATGTGGTCAAAGATGGCCACTCCATGTGGACACAAGATGGCCACCACAAGATGGCCAGTAGGGGAGGGCAGTTAGGGGAGACCAGGCCTGCAGGGGAGGGCAGTTAGGGGTGACCCGGCCAGCAGAGGAGGGCAGTTATGGGTGATCAGGCCAGCAGGGGAGGGAAGTTGGGGGCGACCAGGCCTGCAGGGGAGGGCAGTTGTGGGGGACCAGGCCTGCATGGGAGCAGTTAGGCATCAATCAGGCTGGCAGGGGAGTGGTTAGGGGGTGATCAGGCTGGCAGGCAGAGGTGGTTAGGGGCAATCAGGAAGGCAGGCAGGCGAGCGGTTGGGAGTCAGCAATCCTGGATTGTGAGAGGGATGTCCGACTGCCCGTTTAGCCCGAACCCACTGGGATCGGGCCTAAACGGGCAGTTGGACATCCCTTGAGGGGTCCCAGGTTGGAGAGGGTGCAGGATGGGCTGAGGGACACCTCCCTCCCCATTTGTTCCCCGAATTTCGTGCACCGGGCCTCTAGTAATAATAAAAGAATTTTAAAAAAAGTAAATAATTTAACCACCCCTGCCCCTACAAAAAAAATAGACTACATGAATAGAGAACAGAGTCCACAGGACATAACTAAAAGCACCTAAATAACTTAAATAGATAATACTCTCTGAAAATATAGTTTGCAAGATTGAGGGAAAGTTAAACAGCAAGAAAATTAAATAAGCAAAAGCAACTAAATCATAGCACATTAAGACTTATAATCTAGTTAGGAAACAGAAAGTTTGAAATGCATAGCCATTTAAAATGCATACACAATGATGTAAAAAGGAAATATAAGGATAATTAAATTTAAGCTGTATAGACTTAAGAACTATAATATAAACTGTATCAGATTATAAAGGAGACGCAAGAACAATGTGAAGCAGAGGAATAGCTGTTCTTTTAGGAATAATCTTTATTTAGGACTCAGATGACTCATTAGATAGAGAATTTTTAAAAATCAATTCCCTTTATATAACTTAAAAAACGGTTTTAATATAATAATTTAGTATAGAATAAATGTTTAGAGTCATTGTAGTCAGAAGAACAGTTTTCTACTTTTCAATGATAATTTAAAGAGGCTTTAAATGTTACGATATCCTCATACTGCTACATCAGAGTTTAATTTTTGAAATTTAATTTTTCAAAGTTAAACTTTACTTCCCTTAAATTGGCTGTATACATCAAATTCTGAACCTTACAGGAGCATTATATTTATCAGAACATTGCGGTAGTCTTCACAAATTACTTAAAAACTAGTGAGGATATTGGAACTGACTTGTCTATGTGATTCATTTAAATTAAATTAGAAATTATGTGAACTAGACATAATTTCCAAGTTGAACAAAAGGTCTTTCTCTCCTATAGTAATTAAATTTAAGGAGTTATTATGCACTTATGAGATTCTAGGTTCTGGAAGTACAGATACGAACAACACATAGTCCATGTCTTCCAAGCTGGTGGACTATAGGGAACAAAAAATGCCTACAAATAACTATAACATAATGAAATTTATATCCTATATAATAAAAGCCTAATATGCTAAGTGTCCAGTCATCTGGTCGTCCATTCAACCAATCAAAGTGTAATATGCTAATGATATGCTAAGGCTGCTCAACTGCTCACTATGATGTGCACTGACCAGGGGGCAGATGCTCTGACTGGTAGGTTAGCTTGTTGCTGGGGTCCAGCGGATCGGGACAGAGTGAGATGGACATGCTCTGGAGCCCTCCCGTGGTCCCTCCTCTGCTGGCCAACCTTCCACGTCTCTCCCCAGCCCCGATTGTGCACTGGTGGGGTCCCTCAGCCTGGCCTGCGCCCCTCTCACAATCCGGGCTGAGGAACCCTCCCCCCCACTCGAGTGCACAAATTTCATGCACTGGGCCTCTAGTATTTCATAAGAGGATAAAGCACAAAGGCCACATAGAAGATGTATCACTCATGCCTAATAATTCTTATAAACTGTTGGCAATAATCTTGATTCTCTGGTGACTTAGTAAATGGTGTTGACAAAAAATATATTGTTGACAATAGGTAGGCAAATTCCCTTTCCCCTCTATCTTCCTGTATGATTTCAGAGATTCAGAGATGGATGCTTACTATTTTTAACCTCCGGTGAGGGGGTACAGAGCTCCTTTGAACACTGATGCAGGCATATGATTGTAGGAATCCTGTTTAGCCCACTGAGAAGCTGAGCTGCTAGGCCACCCATAATTCTACAATCAAGTATTTCAGCATCTAGATCCATCTTGGAAGGGGTAAGAAAAATAAGCACAAAAGTAATCTTATTGTGATACTCATATTTCTCTCATTGTGGCAGGTAAGATGGATATGGGTCTTTTGATTCACTTCTTACTAGATCCTTATTGAATTTCTTACAGTAGATTCCCAAATCATGCCTGTTTCTATAGAGTCCCCAATCTCACCTTGTTTTGCCCACTTATAGCAGATGAGCTCAAATTCTATTTTACTGCCGTTTTAGTTCATCTTAAAAAAGCATCTGCAACTTCTGCTTTCTTTTAAAATCACCTACCTACTAGTTTCCTTCTAATCAATCTGATGGAAGTGTCCTTTCTCATAACCAGTGAGCATCTCACTACCCAGTGTGAAGGATTTACTTTGGTCATTATTCTTTTCTACCCCTGTATTTAACATTAACATTGACCAACAACCTTATTTTTCTTCCTACCTCAGACTGAGCCTTCTCTTTTACCTCTCTTAGATGTGGGGTTTTCTCAAGTTGTCCTTAACTTGTTTCTACTAGATCTCTTCCTTAGCAATATCATCTACTCCCACAGTTCAGATCTGTATCTGACTCCCAAATCAATATCCCTGGCCCAATATCTGACCAGACCAATACACTGGTGTTTCCAACTGAGTGCAGGATATTTGAACCTGCATTTCTTGTGGCACATAATAACTCAACTGGTCCCAGTTTAAATATTTTCCTTCCAAAGGACATTTTCTTTCTTTACTTTTTAAATATGTTTTTATTGATTTCAGAGAGGAAGGGAGAGGGAAAGAGATAGAAACATCAATGATAATAGAATCATTGATTGGCTGCCTCCCACAAGCCCCACACTGGGGATCGAGCCCATACCCTGGGCATGTGCCCTGAATGGTAATCGAAACGTGACCTCCTGGTTCCCAGGTCAACACTCAATCACTGAGCCACGCTGGCTGGGTTTTTACTTTTTAAATCCCTGTTGGTGTTTGTTACAAACTGAATGTTTGTGTCCCCCTCAAATTAATATATTGAAACTCTAATTCCCTAATGTGATGATATTTGAATGTGAGGCCCTTTATAGGTAATTATGTTTAGATGAGGTCATGAGGATGCGGCCCCATGATGAGATTAGTGTCTTTATAGGAAGAGGAAGAGAGACCAGAGGTCGCTCTCTCTCCATCATGTGAGGATACAGTGAAAAGGCAGCTATCTATAAGCCAGGAAGAGGGCTGGAACCTTGATATTGGGCCTCTCAGCCTACAGAGCTATGAGAAATAAACTTCTGTTATTTAAGCCAACCAGTCTGTGGCATTTTGTTACAGCAGCCTACACTAAAACAATGATTCTTCCTGTCTTTTAAAACCTTCCTTTTCTTTCAGTTTCCATCCCCACTTAGTTGACAAGTATTGTAGATTCAAAAAGTGTAGATTTGCAATGTCTCATGCCCATCTTCTCTAGTTTTGCCTCTTACTAATTATATGCCCTTGGGTGATTTACTTAACTGCTGTATATAATGGTAAAGATGATGATGATGATGATGATGATGACGACGATAATTATTCATTGGGTTTTTATGATACTTAATATAAAACAGAATGCTGCCTGGCACAAGATAGTGACAGAAGTATTAAATAGATAAATGAAATAAAGTTAAATAAATGAATGATGTTGGATATAAGGGTCTACATTTAAAGGGAGAAATTCTGGCAGGAGATGATGATATATGTATGATCCTAGAAGGAATGATTGAAGTCATGTGAATGACCAAAGAAAGTATGCAGTATATAAAAAACAGAAGGACCCCTGCTTGGTGGGCTTTTTCTCTTATTTCAGCCTAACAAAACTCTTCAATTACCACATTTCATCAAGTCTAGATGATTTTTTTTTCATGTTTTAAATGTCTTTAGATCATGGATACCTCTTACATTGATGACACGCCATAATTTAATTATCAGCTCTTTTTTTCTAGTGGTGCATAAAATAAAGATGTCTTTCAGTTGACAGCATCTTAGATTTTATGAGATATGAAAAGTGTGATCTCTTTTCTTTTGAACCTCTAAGACACCCTACATAAGCTTCCTCTGTAACATTTATTTCACTCTGCCTGTATTAGTGATGTCTGTTAACTACTACATTGCCAAGTCCCCAAGGGTCAAGAAAGCTCCTGAGTCTCTTATTTGTTTCTCTATGAACACACTAAACAGTTCTGCTTGCAGAAGGACATCAATAAAAATTGCTTGAATTAAATTGGATTCCAAGCAGGATATTATTTTTAGAATTTCTGATACTTTACAATTAGTGTCATCAGTGTTCCCATCCTATAGTTAATTTGACATGAAAAATACACACTTGTTTTCAGATTACTCACATACACCTGATTCAAAGCATCTATCACATGAATTCCATGTGACATGAATTCATGTGATCAATTGTACATGAATTCATGTGGAATTGATTACATGAACTATTTCAAGAAAGCATATTGCTGGCATTCCTGGGAATATTTGAAAGTTATATTGAGAACACAAAATAAAATAAATGTAACTATTACAGTAAAAAATCTATGTATCATTAAGATAACTTCTTGTGCCAGTAGTAGCACATGGACCATGCTTTGGGAGGTATTGGCCTAGACTCTCCCCAAGGTCCCTTCCAGCTATAACAGCTCCATCTTCTCTGGGGAAGTCCTGTCCCCTCTTGAGCCATTTAGCAAAATATATTAAATGAATCTTTAACTGGGAATGACTCAGCATTAGCCCCAGGGAATGGAGTGTAACTAAATAAGCCTTCCAGCACCTCTAATGCCTGAGATTCCACCATCTTTATGCCTCCCTTTTGAGTGGTGCTGTTTGCACATTCTGCCTTTTATGCAGCCTCTGCTTTCCTGCAGGGCCTTGTCTGTGTTTGTCTGCCCAGATCTTCCCTCTGAGGGCTGTTTATGTTTGCACACTCGGCTTGTCTTGTGGACTTGTCTAACTAAACTCCCCTTTGTGGGCTGTATATTTTGGCACAGTCTGGCTCTCTAAGGGATTCTTTTGTCCATTAACACTTCTTGTCTTGCAGTTATATCAGTCTTTGCTGCTCTTGCCTCAAGCAAATAAGTCTACACTATCCTATTCACGATTCTTCTGTGTATTTCTACTTATTTTCTACACATTTTACAATGAGCATGTATAATGTTTGTAATAAAAAACAAAAATTGTTGTTTTTAAAATGTAAAGAGGACATCTGATTGCAGATGATGTAATAAAGGCACTTTAACTTCATTCTCTTCCTTCAAAACCAATTGACAAAAAACAAAATGAATAAAAAGCAGCATTAAGAAGGATGCCCATTATCAATGAAATAAGGAAACAACCACAATACACCATAATTAGCACCATACATCATAAGTAGCACCCTTACAAAGTGTTAGGCTTGCTTGAGGTAGAATAAAGAGTCACATTTTTGAAAGCTACTTGTACTAGCACTAAGACATCTAAGGGCATAGTTGGGATACCAGAGAAGTGGAGGTTGTTCCTACTAGAGACTTAGTTGCCTATCACAGAAAAGATTGAGTTGAATAAGAAACCAGCTTGATTTCCCACTTTTATTGTTTACCACATGCACTATAGCCAAGAGACTGGTGGTAATAAAGGGAGTGGTAAGCTAACCAGATGGTAACAGTCTCTCCCTGGATGCAGAGAACAGGAAGGGGCATACTTCCAGACCAAAGGAAATACGAACTTAGTGGAAGGAGATACAAACAATAAATCCCACTACAAATAGATCACTCTGATAAACATACTTCTTCAGCAAATAAATGGCCCCAATCAAAGATGAGTAATAATCAAAATTAGAAAAATAGAACTTTTATTACTGGCTGACAATATTATGTGTATGTAGGAAATCTAAAATAATCTAAGTAAATGAAGATATTTACCATATTTATGGAATGGAAAACTCACTGTTGTAAATATGTTAATTCTCCCTAACTTAAAGTAGATTTAATGTAATCTCTATCAAAATTTCAGCAGGTTCTTTTGCAGAAATTAGCAAGCTGGTTCTAAAATTCATATGGAAATACAAAAGGCCAAAAATATTCAATGTAATCTTGAAGAAGAAAAACAAAGCTGGAAGAGACATACCCCAGATATTAGACTTATTATAAAGTTATAGTAATTAAGACACTCAGAGTGTGGTGCAAGAATAGACAAACTAAGAAATAAAATGTAATACAGAGTCCACAAACAGATCCTCGCATATATGATAACTTGATTTATGATAAAGACAACATTGCAGAGCATGTGGGAAAGGATAATCCTTTTCAATAAATGGTGTTGCTATAACACCATATCCATATGGAAAAATTTTTATTGACCCTGCCTTCTAATACACAATAAAAACAATTCCAGATGGACTGCAGAGCTAAATATGAAAGGTAAAGCAATAAGCTTTTAGAGGAAATACAGGAGAACATCTTTGTGACAGTGGAATATGTAAATATTTCTTAAACAGGACACAAAGAGCACTGATCATAAAGAAAAAATTGATAAATCAGACAATGTTAAAGTTAAGAACTTGTGTTTATCAAAAGACACCATTAAAAGAGTGAAAAAGCAGGTGACTGTGTGGAAGAAAATATTCATCATACATGTATCTGTCAATGAATTCAGATTCAAAATATATAAAGAAAATATAGGCAACTCAATAGAAAAATGAGAAAATAACTCAGTCACTTCATAAAAGAAGCTATCTAAATGGCCAATGAATATACACTGAGTGGCCAGATTATTATGACCACCCCATCAGTACTTCGTTGGGCCA
Source organism: Plecotus auritus (assembly GCF_963455305.1). Classification (NCBI taxonomy): domain Eukaryota; kingdom Metazoa; phylum Chordata; class Mammalia; order Chiroptera; family Vespertilionidae; genus Plecotus; species Plecotus auritus. The sequence continues at coordinate 21,447,941 of NC_137783.1, read as the reverse complement.
CCTTTTGCCTTCAGTACTGCGGCGATTCTTCTTGGCATTGACTCCACGAGATGTTGAAAGGTGATGTGAGGAATCTGACACCAATGCCTGATGAATAGCACTGTCCAGTTCTGTGAGATTTGATGGTTGTGGAACCAGCTGCCTGATGGCTCTTTTAACTTTGTCCCACTAATGCTCAATTGGATTGAGATCTGGTGATTGCAGGGGCCACCTAAGCAAGGTAAAATCTCCCTCATGTTCTTGAAACCACTCCTGCACAATACGAGCACCGTGGCATGGCGCATTGTCTTGTTGGAAAAAGCCATCTCCATTGGGATACGCCATCAACATGATAGGATGAACTTGATCAGCAACGATACTTAGGTATGTTGTGCTATTCAGACGTTGTTCCACACGAATTAAAGGGCCCAAATCATGCCAGGAAAACATGCCCCAAACCATAACACTGTCCCCACCAGCTTGAAGGGTTGTACTCATGCATGTGGGTTGCATGCTTTTATGCTGTTTCCACGAAATTCTCCCTCTGCCATCTGCATGATGCAACTAGAAACGTGATTCATCGGACCACATGACTTTTTTCCAATGCTCGACTGTCCAATCCTTGTGTTCCTGTGAGAATTGGAGACATTTTATCTTGGTAACTGCAGACAGCAAAGGTATTTGAACAGGCCTTCGGCTTCCATATCCCATACGATGCAGTGTACGGCTAATTTGCCTACAAATGTCAGGTGGTCATAATAATCTGGCCACTCAGTGTAAACCAATGAACAACATTATTTATCAGGGCAATATAAATCAAAACCACAATGCAAAACCCATACATATCCATGAGGATGGCTAAAATGGAAAAAACCTCCACAAAAAACAGTGTTGACAAGGCTGTGGAGAAACAGGACCTTCCATACACTGCTGGTGGGAGTGTAAATCTGTATAAACACATTGGCAGTATCTGTTAAAGCTGATAATATCATATTATGATCCTGCTTCTTTATTGCAAGGTATATGCTCAGTAGAAATGTGCACACATATTCACAAAAAAATGTTCCTAGAAGCACTATATGTACTAGATAAAACCTTGAAACTAAATGTCCTTCAGCAGTAGAATGGACATATAAATTATGGTATATTCACACAATGAGATATATACACTAAAGAGAATGAGCAATCCACAACTACATCCAAAAATATGGATGTTTCTCACAAGTATAATCTATATGTATAAAAGGCTAAGCGACCGTCCGACCATCCGACCGGCCAGTAGCTAAGATGCGCACTGACCACCAGGGGGCAGACACTCAATGCAGAAGCTGTGGTCACTTGGCAGTGGTGTTTCTCGGGCGATGCACTCCGGAACCAGAGAGGAGGGAGCCCAATTCCTCATGATTCCTCTTGTACTCCAGGACCCCTTGGGGGATGTCAGAGAGCCGGTTTCGGCCTGATCCCTGCAGGCCAGGCTGAGGGACCCCACCTACTGAAGGGACCCCACTCACTCCGCGGGTGCCTTTCGAGTCGCAGCGCTGGCCCAGGTGTGGCTGGTGGGGAGGGACCATAGGAGGTTGGCTCCAGGGCATCCAGCCTGTCTCACCCAGTCCCCACCCCACCAACCCCCACCCAGGACCACCTGCATTAGTCCCTGCACTGGAGGAACTAATTAATTTTCTTTCAATGTGCACGAATACATGCACTGGGACACTAGTGTTGAATAAAAAATCTCAGACACACAAAAAAATTAAACACTATGTGGTTCCATTTATATAGACTATAAAACTGGCAAAATTATTTTATGATATTAGAAGTCAAGATAGCGGTTACTATTGAGACAGAACTGGAAGGGAGCATATGGAGGGTGCTTCAGAATTGATAATATTCTGATACTTGATCAAGGTACTGGTTGCATGATGTGTTCAGCTTGTGAAATTCACTTAGGATATGTGTACATTTCTGTATATATATTAAGTTTCAAAAAAAGTTTAAAAAATCCATTTAGTTTATAAAATTTCACAAATAAGAGATTTCACCAAAAATGCATATTTCTGGAGTTTTTGGAAAACATTTCAAGAGCATGGTAGTTCACGTCCAAGAATCAACTGGAGCTGAGAAGAGGCCCTAGCCTTCCGAAGATCTGAATTTCTTCCTACTCACTTCACTCACTGATCCTCCCTATTGGAGGATCTATCCCCTATAGGAATCTGTCTATTGATTCTTTAGCTCAAGCCTGAGTCCCAGGATAGAGCTCACTGTTTGCCTTGTATACTCCCTTCCCCTCTGCTCACTCTCTCTCCCCACTGCTAATCTCTGCTCCCATTTGATTGTACCTCAGCATGTCATTAGTCATCTCACCTTGAAGCCTTTTCTTCTGGCCTGCACTGGCACTTATCTGATTATGTCTATTCTCACATCCTCTAGTCCCCCAGCTCTCTTCCCTTTTCCACATCTCTATTCCATGAATTCATTCATCCACTAATTCAACAAACATTTACTGAATACCTATTATGTACTAGACTCTATGTCAGAGGCAGGTAAGTTAAGGGACAGTCTTGCCCCTGAGAAGTGTACACTCTGAGAGAAGTAAGGACAACCTGTAAGAGTCACTATACAGGTAAAGAATTATATGTGTACTGGCAAGTCTGAGATTAATTCTGTCTGGGAAGGACTGTGTAGGGGTTCTGGAGAATCCTTGTGGAAGAAGTGGGTTGTGAGTTGGGCTTTGAGGGACTGGCAGTTATTTGGATACACAGAGAGTAAAGAAGGTAAGTCCAGACAAGGGCTGAATTCTGGTTTCATTTGGAAGACAGTAAATACTCCTGTGTGGCTGGATGTAACGAAGTGGAGCAGTGTGAGGTAAGGCCGGAAAATGAAGATGGGGTCAGAACATGGAGGGACATGGATGCCTCACTATAGACTTCATTTTATAGGCAGTACAGGCTATCGAACGGTTTTGAAAAATGGAGTGCAGAGCTGGGTTTATAAATAATCTGCTTGGTGTTTCCATGCTTACCTCTCCCACTTTCTTTAAATCCCCTGGCCTCTTCCTTAAGCTCTACCTTTCATTGCTGCCAATCGCATCCCCAAAACTCCTTGAAAAATCTCCTCCTCCAACTACCACAGCAATCCTAGGTACTAGAAATGATAGTCACAACCTACTTCTTTCTCCCTAATTCCTTAAAGTGTGACTGCATGTGCGATCTGCTTCTCCCAAATAGATTTTATTGAGACAAACAGCAAGTGGAGGAAGGGACAAAGCCATACAGGATTTGCCTCTGCCTTGAGGTACACCTCCAGAATAGTTCTGGGCCCTGCCCCTCCCTCTGTGGTTTACTGATGAACCTCGAGCAGCCTGAGACCAAAGCCTAGTCCTATCCCCATAGAGGCCCCACCTTCCTCTTTGCTTCTCAGGCCTTTTCTTCTCTACTTAGTGTATTGGTTCATCTCAGGAGGACCTTGCCTCCCTGATATCACTCCTACTACAACACACTCATAATTGAATAGCCAATTACAGTGTATAAAAACACTTGATTCCATTAGAACCTCATGAACACCCTTCAAGAGAGCCTAGAAATGCAATGATTAGGTCTTCTGACTTCAAATTCACTGGTCCTTTCATCTATATAATAGATACTCAAAAAATTTTTGTAGTATGAACAGACAAATGATTCAATGTACATATCAATTTCTCTTGAGGATTAGTTTATTATTTTTTTCTATTCTCTTTCTTATATGGATGATTTGATGTTATAAGAGACTTGAAAAGGAACATCAAATTTTAAGATAATCTTCCCTGTTCCAACTATCATATAAATGGTTCCTGGGGCCCTGGCTTTAAAAAAAAATCAATAAAAATCAGAATTACCATATGACCAAGCATTTCCATTCTTAGGTATATACCTAAGAGAAATGAAAACATATGTGCACATAAAAACTGCACATGAATATTCATAATAGCCAAAAAATAGTCTCACTCAAACATTCATCAACCATGGGTGGATAAATAAAATGTGATATATCCATGTAATAAAATATTATTTGGCAAAAAGAAATAAGATACAAATACATGTTACAACATCAATGAGCCTTAAAAACATTATGCTAAGTGAAGAAGCAATTAATAAAAGACCTTATATTGTATAATTCAATTTATATGAAACGTGCAGAATAGGTAATTCTCTAGAGATAGAAAGCAGATTAGTGGTCACTTAGGCTGAGGACTGGGGACAAACAGGGGAGTGACTGCTAATAATTATGGGGTTTCTTTTTCAGGTGATGAAAATGTACTAAAACTGTTGTACAGTTTTAGATGGTTGCCCAACTGTGAAGATACTAAAATCATTGAATTGTATACTTAAATGGGTGAAGTATATGGCATATAAAGTATATATCAATAAAACTTCTATAACAAAGGTGTTCATTAAACAAATTTAGAAAATATAGAAATATATACAGAAGAAGCAAATTACCCATTTATAGACTACTTAGAGATAACAGCTATTGACTTTTTGCTATACTTCCTTCTTATGCTTTTCACACACACACACACACACACACACACACACACACATCCCGAGAGTCATTTTCTAAATTCAAGCTTATAGCCTGCATGTTTGACTTAATGGCCATCACAGGCATTCTCCACAGATGGTAAGGTCAGGGGTTCCAGGGTCAGATAGGATTCCTGAGTCAGAATCTTGCCATGATCCCTGGGCAAACTTCTTAACCTCTCTAAACCCTCACTTTCCTTAACTGTGAAATGAAAATGCTGATGATACCTACCTTCCATGAATGTCACAAGGATTAAACAGAAAATTCTATAATTATATTTCTTCATTTCCCCCCCTCAGTGAGGATCAGTTTGTTTCCCTCAGTTGCAAGGCAGTCTGCTCTCACCAGCAGACAGCTCAGATATACAAGAAACCAGGTAGTGCAATTGTCCCCACTTCATTTAAACTAAAATGGAGCTTTGCCATAGAAGTGGAAAGTATGGGTTCTGGATCCAAACAGCCTGAGACAAATCATGAGCAAGCTTCTCAACTCCCTGGGTCTCAGTTTTCTCATCTGTAAATATGTATAATAGTACTAAATTCATAGGGTTTTTTGAGGACAAAATCTGATATTATCTATACAGTACCTGGCACATTGTTAACTATCTACACTAATAAAAGAGAAACATGCAAATTGACCATCCCTCCACTACGCTACCAGCCAATAGGAGTGAGTATGCAAATTAACCCAACAAAGATGGTGACGCCCATAGTGGCCAGGCGGCGGGGGGGCTGGATGGAAGACACAAACCCACAGGGAGTTTGGCACCCAGCAGCCCCAAGCCCTGCCATGGCCCTGCTGGGACTGCGGGGGGCCGGATCGGAGACACAAACCCGCAGGGAGGCCAGCACCCAGCAGCCCCAAGGCCTGCGGCTGAGGCACTGGGGCTGCTGGGGGGGTGGGGAGGGCAGTGGAGACACAAACCTGCAAGAAACCTGTGGAAAGGGAGATAAACTATCATAACTTTATCTCCCTTTCCACAAGATGAGAAAACTGCTCCTGGTTTATTTAGTGATGTGGCCCACACCTTTCTACAAGCACAGGGTATGTTATGACCACTCCCAGGAAGGTCTGGTCAGAATACCGTCTCCAGGGAATAATGCTACTGTGGCAAATCATCTAAGAGAGGAAACAAGCTTTTGTTGGGTTTATTCTGAAGGTCAGAGAACATGCCACCCCAACATATGCTGTGTTGTTATATTGATGATCTTGAGCTGCAGGTGCTTGAAAAACAGCAAATGCATGCAGAGGCTTTTACTGAAGTCTCCTGATCTGCCTAAAATCGGACCCCCCAAAAGGAGCTTAAATATCATAGGCCCCCTTGACGGGAGAAGTGTCATCAGGCAGAGAAGACTGACTCCTGTCACAGGATGGGAGAGTAGAAGTTGACATCACACCCAAACTTTGTTACAATCTATTTCCCCCCACCCCCATTCATCTTTCCTAAAAATCATTTACTCTCCTCTAAGAGGCCTACATCTCCCGTCCCCTTTCCCTAGGAAGAAGGTATTTAAATCTGCATTCTAAGCCACCTTGGGGAGTTACTCATTTTTCCCTGGGATCTCCCACATATACATGAGGTACACATGTTAATGAACTTTTCTTTTTCTCTTGGTGATCTGTCTTTTATTACAAGGGCCTCCACTAACAACTCAGAAAGGTAGAGGAAAACTATTTTTCCTCCTCCATAATTCTATCTCGGGAAATCAAGTCCCCAGCTGAACAATGAGGTTGGCTCAAGTACCAAGCAGTCTTGGCTGATGGGAGGGAAACTTCTAGGGAGAAATCAATGATATTGGCATCAAAGTGGGACGGAGGGCACACGCATGGTTGCTGGTGGGAGTTTAAAGTGGTTCAACATTTTTGGAGGATGATTTGGCCAATTCGATATAAATGTTCAAGGTACATCCAAGAGTCTCCTATTAGGAATTGCATCTGCTGAGATAAAGCACAAGCGCATAAGCCCTGGTCAGAACCCAAGATGCTACTGAAGGCTCCCCTTCCACGATAGGAAAACCTGGGAACAACCTGCATTTTTAGGACAAGGTGGCATCTATACTAATAAAAGGGTAATATGCTAATTAGACTGAACATCTTCTGGACGACCTTCAGGATGTCCTTCTGGACGTCCTTCCCGACAAAGCCATGTTGGCAGGGCCAAGGCAGAGGAGGTTAGAGGCGATCAGGCAGGCAAGGGAGAGCAGTTAGGGGGATCAGGCCAGCAGGGGAGAGCAGTTAGGGGGATCGGGCTGGCAGGCAGGTGAGTGGTTAGGAGCCAGAGGTCCTGAGGGGTCCCAGATTGGAGAAAGTGCAGGCCGAGCTGAGGGGACCCCCTTCTCGTGCATGAATTTTGTGCACTGGGCTTCTAGTTATTACAATATTCTTAGCCAAGTAGTAGTTTACATTCTTATTTCAAACTTTAGTTGCCCAATAATTTGTTAACTTCCAAACCTACAATCTCTTTTCTATAATCTGAGGTACAATGTACTGGCTCTAAATTCATAATGGTTGCTCATCCATATCCACTAGCCCACAGCACAAAGCAATTTCTTTTTTGGCAAATTGAGTAGTAAAGAATGTTGCTTTTATTAATTTTACTACCTACATATCTCCCAGAGGCAGGGCAAGGCAGTTTAGTTAAACCAAACCAAACAAAGCATTTAGGGGCTTGTAAATAAGTACTCACTTGCAGTTGTTCTAAATCATCCCAGCCAGATGGGCATGTTTTAAATATTTCCAAAGAGATTTCACAAGTTCTCTTAGAGACCTGTCTTAATGCTTCCAACCCACATTGAAAGTCTTCTGAAAATCTAATGCCTGGGGCAACTCAACAATTTACTATCCAAACTGGGACATTTTTAAGAGTATTAATGATTACCACAGGAACAAAGTGGGGCAATTCTGGGCAAACTGCTGGGACATATTGTCACCCCACTAATGGCAAGCCTTCCTGTTATGAGTGCTGCCCATGTAATTCTCCGTGGTACTTAGAAGAACAACTGGCTCTCAATGGCCTCTGTAACAACCTTATATTATTAAGCTTTTACTTGTTTGTCAATTTGTGAAATGGAAACAAAAGGAGCAGAAGGCTAAAACTTGAAGGCAAATTTGAAGAATTTTTTTCCTTGCCCTCTTTCCATTTGATGTTGATGTTGATAATAATACTTTGAGAGAATTTAACATATACCAGGCACTCTTGTGAGTGCTGTTTATGTATGATTTTATTTAATCTTCATAAAAAGTTATACTGCCAATGTCATCATTATCACCCTTGTTTTGCCAGTGAAGAACTGGGTCACAAGGAGAGGGAGCATCTTGCCTAGGGATATACAGCCAGAGTCGGTGTCCAGAGGCTGGGCTTTTAAACAAGATGCTCAATAGCAGGCCTTCTGCAAGACCTTGGCAGTTTAAAACCTTTTACTTTAGTGCCCCGCCCTGACTAGCTTTACCAGTTCAGTGGGTGGATTCAGTTCTCTGCTTCCTAAGGTAGGACACTCAGGGTCTGCGCTAGAGGATCTACAATGGAAGGGAGGTGACTTAGTCCCTTGGCTCCAGAGGGATGAGGAAAAATGGGAATAAAAGTAGATGAGAATTAGAGAAGGTCAACAAAAGAGATCTTGCCCCTGGTTGCAATCATATTACACTAGACTTAGCTGCCCAAGGGAGCAGTGGGTTCCATATAAAAACATGTACTCAAACAGGGGTAGATGTTTTGTTTCTTGGGGCAGTCACAAAGGAGTCTGCTGTTCAGAAACACCTATTGGTGAGCTTGTGAGATGAAGATTCCTGGGTCATGTTCCCATAATGCTGATCCCAGGAATCTGCATTTCAACAATGCTGCCTCTGACCCAGGTAGCCCAAGCAACACTGCTATAAAGGGATTCCTGTTTGGAGTGTGAGAGGAGACGCGGTGGAAGGCAGGGTAAAGGGATAGACACATCCCTTTTGAGCTGAACCATATGGTTTGCATGAACTTTACTCTTTTAGTCTCTCTAATATTAATCTTCTTTTTGGATGTTTATTCCTTGGTTTCCTGACAGAGAATGCTTGAGTGACATATGAGGTGAGAGATCTGGGGTGTAATAATACCATGTCATGGAAACACTCATAAAGCCATGACCCTGTGGCATATGAATTCTATGTGGGGTTTGCACAGGTATTAAATGTTCTGTGGTTGGTTTTTGGAAGCCTGCTCTATCCTGACACCAGGATTTCTAAGCTGGCCTGGAGGGACGCAAGCCTGCAGCTTCCTGGTGTTTGGAGCAGATGGGGAAGGAGTCTGAAATATTCCTTGTCATCACCTCCAGCTGACAGACCACAGGCAAAGGAGGCAACAGGGAGAACTTAGACCAGTTGATCTGGGAGAAAAGAGAAATCAATAGTGATGCCTTGTGAATGTTTCCTTCTTCGTGTTCCTCTTCAAATGGATGGTGTGTGGTTGTGTGTGTGTGTGTGTGTGTGTGTGTGTGTGTGTGTTTGTGTGTACTTGTGTATACCAAGTTGGGTAGCACTTGTCTCTGGCTAGAGACAGTAATAAATCAGGGGCTACAGAACCACCACCAGGCCCTGTCAAAGAAACAGAACTTCTCGAGCACAGCTGAACCGGCAGGATCCCCAATACTGTGGCCCCACTGCATCGGATGAAAATCACACATCTGGGATCTAGTGTGCCAGATGTGCAAAGGGCTAATACAGAAAAGACACTGCTGGGAAGACCACATTGCTCTCAAAAATATTTGTGAAGGATTCAAAGATTTTTATAACCTGACTCACCATAGTGCTTTTATCAGGCTTGGGTAGTGACTTTCTTATGCTTTGGTTCTCTGTCCTGGGGTGTCAAGAAGGATGCAGAAGGATGTTGATCCCACTGAAGCAGTGATAGTAAAGATCTAAAAGCTAAATGAATCTGGGTTGGAATCTTGGGTTTGAAATCAACGTGGGCACTTACCAGGTATATGACCCTGAGAAAGTTACTTTAACTCTATGAGCTTTAGTTTGTTACTCTCTAGGCCAGGGGGAGCCAGCCTCACTCAATGGCGGCACCAGGCCCTCCTGAGTTTCCTGACCCAGAGCTGAGTTTCCAATGACCTGATCTGCAGGTTGAGCCCTGTAGGTGCCAAGAACACACCTAAGAAAGAATGAGAAACAATCCAGAGAGAACCTAAAAACGGTGCTTTTAGAATCCGCTTTAGTGATTCTCATATTGTGTGTGTCTTTCCTAAGATGTTAAGACATTTTTAGAACTCATATATTAGGCTTGTCATTTTTGTTAAATATTTGGAAGTGTTTTTAATAAATTTGCAACCAATGTTTAAAAAAAAAAAAAAAGGTGATAGCCATTCCTTGCAGGGCTGTGGTAGAGATTAAATCATCTCTGTGAGAGAACATGGAGAACAGCCCTAGCTCAGGGTGTGGCAACTGCTCCGGAGAGGATGGTTAGATAAAGGGAAAGAGCTCCAGTCGGCCCCAGAAGGTCTGTGGGGACAGAGCAGTTGCACAATTGTCCTATAAGATTCTTGGGTTACTAGGGATCCTGGGGGAAAGGCTGCCTTCTTCTCTGCTCCACAGCCTGACCCTGGTGGCCTTCTCGTTTCCTCAGGGCCCCACAGCTCTCTTTCTCTCCCTAGAGGTTTTCTTATAAATCCTTCTTTTTTGGGACCCAGGACTTCCCCTCCCCGCCACCCCCTACTCCCTGTAGCCTAGCCACATCAGGATGTTTTTCTGTAGAGCAAGTGACATGGGACTTGAAGATTAATGAGAGTCAGTTCAAGGTTTCTACCCAGCTAAGACAAAGAATTCCTGGAAACCAGAGCCTCCATTCTCATTGTACTTATGAGTTCAAAATTAAAAATAGGGTGTTTTTTTTTTGGTGGGGGTGATGAAAATGTTCTAAAATTAGAGAGTGGTGGTGGTTGCACAACCCTGTGACTAAACTAAAAACCACTGAATTGTATACTTTAAATAGGTGAATTTTATAGTATGTGAGTTATCTCTTAAAGCCGTTATATATAAAGTAGGTTAGACTAGTTAGCTTTCCATTCTTCTGCCTTCTCTAGTTTTAATTGAAATACAAATTATAATTTAATTATAAATTTAAATTACAAATTTAAATTGTAAAATATAAATTAAGTTAAACTATAACGAGCCATAACATACCATATAGCATTATGAATCAAGATTAAATGCTACCTCTACTGCAAATCTATATTCCTTCCCATTCTCTCTCTCTCCTCTTCAAGTACTATTGTACCTGTCAAGTTCAATTATTCTTTCCAGATTTATCCCATGAAGCCTTTCCTGGTCCCTACCAGTAAGTCTCCACTCTCTAATCATTACCAAACCTGTGCTTAGTTACTCTTGTCCATCCTTCATGGAACCGGCCCCAAGATGCAGAAATGAAGAGGTGAAGGAGGATACTGGCAGGACCGCTGATGGGGAGCTCCCCAATCTCTGACTCAGACCAGGACTGATGCCCAAAAGACCTTCCTGCCTCCTGCTTCCTTCCATTCCACTGACTCCCAAAGGGTTGCCACCAAAGAAACTTCCTCATATACCAGTTCCATTTACTTTTCTCTCTTAATGAAGAATGCAGCATGATCCCACTTGCTCATTGAGTCTGTCCATCGAAGGGCTGAAAGGCCTTCTCCAGACAAGCTGTTTCATATCTCACTGGCATCTCCTGACACTTGCCCACATGACCACTTGCTCTCTCTGCTAGGGTTCTTCCTGGCAGGTGGACTCCTCTCCCCAAACCAGATCTGAACCTTCCTTCTCCTTGAAGACAGTCCTCCCCTAAGGAGCCTGTTCCACAGCTACCTGATCTTTCTTTGTTCACCTTATGATCCATTCTTTTGTCTTTACTGGTAACATCTACTGTCATGGCCTCTGTAACTTTCATGCACTCATTGCATAATACGATACACTGAACCCAGTAAGTGCTAAAAATGAATTCATTTGCTGACTTGACTTTTCTTCTCCTTCTCCTTCTCCTTCTCCTTCTCCTTCTCCTTCTCCTTCTCCTTCTCCTTCTCCTTCTCCTTCTCCTTCTCCTTCTTCTTTTAGGGGAGAGTGTGAATGCAGTCCCCCACTACCACAAATTATGCAGTCAAGTTTCCCACATTTGGGGAAATCGCAGGGGTCAGCACATCCAGAGTGCAATGGATAAGCCTCGCCCTGGGAAAGCCACCTTCGTGATCATGGTATCTCCCCTGCCAGGTAAGTATGACTTTTCTTCTTTAAGAAGAACCTCCTGACTGCTTCAGAGCTCTTCCTCTGGGCTATGAGGAAGTCTGTTTTATGAACTATTAATTAATTAACTATTAATTGTCCATGTATTAGGCACTATGGGAACTATTTCTTTCTTTTTTTTGACCTGGTCATTAGAATAGGAAAACCAGCAATTAGTGATGAACCAGCAATTAGTTGGCATCATTGTTCTGTCTGCTCATCCCCTATTTATCGATTCCCTTACCTTTTTCATGTAAAGCAGAGCCATCAGACGGTTACCAAAGCATCTCTTTGTACAACCTGTGGCCACAGATGAATGGTCCAAAAGTGGACAATTAACTAGGATCAATCAACTAGAGTCCCTTCTTTCAAACTGCACCCTGAATCTTCTGACTCTAAGTTAGGCTTGACATAATCTATCATGTCCAATTTTTTAAAAATATATTTCTTTTATTGATTTTAGAGATGAAGGGAGATGGGGAGAGAGATATAAACATCAATGATTAGAGAAAATAATTGATTTGCTGCCTCCTGTATGTATCCCACTGGGATCAAGACCGCAATCCAGGCATCCCAGGCATATGCCTTTGGCTGGAATCGAACCTGGGACCCTTCAGTCTGCAGTCCGACGCTCTATCCACTGAGCCAAACTGGCTAGGGCTATCGTGTCCAATTTTTAAAATACCATTCCTTCCCAGATTCTGGTTTTAGCTGTATAGTGTTAGTTATTGTATGTTTAAAGTTCCAGTACTGTACAGTGTAAAATCACAAGTGTATAAATTTAATGAAATATGCTTATTGTGGCTGAGGGCAGTGGGGCTGCACAACTTTCTTTTTAAAATATAATTCAGGCAAGTAAAGGTATTAAATTATACCAGTGCAATGGAAGATTTATTCTCTAAACTTGGAGAAGTTAGCTATTTCAGAGTCGGATTCCAGGAGAGATATTTCTAGAAAAGAAAGTAGGAAAGACATAATGCATGTCAGTGCTGTGTCCATTTGCTGCCTGGTACAATAATCCTGTGGATTAAGCATGGGGATCATGTTGCACAGACTCCAGCCCTATACCTTACACAGAGGCGACCCATACTTAATGAATGATTGTTGAATGGACTTTAAAGGAGTAAAATAATTTTACATTTTAAAAAAGTATTATCCTGAGGTGAGGTAACTGACCAATAAAACTACATTATCTCCATTACAAAAGGAAAAATTGAGGAACAGAAAAATGAAGTAACTGACTCATGTCTTCTAACATGTCCATAGTAGACCTAGGACTGAATTTAAGGTTTACCTACTCCAGAGACTGGATTTTGCAATGTTCATGGACTGCTAACTTATTTCATGAGATGAAGAAGTAGTGAGCAGTATAAAGTGCATTCAAGGATGCCTCCAAAACAAAATTCCATATAAATCACACACAAAATAATTGTTGGGCAAGGGAGGATCTTTAGGCCTCGCCTGATTCGTTTTAGGCACTGTCAGTTGGGCCAGGCTCATTTTCATAGCTGTTCATCTCACGACGACTTTTCTTTATCTACACTGGGCTCCAAGTCCTGGAGCTCTAATCCAGAGGAAGATAATTCCTCTATTTCCTTTCCATTCTTACCTCTAATTTCAAAACAAAATTGCTTCCCAAATATGGTATCTCACTTCCATTGAGGCAAAATACTATAACTGATTATGGTTTGTTTGTTTTTGTCTATAGATAGCATCTGTGTGCTCACATGTTTCTATGAACATGTAACCTTATCTCAATGTGCATCTCTCTGTTTTGGCTACTGCTCTAGTTTTCTCTCCTTCCTGATCTGATCCACACATTCTCATGTGCTTTAGGGATGGCTGGAACTGGGTTTCTTGCTTCTGAGGGCACCATGTTAACTCTTGTACCTGTCATTTGTATCCTGCCAACTGCATTCTCTCCATTTCTCTGCTTTCTTGAGAGTGAATTCACCTTCCATGACTAATGCAATATGTAAGCAGCCTTTATGCTGATCCCACAGATTTTAATGTCCTAACTTTTCCCTTAGACTCTTCCTAACATCCCATTTAAAAAAATAAAATTCCCCTCTGGAGTTAGTCAGAGGATCCACATGGCCTCCCATGTGAACCTACCACAAGGAACTCAGACGCCTCAGCTGGTACATGGCCATGTTCAGGCATTCTTAGAACCCAGGCAAGATCTGCACAGATGAACTAAAGCAGTGAGTTCTAAGAATGCATTTCTACCTACACGTACTAGGAAACAACTGTGTGCTGAGCACCCTGCTAGGTGTGGCGAACAAGACAGAGATTAATGAGTAAGGCCTCTAACCTCAGAGCCCTCAGGTCCTCAGTGTGATATTCAAGGCTAAAATACATAGAAGACAGTATGATGCAGTAGAAAGGGCATTGGCTTGAAGCAATAGATCTGCATGACCTTGGGCTAGTTACTTAACCTTATTTTTCTCAATTATAAAAGGAGATGACAGTCTTCTCATGGGGGTTCTGGTGAGGATTTATTAGTGCAAGTGGCTAGGCATTCATTCAACAAATGGTGATTAATTATTTGTTGTTACTATTTTGTAATATATTAGCAGCATTTACTATTAGGGCCCTAGAGCCAAAAATACAAAATCTGAAGCTAACCTCTATTGCAGAAAAGCCTTCAGAGATGCCTTTAGTTCAGAGAAGAAAGGAATTGTTCCAGCTCATTGGTGAGCCTGCCACTTGAGGCCAGCATAAGGAACATCTTTCTACTCCTAAGAAAAGGGCCCATTTTCCACCACTGGAGAAGGACTCTGAAGACCCCACCCTGAGAAGTGTTGTTTCTTGTTCAGGCCCACAGATGAAAAGGAGGACATTGAGTTTGCTGTCCCCTCCCCCATTCTAGAATCACAATGAAATGGGGTGGGAGCAAGTTTCTTGCTTGACTCCTGCTCTCAGGATAGATGATGGAAACCACCAAGAACTCTGCACTGCTCAGCCCCTATCCACCTTTCTCCTTACTTTTTTCACAAAGGTCACAGGTCGCATAGGTCATAGCTCAAACCTTAAAACACTTCAGCTGCTAAGGAAATGAGGCTTGTCAGAGAACCTGCTACCTGTGTAGATGAGGAGCTGAGGTTAAAAACCACCAGTGCTATTCAGCTGTTCCTAGAGATGACCCCAAATTTAATTAGTCCCCATGAAGCAAACCTAATGAGATTACTACTACTTTTTCTTTTATGCAACTTTATTGAGATATAGTTCACATACCATACAATTCATCCATTATGTATACAATTCAATGGTTTTTAGTACTTACACAGAGTTGTGCATCCATAACCACAATCAATTTTAGAATATTTCCTTACCCTAAAAAGAAACCCTGTATCCTTCAGTCATTACCCCCCAACACTATTCTCCTCTCCCACCCCCAGGTCAGAAAACCTCTAATCTACCTTCTATCTCCATACATTTGCCAATTCTGGACATTTCACAGAAATGAAATCATACAATACATGGTCCTTTGTGACTGGCTTCTTTCATTTAGGATTATTATATTTCTTGAAGACAGAGGTAACTTCAATGTTTGTCAGAGGGGAATTGCTAA
This sequence comes from Plecotus auritus, assembly GCF_963455305.1. NCBI lineage: Eukaryota > Metazoa > Chordata > Mammalia > Chiroptera > Vespertilionidae > Plecotus > Plecotus auritus. The sequence goes on along the minus strand of NC_137783.1, from coordinate 21,432,604 downwards.
AATAGAGCAGAGTGCAAGCTGTGATTACTGCATCACTTAAAGAATTAGGTAGATGCACATATATTAATAAAGGTCTCTAATGTATGCATACACATATGAAATCTGTAAGAATACACACAAAATGATAAAGGTGGAGACCTGGAGACCTCCAGTTAGGGGGAGAGAAGAATAAGACTCTGGACAGAATATAAAGAAGATTCTCCTTATTTGGAATATATTAAAAAATTTCAAGGATAATTTATTCATGTACTACTTAAATTTTAAAAATTAATTAAAAAGAGAACATAAGACTTCTGGTTTCCAGTTCTGCATATAAAAAGCTTCAAAGTGGCCACTACACCCCAACAATAAGTAAAAACCTGAACAGACTTGAAAAATCTACAACTCTACTTGGATCCATAAGAGAGGAAAGGACACAGTGCAAACCACTAGACCCAAGATTGGAGAGTCAGACAGGTGAATACAGGCCATCACCATTAACAGGAGCAAAACCTTGGGAGCAGACACTGCCATGGGAACCAATGCCCACGTAGGGAAACCTGAACTGCAATTCAGAGTTAAAAACTCTAAGGGATCCATTCATGGAAGTCTCCCATAATTTACCTCCAGGATCTTGATCAGGTTCCCACAGTAGATATAAGATAAAAATCTCCTTGAGCTTCTTCCAAAGGGAAAGGAAAAGGCACCAGAGCACTCTATTCTTCTTTAACAAGGCCTGCCCTCAGAGGAAACTCGTTCACCACAGCCTAACCTGTTGGGGTTTTATCAGAGCCCTACTGACCTGGGGAAGAAAAACACCCAGCTCCAGACTCTGACATTTCTTTAGGTCTAAATATAATTGAATTTGCTTATGTAATAACCTTAAAAGGGATGGCAGCTACCTACCATCTAGGGAAAGAATACAGGTCATCACACAGCTGTGGTGGTCCACGGTGGAACTTAGATGGAAAAAAACTGAAATGGAGTGTCACAAAAACAGAGGTAGGACAGAACTTATCTATTCTGACATGCCCAAATAGGTAAAGTCACTTCCCAATGGTGAATTTGTATTAGCAAAAGTCATAGAAACATTGAAGATAAAATAGTTAATATTTATATGTGACAAACACTATGCTAAGCATTTCATATTTACTATTTCAATTATTCCTCACAATAGCCTTATGATGTAGATGTTATCATTATCCTATTTTATGGATAAAAAATAGGATCTTAGAGAGATTAAGACATTTGCTTAAGGTCAAACAGCTAGTCAGAGGCTAGAATTACACCTCATCTTCTGATTCTGGTCTAATATTACTGACTACCATGATGCCAATTCTTGACTTTCTTGCCCTAGGCCTCCTACAATCACCAAAATCTTTAATTTTCTATAGCTTCCAAATTTAAGACAGGCTACTTAATCCTTTCTTATCATTTTAAATTGTATATTTGAGCTAAATTCATTTGATAAAAGCAAGAGATTATTTTAGTAAATAATAATTCACTAGGATTTTGCTAATCCCGTGTGAACCCCCAGTTAATATTATCATATACTGACGCTTATAATCTAAGTCTTTATTGTCACTGTTTACTTAAAAATTGAAGTAAACTCTTGAGTTTCTAAGTGAAATGAAATCCCTGCTTCACTTTTTAGTGGAAGTAATATATATGAAGGTCAAAAATGAGTTGAGAATAATTTGTATATTATACTTTAAGCTACAAAGTAACTAACCTACAATATCACAGATAAAACCTATAGCAGGTTAGAATAATCAAAGGTGTCATAGAAGAGCACAAATCCCGAGGGAAACAATACGAATTCTGGCATATGAGAAGGTGGATTACATTGACCCAAGGGAACAGTGTAGGCTGAGAGGAGGGGGAGGGGCGAGTCTTTAAGACCACTCACCCACAGAACAAAATCAACTGAAGACCACAGAGAAATAAAAAACAACTCAATTTAGTTTAATATTTTTTTCATGAGAAACAGAAAATGTTTAACTCATCTGCTTTTTCAATTATGAACAGGAAACATAAAACTATAGTCAGCAAATACACCAAAAATTGTAATAAAAACTACTCCAGGCCCATGTTACAGCTAGTGAAAGAGGAAAAGGAGCAGAAGAGAAGGAAGGAGTGTAGGGGAGAAAAAAGAGGACACTCAGCAGGGTCCCAGCCACTTCTTCGTCACTGCCAGACCTCCTTCCCTCTCCCAGAGTGCCCTCCTCAGGACTATCCTATTTCTGTTTTCTTGATGCCTACACTTCTAGAACACTTCCTTAGCTTCCGATTTCTCTCCCTCCTCCATGTTCTCCCTAAGCCTCCCATCACCACTTAGAGAAAACTTGGAGATGATCAATGACCCCTTCTCTAAGAAAGCCCTTACTCTTTATAGTCTTTCTACCATACGCGCGCGCGCGCGCGCGCACACACACACACACACACACACACACACACACACACACACACACATATATATATGGAGAAGAAGAGATAGAAACATCAATGATGAGAGAGAACCATTGATTGGCTGCCTCCTGCATGCTCCCTACTGGGGATGAAGCCTGCAACCCGGGCACGTGCCCTTGACTGGAATCAAACCAGGGACCTTTCAGTCCGCAGGTTAATGCTTTATTCACTGAGCCAAACCAGCTAAGGCTATACCAAGCTTTCAATGGGTAATAAGCCCTTCTGTTCTTTATTCTTTTTTTAAAAAAATTACCAAAATAATATATATTCACATGATTTAAAATAAGACCAAAGGCTTCTAATAAAGAGTGCTGCCTCTCCCACTAAATATATTACTATTTCTTAATTATCAATTTTAGAATTTTTCCTGATTTTCTGATATGTAAGATGAAGATTTTAGCTCTTTATTGTGTTGTCTTTATCTGGTTTTGGTATTAGGGTGATGCTAAAAGCCTTGACTCTCTATTCCTTCCTTCTCTCAATAGGATTAAATTATATTCCAACTTCCTCTTCTGTTCACCTCTGTAATTTCAAACAATGTATTTAAGATGATAATTCTTCTGTTAGCAACTACACAAGTTATTTAGTGATATCCCACTGGAAAGGAAACTAGCTACTGTCTTTATTATTTCACTGTCTCCATCAATATGATTTTTCTATTCCAGGAAGCTCTTGACCAGGAAGATACAACTTGAAAATAATTTGTTTGTTTCAGGAACTTCATGAAAACCCATTTAAATGACATCAAACTGCTCAAGTTTTCTATAGATAGTATCAAATGACTGTTTACTCTCTAAGACTCCTTGAAATGGACAAAATTAATGACTGAGACTTTAACCAAGACAGGAATCAGGAGAGCCTGTAGGCAGAGCTCTCATGTCCTCTATTGGTGGAAAGCCCTACAGGAAGAATTCTATGGTTATAACCCCCACACATTTCCTCTTCCTGTCTACAAAAGAATGTCTTTGTTTTGCCAGGCTTGCACGTGGCTCACCATGGCTGTATACACAGACTGCAAGGAATACCTGACCAACATTTTGTTTGTGGTCAACAAAACCCTCACCTCAAAACTCTTGCTTTGCTGTGTCCACCAATCTTAAACTATTATGTTATGATACTTACCCAATCCTAATCAAGCCTATACTACACTGGTATACTGAAAGACCTACTTTAAATCAGACTTCATAAAAGCCTCATAAATATCCTGACTTCGTCCTTGCCATTCTGAGATGCTACCAAGACTTTGTAAAGGTATTATTCTCTTACTACAGTAAGCAATAAACTCAGTTTTGCTTTATCAAATGGTTACTTTGGTGGTATTTTGGAGCCAGCATTCAACAGTTTTGGCAGTCCCACTGAGATTTCAATTGAAACCTCTTCATCATCAGGACCCAAAGTTTTCCATTCAAAAACTGCCCCCAGAGTTCCTCAGTCTCCTGCTGGGATCTCTCTGACATTGACACTGAAGTTTATAAGCTCTGCATTGGGCCTGGCTCTAACTGTATATTTAAAGAGAGTCTGAGAACAAAAGAAAATAAGATTGCCAAGGGTGTGCTCTCCATTACTGCAGTAAGTGATAACACTCATCTTTGGCATATTAATAGGCTATTTGGGTAGTATTTTTAGAACACTCAACTCCACTTTATAAAAGGCCTTTAGTTCTCCTATCTTTTCTTTCTCTTCTAAGCTCTTGAAATGTCTATATATTGAGCCATTTTTCTAGGTTGACCAATAGGAAAAATAGAATGTCAGGAGACTGTGAGGTTATGTTGAAGCCAGGGTAATGGAACACATGTATTTCTGAGTCGCGTCAGGAAGTGGGAGGTGGAAAAGAGTGTCTAATTCAAATCCTAGGATAATAGTCTAACAGGCAGGGTTACCTTAAATTATCCACATTAGATTCCATTTGCAGCTCTAAGACTCCCAGCCATGATGAAAGTATTATAATCTCAGGAGGGGGAAGAATAGTGAGACTAGCTATTCCCCTCCACCCTCCTCAGATGTGAACAGGGAAGCCATGAAGAAGAGAATTTAGGTGACATTTCCCATTGTAGTGCATCCTACTTAAACTAACCAAACAAACCTAGAAATACAATATTTGTCATGACAGATCCACATTCTAGGTTAGCATTCTAGGTTATATAGATTTATAAATTAATAGTATCAAGTTAATTTAGAAAATAAAATATTAATAAAATCATTAGAGAAACTCAACAGCTAAGGACTAGAACCATCTGGAGGCATTTTTACTCAAGTATCTGGTGGCTGATGTTAGTTGTTGCCTGGGGCCTCAGATGGTCTATTGGTTGAAAAGTTTATGTGAAAGCTCTCCATGTGGTCTTAGGCTGGTCTGTGCTTCCTCACTGTGTGGAGGCTGGGGCACAAGAATAAGTATCTTGAGAGAACAAGGCACAGTGCCTATTATTTAATGAACTAGCCTTGGAAGTCGAATAGTGTACCTTCTACTGGATTCTGTTAGTGGAGGCAGGCACAGTGCTAGGCCCAGATTCAAGGAGAGGGACCACAGCACTTTCTACTCTGTGGAAGGAGCGTCAGGTCACAGTGTAAGAAGAGCATGTGGGATGGAACATATGGTTGTGGAGGTTTAGAGGACGAGGCACGAGCATGCCCCTAGGACTTCGGCTGAGTGACTTTTCATTGATCTCAATCCATGTGGGGGCAGCTCTGCTTCTGAGAAGCAGCAGCTCTCCTTTCCTCAATGGTCTGGTTTTGCTGTCACCGGGAACTTCAGGGGCTGGCAAGGTAGCCTTTGGATGGGCCTGAACGTGCTTCTTCTAATGGGAATGAGCAGACCTCTCACCCGAAGCAGCTTTCAGAAGAGAGGAAGTGCCGGGTGTGCAGCAGAGGGGATAGAGTGGGCGTAGGCTTCCCTACCCTGTTCTCAAGGCAAACAATCAGGGAAAGCAGGTTTTATACACCAAGTTATGAACTATTAGAGTTAGGACGCCTTAAACCTGAAAGAAGGAGATGGGGAAAAAATTTAAAGTACTGCTTGCCCAAAACTCATTTTTGTGTATACAGCTAACAGAAATAAAAGGAGATTTTAGGGTAAGAATTCAAATTTGTGAAGATTCTACTTAAGTGAGCTTGACAACCTGGTCTATAAAAGCAATTAATGATTTGCAAGCTGTCAATAATCCAGGAGTTTCCTGTTAGTTGAATGTTGCACATATGAAGTGCTCAGTAAAACTTTGAGAATCAGTTTATAAATTACTTCCATCTAAAACTGAGGAATACTAGAAGGAAAAAGTGAAACAAATCTAGAGTCTGACTGTAGAATGTCTTCCCTCGGCTGTACCATCACCGCCCACCCTACACATGTACATCACCCCGGAGAACTCCTTCTCGCCCATGAAACTCAGTTTCATGCCACCTCCTGGACAGCTTCTCTCTGTCCACACAGAGCTCATGGCCGCTTCCCTGATGCTCCTGCAGCTCTCTGTACATTTTCACATTGCAGCACCAACCACACTGAATTATAATAAGTTGTTTATGTTTTTGTCTTTGCCATCAGACTGAGAGATTTCTGAGGGCAGAAATGATAATATTCATCTTTGCAATCCACAAATCACAAATACACAGTGCCGGGGTTAGAAGAGGAACTGAATGAATGAAGAATGGAAACAATGGGAAGTAAAGAGGAAAGAGAGGCAGGCAGGCAGGAAGAAAGAGAATGGATAGATAGGTTGATGGTGTATTTTAGTTCTCCAAACAGACTTTAGATCTCAAATATCTGAGTAGATTATAAATAGAGTCTCTAGAATTCTTAATGATTCAGGTTATAGGGTCAATTGGCCTTGTTTTCCCTATATATATATTTCTTATATTTCATAGCACCTTTCTGTGGAAAAGGGGTAAACCCAGATAATATACCATTACAAGTTGTAGTTTCAAATGCTTTTCTAGAATACTGTTAGGATTATTTGCTTATTATTCTTCTTCCTCTTTTCATGTTCTACTTTTTTATACTAAAAGTTTCAATATTTAAAAACAAAGTGTGTGTTGAGTGCCCCAAGAACATAACATCTGGCTATAAGAATTGGTAAAAGACAGTCTTTTTTTTCTTAATGAAGAAAATAAATTTTTCTCTTGAGAAACTCATCTTACCTTATTACAACTTAGTGTGAGTTTTAGAGCCTCCATGAAATCAGATGTTTTATAAAAATTAACCTTTTAATTCTAGTTCTAGGATTATATAACAGACTTACAGCAAATTTAGATTAAAATATATATTTTTTTATTGACTTCAGAGAGGAAAGGAAAGGGAGAGAGAGATAGAAACTTCAATGATGAGAGAGAATCACTGATTGGCTGCCTCCTGCATGCCTTACCTACATTGGGGATCAAGCCCACAACATGTGCCCTGACCAGAATCAAACTGTGACCTTCTGGTTCATAGGTCCACATTCAATCACTGAGCCATGCCGGCCAGGCTTTTTTTTTTTTTTTAAGCAAATTTAGATTTAAATGACATAATTTTTTACTCTTATGTTACCAGATTTTATTCACAGTAACTATAGTTACTAGAATATATAAGCCATCACTTGCCATGGTTATGCAACATAACATGAGTGGTGTTCCACATGTAGGGCCGTGGGGGAGTCGCCCTGGGTACAGGCATTGAAGGCGGTGCATTATGTGTAGAGATTTAAAAAACAAGAATGAAACCGACTAAAAATCAGTCTGTTTTTTATTATCACCATGTGCCAACAATTCTAAACATGGCCAGTGATAAAATACTCCTCCCTGAAAAAGTCTTTTGTTGGTCTAACTTGAAACAAACTGCAATGGTTACTGTTGAGTTTTAATAATGTATATGTAAGCCTCAAATTAGCACATTTTAATAGTTTTTGTGTTAGTAAATATAGTATTCTACATGGAAGTTAATTCTGAGAACTCCTTATTCAGTGAGCCCCCTACCACATGGAGTTGGCAACATGTGTTCCTTTGGAGAAAAGTTTGTAACAGTGTGTGCTGTGTGGGATTATGTAAGCTCTTTTCCAGCCTACCTGTCCATCTTCAATGCCTGTAGGACCACATATTCCTAAATTCACACCGGAGCCTCTAAAGAAACAGTGACTGCTCAGTGATCTTAAAGATGAAAAAACAGGACTAGGGTTATTTCAGTTCTGTCTTTTTATGTGACCACTTAAAGATTTTGTGTTTAAAATTTAGAATTAAAGCAGAGCTATGAGGTGTACTATTCTTATCTGACAAATGTAAATTTTAGTTTATACTAAATCTTTTACAGAATTTGGACAATCTCTTTAAATAGAAATATCTTTAAAATAGAAATGTATTTTTTAATTTTCAACTGTTTATTACTAAAAAAGGAATCAAGAAAATGATTTTATTACTGATTATCACTACAAATAACTGTCATACTGATGAATGGGGATGTTAAAAATGACCCCCTCTGTGTGTCAAATGCACTGAGCATGCCTTGAGGTAAGCCTGGGCAGTCCCTGGCCCAGGCAAGGTCAGTTGGGCCAGTTCATCAGCTCCACATACACTTCCTCTTTCAGGCCTGTTCTTCCCAGTCCCCATCCCATTGTTCACCAATCCAAGATTCCTTTTCTGAAGTTTTGTTTTCAGCAATCAGTTAATGGATTCTTTTATAGCTTGTCTCTCACTAAAGAATATTTATATTTTATAGGAACCTTTAAAAAAAAGCTTTATTGAGATATAATGCAAACATCATACAATCGACCCATTTAAAGTGTACAATCACAGAGTTATTTAACCATCATCACAATCAATTCTAGAATATTTTCCTCACCCTGTAATGATTAGTAACACTCCTCATTCCCCCAGACTCATTCTCTCCTTCCCATCCCCCACTCCCAAATAATCACTAATCTACTTTCTGTCTCTATGGATTTGCCTATTCTGGGTATTTCATATTATTGTAATCATACAATATATGGTCTTCTGTGACTGGCTTATTTCATTTAGCATCATGTTTTCAATTTTATCCATGTTGTATCATGTACAATAATTTGTTCATTTTATTGCCAAATATTACATTTCATGAATATATAAAATTTTATTTATCCATTCTGCAGTTTGTGTAGATTTGCATTATTTCCACTTTTTAGCTATTGTGAATAGTACTGATAAGAACATCCATGAACAAGCTTTTGTGTGGACATGTTTTTAATTCTCTTGGGTAGATAACTAGGACTGAAAATGCTGGGGCATATGGTAACTCTATGCTTAACATTTTGCAAAGCTGTAAAACTGTTTTCCAAAGTGACTGCACCATTTTACATTCCCATCAGCAATATATAAAGGTTCCGATTTCTCCACATCTTAATAGATGCCTTTAAAAACATGGAGAGGAAAAGGAAGGTGAAGGGAATGAACACTTGGATAGCACCATGCTATCTAAAATATATCCACTCCAAAACCTGGGCAGTTTTCATTGTGCTATCCTGAAAGTAAAAAGGCCTTCACTAGAATGAATCTTTAGCATGTAAGGGCAGAAATCACTGGGTGGTTGGGTAGTAAGAACTGAAACTATTGACACCTACACAGCTTATTGTCTATAGTAGCCCAGCTCTACCATTCCAATATCTTTAACAATATAACTTTACTAATCCAAGAAATTCTTGCCCAGAAATGACAGAAGTTGGAGATAATTTAATTGTGCATTCCAGGCCTGGAGGACTCATCAACCCGTCAATTGAAAATAGCAAACAACAGTTTACACCCCAAGACTCCAGTGAACCCCTCACCTCAAAATCCTCACCTGGCTTTGTAGATATTGTGGAAAGCTAGCATGCAACAGTGGATAGGAAGCCAGAAACGCTAAGAATATATGTAGCCAGGAGGCCAGACCTGCCTTGGAATGAATATAAAAGGCTCCTATATTACTAAGGAGAGTGTAAAATATGTCACAAAAATACTGTGGTAGTAAAATAAAAAAAGCAAAGACAGAAAACAAAATTTAAATCTTTTACAAGAAGAATACAAGTTCTCTTAGAGGTTTCCAATATTTTAATGACTCAAAAGCTCAAAAAAACCCCTTGCTGTTGGGTCTGGTTCTATAAGGTGATGGTCATGTGATAAAACCATGACCAGAATGCCTTACATCACATGGTTTGCCCTGAATTGTGGTTGATACATGGAAAGTTACCATCAGCAAGAAAGGTGTCAGACATACTGCAGGTACTTCTTTGCTTTCAAAGTCACCCTGAAGCAGTATCTTTCAAAAGGAACAATTACTTGACTTTTATTTTTTATTTGATGCTGAATATTTTATATGAAAGAGGTATATTTCCATAAATGACAATTTGTGAATGATTAAATGAGGATGGCAGAAGTTGCCACCACTCTGGGATAAACATATTTCTGTATTGAGCTTTATTTCTTTTTTTGTCCACATCTTTAAGATTGGCTCAGTAACAGCGTGTAGGAGTATCATTATTCATGGCTATTGCTATATTTCTTTATTTGCCTTACCTAAGGTGTTTGAATTAAGTCATAAGAAAACCTCAATTCTTTTTTCCTACCTCTCCACTCTCAAAAATCTTCATTCTTTTCTGCACAAATCATAGATAAGAGAGAGAAAGAAAGAGGGCAGGTAGCCTGCTTCAGGGAGCACAATGGTCTCAGGCTTCACTTTCTACATAAGAAGGTTTAACTGTCACCAAACTCATTTTTTTTTTGTCTTTCTAAAAATTATTTAACTTATTTAGTTAGAAATGAGTATAACTTACTTTGCATATAACTTCTCACATATTCTTTTACTATTATTTTACTTGAAATAACTGAAGATAGAAGGTTCAAAAAAGTCAGAAAATTTCCTAAAAATACATTTCTTCAAGGGGATGGGCATACTGCACTTACGGGAGCTTATTTTTCACGATAAAAATAGCCTCGTTCTTTGCCCACATTTCAGTCTGAGAAATTTATGATAGACCTTATTTGCTTAACAAGCATTTGTAGGGGAGGAAAACTTTACCCTCTTAGGTTCAGCATCTGGGATGTGCAAATTAGCCTGACAAAAGACAGCTTAACAGGAGAAAGACATACTCATTTTATATGATTGTTAACATTTTAATTTTTACATGCATAGAGCTCTTCATAGAAAAGATGCAAAGAAGCAGTTAGACTTGGAGGTTTTATACTATTTTGACAAAGGGTGATACATTTGTGAAGAAGTGGCAAGATTAAGGAAAATAATATTAGGCTTCTAGGAGCTATGCTTTGGGAAGGTAAACATACAGGGGAAACTAATGTATCTAATTATAGATAAGGCTTTTTTTAGTAAGGTTTGTTGATGCACACCCATCTCGGTGCTGACTTTCTGTTTCCATTGATAACCATTGTTTTTCCTTTTCCTGGTATGGGAGGAGAGGGGAAAGACCTTTACAAAATACTTACTTTTTAACTTAAATAAGTGTATAATTGCAAGTTCATATCAACTTATGTAAAATTTTTAAAAGCACCATTTTCCATAGTAAGAAAGTGACCATAAGAATAAGTACTGTGAAAAATGCATTATTAAATTCTAGTGAGAATGCTACCAAATGCTCTGAGCCTGAGGCTCTTTGTGAAATGGGAGGCTGGCAAGACTGAAGATGTGTAAGAACAGTCCATCAAACTGAAACTTCCTCCCATACTTTAACAGAAAAATGAAATGGCAGTAATTCCACCACTGTGGATGCAATACGATGTGATGCTACACCATGCTTCTCCTAATCTCCCTTGCGGGAGTGTGGAAGTGGTGCCTGTTCCACCCCTTGGAAACACTGGTTCAGGGGAATGGTGGAGGGATTTGGAGCCAGGTTGTTTGAGGTTCAAATCTGAGCTCTGTCATTTATACATGTGGCTTTGGACAGGTCACTGGACCTCTGTGAGCTTCGCTTTTTACTTCTTCTTAAGTAAAACAGATCTATCTCCTCGGATGCTGTAGATGGAATGTTTGTGTCTGAAAATCTATATGCTGAAACCTAATCCCCAAAGTGACAGTAGTAGGAAGTGGGGCCTTTCAGAAGTTGATTGAAGCCCTCCTGAGTGGAATCAGGTCCCTTATAAGGGTCCCCAGAGAGATCCCTCAATCCTCCCAGCATGTGAAGACACAAAGGAAAGACAGCCAGCTATGAACCAGAAAGAGGGCCCTCATTAGAAACTGAATTTGCTGGCAACTTGATCTTGGACCTCCCAGCTTCCAGAACTGTGAGAAACAAATTTCTGTTGTTTATAAACCACCCAATCTACAGTATTTTTGTTACAGAACGCCAAATGGTCCAAGTGGGATATTTTGAGGATTGAAGATAATGTATACATAAAGTGGCTAGCACATGGTACATCTTAATAAAGAGTAGCTTATATTGACATGATCATCAGTATCATCACCATCTTCAATGTGTAAATCAAATGTCATTCTCTCTGAAAAAAATGCCACTTTCCCCCCTGAATTTCACAGTACTTCTATCATACTTTCATTTTGATAGAGTAATTTATGTCTGTCTCACTTGTTGTTTGGTGAGTTTTTCAAAGGCAGGGCATCTTTTCAGCCCAGCAAAGCAGACATTGATTGAAAGCCTACTGTGTTGAGCCATATCATTATTTGGAAAAAAATTGCAAATTTAGTTATCAAGAGAAAGAGTACTTAAGGTGGTTTATAGCCACATCATTAGAACAGCTGCTCAGAAAAGAGGCTATATAACATGCTGAATGGAGACACTGGTGCATTTTTCCACTTTATAAATTAAGAGACTCTTAAGGCCAGAGAATTTTCCATTATGGCCCTAGCATGTCCTTGCTTCCACAGCTGTTCCTCTCTACTCTTAATGAAATCCAAATTGCCCAAACAATGGCTGCTAACTCACAAGTACAATTCCTCCTTCTTCTGAGAACTATCTTGATCCGACTAATCCCAAAGCTAGCTGAACTTCAGCTAACCTCTCCTGCTAAAGTCCTATTAAAAACTGCCCTCACCTGGCCAGTGTGGCTCAGGGGTTGATCTATGAACCAGGAGGTCACGGTTCAATTCCTGGTCGAGGTATATGACTGGGTTGCATGCTCAATCCCCAGTATGGGGCATGCAGGAAGCAGCCAATCAATGATTCTCTCTCTTTGTTGATGTTTCTATCTCTCTCTCCCTCACCCTCCCTCTCTGAAACCAATAAAAAAACCAAAACCCTTCTGCTTTCTCTGCCCAAGTTAGCATACTTTGCTGGAACCTTCTTTCTCTTGGCATCCTATATAATAAAGATGTAATATGCAAATGGTCGTTACGTCGTGAAGCATAACGACCAACTGTGTAACAACCAACCGCGTAACGATCAGATCATGGATCAGCAGGAGGGTGGGGAAGCAAGGTACAAGCGGGCAGCAGAGAGCTACAGGAGGGGGCAGGGAAGCAAGTTATGGTGGCGGAGGGGGGGGAATGGAGGGAGCTACAGGAGGGCGGGGCAGAGAGCTACAGGAGGGTGGCAGCGAGCTACTGGCAAGCTATTGGCACATGGATTTGTGCGCAGGGCTACTAGTTTTGAATAAAAGATTATGCTAATGGACTCTGGTTGATTTTCTTTACAGAGGGCAGTAAAGTATACAGAGAATGATATTCTGAGATTTTTAAACCAATGTAATTAATTTTTTAAAATTAATTTCCACTGAAACAAAAGAATATATAAAATAACCAATTTAACTTTCATTCTCTGTAAATTTTGTTGCCCTTCAACTCTTTGTATATTGAATCAAGTACATTCAAGCTTCTTTAGAAGATCAGATACTACTTACAATAGAAGGGTCAGAGCTCAGCTTTGAGTTTCAAATTAGCCTCAGCAAACTCAGTGAGGCAAGATCTTAGAAAATAGATTTTATTAAGCATTCTTTCCCAATTCTTAAAGCTTTTTAAAATGCAGCAACACTTGGAGGTCTGAACATAAAGTTGCACTGGAAGCCATACTGCAGAGAGGATTGAGGATATAACTGACATAGGGAAGGTTTGGAGGGGATAAGACCAGGGTTAAAAAGTTGCCTGGATCACAGAAAAGAGATACAGTATTGATCCCCTTTCCTTAGGCCAGGAAGAAGGAAAAATTGAAAGAAGAGTGTACATGTGTCCTACTTTTTGGAAATGGGGTGCGGGGGCATATCACATACCAACCAAGGGCAGCTACAATAGCACAGAAGTGGTGGCTTGGTGTGATCCTGCGAAGGGAGGTCTGAGTCAGTGCTTCACATCTGCCATGGCCTTTGTTCTCCTGCAGCAGCTCCACAAGTTCCTATGTGCTCTGTGATGCACAGAGAACTGCTGAGGGGACTGTGTTTTGGAAGAATCTTGGTGACACTACAGGGAAGTCCCAGAGTATGGGGTGCTTAACATGGAGCAATAGTAATTCCCATGCTCAATAGCAGGTGCCAACATGGAGCCAAGTGGCAGCACCCACTACCCCTCAGTAAATACCAGGGTGGTGCACCAAGTAATTGGGGGGGGGTGATTGAGTGAAGGTCAATGAGAACCCAGATAACAGAACATGTCGCCCCTCCCCATCACCAGCAACTTGAGATCAGCATCCCCATGTGCCCAGATGCCATCTAGGAGGAAGAAAAGAAGGAGAAAGAGATGAAAACTTTGAAAAGTCTGAAAAATTATCAGGAAGAAAAGATTGAGTTAACTTTGATTTTTGTGTGTGTGTGTGTGTGTTTTGTTATTATCAAGCAGGGTAAGGGGCTCAGAAGCGATCAGTTAGTGAAATAACCTTTGTTTTTTTAAAGATTCTAGTTGTAGACTACAAATTCAAGCCTCCTGTTAAAATGAAGTGCTCTCAGGTCAGACTCGGGCTTCGAATCATGGCTCATCACCTTTAGCAGTTAAAATTCTCTTCCTTTTAGTTTCCAGCGAGGGGTGCAGTTCTGTGCCTTACAAGACATCTATGCCCTCTAGAAGAAATCTAAACTCTCTTATAAAACATAGCCTTTCACATATTGTAAGACAACTTTCACATCACCGATGAGTTTGCCCTTCTTTAGCTTAAATTCCCCAGGACTTTCAACCCATACTCATGTCTTTGATTTAGCCCTGTCACCATCCAGATTGCTCTCCTTAGAAGCATTTGTAAGTTGTCTACTTCTCTTCACACTCATTCCACACTGTTGTACATCACTGCTTGATGACTTCACTTTTATCCTCAGCCTTGATCGGAATGGCTCTTTTCATTCCCTTTGACTCCTCATTTTTGACTTTAACTCCCCATGGAATTACTACAGAATTTAGTCAGTCTGTCAGGTAAAGGCCTTTTGGTAACTGGGACTCAACTATCTGGTTATTCACGATTTTCTCTGTCTTGTCTCCATTAAGCTAGTAGAATTAAACAGAGATGAGCTGAATTAAAATTCGACTCCTGAGTACAAGTCCCCTAGTCACTACTTCTCTATGAAGCAATAAGAGAAAAAAAATTAGGCAGACATGTCTGCATGTACCAAACTAAAGCCTATTGTCTTTTATTTCTAATCAAAAAAGATAACCTTTCATTCTCTACATTCCTCATAAAGAAGAAGCAGCCATCCTGCCAATGGGAATCTCCAGTTATGCTTCTAGGGGTAATACTATTTTAAAATTGTACTATTTAAATATCGCTCCTTATTCTTTCTCTTTGGAATTCTCCTTTCTATTCACAATTCAGCAGTTCTTCTTGTGGCTGAGAAGAGTTACATATCTAGGCTGGTGTCACAGTGTGCCTGCTGATAGACATGTCACCTCAGCTCTTTTACAGTATAGAAACATCAGGTTAATTGAAATCTGTACCTAACGTTTAGATATACTCAGGATTAGATGCCAGCTTTATTCTGATATAGCTTTATTCTCACCAGGGGAAATGATGTTTATGATAATGTTGTTTCTAAATAAGAATACAATGTAGTGGCTAGAGAGTGAATGAAGGGACAGTCTGCCTGGGTTTGAATTCCAGCTGTTCCACTTACAAGCCAGTAGACAAGTCATTTAATCCATCTGAATCTGTTTCTTTGTCTTTAAAATGAGGTAATAATTAGGTGTACATCACAGTGTGGATATAGTAAAGTGCTTAGATCAAGCATGTCAAACTCGTGGCCCAAGAGCCACATGCAGCCCACAACGAATATTTTTGCTGCTCAGCCAATATATGTAAGAAACATTTTTAAAAAATATTTTATTGATTTTTTACAGAGAGGAAGGGAGAGGGATAGAGAGTTAGAAACATTGATGAGAGGAACATCGATCAGCTGCCTTCTGCACACCCCTTACTGGGGATGTGCCAGCAACCAAGATACATGCCCTTGACCGGAATCGAACCTGGGAACCTTCAGTCCACAGGTCGATGCTCTATCCACTGAGCCAAACCAGTTAGGGCTATAAGAAACATTTTAATAAAATTTTTGTAACTTAATTTTTACAATATCCTGTTATACATAATTATTAATAACAAACTACAACATTCACTAATGACTGATTACTATAATCGTGTTACATTCATTTCCCTTATGCACCTTACGTGCAGGCACACCATTTCTCTCCACTAATACTAGCAGTGAATATTTTAGCAGCCAATTGCCACATCATTAGTCTTGGACTGACTTGTTTGGTGTGCCCAACAGGAAATATTTTGCTTTCAGAGAACAAGAAAAATAGGTTTATTTGCATTATGCTTATTAATTTGTGCAGTTATTCAGTGTCCGGTAAGTTAATGTTCAAGAAAAAATATTAATTTTTATTAAAATGTTCTATTATTTTATGTTAATGATTACTCATTTACTTCAGCCCTTTGTATTCAGCAGGTCTATATCGAAATAAACCTACGTTTCTATGCAAATAGCTTTGTTTTTTTTGCAGCCCACATAAACTTAAACCTTGTTTATTTGGCCCGTGTTAGCCTTTGAGTTTGACATGCTTGGCTTAGATCATGTCAATCAATCCAATCATAAGGGATCTGAATTATGTAAAGAGACTTTCAACAATCCATAGTAATCTTCTTCCCTATAGTCATACCGATAAGCTATGAAATCACTTAGTCAAAAGAACATGATTAGAGTCTCTGACACTGCCACTTGTTCCAAATTATTTGTCATCTCTGTGCTTCAGATTTTTCATCTGTAAAAATGAGATAATAATATTGCCTGGTAGTTACTGGGAAGATTATGGGACAATTTATATAGAGTACCGTGTAAATGGCAAAACATTGTACAAATAAAAGACTTACTATCATTGATCATTATTATTTTTCTCATACTTCAATAGACACCCAAACTTTTATAATATCAGGATATCCTACCTCCCAGAGAGTAATAGATTATTTTCTTCAACTCTAGTTTTTAGATTCTAAGGAAACCTCTCTTTATTTCCTCAGCATTAGAACATCTGGTCTTCAAGCTAACATACTTGATAACTCTGCAAAACAAGGCCCAATTTCCAAGGTCAGAAGTTGCCTATAATGACTGTACTTTAGCTTGGCCTATTCAGCTGGATGTCTGACCCCTTCAAAAAGTATTTTCAAATGACAAAGAAGGATAAAACACTTCTAGAAAGGCCTCCTGTGGATGGCCCATAATGTACTCAAGACTTCAAACACAGATTGTGTTCTTCCCTAGCGAAGGTATTCATTGGAGCTTGAGCATTAGTTTCTCTTGCTTTGGAATTCTGACTCCATTTTGCCTCTGGACTCTATGCTCAAAGACTACATACAGTCTTGATTGGTCATTTACTTTCTTGAGTTTTCTGGAAAAGTTAGTTTAATTTTAGCCAAACTATTCTTCTACCAGGTAAACCTCGACATAATCAAAAGCAAAGGCTTTGTTTATATTCTGTGGACAATGAGTATCATTACATATTCAATAGTCCAGTGTCTTTTCTCTTGCATCCTCAGGAATAAAAATGACTATCATTCTATCTCATGGACCATGCCAACTAGAAATAACCTTAATGTCTTGTAGTCTCCATAACTTTATTGGGTTTTCCCTCAAATAAATATCTCTGTTTCTGATTATTTTGCCCCAGATGTACCTGGAGCATACTTTCAAGCTGAATCTCATTTTCTTATTTCCTGTCCATATTTCTAGCCTCCCCAAGACCCCTTGGATAATTTATCTATTGCACTAATATTTGCAGTTAAAGAAGTATGGACCTGCTCCTTCTTAGTCTTTGGGCTCAGGAAATATCTCCAATCATTTTTCAATCATTTGTGGTCCACAGAGAGGCCAAATATGCCTTTTCTGGGGAAATTTAATCCACATGTTTATGATTAATTTATATGTAAGTCATTAAATTAGTGTTTCTAAGACATTTCATTTGGCAAGCTACCTCTCTCTCACCCTTCAAATCCCCTCTCAAGTCTTATTTGAGCTGGTATGGAACCACTGAGCCAGGTGCTTTTCAGAGCTGGCAAAGCACTTAGAAAAATAGTCCTGAATATAGCTGAAATTTCACTCTACCTATGCATGTTGCAGTTGATACACAACTGCCTGAATGGTGAGTGTGTTACAGTATAGAGAATGATTAAAGAATATATAATCAGCTGTAACTGTTCCTCAGAATGGAGTATGGCTTTTAATGTCTCATTCACCCCAAATTCACATTCATTTCAAATTAATTCTAGACAACTTCATAAGCTTTCATTATGCACCTATTATGTGCTAGGCATAAGTCATAATAATCCCTGTCTTCAATTTGATCATTTTCTAAAAGGAGAGACTGACCTATGTATTTATAAATATGATAGACAGCATTGTATAATGAAAACCAAGTGTAACACATCATCAAAGTGCTACGAGATAACCAGAGTGAGAGATTTCTATTGGGGACATTAGAGAAGGTGGCATTGGAGATGGGCTTTGAAGCAACGTGTGGGTTGGTCATTCCAGTGGAAGACATGTAATCTGGGAGTGACTGGTTGGAAAAAGAACTAGAAAGGCAGAGCAAGTCCAAGGACTTGTGGAAGTCCTTGAATGCAATGCTTAGGAGTCAGGGGAATTATGTAGGCAATGTGGACCCAATGAATGTTTTTGAAGAAGGGGAATGACATGACCATGTATCTGACTGATACTGTGGAAGATTTATTGGAAGTAAAGAGGTTGTTATGATGATTCAGACAAAAGCTAAAGAGGTTCTGGGTGATTATAGAGATTAGACTAATGACAGTAAATGGCTTGGCTTTTAGACAAGACAATTGCTGAGGTGGACTTCAAAGGGCTTAGAGATGAGCAAGGTATGAAGATTAGGTAGGTTGTGAGTGATCTTTGAGTAAATTTTCTAAACTCTCTGGGCCTCCACTTCCTCAACAGTAGTTTAAACATAGTATCTCCAGTTGTCTTAAGGATTAAAAAATGTGGTATGAAATGACCTAGTTCCAGGCATATAGCAGGCTCTCATTTCACGGTAGCTCAAAAGGTGAAGATGATACTGAGGTATATGAACTAGGATTTCTA
Source organism: Plecotus auritus (assembly GCF_963455305.1). Classification (NCBI taxonomy): domain Eukaryota; kingdom Metazoa; phylum Chordata; class Mammalia; order Chiroptera; family Vespertilionidae; genus Plecotus; species Plecotus auritus. The sequence goes on along the minus strand of NC_137783.1, from coordinate 21,413,722 downwards.
GACCCATGCTATTTGGGTCTCTGAGTGTTTTGTTATTCTACTCACAGGTCTCATTTATGCTCTCTATAAACATGTAGTTATTGGCTCATTTTAAAGGCAACCAATCATTACAGAAATGTGTGGTAGTTAAAGTGGTCATTAACAAAAAGGCCATGCTTCCTAAAGGGAATCTGAACTGGTAACTAATAATCAGAAACACCTAAGACCAACTGTGGGTAATTAGCACATTTGCACCAGAGATTTCTTACCCTGCCTTGAGACAGCCCAATTCAGCAGACAATTTTTTAGTGTCTGTTAGGTACCGACTGTGCACTTGGTACTACAGGAAATACAGGGATCAATATACCAAGTCCCTACATTCAAGGAACTTATAATCTAAGAAAGGAAATATGACCAGTTTGCAAAGACTACAAATATTTATAGATAACACCATGCATACTAAATGCATAAAAGGATATAGATTCAATGTTAATAATATTTGAAAGCTGGAGAAAAAACATTCTCTTAGGAAAATTTAAGAAAAACTACAAGAAAGACTCAGTCTGTGAGATGGACCCTGAAAGATAGGCTTTTTCTGTTGTTGTTGAATGGAGATATAAGGGAAGGCAACTATAGGGGGCTGAAGAAATTCAATCATAAACTCACACACTCAGTCCCCCTCTCATTCAACAAAACTTTACTGAGTGTAGTGAGAGTCCAAAGGCAATCTGCTGGCAGAATTCCCTCTTGATTGGGGGTCAGTGTTGTTTCTATTAAACCTTCAGCTGGATGAGGTCCACCAATATTATGAAGGATAAGCTGCTTTACTAAAAGTCTACTGAATTAAATGTTAATCTCATCTAAAAAAGTTTAAATGTCAAAAATAATGTTTAATTAAGTATCTAGGCACCATGGCCTACCTAAGTTGACACATAAAATTAACTATTATGCTGTATGAGACAAATGCAACAAATTTGGTCCCAGACTCTGTGAGTCAGATTCATCCGAGTGGTTGACAGAGTGGCACACTGGTCCACTTAGGTACAAATAGGAGTTCAGCGAAGAACATACAGGGCCAAGGGATAGGTTGCTGGGAGAGGCAGTTGGTCACCAGTCCTGATTGTTCTTGCATGTTCTTGGTGAGTGTGCCAGACTGCAAGGCTTATCTGTCTTGTGATAAAAAGCAGTTTATGTAGTTACTCACTCAGGCAACTAAGTAGGTCAAACTGACCACAGTGTGACTACCATATCATTGCTCACCCCTGGGCGGGTGGGGGAAAAGAAGCGGGGAGAAAGACTGCTTGCTATAATGTTTGCTGCTTGCTCAAAAAGTGCTGGGTCCTTGCTCCTGAATTCATCAGCTATAATTTAACCAATTGTCTGTAGCATTCATTTGAGCCTATTACATTGCCCCAGTGTGACTTGGCCTCCAGAAGAACCAATGGAAATATGAGAATGCTCATGCTGCTTGCTGTGCATGAAAAATAAAGTCTTTTGTTTCTGACCCAGGAGTCTTATGTCTTTGGCCTACATCTATGAAGCAGCAAAAGGTAACATATTAGCTTGCAAGTAGGGTAAAATCTCAGGCCCTTCACAATTCTTGATCACTTTGGTGATGATGGGAAGGTGACAAGGACATGACTTTCTGAATAAGGAAGAACAAAGGATTTGCAGGCCAGGTTTAGGGATAAACGAAGATTTCCCAGGATCAGGCAGTAAGTGCTCTCACCCAAATAGTAGGTGAGGTTAGCTAATAAGTGTCCCCCAATGTATTGCCTATTAATGAACAAAAGTTGAATTAATATTTAAAGGCTGAGCAGTGAGAGGCAGGATGTACAAATCAAAAAATAGCACCTTGACTATTGTTCACACTATCCAGGTGGGTGAGAGAAAGTATATTATCGTGACAATGGGGCAGCAAACCCTGCGACCCTCACCTAAAATCAATGTGTCTGTTGTTACTGAGGCAATGAATTCCTAAATGAGTCATAATGGCCTTGAAATAAATGAGTCATAATGGCCTTGCCACCTGAAAAGGGATTTTGAGTAACTATAAACATTGGAAATTTATTTAGTTAAGCTGCCATACCATCCAAGACTGATAATAATAGCTAAGGCAATCTTAAAAGATAAAGAACATTTTCTTTTTTGGACTTATACTTCCTAACTTCAAAATTTAAAACAAAGCTAGATAGAGTAGTCAAGACAGTATGATGCTGGCATAAAGATAAACATATAGATCAATGAAATAGGATTAAGAGTCCAGAAATAAACCCTTACAATTATGGTCAGTTGATTTTCAACAAGGGTACAAAAAACAATTTAATGGGAAAAAATAGTCTTTTCAACAGATGATGCTGGGACAACTGTATCTACATGCAAAAGAATAAAACTGGATCCCTACCTCACACCATATACAATATTAATGCAAAATGGATCAGAGATCTACATGTAGGAGCTAACTATAAAACTCTTCGAAGAAAACATAGGAGTAAATCTTTGTGGTCTTGGATTAGATATCAAAAGCACAAGTGACAAAAAATAAACAAATTGGATTTTATCAAAATTTAAAACTTCTGTGCTTAAAAGACATCATCAAGAGAATGCAAAGACAACACATAGAATTTGGGAATATATTTGCAAACCACATATCTGATAAGGGACTTGTATTATAAAGAATTCTTACAACTCAACAATAAAAAGACAATTAGCTCCACTTTAAACATGGCAAAGAACTCAAATAGACATTTCTCCAAAGGTTCACAAATAGCCAATAAGCACATGAAAAGATGCTCAACATCATTAGGCATTGGGAAAATTCAAATAAAAACCACAATGAGATACCATTTCACACCCACTAGGATGGCTATAATTAAAAGACAGATAATAACAAGTTGATGAGAAATTGGAACCTTCATATATTGCTGGTGGAAATATAAAATGGTGAAGTCACTATGGAAAACAGTTTGGAAATTCTTCAGAAAGTTAAGCACATGGCCCAGCAATTCCTTTCCAAGGTATATACCCAAGAGAAATAAAAACATATGCCACATAAAAACTTGTACAGGAATGTTTAATAGTGGCATTTTTCATAATAGCTAAAAAGTAGAAACAGCTGTAATATCTGTCAACTTATAAATAGATTAAGAAAGTACAGTATATCCACATGATGGACTGTTATTTAGCAATAGAAGGGAATGAAGTATTGATACATATTACAATATGGATGAATATTGAAAACATGCTAAATGAAAGAAGCCAGTCACAAAAGACCACATATTATATGATTCCATATTAGGAAATATTTAGATAGGGAAATCTATAGAGATGTTAAGTAGATTAGTGGTTGCCAGGGGCTGAGGAAAAGGAGAATGGGAAGTATCTGCTAATAGGTATGGGGTTTTCTTCAGATGATATTCTAAAATAAATTGTGATGATGGTTGCACAACTTTATGAATAGACTAAAAACAATTGAACTGTACACTTTTAAAGAGTGAATTTAATGTAAATGCAAAGTCTTGCTTACTAGCATGGAGTTATTCTCTCCTTCACCATCCCTGATCCTTCCCTTGCCCTCTACCCCAAGCTGAGGTGTTTTATTTTAAAAAAATATATATTTTATTGATTTCAGAGAGGGAAGTAGAGGGAGAGAGAGATAGAAACATCAATGATGAGAGAGAATCATTGATAGGCTGCCTCCAGCAGGCCCTCAGGCATGTGTCCTTGACCAGAACTGAACTGGGGACCCTTCAGTTCGCAGGCCAATGCTCTGTACACTGAGCCAGACTGGATATGGCCCAACCTGAGCTGTTTTAAGGAGAAAGATGACTAGATGTATGGCCGAGATCTCCTTCTCTATGAGGGATCAAAGGCCATATGCATCCATACAAGTATGCTGAAAAACTTCAGGGAAAAAGTAACTCAAACTTTTATGGTTCTATTGGATACAGATGATCAAGTCACCATTTCACTAGTTTGCTGGGGAGGAGGCCTCCTGAATTCAGCTAATAAGGTTTGGGCAAGATTCCCAGTAGAAAAAATAAATCAAACGTGACCTTGTGGATGACAGCTCTTTGGATCAGTTCAATAGATAATAATGGTTACTGTCTTAAGCACTCGTAAGAAACTATAAGGTATGGAGTGTTAGCATCCCCATTATACAGATGGTAGAAGATGAGGAATCTGCCAAATGTGACACAGCAAGAATCCTTATCTGTCTGACTCTAGAGCCCAATCTCTTAAGCACCTAGCTATATACTACCTGCCTGGACTCAGTGTGCACACAGAAACTGACACTAAAAGCCTGCCTTCCATATTTCCATTACTGAGCAGGTACTGCAATTTCCAGAATCCCAGTCACTAAGCATCTTTAGTATTCAGTAAGCATTGACTATGAACAGGGCATTATGGGAAATATAAAGATAGGAGAGATGGCTTCTATTTTTAAGGAGCTCACACTCAGAGAGAGGAAATAGATGTACCCGAACAACTCTAACAATAAAAGAAAGTTATTACTGCTGTAACATGCTACAAGAGCCTTGAGAAAAGAGGGATTACTCCCTGAATCATTTGAAAGTGAAATCGTGCAGTTTGATTATATTTAATAGGTTTTATTACTGTAAGCTTCAGCTAAGAAGTCTGTCTGAAGATACTGGTATGAAAATCTTGAAGATGAATCAGAAAATGTCAGAGGTGAAGGGGACCTCAGATCCTCAAGTTTACCCCCACATTTGAGGTGGACCCAGAGTGCCCAGTGTTTCAGGATGAGTGAGTTGGTGGGAGAACCTGGAATCAGATCTAGAACTCCTGATCTTCCTTCTATCCTAAGGCACTCCTTCCTACTGGCAGCTCAGCATGGCGGTGCCCTGGAATCAATGAGCTTTCAAATAATTTAATGATAGACAGTACTAAATATTTTGTTAATATCTAGATCATTGAAGCAAGAGTTGAGAACAGTAGAGGTGGAAAAAGGTAATTTCTAATCTAATTGGGGCAAGTGAAAGTCTCTAATCCAATGGTTCTGAATTCTGGCTGTATAATCAAACACTTGGGGAACTTTAAAAAATACCAACACCTGGCTCCTCTACAGACCATCTGAATCAGGCTCTGCAGGGTAGGGGGTGGGGGCGGAGGTCAGCATAAGTATTTGTTAATAGCCCCAATGTGACTATAATATGCAGCCAGGTTTGAGAATCACTGCTTTAATGAATAAAAGTTATAAGGATTTTGACACCAAGGTGAGGGCAGTGAATTTTAGAGTAGAAGACAGGTCTGTTCACTCTCAATTCAAGTTGAGAGTGAGTTAAAATGGTGTGTTCTATTCAATCCTTCCAATGCTTCAAACCAAATCAGAGGTAAAATAAGCAAAGACTGACAGTTGAAAATTAGAAAATAAGTTACCTAATAACTGATAGATTTTTAAAATTTTTATAGTGTAGTGCATTGAAATAAGAATTAAAAAACAGTCTGGCCCGTGTGGTTCAGCAGTTGAGCGTCGACCTATGAACCAAGAGGTTGCTGGTTCAATTCCTAGTCAGAGCACATGCCTGGGTTGTGGGCTTGATCCCTCGTAGAGGGTGTGCAGGAGGCAGCCAATCCATGTTTCTCTTTCATATCAATGTTTTTCTCTCTCTTTACCTTCTTCTCTATATATAAATCAATAAAAACATATTTTAAAAATAATTAAAAACAAAATAACTTTTTTTCTATTTCTATTTTAAAATATTTTTTATTTTAAAAAACAACAACAAAAACAATTTAGAAATAGCATAATGTATTTTCTTTGGCTCTCACGTTCACTTCTATCATAGGCCTATTTGTTAATTCCTAACCATTATAACCAGATATCACTGTGCCCTTAGTATTTGTAAATATAATATTTAAAAAGAAATAATCTTAAGTTTGTCCTATTGTGGCACTTACAAAAGATCTTTCCAACCCACCACAGAGCATTCCATTTTTTTCTCCCTACTTTTTCTTACTCCCTCCCCCACCCTTCCTCTCTTTCCTTTCAGATTATTTTCAGATTATTTTTATAGTTTTAGTTGAGCTGATGGGGTTAGGGCCGATGAAGTTCTTATTTCCAGAGCTGGCCTTGCTCCTCCATCACCTGTAAGTGGCTTCGAGGATGGCACACTGTGCTCTTAAGTCACATGCAGAGCGGCTGTAATTGCTTCTCCTCCTTAATTTATTTAGGTTGCCGCACAATTTGCTGTAGCTGTAATCCTTCAGTACTGCAATCTGGGAACAATATAAATGGTTGATGGCAGAGTGAGATTTTCAATTGTTGCCTCTCAGTGATTCACATAATGTGCTGTCATTAGCATTCTGATGTGACATATCATGGTTTCCAGGGCTTATTGGGCCATTTATAAATACCAAGTGAAGGTGTTAGAGTGAGTATTGCAGTGCGGTTCTGCCTTAATTGCCTTCACTGAGAAAAGGTGGCAGTGTTTTCTCTGGAGGAAAATAAAATGTAATTTTTAGCTTGTCTTTAACCATTTGCAGTCAATTCCTCTCAAGTGCAGGAATTACAGCTTTCCTTTTTGTTCTTCTAATGAACTACTAATAGAATTTTTACAAAAAATACCTACTTTTCATAACTTGAATTGATTTCCAGATATCTGTACAGATATTCAAATATATATAATCTCGCCATAGTCATGTTCAAGTTACTAATAACAATTACTCCTGTGACTATAGAATTTTGTACTTTATAATGTGACATAAGTAATAATAGCAGCTAACATTTATTGAGTCCTTACTATGTGGTAAAAGCAATCTAAGGCAGGGGTGGGCAAACTTTTTGACTCGAGGGCCACAATGGGTTCTTAAACTGGACCGGAGGGCCGGAACAAAAGCATGGATGGAGTGTTTATGTGAATTAATATAAATTCAAAGTAAAGGAGCGGAGGGGAGAGCAAGAGAACCGGATAGAACAGCCGGATCCGACCCGCGGGCCATAGTTTGCCCACGGCTGGTCTAAGGGCACAGAGCTTGTAATTGGTAGAGCGGGATTTGAAACTCAGGTCAGTCTAAAGCACTACATTACAATACTCCCACGCCCACCCCCCAGCACAGTTAGTTCCATTTTACAGAGGTGGAAATTAAGATACAAGCAACTGGAACCTTGTGGGGCTGCACTTTGAGTCTGCATTTGCTGATTTCAGGTGCAGAGCTCTTATAACTTCCTGAGGCAGCTTCCACCAGGGTGAGCTGTTTACAACTGCTAATGCCTATGCTGACATCCCATGCACAACATTCAGGTTGATAAATAAGCAAAGGGTGAGGACTGTAGTAAAAAAAAATCAGAGGGGCTTCTATTTAAAGCATTAGGAGCAAAAAAGTTGCCTGCCTAGTTAGACAATGCAGGCACAGGCTCTGATCTGAGAAGTCAGGGTCTGGAGGCACAGAGGAGGAAAGAAGCAAGCTATGCCCACTGGGCATGCAGCCCGGGCGTTCCAGCCACTGCCACAGAGCCAGCACAGTGATTGATCCTGCAGCTGAGGACACCCTTCTCTCAGCAGCTGCAGATCTCCACAAAGGAAGGCTGTGCATGGAGAAGTTTTTGTCAGGGCCTCTAATGAGAGGATTGGGTTTCACATCACAGCTACCCCTAAACAGGTACACTCTGCTTCTTTCATCTTCCTAATGGCTCCCACGGGAAAGAAAAGAAAGAGAAAGGAAGCTACACCAAGAAACAGGTCCCAGGCTGGTTTGGCTGGGTTTTGTACCTCCTCTGCCTCACCACCTCCAGCTTGGAAATTCTTTACATTTCACTCAGCCTGTGTGGCCACTGGACAGCAATGGGAAAAGCTTGCTAAGTAATTTTTCATAATTCATCCACCACGACTCCCTGGAAAAATTAACACCCCTGTAACTGCACATGCTCCTGCCTCTGTGTGGACGTTCTTCCCCAGAACCTAAGGTTAACTTGCTCTTCCCCTTCAAGACCCAGCACTGGTGGTGTCTCCTCCAGAAAGACTTTCTTGATGCCTGATGCCTGGCTGACACAGGCTGGCCTCTGTTCTTCCTCTGTCCTGACAAAGTGCTTCTGCCAGTTCCTGCTGACTCATCTGTCTTCCATCCACTCCTAAGCTCCTTGAGGGCAAGACAGTGAGTGCCTCCAGTGTCTAGCACAGTCTCTATCTGGCATGTAGCGTGAGTGTAATAAGTGTTTATAAGTGAACAAATCAATCTATATATATTCTCTCTATATAAATTCCTAATATGCAAATAGACCGAATGTCGGAACAACTGAATAACCAAATAACCAAACAACTGGTCGCTATGACGTATGCTGACCACCAGGGGGCATGCGCAGAACTTGGCGGGCATCAGCCACAGCGGGATGGTGGAGCAGGTGAGCGGGGGCGCCAGACAAAGGCAGGGCACCAGTCGCTGTCATCGGGGCAAGCCTCTGTTAGTTACTGAAAATTCTTTACTCCAGTGCGCCGCGGTCCCACCCAGCACTCACACCTGCTGCTGGCACCAGAGCTGCTGATCACACCCGCTAACGGCGCTGAATGATCGGGGCTGGCACCAGGGCACCGGCAGTGGGTGCAAGAGGTGGCTGCTGGCCCCGATTGCCCCTCAGGGCTTCTCCACCTCCCTCTGCTCCTGAGGGGTGATCAGGGCCAGCAGCCGCCACTCGCACCCACTGCCGGCGATGGCCCCACTTGTACCTGCTGCCAGTGCCGGCCCCACTCACACCCACAGCCAGCGCCCAGTGCCCGTTCCGATCACTGAGTGCTGTTAGCAGGTGCAAGCGGCGGCTGCTGGCCCCAATCACCCCTGAGGGCTTCTCCACCTCCCCCTGTTCCTGAGGGGTGATCAGGGCAGCAGCCGCCACTCGCACCCGCTGCTGGCGCTGGCCCAAATAGCTCCACGCCATCAGTGGGTGCGAGTGGGGCCAGCGCTGTCAGCATGTGGGAGCAGCGGCAGCAGGAACGGGGCTGCCGGCAGACAGGGGACTGGGGGCCACGGTGGGAGGGGATGGGCAGGGACACAGAGGATGGGCTGAGACCACAGCCTCGCGGCCCACTGTTCTTTTCAAGGTACATGAATTTGTGCACTGGGTCCCTGGTTTATGGTAAGTGAATTAGGCTGGAATAATGTTCACTTAACTATTGAAAACACAATCTTTTCAAAATAGTCTATTTTTTAAAAACTATTTTTGAGGTTATAAAAGCAGTAATGCTTGTTGTAGCAATTTTACATAAAAAAGAATAAAAACTGTAATCCTTACTACACAAAGAAACCACTTTTAACATTTAGATGTAATCTCTTCCAGTAATTATCTATGTATACATGTGCATCATGTATATTTAAAAATCAGAATCTTATTATCATGTCTCATTTTCTCAAGGACTGTAACAGTATCTTTTGGCGGTAGACAGAGGAGACATTTTTATTACAATTTAAATGACAAGAAAATTGGAACCCAAAGATACACATCTAATTAATAGCAGAGCTAGGGCTAGAATCGCGATTGTTTTCATTATACCAGGATCCTGCTGTTCCCCGTGAGGCTTCTAATTAAGTGGTGTTCTTCACACGAGAATAAATTGTGCATCAATCCAGCATCAATAGGACATGAATTTGTAATTGGATGTTCTTCCTCAGGTAAGGCACAGATTTAAGCTGATCCTGTGTCCATATCATGGCTGTGCATTATTTAACATTTCAAAGGGAAACAAGAATGGCGCACCTAGGATCTTAGTCCTATAAAAAGCTAACTAGCCAAGCTAGGCAGGCATCATTAAGATTCAATTTCTTTCCAATGTCCACAAGACATCTGAACAGTGTTGGCTTGGCTCAAATCCTGTTGCTATGATAACCACAGACATAGGTTTAATCCTACCATAGACTAGTGAGTTGCAGTACAATCCACAACCACTGACTGTATTACAGAACAAGTGTTCAATAAGGTTGTACTGGGGTGAATTGAATGTTTATTATTATTCAGCAGAACAGTCAGCAAAACAGACAGCAAATATAAATATTCCATCACTACGCTCAGTATAGAAAAGGCAACCCAACGTGAACTAGCTTTCTATTTTATTCTAAATAGAAGACTAAATTGTAATCCCTCAAATGCAAACACAGACCAGATTGTTAACTCTGCAGATGAGGGAACTATATCTTATTTATCTGCATACTAGCACCGAACTAGACACATTTGCAGTGTCAATGTTTTTTAATTGAATTATATTTGCTAGGCTGGCGTGGGAGTTAAGAAGATGTTGACTAGTAATTCACTGTTCCTTTCCCTGAGAGCTCTGTAAATCAAGCTCTTAAAAAAAAGCAGCAAGCTAAATTCCAAAACCCTCTCTTAGGAGAATGCCCACAACTGGTGGGGTCTGGACTATGTCCACTGGATGTGCAAATCTCTTCTGCACAAACATCATTTACTCCCAAGGGAGCCCATGACTGGCTGACTGGCTGTGGAGACTCACACGTTCCCTCCTTCCCAATGGCATGGGGTCAGGGGAAAGGGTGGGAGCTGAGTGATGAAGCACTGGTAAACTTAATGTTCTGCTCTTCCTCGGAGAAGGGAAATCTCACAACAGGAGGAGAGTTGGTACTTTTTTGGAGGAGGAACCATGAAGAACACAAAGAAGTTGAAAATGATCTTTTTTTGAAGACAAGTTTTTGGTGTATTTTTGAAGGGCTACTCACATATTATCTCTTACCTTAGACTGGACTGGTGCTATTGGAATGGCCTTGTCAGAGCTGAGATGGAATACTACAAACTGGGGTCAAAGTTGACTGAGTCAGTGGAAGGGTAATATGGGATATAGGAGGAGCCATTAGGCCATGATCCTCACTTTTTAAAAATGTATCCTAGAACATTAACAAAAACAAAATGCTATCTTATATAATAAAACCCTAATATGCAAATCGACCGAACGGTGGAAGGACTGGTCACTATGGGTGCGCACTGACCACCAGGGGGCAGACACTCAACGCAGGAGCTGTCCCCTGGTGGTCAGTGCGCTCCCACAGGGGGAGCGCCAGTCAGCCAGAAGCCGGGCTCATGGCTGGCGAGCGCAGCGGTGGTGGTGGGATCCTCTCCCGCCTCTGCTGCAGGAGGGCGGTAAGGAGCAAGGGGGGACTGCGAGAGGGTGCAGGCCAGGCTGAGGGACCCCCCCACACTGCACCACCACCAGTGCATGAAATTTCATGCACCAGGCCTCCAGTTTTCTAGTAAAAACCTTTCCTGAAATATACTGAACCAGATTTGAAGGAGCTGGAATAGAAAATACTGATTTTTCTGGGAGGCAATCAAAACAACTCAGTAATCCCCTAAGCTTTTTACAAATTCTCTTGAAGATTTAGTTGCAATATAAAACCCGCACATTTTTATTGGCAGTGTTTGGTTATCAACTGCACAACTCTCTGAAGTGCCTCCTATACAATTCCCAGGTCTGTCTCTGTTACACATTCCCGGGGCTGCTGGCAGGACCTGCCATGTTGGTGCCATGGTCTAGCCTAGTAAACTTTCTCCAGGGGATTTAGGACACACTCTCCCAGCTTCCAAGTTCTCTACTTATAAGGTGCAGAATTTATTAGTGTAAAGAAAGACAAAAAGAAAGACTGCTACCTTTTTAAGTGCATTTTACATATGGTTTCTTTATTAGAGCTTGGTGTTTCCAGAAACACAGCTGCCCCGCTCATTTGTGCTAAATCAGTGGGATTTGTTTCAGCTTCCTATGAGCTTCTGTGAGCTCTGCTACTACTACATATCAACTGAGGTCTTCTGTGCCATGCTTTCTAGGGAGGCCACCTGCAGCAACTCTCATTTGGGGGAAAAAGCCATGAAGACTTGCATCTTTAACCTACACATAGTCATGCTTTGGAATTCAGGATTGTCCAGTTCTAGAAATCAAGCCTGTCTAGTTACCCAAATACCATCTTTTTCTAGTCTAGGTTTTCTTCTCTTCAGTTCCTTAAAATGCCTATTTCTATCTCTGGACCCAATTCTGAGGCAAACACTGGCCTCAGACCACAGCATAGATACAACAGAGAGTACTGCAAGAAGCAGGGCAGCGCGGTGAAAAGAAAACAGGATTTGGAGCTGAGAAACTCTTAGAGTTCCAGTTCTTACTACTTGTCTGATCTTGGATCACTCACTTAATAATCTTAGTTTTTCTTCAGCAAAATAAGTATAAATAGTCATACTATCAGACTCTCTGCAGAATAATTAGGCCAAGTGTAATTATTTTGTTTGCATGTTTATTTATTTTCCATTTCTCAGTATGCCTCATTAGATTATAAGCTCCAAGAATTCCTTATCTCTTTGGTTCATCACAGTGGCCCCATTGCACTTGAACAAGAAGAGTGAATAAGATTTGAATGAATGAAGGAAGGAATAAAGCAAGAAGAAAGAAAAAAGGAAGGACAGAGGGAAGGGAAGACAGAGTGTTCAGAGCATTATTGATATATGTATATGAAAGTGGTATATAAATTAAATATTGTCCACAATATTAAAGAAATTATAACTCACATTTGATGCATTAATTACATGAAGGTGATTTTAAAAAAATGTTACTTCCCTCCATAAAACTGTCCTATGGCTTTTCATACTACTTACAGGAAAATTCAAACTCCTATTAGCTTAAAAAGCCCCATGTGATCTGACTCCAGCGAGCCTTCATGTCCACTCAGTCTCCCCTTCCCTGCCAGGCCCCGTCACTCAGCTATTCTTGTGTTTCCTCAAACATGTCTGCTGTGAGGACTTCATGCTAGCTCTTCCTCTTCCTGAAAGCTCTTCTGCAAAATCCATATGGCTGACTCCTTCTTTTCACTGGGCTCTTAGCTTCAATGTCACCTTCTCAGAGAAGGCTTCCTTCTACACACTTTCAAGGAGCCTCCACTGACTCCTTGTTATAGCACTCTATTATTTATATATTCACTTACCTATTATTAGTCTCCTCCTCACTATCTGATGATCAGTAAGTATTTTCATATGACATTATATTGGTTAAATGTACTTTTCTAATTATTATTTTGTTTATCTCTATAAGTTTATGAGCTCAAAGCAAGCACAAAACCCTATGGTTCCAAACTAAAATTTCCCCCTCCACTCCTCTGTACCCAGCGCCACCTCCTCCATCCGCCCCCACTTTGAGAGAGGCATCGTGGCTCTATGAATAAAAGCAACTGTGCCAGTATTGTGTTTGAATTGGGAGTGATGTGCAATAAGTGATGCAATAAATGTTCAGAACTCTGACTAGAGGGATTGTTTTGAGACATGGAAATGGTGCTGTTGGAGGCCAAGCTGTTCTCTGTTCCAGGTTTGGAGGCCTTCTGGCTCAGGCCTGGACTTAGGCAGAGGGAAGCAAATGGCAGGAACACTCACTGGTTCCACTGGATTTGTTTACTGTGGACCCTGTGGGAGCAGAAATTCTGTAGAAAGAGCACTGGACCGGGGAACAGGGACAGGTCCTAGAGCTGGCTCTACCTGCCCTTCCCCCGGCCCTAGGCTATCAGTCCCTCTGTTATACGAGGTGGAACTAGATCATCTAGAAGGGGGATCCTAGCTCTGACATTCTATGGGTTAATGAGAGGAGTCTGACCTTGCATCATGACCAAGACATCTGTCAAAAGGATGGCCCAGGTAATATTTCTGGTAAGCACAGCTTTTCTGGACTAAGTGGGATTTCTTTGACTGTTAGTCACTGGACAAACCCAGATCTCTGCTTTTGCCATTCTTCCTTAGTTTTCTTTCCATTTTCTTTGCTTTGCTAGAGAAGTTGGTGCTCTGGAAAAATCCCCTCATTGTCACATAGGGATCAACATCTAACTGTAAGTGCACTTCATTCAGCCACTCTCCAAGGGATGGGCTCCTACTGTATCTGATTTTGGCCAGCACGCTCCCATCTGCTTTCAACATGTTGTATCTGACATTAACTAATGTCTCCTATTAGCATTAAAGAAAACAATCTGGAAAAATTCACTCTCAAGCAGAGTTCAAACAGGCCACAAGTAGATGTGGAATCTCAACTGCACAAGATTTCTTAAAATTATAGTAGTAAATAAATGTATAAATATGTTATATATAAATGTGTGTATGTGTGTGTGTGTGTGTGTGCGCGCACATACATGCACATGTAGAGGTGTGGATGGTTGGGGGTGAAGCCCAAAGTCTGTGAAATGGGTCAAGAATGCTTCTGTCCAATTCAGGAGATTAACTGGTAACAGAAGAAAAATTCTCCCAGAGTGGAACAAGGCATGATCAAAAGAACTGAATGACATAGAGAAGGAGCTGGGAATCTTTATCTCACACTTACTGGTAATGGGTTAAAATTCTGGTCCACGAGGTGATTGTATCCATGGTCAAAAAATGAGTGCCGTATCACAACATCAATGCCCTGATTGGCCAGCATTCCTAAAGTGTTCAACCATCTAGAAAGCAGGGGGGAAAAGCTACATCAATACATTTTTAAATAGCATATAACAACTCTACAGAGTCTGGCTAACACACACATATATACACTAACCACACTCACCACCAAATTTACCTCACACTTTAAAGGAGAAGATTATTTTAAGCATTGAATAACCAGCTGGAAGAGATTTTAGAGATTATCAAATTTTACCTCTCACTTTATAGGAAAAGAAACAGAGATACAGGAAAATGAATTGCCCTTGGTTATAAATAGCTTGTTGCTAATGACTTATCTCTTATTCCTGTAATATTCAATATTTAAATGAACACCCTAGGCACTTGTAAACATCATTATTACCCCCTGGCCACAGGATACACAATCACAGGAGCACACACACTGTACTTTTCATCACTTGAACTCTCCTGCTTTCACCCTATGACTGTGCATGTGGCTTTCATGTGTCTCTAATTCAAATACTCGTATGATCTGTGCAAGAGTGGGACAGTTATTTGTATTCCCTCATATATTACTATCAGCAGTCGATGCAATAATAATTGTATTCACACTATAACTATACAGGGGTTCAAGTACGCTGCAATCACATGCATATCACAGTGAAGGACCTGCATTGCTCAAACACTTACTGCATACCCCACTATGCCAAACACCCCCTTTTCAGGGCATGTTTTCCTTCAAAAACACTGTTCTCTAGGTTCTTCTAACACCCATGCTAACTCTGCCTTCATTATTGACAAATTCAGTTCATTCTTTTCTCTTTCTCTTTCTACTTCTGCAACTTAGGGAAACTTCTAATTGTAATAATATAAGTGCAAGAAATATGACTGAGAGCTTCAGTCTTCTCAGTATAATATTGAGGCATTTCATAATATTTTCTCAGCATATGTGTCTAGCTTTATCTGTCACCTCTTCTTTCCTTTTCTCTCACTCTAACCCCCATTTCCCAGGCTCTAAGCTACATAAAACTACTCTTGGCTGCCCAAATATACAATGCTTTCAATGCTTACCTGAGTCTTTATACGTGTTTTAACTTCTGCTCAGTATTCCCTTCCACTCTTCCTCTAACCCATCTCATCTGGCAAATTTCTTTCCACCTGTTAATCTCCTAGTCAAGTGTCACCTCCTTTTAACTTCTGCCGCCAGTCAAAGTAGTGCCTTCCTCCTCTGTACTCCCAGAACTCTTATTCATACCCTTTGCCAGCCCATTAAATGACAATCACTTGCTCACTACACTGCTGTCTCCCAGTTGGTTACAAACTCATCAAGAACAGACATACGTTTTAGCTTTGTACCCAAAACACCCATCACTGTTCCTAGTACAGTGTAGGTGCTCAATACTCTTTATTGTGTTGAAAATGATCTGGATCAAATTAGATTCTAGGAACTTTAAAAATCACCATTCAGCATACTAGAGACATATTATGCATAGTTGTGATTTCCCAAATCTGAAACCATATGGAGCTCCAAACCAGTGACTTATAGAATGGAAGTTTTCCCTTAATGAAATGAAGAGCATTGCTAATTTTTATATTATGAATGAATATCATTGATATTTTCAAAAATTTTTCACATTGACAATTATATGTTATTCTCATAAAAACTAACAAATATTTACTGATAATTAGAGTTACAAATACAAAGCAAAACACAAAAACAAAAGTTTTAAATATAAAAGAAATTTAACAATAATATAATAGAACCTTTTTTGTTGTTGTTTTAATTGGGACATTGTAACCCAGGGTATTAAAAATTCTTTTGGAATATCATGCCTAAGCTACTTGCCTTTATTATTTTTATTATTTTGGCAACCCTATGAAATCAGGATAGCAGCTTTGGCTTTTCCTTTGAGACACAGTACTAAATATCTTGTAGTAGAACTATAACATGAATTCTGGGTGGACGCCTCCTAACTCAGTGTTCTTTCAATGTGAAAATAGCACAAATACAATAGGGCCTACATCTAACAAGTATTTATCTATAAAAACACATGTGTGTTATTCTCCTTTATAGCCCTGTCCTTGTTGAGTGAATGAAGAAACAGAGTGATGAGTAAATATGTCACCATGTATATGTGAGCCCCTATATCTACCAGCATCTGGATGTTTACACAAGACCATATTTTGGTATTTTTATATGTGAAAAGTTCCCACTTGTTCATTCATTATTCATTCAAGGACATTAATTAATCAATTGTAAATGCCAGGCCTTATTTTCAGCATTGAGGATAGATTTAAAAAGTGCTGTGACTATGTAAGTCATTTGTAAAGCACTAGGTATGTAAATACCTGTACATACACATTTACAGGGATGGTATCAAATTCCAACTTGTGACCTCTACAGAGCCTAGCACAGTCACCTGCAAAGATTTTATATATTTTTTAAACAAATAAATGTTAACTAGTAAATGTGAATTTTTGCTAGTATATGGGGAGATTTTGAAGGAACTGTAACACAAAAGGGAAGAATATGCATCCTCTTCTCCAAACCCACATCCAATATGCACATCCCCACAGGATTCAAAATTGACTATGGCCAGAACTCCTGCTTCCCCCTGGCTTTTCAGAGTGGATGGTTAGTACTGAAGTTATCTTCATCTTCTTCCGGTAATAATAAGCCCTGAGAGGAAGAGATACATGATGTTCTAAGTCTCCCTTTTATGCTCAAATAGAGAAAGGTGGTAAGCTGACTGAAATATTTCACCAAGGATGCTACTTCAGCCAGTATTTTTCATTCCACATAAGTGTATTGAATATCTAACATGTGCCAGACTCTACTAGAAACTGGAGACACAGTAGTATGCCAAGGGTATACTGTAGTGCATCTAAGAATCTCAAAGCCCTGATGGGAAAAAGTACCCTTGAATACTTGGCAGTGAAGAATTCTGATTCATGATTGCATGGGTATGTGTACTAGTAAGCTCACAGTTATACCATATATTGAAAAAAAAGGATAAAAAATGCCTTTTTCCCTATTTCTTGCTAACTTTCTGGAACTTCCTATAATGCTTTACTTTTTTTTTTTCTAGGACACAATTTATGCCCCTTGAAGAGAACTGAACTCAAAGGGCACAATGCTGGATAGCTGCCAGTGGAGCTGTGAGCAAATGTGTGATAAAGAGGTAAGAAGGAAGATCAGGAGCAGAATGAGCTGGTTTTCATATGGTCTGTGCCAACTAAGCAATGGGTGTCTGAACTACGACTAGAATCTAAACAACCATGTTTATCTGTGTTCTGCAAAATGCAGATATCTACAGATATTTGGCTGATGCTCATAAAAAGATGGGTCTCTCTCCAGCTCCCTCCATGAAGGTCTGTGGTACTTTTCATTTCATATCATCCCCTGAAGAGAAGATGCTCATGGAAACACTCAGTGCACGGGGCTGTGTGCTGGGCTCTGCAGCAGAGTTCTTTTACAACAGCTGAGCGAAAGCTAGTCCACTGCTGATGCCAAGAGGTCCCCTGTAGTACTGACCGCTAGTCTGACTTCTTACCCTGGCCCCCGTCACAGTGAAACCTGGTGCGGAGTATATTTTTGAAAGAAGACTCTCAGCAACACTATCAAATGCTGATTCACTCCATGTCATTCATCTGAGCCATGCTCATTGAACAACTGTTCTGTGCCACTCAGTGTTAAGTGCTGAGGACACATAGATGGAAGACCCAGGGTATTATAGTATATTACATTGACTCATTATCTTCATCTGCACTTGCAGGATTCTATCTGTAAAGGCAAATCTACCTGACTGACCTGATTTCTCCTTCACAAATGTATCAAAGAAGCTTTTTAGAAAGACCTTGCTTAGCCAAAAGCCACGACCATGAGACTAGACAGGACAGGTTAGCCGTGGTCCTGAGGGTTTGTCCCTGCTATGTAACACTGGCAGGCCACCCAGAGGCTCTGATTCTTCTGGCTTAAACTGTTCTCCAGAAAACTTCAATAACC
The DNA here is from genome assembly GCF_963455305.1 of Plecotus auritus. NCBI lineage: Eukaryota > Metazoa > Chordata > Mammalia > Chiroptera > Vespertilionidae > Plecotus > Plecotus auritus. Next base: position 21,395,390 of record NC_137783.1, on the reverse strand, counting down.
TTCAAGTTCATTTTCCCATCCTTTGCCTCTCCAGACTTTGAGTGTACTATTGCCAAAGCCAACGTTTTAAAACATAGGTCAGATGATGTCTCTCTCCTCCAAAACCTTCACTGGCTTGCCACTGAATATGGAACAGGCTTCATTTCGTCTGCCTGATCTTCAAGGCCTTTCATGATTTGATGGTAAACTCCCTCCTTAGTCTCAGCCTTCCTACATTCCCTCAGATGCCAACCCTTCTGTTACACACATTTCCCCTCCCCTGTTCCTTCAGCTGAGAATGCTCCCCGTCCCGTCACTACCATTCTCCACCAACAGAAATTAGAGTAATCTCTCTTTGTCCCATTCAAATGCTACTTTTCCCATTAAGCCCTTCCTGATCCTCCCAGTCAGAGAAATCCTTGATTCCTTTGCATGTCTATCACTTTTCTTTTATAGACTGACTCAGGGAAAGGTGGACTGATGTAGGTGGTCACACATGCTGCCTGGGTGTGAGTCCAATCTCTGCTACTAACTAATAATAGTATTTATCTCACTTGGTTGTTATAAAGTAACTAGAGGCCCGGTGCATGAAATTCATGCCAGTAGGTTCCCTAGGCCTGGCTGGTGATTAGGGCCAATCTGCAGAGAGACCAGCGGGGAGATCAGGGGTGGAGGGCACCCCTGCTGGCACCTGCCTTGGCTGGGCTGGGGCCTGCGGGCTGGGGGCAGCTCCTGTGTTGAGCATCTGCCCCCTGGTGGTCAGTACGCATCATAGCAACTGGTCTTTCTGCCGGTCGTCGCCGTTCATTCGATTTGCATATTAGGCTTTTATTATAAAGTAATAGTTCCTACTTCACTGGCTGTTAAATTATTAACCATATATAAAGCGTTTTAGACAGTGCTTGGCACACAGTAAGCACGACAGAGTTAAAATTATTATTGTTATGGCACTTATCTTTATGACTTTACTTACCTCGTCTCCCTTCCTCCAATGTTAAGATCCTGGAGGGCAAAAACCCTGCGTTACTCTTACCCATCTTCCAGGAATGGTAAAAATTAGATGAGAAAATGTCAGCACTATGTTTTGCACTGGAGACATTAAATAAATTTTTTATTACTTTTATGACTAGTGCTGCTACTATCTTGTTCTAATGCCTATGCCTGGCATTTTCATATCTAGAGAAGTCTCTAATCTTGCTTTATTGAATGGCTAAACATACTCACAAATAAATGGATGAAGAATTTTCAACACACACTCTCCCTCTCAAGGGCAGAATACTGAGCAACTATGGCAGTCTCACTATCCTTCTTTCCTCAAAGTCCCTGGGAGTGAAATTGAAAGTGTTACTCACAAGAATCCTGCAGCATAGGAATCTGATAGGTTGTTTGTGCCTCCAGCTGAGGTAGTTACCACACCTTCAAGCCAAATCTTCTTTCCTGGAGTGTATGTATTAACCACCTGTTCACACAACAAAGCAGAATGGGATAGTGATATTATTAAAAGCTGTTCCCCAATGAGAAGAAACACACATCCCTTAAGGAAATTCCTGCAATCCCTTACTCCCAGGTGGTAATAACCTGTGCTTTTTTTATTTTGATGCACCACATTCAGTGACCCGGCACACGCATGCGTGTACACACACACACACACACACACACACACACACACACACACAAGCATTAATATTGACACATAACCACTCAAAGAAATGATCACTTTTTCCTAAGTTACTCCAATGTGACAAGAGAACAAGTGCGATTCCAGGACATAAACTGACTGCAGTACCCTTCACTGGAAGATATAAATCTATAATATTTCCTTATTAACAAGCACTGAGAGGCAAATTTTCTTTTTGTTTTTAAATACATTTTTATTAATTTAAGAGAGGAAGGGAGAGAGAGAGAGAAACATCAATGAAAGAGAATCATTGATCGGCTGCCTCCTGCACACCCCCTACTGGGGATCGAGCCAGCAACCTGAGCATGTGCCCTTGATCAGAATCAAACTTGGGACCCTTCAGTCTGCAGGTCAATGCTCTATCCACTGAGCCAAACCAGCTAGGGTGAAAAGCAAATTTTCTTAATACTCTGTTACAGCAAATCCATGGATGAGTGCATACATCAAAAGTCATGAATCATGAGAGACCACATAGATCAATGTCTGGGAGAAATATTTACAATTACCAGGGCACGTGCACATATTACAACCACATTTTTGAGGTAACTGCAGTAAGCATAAAAAGAAAAATCACTGACCCACGGGTGAAAGATCCTGCACAGGGAGCAGTCTTCTAAGCAAAGAAGGCCCTCTGACGTTTTGAAATGGCCTAGTGTCTGATCCATATGTTGGAGATTGGCCAAACTATCCCAATCAGAGCTCAGATCTTTTGGAAAGCAATCAGTGAGGACTTAGGGATAATGCTGTACACCGCTTAGCCTCTGAAAGCAGAGCTGACACAAAGGCTTGTCTATAGGTGGTTCATTTGGGAAGTAATATCAGCAGAAATGAGGAACTGGGGGACTGAAATAGGGAAGAAGGGGAGACCAGTACAAGGAAGCATTTGGCAACCAGTGCTGGCAACTTGTACTCAATCCCACAGGGATCTTGTAAGAGCTGTGTCTCAGAATTGTCCTTTGGCTCGTATCCTCCAAAGGTCAAGAGTAGCCTTGTGACTATTTATCCCCTCCTGCCATTACCCCATTTCATTGAGGGGTGAGGCTCTACTGCACCATACCAGCACTACACTGGCCGCAGCCTGTGCACCTGCCTATCTCTGATCTCTGCAGAGATAACCAGAGCAGGAGGTGGGACTGAGAAGATGCCGGTTATGCACAAGAGGCACTGGATAAATATGATAGTGCATTTAGTAAGGTCCTATGGCCCACCAATTACTCTCCTGTACATTTAGACCAACTCTATTTTCCCTTAGGTCTCTAAGGAGACAAGTATGAGAATGTTTACTATGTTTGTGGCAGGTGTCTGTTGCTAGAGGAATAGGAGAATAAAATGTGGTGGATACATATCATAAAATATTATGCACAAGTTAGAGCAATAAATTCAATGTAAATCCAGCAATATGAACAGGTTTTAAAGGGTTAGTGGTAAGTTAAAAAAAATCAACAAAATGATATTTATGGACCAATATTATTTATATAATTACCCATTCACACCCAATAACACTAAACAGTATATAAAGATATATGTTTCTTAAAGACATATATCAAACACATAAGGAAGTCATGCATTTGAGGGAGGTACATGTGAGTGGGGATTAGAGATGAAGGTAAAAATTAAAGCAGGTCTTTGCATGAATTGATGATAATAGTTTGCTATAGTTCAGGAATATGGTTTTAATTAATTCTTTGCATATATGTATGTATATGTGTGTATATATATATATATATATATATATATATATATATGCAAAGAGAGAGAGAGAGAGAGTCATATGTATGTCAGAACTTTCCTCTTTCCAAACTCATGGGCAGACATCAGCAAAGAGATTTCTTTTTAAAAAATCTCTTCCTGGGTACAGTTCCCTGCCTTTCCACACCCCTCCCCCAACACCAACTACTAGATAATTTATATTATTTGAGACCTATTTTTAAATCAGAGATAGCAAAGTGCTTGATCCTTTCAAAAATTTCAGATGAAAGTAAGATAGTAATAAAAAATGGAAGAAAAACCCTGGGAATTAATAGTGGAGATCAAATTGGAATGCTTTTAAAGATTAAATAAGAATCCCCCTTGCACCCAAAAAAAGAAGAGTTATTGAGGATGTCACAGACAAGTCTCTCCCCCTTCTCAAAGGACTCGAAGTAGCCAGGGCAACACTTTATAACTAAGAAAGCCAGGAAAACACCTTAAATGATCAAAAGACAGAGCCATATAGTGACACTAAATGACTACACCAATGATTCCCCTTAAAAATACCTGTGCTACAATGGAATACTATGCTGCCATAAAAAAGAAGGAATTCTTACCATTTGTAGCAACCTGGATGGAATTGGAGAATATTATGCTAAGTGAAATAAGCCAGTCAATGAAAGAAAAATACCACATGATCTCACTCATTTGTGGATAATAAAAAACATTATAAACTGATGAACAAAAAGATAGATACAGAGGCAGTAAAGCATCAAAGAGACTGTCAAATTACAGCGGGAAGGTTAGGGAGAGGTGGGGGAAATAAGAGATCAACAGAAGGACTTATATGCATGCATATAAGAGTAACCAATGGATGCAAAACATTGGGGGGTGAGGGCATGTATGGGAGTGGGGTGGGAGGGGCAATGGTAAGATATGTACACATATAATACCTTAATAAAAACAATTAAAAAAAATACCTGTGCTCTTGATAAACTTTGTACTTCTTTTGTGACTAACTAAAACTGAGTCAAATAATGGTGTTTTTCTTTTTGTCTTTGACTTCTAGGATATTCAGGATTTAATTTTTGCTCAAAGACAGATATTGAAATGAGACAGTTAGAGAAAAGGGGTTTGGTTAAACAATACCAAACAAAAAGGTAAATACTACAGTACGATGAACCTTGAAATCATTAAACCGAAAGAATCCAGACACAAAAGGCCACATGTTATATGATTCCATTTATATGAAATACCCAGAATAGACAAGTCCATAAAGACCGAAAGCAAATTAGTGGTTTTTTAGGGTTGGAGAAGGAGAAGGAGAAGAGGAGAGGGAATGGGGAGTGACTACAAATAGGTATGGGGTTTCTTAGGGGGATGATGAACATGTTCTAAAATTAAACAGTGGTGATGGTTTTACAATTCTGTGAATATATTAAAAGTCACGGAATTGCACACGTTTAAAGGGTGACTCTTATGGTATGTGAATTATATCTCAATAAAGTGGTATATGTGCCTTTTTATATTTAAATTACCTAATAATTATAAAGCATTTGGAAAAGTGTCTGGTATATGGTAAGCTCTTAAAGCATAAATCAAAATTACCTAAATTACTCTTCTTGTCCAAAATACATATGATTATGTTTGGATTAATCTAACATTAGAGCTGGTTACTTTTCTTTTGGACACAATGCTTGTCGTGGTGATAATGGGCCAGATGTATGCCAAGTAGCAGAGAAAGGCCCGTTTAAAATTAAAAATGCACAGGGTTCATGTACATTAACATAATTCCCATTCAGAGTAGTTCATTTATCCACTCTCAACACAGAAGCAATTCCTGTCTTTTTCTAGAGAAGCCACATGAACAAAAAACACACAGTGAGGTAGAGCTTTGATACAAAATCTAAACAAGTTATATGAAATGTTCTGTGGAAAAGAGATTCCTTGAAAGTATTCATATTAAAGGTTTTGGGAGTAGTTGGTACAGATCAACAAGGATTTTCTGAGCATTTACCATTTGGAACATGGTGAGAAGCTTGATGAACTGTATGACTATCATGAGCAGAGGAGACCATTGTGGTGAGGTGGTAGGGAGGTACTGAGACTGGGTGCTGGTTGGGACTAGGGAGGAAATCGGTAAGAGCAGACTAGGAATGAAAAAAATCAGGAAAACCAGATGGAACCACCTGCAAAATTCCCTTAGAAAGTGAAACTCTAAGAAACGGAGGGCTCTAGTTCAACACTGCGGTTTTCTGCGTAAATATGATTCTCCCTGTGCTGGAAGAGAGAAAATTGCAGGACTGGAATAAACAAAGGTATGTTCCTGGTGAGAAATGATGTGCCAATGAAGGTTATTTTAAGAAACACACTGACTGGGGAGGGGAAGTACAAATGCTGAGATTACTGATGTGAAGGTAGAGGAGTGAAGTGGTTCGCTCCCTTTTAGAAGCTCTTTGTTCTAAATAGACTTCAGCCATTGGGCCCATGTAGACAAGGGAGTTTTGAGGCACCCACAGAACAGCTCACAAGTGACTAGAGGCTGATCAGAATCCCTGGGCATCACTCAGGGCAGGGTGAAGGGAAACCCAGTTCTCTTCCCTCATATTTCGGGCTTGAAGGCCTCAGGACTATTTGTGTGGCAATACTGAAGGAAGTGAGGTGAGAGAGAAAGAAGAGGTTAGGAAAAACAGCACCAATTTTTTAAAAGTTTTATTTTCTCTACCACTTTGAAAGTTTTTTTAAAGGAAAAACAGTAAAAATAGAAAAATAACCATTTACGTGGCATAGTTTCAAACCTGGACTTCCTTTTCCTGTTTCTCAAAAACTGTGACCTAAGTCTTTTTTTTTTTTTTTTAAATGACTCCTGAGAGCCTGGTCTCAGCCACTGACTGTGCAAGAGATGGTAGCCTTGTAGCAGCAGACATGTTGTTTATGGTTATCCAAAACCAACACCTTCCTTAATGAGAAAGGAAGCAATAAAACAGGAACAGTGGACAGGCCAGCTGGCTAATCAGCCTGGCAGGAGGCCCACCCTCCAAAAGAAGCCGGAGTCCATTAATTCCAGCCTCTCATCTACTCAGTAATCAACCTTCCCCAGGACATCAGGAAGAGCAGTAGCTCTTTAAGAAACCAGAACTTATCTCCTGTATCATCGGTTCAAAGCTTCAGGAAGCTTCTTAAACCTTACCTATGCACAGAGCTCCTCTTAGGGGTGCCTCTGCCTCTTTGTTCCATATTATATTTACAAGAGGTTCTGGTTAGAGTTCAGTGATGTTCCGATGTTTCTTTACATCTTTCTTGGGTATTTTTGACTTTAAACTACCTCCTATTAGAAGAGGAGGGGATCATTTCATTCTGCCCTCTCCTTCCTCACTGCCCTGTTCTGAGTGCTAGATCTTACCATTTCTTCCTCAGTCCTCCTGATAAGTCCACCCTCCACACTGCTGTGTGTGAAGACAGACGTCTGTGTAATTAGTTAGGACAGTGGTTGGCAAACTGCAGCTCGCAAGCCGCAGTTTGCCGCTCTGTTGACTAATGAGTTTGCTGACCACTGAGTTAGGAGATGTACTAAGGGTAACTTGTTTGTAATGAATTTGAGAGCAGTGATCTGGGGAATGATTTAAAAAAAAAAAAAGATTCTAAGTTGTCACAGTAACATTCTTTTCATTTACCAGAATTATAAGACGACTAAAGGCCCAGTGCACGAAAATTTGTGCACTTGGGGGGCATCCCTCAGCCTGGCCTGCACCCTCTCACAATCCAGGACCCCTTGGGTAGGGTCCCTAGGCCTGGCCTGAGATCAGGGCCTATCGGGGCTTTCCTTCCCCCGGCTGCAGGCAGCTGGCCCCACCCCCACCGCTGCCACTGATTACCATCTGTGCAGCGCTGCCCCCCCTTCCCTGCCACTGGTGGCCTCCCTCTGCAGGTGACAGGCTGGGGTGCACTGGCTTGGCTGGCCTGGGCCTCCCTCTTTCTTTGCTGGGGGGTGGGGCCAGCCCTGCGAGGGGCCATCTGCCTGCCTGATCTCTCTTAACCACTCACCTTCCTACCTGATCACCCCTAACTGCTGGTCTGCCTACCTGATCACCCCTAACCGCTGGTCTACCTACCTGATCACCCCTAACCCCTCTGCCTGCCTGCCTGATTGCCCCTTACCACTTGCTTGGGGGTGGGGCCAGCACTGACTTCTGGTTGGTCAGCCTCCAGTTGTTACTGGTCGTTAGGACCCAGGGTTTTTATATATTAGGACTAGAGGCCCGGTGCATGAAATTCATGCACGGGGGGGGGGGGGGGTGTCCCTCAGCCCAGCCTGCACCCTCTCCAATCTGGGACCCCTCGAGGAATGTCCAACTGCCCGTTTAGGCCCAATCCCGAGCAGTTGGACATCCCTCTCACAATCCAGAACTGCTGGCTCCCAACTGCTCACCTGCCTGCCTTCCTGATTGTCCCTAACCGCTTCTGCCTGCCAGCCTAACCACTCCCTGCCAGCCTGATTGATGCCTAACTGCTCCCCTGCCAGCCTGTTTGCCCCTAACTACCCTCCCTTGCAGGCCTGGTCCCTCCCAACTGCCCTCCCCTGCTGGCCATCTGTGGCAGCCATATTGTGTCCACATAGGGGCAGCCATCTTTGACCACATGGGGGCAGCCATCTTGTGTGTTGGAGTGATGGTCAATTTGCATATTACTCTTTTATTAGATAGGATTCCTTAACTGGGAGAAAAACTACAGAGCTATTTACTGCACACAACCCATGGTCTATTTTATACATTTGTCCATGGGAGTATGTTAGACATCATGAAATAACAGTGAGAACCACTGAGCCATTGGAATCCGATGCCCACTATTTTAATTAACTTGGTATCTAAGATACTTCATAAACCCCTTAGTAACCTCTTCTGCCCTCCCTCACCACAACACCTCTGGTTTACTACACAAAATGGACTCATCATTTCCAACTACACAATCTTATTTTAGGTGTTCACTGATCACCTTCTCCCCATATCCATTTCTCACCCAGATTATCTGATTTTTTTTCATGGGTTAATTCATGTTACCTCCTGTGTGAAACTTTATTCAAACCTTCAGAAAGTTACTTTTCTCCTTTGGGCCCCAAAGTTCTTTGAACCCGTCTCTGACCTTAACCTTATTATACCAAGTTATAATTTTCTGTTTGCCTATTTGTTTTCCTTCCTATACTATAAGCATTTTTTTCTTTTTTGCATACCCTATAGAACATTTATTAAGTACTTGTGAAATAAATGAGATAATGAAATAACTCAAGATATTTTACTGATGAAAAGGTCAAATTTCAGAGAAGAAAATTAACAGCCCCAAAACCATAACAGCAAATATCAAATACTTATGGTTGCAGTTTAGGACTCTGTCCACTTTCTAGTTGAATTTTCCTGTTTGAGACCTAGAGGCTTCTACTGACTAAACTGCTTCCATATTTAATATGTCCTTAAGTTAGACAAGCCGAACTATTCTGAGCTCAGCCATTCTCAACACATTCTCTTGATTTATTTCTTCTGTCTAATGCACTTCCTGTCAGTTTCATTAATTTTTTTCTGTATAATTTCTTTTTATCATCTCCCTGTTCCGGAGTGCTACATTTTGCCCATTTTCTTTCGGTATTAGATCAATTTTTAATTTGTGGCTTCTGTGTCATTTTTAGGATTTAAAATTGCATTCTCTGCTCTTATTATCTCAAACCACAGAAAAGCAATTGAATGTAATTGCAAAAAAAAACATAAAATTAAAATAAGACATACACAGAAAATATAAAGTCACCAGGGAGACAAGGAAATTATGAGCATATGCAGAACAATAAAGAAGAAAGGTCACAGAATCCCAAAGCCATGACTTGTTCAAGGGTAAATTCTGGTGGAGGAAGAGACTAGGCAACAGCTACTTGCATAAAAGCAATCTTCCTTCCTTCCTTCCCCAGTCCTTTTCTGTCCTTCCCTCAGTCTTACTGAACGGTCTACCCACAGACAAGTGATAGGTTCCACCAGCCTTACAGGTATTTTCCTCTCGCTGAGGACATCTCCCCACTTCCATGTATAAACATTGGTAAATCACCCCAAGTTGCCTCTCCCTTCTGAAGAAGCTTCTTGCCCAAACAGCCATTTGTTCCCAGGGCCATTCCTCCAATGTCCATGGGCAGCATATAGCTCCACAATGTCATGCCTTGCACATATCAGGACCAAAAGTCTGTGCACATGAAACATATTAATGAAGTCCACTGAATGAATGCAAATAACTCCCTAAAAGGCCTTGTCATCTTCCACTACTTTTGTGGTAACATCAGATGTTATCTAATATTGTGGTTCCAACTCTCATTCAGTCCTGATTTCTAAGAGACGAACCCCAAATTACATTAACTGATTTGGGGATTAAATTAATGTTCTTTCACCAGGAACATTCAGTAGTCTTCTTTTTAAAAAAAATATATTTTTATTGATTTCATAGAAGAAGGGATAGGGAAAGATAGATAGAAACAATGATAAGAGAGAATCACTGATTGGCTGCCCCCTGCATGCCACCCACTGGGGATCGAGCCCGCAACCCAAGCATGTGCCCTGACCTGGAATCGAACCCTGACCTCCTGGTTCATAGGTTGATGCTCAACCACTGAGCAACACTGGCCGGCCAGTATTCTTCTTTAAAAGCCTTCCTAATCCTGGGTAGTTAGGAATATAAATATTATTTGGATTATGAAATAATGGTTAACAAGTATAGGCAATGCAGATAGTGTATTGGATAGCAGTGTGAACTCTGTAGTTGGATGGGCCTGAATTCTAATTTTACTACTTAGCAAGTGTGACCTTGAGCAAATCACTGATTTCTTCAATGGGTTAGTAATATATGATGCACTCAATAAGAGGCATTTGTAACCTAAAAAGTAATACAATTATATTGCTGGAAGTTAATGATGAATATTTCACACTTCAATGATTTTGGAATAAAAATGTTTTTCATGATCAATATCAAAAGAAACTTTGTTAGCTGTTTACTCTCTCTTCCAGATGTTATTAAATTGATGGTATATTTAATAATTATTTGTGTTTAATAATCAAGAAAATATGGCTCATGGAATGAAAATGTCTTCAACTTTGGAGCTCTTTTGTGGTAAAGATACCTTTCCAGCCAGAGTCCCTGATTTATCATTAGTATCTAATATATGAAAGGGCAGAGCCAAAGTTTTGCTTGCTTCATATTCTCCCATTTGCAGATGCACAGCCAAGAGGAGTCACAGAGGCTAATTTACTGGGAAGCTCATGAAGCTTCAACTTCCAGCTCTCCACTTTCACAGCTCTCTACTAACGTCCTAGGCAGGCCCTAGGAATGTGTTTACTTGTCAGATTATACTTCTAAAATGTGCAAACCTGTTTGTTTCTTTTTCTAAAAGATGTCCCCAGTGTATAAGCTCTGGCTATATGAAAATCAGAATCACCCAGGAATATCACCTAAAATATTAAAGAGACATACAAACAAAATACACAGTTTGTATTTAGGATCCTCTGCCTCTCCTGAATACTTCTTTAGCCTGTTTCTCTTCCCCTCAATCAAAACCTACTCTTGGGAAAGGGCCTTCTATTTGGTACTACAGGCCCAGTGCACGAAATTCTTGCATGGGTAGGGTCCCTAGGCCTGGCCCGCCATCAGGGCTGATCCAGGCCTTCCAGCTGCCAGCCAGGGCCTTCCTTCGTTCCGTGCTGCCACCTGGTGGTCAGCACACGTCATAGCGAGCAATCAAACTCCCAGTTGAACTCCCAAGGGGACACTTTGCATATTAGCCTTTTATATATATAGACTAGAGGCCCAGTTCATGAATTTGTGCATGGGTAGGGTCCCTCAGCCTGGCCAGCGATCGGGCCGATCAGGGCCTTCTGGCCGGGGGGAGGGACTGCGGGAGGTTGGCTGGCTGCGGGAGGTTGGCTGTGGGAGTGCACTGACCACCAGGAGGCAGCTGCTGATCATCTGCCCCCTGGTGGTCAGTGTGCATCATAGCAATCGGTCAACCAGTTGTTCGGTAGCTTAGGCTTTTATATATATAGATTAGCCCCATAGTAGGCCTTTAAACCTGTGTAGTTTACCTCTTCTTCTTGGGTTATTTATATTTTATATCCTCATTGTACTATAGAATAAAACATTATTTTTCTAAAATGAAATATCCAGCATTAGCAAACAGACTGCAATGTTACTTTGAGCTGTAAAGAGATTTTTGCTTCACTCCTACACACATATTCAGAAGACAATCTCCTGCTGTGCCTACATGTAGGCAGAGCCCATTTATGGCTGCCTAAATCTATTTCTATCTATTTGACACTATGCTACAAAGTCAGTAGTAGATTACATTCTTCCATTATTAGATCCAAATGTGAATGAGACAAAGACATTACTTCTGTTACACTTCTTCCATTATTTGACTCTGCTCATTCACTTTCCTCTCTCTGCTTGCCTTCCTCCCTCTAACATTTATTGAGCACTTGCTGAGTGAGAGATACTAGGGTAGGCACTGGAACATTGAAATAAGCATTCAACATTATTAAATGAATGAGTGAATTAATGAATGAATCAATCAAATATTGATTTTTGTGGTGATACTACTGTTCTTGCCCTATATCTTTTCATTTTGCAGTTTGCTCATTAGAGAAGGTTAACAATATCATTGTCCTCATTTTTCCTTGTGAGTTCAGTTATTTTATGATCCTGAAGAATAACTATTATTCTTTACCTTCTTCCCCTTGATATACTAACAGGCTCAAATAATTAGATAAATCAGAAGGTTGGTTGAGAACAAAGTTTATTTTTTGATTTATTAATTACTTTAAAAGGATTAAATATTCTTCTGCCTTACCTACTTCCATGATCCTGCAACTAAGATATATTGGAAAAAGTGGCACAATGTTATTGCATTTATTGAGACTTCAAAGGGGTTAATTTTTATTAAATAGAATAAGCAATCATAAGCAATGATGATATTAACAAAAGAATGATCATAGTTATATTATGAACCATATATACCATTCCTTCCACCATATACATCTACAACCAGGAGTCCTCTGATCATGCCGTAAGACAAACTGTATAAATATGAAGTTGTCTATACTTTAGGTGTTAGCCTAAATGTTACTCCCCCTAGAAGGACTTCTTATATTTCTCTTCCCTTAGAAAATAGATATTTCCCTCTATGGGCACCTGATAGGGCCATAGCACCTGGTATGTCCCTATATAGGATATATCACACCTTATTATTGTTGCTTGCTTCATTAACTATTTTTCCACTAGACCATAAGATCTATGAAGACTACCACCACATCAGTCTTATTTACTATTATATCCTCAGGGGTCTGAAAAATACTAAGAATATTATAACCAACTGATAAGTGAAGGAAGATAGGGAAGAAAAGAGGAAGGAAGGAAGGAAGGAAGGAAGGAAGGAAGGAAGGAAGGAAGGAAGGAAAGGAGGGAGGAAGGAAGGAAGGGAGGAAGGGAGGAAGGAAAGAATTATTAGGGAAGCCAATTGTTTAGTTTATTTAGTATTTAAAATGCAATCATATGGATAGACTTTTGGAAATACTTCCCTTATGACTGTGATTTCACCAACTCCTTCCTGTGCTTATTGAATTGCTGAAAATAATATCAAAAAGTGTTATTTCCTCCTCTGATTCCTCTAGGAGATGACACAAATCATTGAGTCCAAATGACTTAAGCCAAAGTGGTTCTTCTTGGTTCTTATGTCATTGTTTTGGAGTCAGCCCAGTTATCCACACTATACCATCTGTACTATATCCTAAACATCTCTCACTTTTCCATCTGACTCTTGCCTGTATTGTTAGATTCTCAACCCTTTTCCCTTGACGCATCTCCCAAAGTACGGATAGATGATTATCCTCATTCTAATGGAAGGGAGAGAGAGTGGGGATCATCCAAAGAAGTTGGTGTCCAAACACTGTCTCTGTTTAGCTTTCAAAAGTATCATACAGATGTTCATATCACAACAATTCACCCACTGCTCAGAAAACTGACAATTCTTATAAGTGGTGTCTAAATTTGGAAACCACAGCTGTTTTTAGCAACTGAGTTACTGTCTTTCAGGTGCCAAAAATATCACCTATCATATTCTCCAGGGTTCAAAGAAAGAGGAAAGAGGGAAAAAAGCAAAACAAAAAACAAGTTGAGGATAAAGGTAGCATGAAGCTTCTCCAGTTACATAAATTATTAAAAATAACTACAGTAACTAAAACCACAATAGTAATAGCATTAAGAACTAAGTTTCAATAGCAATTAACAGAACAGGACTTCACATGACCTTCCTAACCTTCCTGAGAGGGAAGGAAGATAGTGCTCTTAAAGAAACAGAATCAGAGAAATTAAGTTAATGTCCCGATGTCACACAACTAAGCCTAAGCTCCAACCCAAGCCACCAGACTTCAAATCCTGTATCTTATCTCTTATTCAAACAGCCTCGCCAATGATTTACCTTACCAATTCCACTTCGTGTTTTAGTCAGAAATATGCCCTTTTCTATCACTGTGGGCCTGGGGATAGCAGCGTGGGGGGAGGTGTTATTAGGACTTCCCTGAAGTTCCCTAAGTACAGAAAAAAACACACAAAGATATCATTTATAGCTTTTGGGTGAGGGCTTCGGGTATATATATATTAAAATCCTACTTGGCTCATCTCCGAAGAACTGGTTTTGGGGCTTACAAGAAAGAAGTTGGCCACTCTGCCCCGGTCTTCATTTTGGACTCTAATTTCCCATACCCCTTCCTACCCACGGGGGACTTCAGGAACTGAAAAGCAACATTTCAACCGGCAAAGCTTGGTGACCCTTTTCTGATCTTCTCCCAGCTCTCATCTCCCCAGGGCAGGCCAGTATCTAGCACATCCTGGGCTGTGCTGAGAGACTCTCGTCCTGAAGGCCCTAACATTGGAGCCAATGAAGAGTCTGTCCTGTGAGTTGAGTCTCAGAGAATCTGCGATCCAGTCACACCCCCAGCAGATACCCATTTAAGGCAATATCTAGCAGGAGTTTTGTAAGAGAGAGTAGGAAGAAGAAAACTAATGAGGGAAATGACTGAAGGCTACTAAATGAAACAGGGAGGATGGAACTTTGGCTGACAGTATTTTCAAAAAATAATTGCAAAAATATTTCTGGTCCTAGATGCTCTTCCAGAATCTTGCCACTCCCCCATCAAGAGGGGTTTATTTCCTTTGCCCTTGAATTTCCATCAGTCTTAGTAACTTCTCAGGGTAGATTAGAAAAGGTGATACCATTTCCAGCTGGCTCTCTCTTGGGCATCTATCGGACTTTAGAACCTTGGGAGGAAGCCCAGGCTACATCAAGAGTTCATATGAAGGTATTCCTGTGATGAGTCCCACAAAGGTGCTGGCCAGCAGCTGGCGTCAACTAACTGCCACACTCAGGAATCAACAAGCCCTTCTGATGCTTCTAGTTGAGAGCCTTTGAGTCTTCCAGTGGAAGCTTCAGGCATCGTGCAGCAAAGACAAGCCATCTCTTCTGCATGTAGGTCATCTCTCTTAGAGGCTCCACTATTTCTCTCTGACACTGTACTTTGTCCTCCCCATCCAAGTCCATCAGACATGTTTTCAAAGGTCTGAATCTCAAATGTGCAGTTTGCGCCTTTTTCCTTAAGTTTCTCTGGCCTTGCCTTCACAAATCAGGAGGTGAGCTTAGCTTATTAATTTCAGTCTTTGAACATTCCATGATGGTTAAGGAGCATGCAGTGGTGGAGAGTAACGGGTTGTGAGGAGAAAGGAAAGAACCTAATCCCAACACCTTTGTCTTAGTTCTGACTTAGAGCTTTTCGTCTACTTTAAAAATTATATGGGCACAGCTAAAACCTTCACGGTCAATACCATGATACCACTGAATCATTTTACTTCCACTGTGATCAGGTCAAAACCAAAAAGTAAAAAATATAGGGAGTTATCTATCTTGCACACTGCTGTAATACAAACACTTGGAATAGTGCCTGGAACAGAGTAAGCACTCAATAAATATCTATTGAATGGAAGAACAAAGAAATAAATAAGATAAAATTTCCCCCTCCACATAAGCACAATATGCTTAGAAAACCGTAGTATTCAATAGGTTGACATTGTACTATCAGCTGAGTTTTTATGTTCAAAGCTCCAGGGGTCAGATTCATGTGGGGCTTTCCATTTATATTTTGACTTGAGCAAATACAAATGTTGTTGGTGGAAATTAGGCTCTTCCACAGGATTGCAAGGAAAGAATTCCAAGGATCTATGCACTAGAGATTGTGGTGTGTCAAAGTTTATTTGTGATGCAGGTTCTCCTCTTGGGTTTCCAATGTCCCATCTCCCACCGTCCCACCATGGAAAAAATCCAACCATGTCTTCAGCAGGGCCAAAGCAAAAGCCAGAGGAGCAAAGGTCAGAGGAGGTCATAATCATCGACATGAAAGGTGAGGGGGTCTAAACCACATGACCTGCAATCTGCTAGGGGAGGAAAGGTCACCCTGGTGGGGGGGTGAAATCCTTAAAAAAAAAAAAGAATAGGTTGACATTGTACATATTAAGTAATATGTTTCTAAACCTGCTTAAAGTAAGTATTAAACCTTAGAAGTGTGAGTTCCTCAAGGGTAGATACCATGTCTTATTCCATTTTGTATTCCAGCACCTGGTACTTTGCTTGGTACTTGCTAAGTGCTCAGCAAATATTAAAAATTTCAAATATGAAAACTAAATGAATGTCAAACACTGACAGAGATATTTCAAGTCATTTATTTCTCCTAGGCTTTGCCTAGTACAGTGGTCGGCAAACTCATTAGTCAACAGAGCCAAATATCAACAGTACAACGATTGAAATTTCTTTTGAGAGCCAAATTTTTTAAACTTAAACTTCTTCTAACGCCACTTCTTCAAAATAGACTCACCCAGGCCGTGGTATTTTGTGGAAGAGCCACACTCAAGAGGCCAAAGAACCGCATGTGGCTCGTGAGCCGCAGTTTGCCGACCACTGGCCTAATAGAAGGCAGTGACAGATAAGTGCTGGCCAATGCACCTGATCCACAGACAGATCAGACTTGGGTGCAAAAGTCCAGAAGTCCTGAGGCTTCCCAGCCTTTGATAACTAGGGGACTCAAAAGGATATTTGTAATTCTATGTATGACATTGGTATGAATGCAAAGAAGGGTACAGACTTCCACTTTAGTGAATCAAAAGTACTTTTCTATAATTGTTCTACATAGGATTTTATTTTAGTTCATGTAATTTTATACATGAACCATTTCATTCACTTGCACATTCACTTATTTATTCGTCCTATATTAATAGGGGCCTATCTGTTGCTATTATTCTGCAAAGATTTGTTTAATCTGATCAAGAGATAGTTAAGTGTTCAAAAGGTCCCCATTCCCTGGAAAAGGACCTGACTAAGCAACAAAAGATGTGAAATCACCATTTTGTAGAGACAGATGGAAATTGTAGACATAAGATCTCCATGGTTCAGAATTAACTAATCCAGTGTATTTCAAAATCTGATCTGCATTGGGTAAAATCACTTAAAGGGAGACTATTAAATATAGAGATGTCTGGGATCCACTCCACACATCCTAAGTCAGAATAACTTCCTGAGCAAGTTCTGGTGATTTGACTGTACTCAAGTTTGAGAACTATTAATCAAATAAGGTGTCTTGTTAATAGGACCTACATGCAATTGCTGAATATAATATGGCTTTCCTCACATATCTACAAAAGTAAGATGTTACTTGGCTGGTTTTAAGACATTTAGAAATAGTATAAATATGGCTCAAAATTGCCAGTTCCCCAGATCAAAATTTCACTTAATAAATGTAATAATCCTCTTCTTTACCTAACCCCAAATAAACCCCTGCATTTAAAAAATAAAATAAACCTATCCTTAAGAAACTCACAATTTAGAAGCAAACTATTACAAAATATTTGTTATTGAACCTTGGGATATCACATTTAAACCCTTCTCCATTTGAAAAACAATAAACAATCGTCAACTGTGAGGAGGAGCTCTGGACCAGGCAAACCTGGACTATTTTTCTACCCTGGTTCCCACAGTGCTGCCATTCAGCTGGGCCCCATTGACCTTTTCCTTGCCTCATCCCCAAACTGACTCCTCTTCTTCCCAGGGGACTTTTACTCACTTTCTGAATTTTCCTAATCTGGTCAGAGAGTGTATCTAACAGGCGAGTTTTCAGGAAGTCCATCACCTTGACAACTCGGCCATCAATGTAGCAACTGGAATAAAAATAAAATAAGAATCAGATAAAATCTTGAGCAGAAGACTACATACACTTCTCTAGTCAGAGGTGTCTATTGCCTGAAGAAACCATCCAGGGTTCACTTGGATTCTTATATCCTAAAAAGTTTGATCCTGGATACCTTTCAAATAAATAACATACTTTTTACTTTTTCTTCTTTTTAAATTGTATTAAATTCATTGGGGTGTCATTGGTTAATAAAATTTGATAGGTTTCGAGTGTAGCATTCTATAATACATCATCTGTATATTGTATTGTGTGTTTACCACCCAAAGTCTAGTCTCCTTTCATCTCCATTTGTGGGCTAATATTGTGATTTTTTTTTTCAACCTTTATCACACAAAACTTCATTGCTTACTCTATAGAAATAGACAGGAATCCATAAACCAATGGAGAATGGAGAAATGGAGAAAAGGGTAATGGAGAAAAGGTTACATTTGCCCGCGCCCCCCCCCCCCCCCCCAGGGAATGTAATTTAACACTCATTCCATATCATCCCTACCCATACCTCTTAAAGTAATAAAAGTATGTGAGAGGTTTGAAAGAATACTCAAACATTTTTATAGGTTTCCACACTTAAAATAAGAAAACAAACACCAATCACAATAATGTGATTTAGTGTAGTGAGTGAGTCTTCAAGGTTTCATCTCCAGTTCACCTCCCTGGGCAAAATATCTTGTGGTCAACCTTATCTTACCATCTTCAAAGTAAATGAATAGTGAATGAATGAATAAACAAACAAATGAGTCAGGTAGATTAAAGTCCAGGAGCCCTCTCCTAAAATAGTGAGAAGGCACTCATGGGTATGTCCAGGTTTTGTTAGGTAGCTTCAGTGAAACATCAAGTTGTGCTGATACTACACTGTGAACATTTGACTCCAACAGTTGCCAGCTTTGTGAGTATGCTCTTTGTGAATTCTTATTAAAAGTCGAAGCTGAGACTGGCCCAGGATTAAGTGACTTTCATTATCTCAAATCTCCCCACCCCTATCTTTGAAAAATTCCAAATTAAATCCATTTAAATCAATGCTTAATGACTCTCGGGTGCCTTTTCCAACCCACTCGGGTCTTCTTGGCTGATGGCTAATGATAGACTATTTCGTTTTTAATAAGACATCAACCTATCAGTACACGTTATTGAACTATGTGAAAATTCTTTTTTAATTATAAATTCCCATACCAATGTATGATGTAGTAGAATGGTTAATTCTTTTTTAATTATAAAGCAGGTGCTCTGGTTGAAGTGAAGGTGGGAGATGAACTCCACCCATTCAGCCCCCTCACTACCTCAGACACTTCCACACAATCCAACATTGGCATGTTGGAAAGAGTATGGTTTTGGGAGCCAGAGATATCCAAGTTCAGATTCCAAATCAGGTATTTCCTATCTAAGTGATATTGCATAAGACAGTTGGCCTCTATCGGCCTTAGTTTTCTTATTCTTAAAAGAGCGGTAACATATCTACTTCTCAGTATTAACTAAAGATTAAGTACATAAACCTAAAGTGTCTGCACACAGTAGGAACTCAACAACTCTTAGGTTTTTTGTTGTTTTTTTTCTAATTTCTCTAATTTTCAGCTCACAAAGATGGGGTCATAAACAATATGGGACTGATTAAATTAGTGTGAGTTATAGAATTCTAAAAATAGAATTGTATCACAGGGTACATGCTTTTGAAAATTTTTGTGGTTACTTATTTTAGGGAATAAAAGCAAAACAATGACATGACCTTTCACCTCATTCCTGGTACAGATGCTAGACTCAGGTGCAATAAACATTTATTATGTGCAACACAGAGTGCTAGGCATGTCCATTACCTCCTATTAGTACTTCACTATTAGCACCCCTGATATTTTTTTAAATTAAACAGCATATAACATTTGCAACAGCATGGATGGAACTGGAGAGCATTATGCTAAGTGAAATAAGCCAGTCAGAGAAAGATAAATATCACACAATCTCACTCATTTATGGAATATAATGAACAACATAAACTGATGAACAAAAACAGATCCAGAGACAGAGAAACATCGATCAGACCATCAAACCTCAGAGGGAAGATGAGGGGGAGGGATAAGGGGGAGAGATCAACCAAAAGACTTGTATGCATGCATATAGGCCTAACCAATGGACACAGAGAACAGGGGGGTGAGGGCATGAGTGGGGGGGGGGTAAATGGGGGATAAGGACACATATGTAATAACTTAATCAATAAAGAAATTAAAAAATAATTCATGTAATGTTAACACATACTGAAGAACATGAATAGTTGTTGCTATTTTACATGATGACTAGGGATATGATAAAAATGCACTGTAATAAATGTTCTTTTATGTTTTAATCAAATATATTATAGTTTCCTTTTTTCTCTTTGTTAGCTCCAGTATCTATTTTAAACATCAAAGTTTATAAATGTTGCTGGCAACACGTACAGTTAAATACTTACTGAGATAAAAAATGCCAGATGTACTTTTTCAATGTACACCCTCCTATCCCACACAACCCATGGACCAGGGCTGAGGGGCTCTTCACTCTTCCCCTCCTTCCTTTTGTTTCTTTTCTCAAGTACACAGAACTTGGAGTTAGAAAACCTTAGTTCAATCCCAGCTTTGCAACTTACTACTTATATGATTATTGTGTTTCCCCTTCTTTAAAATTGATTTAACAAGAAACTATAGTATTTTTACAGGGCTACTGTATCAATGAAATCAGAAATCAAAATGCTGGGCACAGAATCTAGCACATAAAAGGAACTCAATATGCAAATCTAGCCTCCAGGTTACTTAAGAGCCCAAGGTGGCAGTAAGCTAGACTGTAACACCATGGGATGGGGTGAGCAGGGGAGCATCCGTCTAGGGAAGGAGAGCATGTTCATTCACTGTAGGATTTGGAATGGGGGAAGTATGGAGCAGCAAGAACAGACAATCCCAGTAGGTGGGAGGCAGAGGGAGGGATGGAGAGGGTTGTGATTATGTTGTAAAACTATGGAGCTTGAAAAGACCATTATGGTCATGTGGTATAAAGCATGTTAGCTTGCTACATCATCCCTGAAAAGTGATTATGTAGGACAGGGAATCCACTTTCAGATACTATGAGTACTGTTCCACCATACTACAGCTTGAATCCATGAAAGGCTCTTCTAACATGTGTCTAAAATTTGCTTCCTGTTATTGTTCACTCAATAGCTATTTTCTTAGACCCAAGAAATAGTCCAATTCCTCCTCCATTTAACATGTAGTGGGAGAATTCCCATAAAAACGTTGACTTAAGCTTTTTAGAGCCTGTTGTTGGCCCCACATTTAACCTAACAAGCTGGATTCAATCATTCTCAGTTGGTCTCAGGCTTTTCTGGGGCTGTGAATTATATTGGAGCAGGGGAGAGCTGCAAGCAGGAAATGCATGTGACAAGGTTATCTTATCTCAATAGTGCAGGTAAGAAGGGATCTGGGTCTAAGTAAGGGGGTTCATGGAAAGATGTAAAAGTAAGAGCCTGTAAAGGAAGAACTAATAAAATAAAACTTCTGTGGAGTAAAAGAAAAAGAGGAAGGGAGCCAGTGATGACCATAAACTTATGAGAGAGAATATTTTGGAGAATACTGTTGCCAAGGACATGCAGGCCAGTCAGACTAGGTTTAAGGTTTGTCAAAGGAGATGAACAATTCTGTTTGAAATATCAAGGATGCAGAGAATATCAAAGAGGGAATATGCAACAGGTAGTTGGAGAAATAAAGAGGAGGTACAGAGAAGAGTTATGACAGGTGATGATAACCTGGGTGTCTTTTTCAGTTTATAGGTAATAAATGGAGCCATGGATGTAGATGAGCTCTTCAAGAGAACAAAATAAGTTAACAGAGATGTAAGTCACCCTCTAAAGTGCTTCTCAAATATGACCCTGGGCATTGCCTCTACCTTTGACCCTGCTAAGAATCCCTTCCGTCCCCAACCTGACCAACATGGTGTCTTTTTAATAACCTCAGTCTGAATCAAATTCACATTTGGATGTCAGAGGAAGCCCCATAGTATGCTAAGAAGTTTCAGCAACTTTTATTTGCAAACTTAAACCCACATTTATATTGTACTGTGGAAACAGGAACTTTGGTCCCCCAGAATTTAATATCACTTTTAGGAGGGGATAATTTAACCATATGTATGAATCTGATAAATACCTAAACCCTTTTTCTGGGGAACTCTTGAATATTTAGCTTGTTGTACTTAACCCCTCAGAAACTGCTAACAAAGCATTCAATGTCAATAATCATTGGTTATTTAAAAATCCCTGCCTGTTACAGAGCTTTTGGTTCTCTGAGAGTGGCTGCCTGTAGTAATGGGCCCAGGATATCATTTATATTTGATATGAAGGAGGTGGGATAGCCCATGGTAACAATTTGGTAAGAGTTAATTATTAAAATGATGAAGATGGTGATTTCTCAATAAGACTAGGTAAAAGTAGAACTGAATTCCAACTGACTGACCAGTGCTGGGGACAACTCTCTGTTTTCTCTGCTTTTCTCACTATGATGATAAATATAACTCTTAGCTACCAATCAGGCTCTCTACAAGAATTAATTAATTTAGTAATGGCTACAAAGGTGTCAGAAGACTAAATAAATCAGAGAGGAAAGGAAGAATAGAGGGAAGAAAAGAAGGGAGAGAGAAAGGAAATCCATCAATTAGAGGTACTTTGACATTTTCTACATAAATCCTGGCAAAATGGTTGGTTCTAGAAATACTAAGACTGATACTTTCAGGCAAGTCATACCCCTCCTCCAAGCCATCTTGAAATTTCAGCATCTCTTAGGTTCCCTCCATAGTGACTGAGCTGTTCTACTAAAGTTGAAGCCAAGAGAGACTTTACGGTAACAACCTCTCTGCATTCCAAATGCAATGAGGTTGAAACCTTTCTGTGTGGACAAATAGTCTGTCTCGCTCAATACCAGCAACCATCCCCCTTCTTCTGCTGGCCTGTAGATTAGCAGTTCACATCAAGCACACATCTAGGGAGGTAGCAAAGATGGCAGAATATACAAAGTAAATGGAACCACTTACCAACTCTCTTGCCCTCAGTTTTAAATTTTATTTCCAGCTTAATACCTTTCATCTCATTTAAAGTTTGCCCTGTATTTGTTTATTGCAAAAGAAATAAGGTTCATTATACACAATTTCAAAAATACACACAAACAACATTAAAATATAATAATGAAAAATCACTGATAAGCCCAACACCTAGATAGATCCACTGTTAATACTTCGCTGTATACCCTTTCATAGTTTTTCATAGTAAACACATAAAATTTCCCGTAATTAGTTATTTTAAAAAACTTATTCCAGATGCTATTCTATGAGCATATAAACTTAAAACTGTCCCCGACTAGACTCCCAAGCCCATCTCATTGGGATACTGACAGAAACATTAGAGACTCCCAGCATCAAATCATCTTCCTCTTCCTCTAATTCCATTCTGTTTATTTAGGGAGCCTCTACCAGAGGCAGGTCTCATCTCCTTTCTGTCTCTGCTAGCCAGGTTTTAACCCTGGTTCCCCTTCCCCCTTCTCCAGGACCCTAGATTCAGTCTTCAGCATTGTACTACAATTAGCCACTTATATCCATTAGCCTCTTAAAAAATTTAATAAGGAGAGTTCCTTGGCTCCAGTAGCAGCTGGTTTTGTTTACCTGGCTCTTTACTTTAAAAGGAAAAACCTTTGCCCCTTACTATCTGACCCCTTCTTTTATTTCAGGTAATTGCATTAGTGCTGGCTTCTCAATGCTCAGGAATTTCCGGACCTATTTTGCCGCCTGCTGCTTTTAGGGAGGAGGGGCAGTCTACTCCGAATTCTAACACCCAGCCTGCTGACTGGGCAGGTAATTCCATAAGACTGGGGCCTTCCCCATTGAAGGGGGAAAGCTTGGATAATCATTAGAACAACCCTGTTGACCTATAAAACCTATTCTGACACTTGAAGCCAAACACTGGAGAGGCTGACTTGAGTCTCTCTAAAGCTTTATAAATTGTATTTGCCCCTCCTCCAAAGGCCCTCACTCTGGTTTCCTGCTGAGTACATTCTTCACACTTGCCATTAGGTTTTCTTTCTGAGGCTCCATTATTCTTGATCTTCTGTGCAATGGGTCAACCCTCCTCTCTTGTTTCAGAACTACTTTGGGCAAGTAAATCTTATATAAAATGAACACTGTTACAAAAAAAAAAAAAGATCATACAGAATATAGATGTTTCTTTGACTTTCTTAAACCAGTTCCTGTAAAATCCACACAGCTGATTAAAGGGTTGTGGTTCAAGAACTTCTAAAAGTTGGTACTCTGAAAGATGTTATCATTGAAAAATGGTGCAAATAAAGGTCAGTGTTGTGGGCAATCTCACAGGCACATAATGGGTGCTCAAAAAAGGCATTAAATGAGGCCCTGGCCAGGTAGCTAGCTCAGTTGGTTAGAGCATTGTCCTGATACACCATTGCTGTGGGCTCAATCCTCAGTCAGGACACATACAAGAATTAACCAATGAATGCATAAATAAGTGGAACAACAAATTGATGTTTCTTTCTCAAATCAATAAGTTAAAAAAAAAAAAACACATTTAATGAAATCATGACTGCTTGTATAATCCAACCCACAATGAGCCAAAAAGGTTGGCCTTGAAGCTTAAGGGCTGTTCTAAGGGCCACATTTTCTTGATCTTTTCTCTCTCCTAATGCCTCGCATACTTTTGGTCCTGAGTCCAGGTTGTTCTTCCTCATGAACCCTATCAGTGTATGTGGAGAAACACTGTCTTTTGGCAGAGGCGTAAATAGCTGGCCCTTCCTTGATCCTTGCAGTGCTGAGGAGAGCTCTACAGGAAGCACAGAAGGACAGGGGTGGAAAGCCATCTGCAGCTCCAGCCACTGGAATGGGCTCTGAGGGGGGAACCACAAAGTAGTACCAGGTGATGGTACCTAAAGTGGGGGCAGGAGTGGATCCATGTGTTTTGGGGCTGAAACTTAAATAAATTGTGGGACCCTCTTTAAGAAAAAGGAATCAAAAGTACAAAACACAAAATTAGGTACAAAAGTAAATATTTATTTAGAATGATAAAATAAATCACAACAAACTCCCAGAAACTTAGAGAATCAAGTTCCTCCAGCCCCACCCCCCCTCCCCCCCCACACACACAAACCCTTTTTTTTTTTTAAATATATGTTTTATTGATTTCAGAGAGGAACGGAGAGGGAGAGAGAGATAGAAACATCAATGATCAAACATCATTAATCGGTTGCCTCTTGCATGCCCCCACATTCGCCTCACACACACACCTTTTTTGTTTCTGAGAGCTCTTCTGGCAATTTACCAGAAATGCTTACAGAACAATGCTTCCTGATACAACCAGCCCCTAACCCCTTACCACCTAGCTAGAGTATCCAGGTTCCAAAATGAGGCAAATGTCCAAAAAATAAATCTACCCCTGTTAGTAATGTCAAGGGATACTTTCTGGTTCCATTATGATTCTCAGAAAAGGACCAAAATATGAATAAATACAGTCATCCTCCACATAATGACATTTTGGTCAATGGAATGCATATTGATAGTAGTCACATAAGATTACTAACGGAGCTGAAAAATTCCTATCATTTAGTGACACTGTAGCAAGTTGTAAAGTTATAGCACATTATGGCACTCACCTGTTTGTGGTGATGCTGATATAAACAAACCTATTGCTCTACCAGTCTTCTGAAAGTATAGCACATTATGTACAGTACATAATACTTAATGATAATAAATGACTATGTTACTGATCTATGCATTTGCTATTCTATTTTATTATTTTAGAGTATATTCTTTCTACTTATTAAAAGAAGTTTTCTGTAAAACAGTATGCTATGTTACTCTGGCAGTAGTCTCTCACATCTCATGTTTACTAAGTCTCTCTCTCTTTTTAAAAAATTTGATTTGAGAGAGAGGAAGGGAGTGAGAGAGACAGACAGACAGACATAGATTTGTTGTTCCACTCATTTATGCTTTAATTGGTTGCTTCTTGTATGTGCCCTGACTGGGAATCAAACCTGCAACCTCGGTGTATGGAGACAACTCTTCAACCAACTAAGCTAACTGGCCAGGGATTTTACTGAGTCTCTTGATGGCATCATTTTCTCTTGTGCTTGATTTAATCTTGTGTGGTTTTGTACAGTAACATGCTGTGTTGACCTGTAGCCTAGGAGCAATAGGATGTGCCATATAACTTAGGTGTGTAGTGGGCTATGCCATGTAGGTTTGTGTAAGTGCACTCTGTGATGTTCACATAATTATGAAATCGCCTAATGACACATGTCTCAGAACATATCCCTGTTAGGTGGTGCATGATGGTACTTCATATCCTTGTCCCCTATAGGTAAAGTGTTGTTTTCCCCTGGACTTCTTTCAAGGTTTTCTATTTTTCTTTGGTTTTCTGCAGTTTGAAGATATGTCTAGGCATAGTTTTCATAGTATTTATCCTATTGGTGCCATTTTTATCAAGTTTAAAAATTCTCTTTTCTTTTGTCAGATCAAATGTTTTATTTGATACAATATAGTTTGAGGTTAAATCGTGAATCTATTAACCTTTAGTTTGTCATAAATGGATTTCCCCTTCTAAAAATTTTTAGACATTTTTATATTTTCCTGGGGCCAAAATTGGTCCTCCTAACTGGCACCAAGAGTTGGTAAGGACTGAATTAATATAATCAGAGCTACCTGATATTTCCAGAATATATTTCCTCAGAGATCACAGAAGTATCACAGATAAATTTAAAGGATCTTTCTGAATGAGAACAGAGCAATTTTGCTTTCGTCTTTCACTACAGGACATTTAGTCAGAATGTGTGTGTGTGTGTGTGTGTGTTTGTGGGTAGTGTTGTGTGTGAGGGGGAGGTAAAGAAGTGGAAAGAGCCTTGGGGTTATGGGGAGAGTCATAGACCTGCACTAAGGTAAAGGCCTATTGCCTTGCCCAGGGTTCTGCAAAGGTTTAGGCCTGAGTGGATGGGGGTGGGGGTGGGGAAGGGAGGCTATGTGGTCTCTGTTGAGCCTTCTTAACTCTGCTATTGTAATATAAAAACAGCCATAGACAATCTATATATATAAAAGGTTAATATGCTAAGTGTCCGACTATCTGACTGGTTGCTATGATGCACACTGACCACCAGGAGGCAGACGCTCAACACAGGAGCTGCCATGACATGCACTGGCCGGCACCATGGACCTGGTGCCAACAAACCAACACTCAGCTTCCCCCAGGTGGGACACAGGTCCCGCCACCACCCTGGAGTGACCCCCCACCAAATCGCAGCCAACACTGACAAGACCCATGGCACAAAATGCAGCCCACAGCCCAGCCCAGCCTGGAAATGGTCGCTGTGGGCTCCTGGTAATGACGTCACATAGCAATGCCCGGCTTTCTCTCCCTAGTGACTAGCCTCCTTGGAGTTTCTTCAGCCCAGGAACACAGGTGAAACATTTTACACATTAACCAAATGTCTGTGAAGCGTCTTCCCATGCCTCATCTCATTTAATCCTCACAGAAGTCCTAGAGTAGGTAGATAGGAGACTCGGTAGAATCCTATTTTCTTTTCATTAACCAGAAAATGGAGATTTAGAAAGTTTAGAAACTTGACCCAACTGAAAAGAAGTAAGAAATGGTGCAACCTGAAAATGACTTCAGGTTTTCTCACTACGCAGAATATAGTCAAACACAGCTACAGTTAAATATTTTACCCTTTGTTCTCCCTGCATGATCTACAATAATAATCTGCTTCATGTTGATATTTACTGCTGTGTTGCTGACAATTACCTGAAAGAGAAGTTGGGGTGCTTCACTGGTCGGAAAAAGTTTAGCTAAATCAGAAAGCAGGTCTAATTAAGCAAGTTTATTCTATATCTATAAAAGGCTAAGTTGACGTGTGCGTGCACGATATATATAAAGCTCTCACTGGTACCAATCGCATGCGTGCGTTTCGATCTGTCATTGTTGATCGTGAATTTGACTGACACTTCTATTATAGAGAAAGGGCGAATAACAATATTAAAATATTCCTTCTAATTAATTTCCTTCCAATGTGCATGAATTCATGCACTGGGCCACTAGTATATTGATAAGCACAGTTATGTTCCAATAAATCTTTATTTATGGACACTAAAATTTGCATTTCGTAGAATTTTCACATTATAAAGTACCATTCTTTTTACTTTTTTCAACCAT
The DNA here is from genome assembly GCF_963455305.1 of Plecotus auritus. Taxonomy (NCBI): domain Eukaryota; kingdom Metazoa; phylum Chordata; class Mammalia; order Chiroptera; family Vespertilionidae; genus Plecotus; species Plecotus auritus. The sequence continues at coordinate 21,367,537 of NC_137783.1, read as the reverse complement.
TTACAAACACAGATAACATTCTGTAAGGTTTGCTGGACACACAAAAACACATGATGGGCTGGATTTGGCCTGTGGGCCATAGATTGCTAGTACCTGCCACACTAAACAATCAAAATTCTCTACAGCTAGGGGAAAAAAAGCGCTATCCTCGGAATTAAGCATCATCTGCAAGATTTCCCACAGTTGATATACAACCACCACTGGTAGGGTTAATATATCTATCTCTGGTATTTATCTATAAAGATTTCACACCTTAGCATACAAAGCACCATTAGAAAGTACATTATATATAGGTTCCCTGGCCCTGGGTAGAGTCCTTGAATCTACATTTTTTAAAAAAGATTTTCATTGATTTCAGAGAGTAAGGAAGAGGGAGAGGGAGAGAGAGAGAGAAACATTAATGATGAAAGAGAATCATTGATTGGCTGCCCCCTGCATGCCCAGGGGGGATCGAGCCCAAAACCTGGGCATGTGCCCTGACTAGGAATTGAACCGTGACCTTCAGGTTTATAGGTCAACACTCAACCACTGAGCCACACCAGCTGGGCCCTTGAATCTATATTTTTAATTAGTATCTCAGGTAATATGATTTGTAAGTAAAGTAGATCCAAACTTTGAGAATCATTGAATTATTACACATTATTAGATCCTTGGCTTACACAAAACAAACTAAAACCCACCTGGTCCCTAGTGACAAAGAGCAAGTGCTCAAAATAAGTTCAACAGAAAAGAAGGTGCTAAATGTACACTTGACCTTCCAACATTGGTTTCCAATAGTTATATAAACCTCCCACAGCCCTTGAGGCTTAAATCATGAATCTATTAACCTTTAGTTTGTCATAAATGGATTTCCCCTTCTAAAAATTTTTAGACATTTTTATATTTTCCTGGGGCCAAAATTGGTACACACACACACATACACTCTGACTAAATGTCCTGTAGTGAAAGATGAAAGCAAAATTGCTCTGTTCTCATTCAGAAAGATCCTTTAAATTTATCTGTGATACTTCTGTGATCTCTGAGGAAATATATTCTGGAAATATCAGGTAGCTCTGATTATATTAATTCAGTCCTTACCAACTCTTGGTGCCAGTTAGGAGGACCAATTTTGGCCCCAGGAAAATATAAAAATGTCTAAAAATTTTTAGAAGGGGAAATCCATTTATGACAAACTAAAGGTTAATAGATCCCTCTATTTCACTCTTCCTAGTCTAAATAGCTTCCTGCTCTGTGAACTCCTAATCTACTGTGCACACAATGATTTATAGTAATATAAAGTCATGAATCCAGAAACAATACAGGGTCATATCACCCACTCTAATCTAAACTGTCTTCATGAAAATGGACTTTGGACTTAAGTAAACTCACATGACTAAGTGGATGCTAGGAATACCCCAATCCAATCTTAAATATGTAGAAATGCTGCACAGATAAAATAAAGAATTTTAGGTAAACTTGAAATGAAAAAAAAGCTCCAAATAATAGAAATAAATAGGGACTCAAAATCAGAATGGTAAGTGAATAGAATCAAGAGAACCTGAATTAAGCAAAGACCTCAAGGGTGGGAACTGCAAGCTACAATTTACATCACAAATCTCAGAGGGCTGCTCCATACATGAAAGAGGGCGTTTTGTGAAGCACATCTTCGTGTCTTTTGTCCCTAAGATACAATTCCCTGTCTTTTCTTATTTACTAGCAGGAATATTTTATATATTCTGGATGTGAACCTTTTATTGCACTTTAGCCTCTTGGCTGCTTTTTTCTGCTTCGTTTCTAGAGGTCTCATCACTTGTGCATGAAGCTGAGGTGTTGGCCAATGACTTGTGGGAAAGTTGCATTCATACTTTTGGACTCCTCTGTGTTTGCTTTTCTCTAGGATTTTACCCTTTATACTAGCCACTTTGGCAACCTCAAATTCTGACTCTGTCACCCTAGTCCAATAAGAATGCTATTTCTGCTTAAACTCTTCCCCTACACTATAGTCTAGAAAATGTCCTTAGGAAAAAAAATCTAGGAATGATGTTAATATGTGATTCACTTCCTAAATTTCCCTTCTTTCAAGGATCTTAGCTCCTCAAGTCACCCTTTGTTGGTTATACCCCAGTGCCTTAGAAAGGTTACTTCATTATTTGGTCAGCTTTTAAAGTTGTTTTTGGTAGGAGGGTCAGTCCAATAAAACTTCTCCATCATGCCATAGCCGGTTTGGCTCAGTGGATAGAGTGTTGGCCTGCGGACTGAAGGTTCCTGGGTTCGATTCTGGTCAAGGGCACATGCCTGGGTTGCAGGCTGGGTCTCCAGTGGGGGCTATGCAGGAGGCAGCCAATCAGTGATTCTCTCTCATCATTGATGTTTCTATCTCTCTCTCCCTCTACCTTCCTCTCTGAAATCAATAAAAATAAAAATAAAACTAATTAAAAAGCAAACTTCTCCATCATGACCAGACCAGAAACTCTCTACAAACAAGTTTAATAAATAATATCTATATTGAATACACTGCTGCAAAGAACAAAGAAGGAAAACTGCTTAAATCATTTTATAATGATAATAGAATGACAATTCTAAAGGCCGTATAGTACAAGAAAACAAAATTATAGAATTATCTCACCTATAAATACAAAAACGAAAATCTTAAAATAAAATGTTAGCAAATATCATCCAGAAATGTATTAAAAATATCCAGTCTAGATAGGATTCAGCCATAAATGGAAGGTTTGTTCAATATTAAAAAGTCTGTGTAATATACTATCTTAGTATTAAAGGGAAAAAAAACAAACACATGATCATTTCAATAGATACAGAAGAAAGTTAGGTAAAATTTGATACTTTCCATTACTTTAAAAAATAATAAAACAACTCTTTAACAAACCATGAAGATAAGATATTCTTAACCTGATAAGGGCTTATCTACCAATAACCGAGAGAAAACATCATACCTTATGGTGAAAATTGTCACTCCCATTCAAGTCAAGAATAGACAAGGATGACTTCCATCACCCTTAGCATGTACTAAAGATCCTAACTAGTTCAAAACTAAAAATTTTTTGAAGACACATAACTATTAGAAAGAAATGAATTTATCATTTTTTGCAAGCAATATAATGATCTATAGAAAAGCTAAAATAACTATAGCACAATTTTGGAACTGGTGAGAAAAATGTATCATGGTAATTACTTAAAAGATGAACATATAAAATCTGTAGTGTTCCCAAATACTAAAAACACCTAGTTAGAAACTGTATTAAACATATGACATTTAGCAAACCTATAAGATTCTTGGGAATAAATCTATCCAAATGTGCAGGAACTATATGAAGAAAATTATAAAATCAGATTTCTAATTCACATCCATAAACAAAAATATATTCCAGATGGGATTAGACTTGAGTATTTAAAAAACCCTTTAAAACTCTAAGAAAAAAGAAGAAATGTTTTTCATTATACTATATAGCAGAAAAATAAATGAAATAAATTTATATGTAACAATATATACTAGTATGTAGATCTTAGAAACATGTTGAGTAAAGCATTTTGTAGAATATGAATGCTATAAATCCATATAATTTTATATAATTTTCAATTATGTAATTTATGTAAATTTTTAAAGCATACAAAGCAACTCAATAGCTAGTTTATAGATTCTCATGGCTTTAGTAAAAATATAAAAATAAATATGGACTGGAAGTATGCAATCTAAAATTATATAAATGGTTATCTCTGAAAAATAATGGGGCTAGGTGGAAGGACAGGTAGACTTCAATTTTATATCAATGATGTTTTGTTTTATATAAAATATCATAAGCAAAACTTAAAACATTAACACTTATTAATTATGAGCTGGATGCATTAATGTTTTCATGTAATTCTTTCTGCGGCCATTTCTGACCTCTTAAGTAACAGGTCCTATGGATGGTGCTTTTCAATCACCCTTTCACCTCAGGAAGAGTAAAGATTCTCCTCTAAACAAATTTACTAGCAAAAAACTTTAAAAGATAAAACAAACAAAACTCAGGCTTAAATGAAACTAAATTTTTGTAGGGAAATGGGTCTGGTTCTGGAGGTGAAAAGGAGAACTGACAATAGATGCCAAGAGTGTTAGCATTTTTCTCCCTGGGAGCTAGGTGTGGCTGACTTCATTGAGTACTTGTGAAGCATTAATGGGATAAGAACAGGAAAGTTATGAATCTTTATTCAATTAAAATTTGGTTGCAGCATCATTAAAACTAAGCTGTTCCACCTGCTACTAATTTCATTCTTGGCTACTAGGCTGGTTATTTATTTGTCTGAATGAAGAGAGGAAATGCTGCTGGTAAGGCAGATCAAACTGAAGTGCACATGAGGAGGAAGTGGTCATGTGTTAATGAACAAGAGAGCTGATCCTGGAGTAGTTCTCACTGCAAAATTATTGTCTAAATTTGACGACAGTTTGAATGCAGAATTGCACAAATGCCTGGGGTTTCTGTTTTCCTTTTTCCAGTTGTGCCGGGTAGTTTTCTTACTTTAGAAGTGGTCCTAAGGACCTTCTCATTTATAGACTTGGAAACTGAGACCCCAAGAGGTGAAATCATTGATCCAAGGTCATGCAACTCATTCCTGGCCTCTTTCCAATGTCTCTGAAAATAATTCCATGTTCTACTTCTGAAATTATTTCAACTCCAAATAAAAAGGCAGCTTTTAAAAGGCATTCTTCACACACCATAACTGCTCTTGGCCACAGGAAAGACCTGGGCAAAGGGCTGCCAAGTGACCCATTTGAACATGGGAGGTAATTCCTGACTGTGTCTCTGGATGTCAGCTTCCCCATAATCTCCCTTACACACTCGGGGTGAGGTTCCAGAGCTTGGAGAACATATGGTCACTCCTGCTTCCTTTATGAGCAAATGATGGTGCAACCACCAGGAACAATGCTGCTTCATTGTCATATTTAGTGGATGCACCTGGACCAATTTACTTTCCAACAACAAATCCCTCTCTCCCACATATATGGAACCCATTGCATTTGCCAAGCACATTTTCATCTATAATCTCATGTGAGCCCTAAAACCTCCCTGATACAAGTAAATTATTCCAATTTTCTAGAGGAGAGAAGTGAAATGCAAGGAGGGAGTACGCTAAATTGGCACCACAGGCCAGGGCTCATCTCAGGATATCTATTTTGAATCTGGGCTGCTAGCCATCCCTTGGCCCCTCCTGCCCTGACACAGCTTTCCTCGCAGGTATTAAGCTTGACAGACACAGAATAACCATAACTGGTGCCCCCCTTGGAATCACAAGCCTATATTAGGGCTGAGAAGTAGGAGAGGCAGGAGAAGAAGAAGGGCATGATTATCTCTTTCAAAGGATGCATAAGGGAAGTCACTGGAAGAACATGGGACAGAACTTGGACCAATAACGTTTCACAGGATTCTGGTCTAGGAGAACAACATATAGTCTAGTGTTTTCCAACTCACTGATTCATTAGAATTACCTTAGGTAACTTCTTATTTCTTTAAATTTTGTTTTTGAATAGGTAATAGGCTCACAAGGTTCAGGAATCAAAAGAAACAAACGGTATCTGATGGAAAGTCTTCCTCCAACCTCTATGTCATAGTGACTCTATTCTACTCCTTGGAGGCAAAAAAAGGTATCCATGACTTTAAGCACATATAAGCAAAGCATATATTCCCCCCTCAACACACATTTCTACATAAAAGGTAACATACTATACACGTTGTTCTTGACTTTCTTTTTTTCACCTAAATAATATATTTTGGAGATTATATCATATTAGTACACGAAGAGCTTCCTCTTTTCTTTTTAAACTGCATAGTATTTTATGTGCATATACCATGAATTTTATTTAACCAACTAGAAGCCGGATGTACGAAGATTCGTGCTACAATGGGCTCTCCTTTCCCTGGCTGCTGGCACGGCCTTTCCACCCTGGCCCAGCCCCTTTCCGCTCAGGCCCCAGAGCTGCCTCTTTCCACTTTGGGAGCTGCCTCTTTCCGCTCCGGCCCCACCTTCCCACGCTGGCTAGAGGCCCTGAGAGACTGGGGGTGGGGCGCCCCCCGCCTCACTCAGAGCTTGTGTATGCAAATTAACCTCCATCTTTGTTTGGTTAATTTGCATATCACTCCTGATTGGCTGGTGGCGTAGTGGAGGTACGGTCAATTTACATGTTTGTCTATTATTAGGTAAGATTCCTTCTTAATAAACTAGTAGGTTGTTTTCAATCTTTTGCTATTACAATGCTGCAATAAATAACTTGATACAATGGATATGTAAGAAAACTGAGTTTCAGTTTAAGTTCTAATGTAATGAATGTAGCCATGTACCCTTGGGCAAGTCAGTTAGGATTTTGACCTTTTAGAAATGGAAAGAATCTTAATGACCTTTTGGTCTAGCATAGCAATTTTTAACCAGTTGCCACAAGAGGCACACTGGTGTATGGAAAGAATTTTTAAAACATGTAATACCTGACTATTCAGTCAGGGGCACTGACTTTTTCCCCTTAGATTGTCAAATTAAAAAATGACAACAGCCAACACAACAATTGCTGTCGGCTGTAAATGAATCAAAGCTATACCTATTTTTTGGTCAGATCAGTAAAAATATATTTTTTGGTGTGCCACTGAATTTTAGTAATTAGTTTATGTGTGCCATGAGATGAAAAAGGTTGAAAATCGCTGGTCCAGGATTTCCCAAAGCCATGTGCACGGAACACTAGTCCCAAAGGGTACACACCCTGGAAATTGATAGTACATCTAACTCTTTGAGAAAACCAGAGTGAACAAACACTAATCAATCAAGGGTTTCACAAATTTATTTTAATAATGGAGTCATTTTAAAAGTGTTTTTAAAAATGATTAAGAGAGAAAGGGAAAGGATTAGAGAGAGAGAAACATCAGTGAGAGAGAAACACCCATCAGCTGCCTTCTGCACGCCCTTTATCAGGGATCGAGCCCACAACTTGGGCATGTTCCCTGACCAGGAATCAAACAGGTGACCTCCTGGCTCATGGGTTGATGCTCAACCACTGAGCCACACCAGCCGGGCTAATAATGAGTTTATTTTTTCAGAGACTATGATGGTTAATTTTTTGGAGCGTATTTTTAGATGAGATAAATATTTAAATCTGTGAACTCTGAGTAAGCAGACTGCCCTCCATAATGCGGGTGGGCCTCAAACCAATCAGTTGAAAGCATGAATAAAACAAAAAGACTGGCCTTCCCGAGTGAGACAGGACAGGAGGCAGTCCAGCAGATGCCTTTGGACTTCATCTGTACCATTGTCTCTCCTGGGTTTTGAGCCTGCTGGATCACATGGCAGATTGGGACATTCCAGTCTCCACAACCACATGAACCAATTCCTTATAATATATCTATTTTCTGTACATATACAGTTCTTATTGGTTCTGTTTCTTTGGGGAACCCTGATTATTACAAGAACCAACTGTTCACATGCTATAGAATTAATGTTCCTTAGAACACTTAAAATTTAAAGAGGAAGTGAGATTTAATATGGGTCACAAACTCAAATAGGTTCAATGGCAGAAGTGTGAGGGTTACACATTTCAACAATCATGAAAACATAAGGCATGTTCCAGGTATAATGGAAACCTGTCTGATTAGGCCTTCTAGTCTTTACCAATATTTCTCTTGTCCTCTCACTCAACAATTCATTATTGAGTACCTATTATGTACCAGGTGTCATTTTAGTTACTGGGAATACAGCAGTGAATAAGACTGATAATGCCTCTAGACCTTATATTCTAGACGTGGGAGAAAAAATAAAAGTAAACTAATAAATGTGTCAGATTGGGGGAAAATGCTATGAAGAAAAAAAAAATAAAGCAGGATGAAGGGGTTTTAAGGCTGAGGGAAATCACTCTTTTACAAAAGGTGACCATGAAATATCACTTTGATTAGGTGACATTAGAGCAGGGTCCTAAAAGAAATGAAAGTCATGCAGATTTCTGGAGGAAGAATATTCTAGGCAAAGGGAAAAGCCAATGCAAGGGTCATGTCCAAGAAACAGCAAACAGGCTGGAAGTAGAGTTGGACAGGAGGCACCAGGGTGGTAGCAGGAGATAAAGTCAGAGTCAATGTAGGGCCTCATAGGCCAATTTAAGGGCTTAGGTTCTTATTTTAAATCAGATAAAGAGATATTGAAGGATTTTGAGCAAAGGAATGATAGGATCAGTCTAGTTGTTCATTAAAAATAGGCTGTAGGAGGGAGCAAGGAGATCAGTTAGGAGGACATTGCTAAAGTCTGGGGAAGAAATAAAAATTGTTTTGAATTTTGATGGCAGTAGTGGAAGTGGTTAGAAGTATTTGGAATCTGGATATATTTTGAAGGTAAAACTAACTGGATTTGCTGATGGGTTGCCTGATAGTATTGTAGGACAGAGTTCTGCACAAGAAAAATCCTGGGTTCCAGTCTCTTTTGCTACTATTTAATTATGTGACTTTGAGCAAGCCATGTAACCCCTTGGGCCTTACTTACCCACCTATAAAATGGGGTCATTAACTTCTTGCTTGGAGATAGCAAGTCAAATGGTCTCATGAAGTGCCTTCGCTTGACCTATGCCTCAAAAATAGCACCCATTATCTACTGTCTTGTATTCCTCACTGTAGTTTTATGTAAAGAACTGTATCTTCTGTGCTACATTGTAAATTCCTTGGATGCTGGGACCTTGTCTATTAGGGATATTATCCCTACACTAGAGGCCTGGTGCACAAAAATTCATGCACTCAGGGGGTGGGGGAGTCCCTCAGCCTGGCCTGTGCCCTCTTGAAGTCTGGGAGCCCTCAAGGGATGTTAGACTGACAGCTTAGGCCCACTCCCTGCGGGCTAAGCCACAGTCTGGCCTCCCTCTGTGGGAGGCGACTGGCAGGCTGATCTGGGATGGCGCTGGCCAGCGAGCCCGCCCCCAGATCACCCCTCCACTGCCACCAGTCGCCGCTGCCCACTCATTGCTTTCCCCTCCCTCTGTCTACTGGCAACCACCTTGGCTGGACTGGTACCGCCCACTCACCGGCCCTGACTCCCGCTGACCAGTCATTCTGCCATTCGGTCAATTTGCATATTAGGCTTTTATTATATAGGATATCACCAGTGTTTTGTCAATTTACTGAAAATAAACAATCTTCAAATAATAACCCCTAGTTGAATTATAATGTTGTATTCAATTTGCTAATGGATTTTGCAAATTTTTTAAAAATATATTTTTTTTATTGATTTCAGAGAGGAAGGGAGGGAGAGAAAGAAATAGAAACATCAACATGAGAGATAATCATCGATCAGCTGCCTCCTGCATGCCCCACACTGGGGATGGAGGATTGAGCCCGAAACCCGGGCATATGCTCTGACAAGGAATCGAACCATGACCTCCTGGTTCATAGGTCGACACTCAACCACTGAGCCACACCGACTAGGGGGGATTTTGCAATTCTTCATCCACCACTACTACTTTTACTTTTCTTGTAATTTTTTAAATTTAGTGCTTAAGAACTCTGGTTTCAAAGAGCAAGAAAGGGAAGGGAAAGAGGAAGGAAATTCCCATTCAATAGATACTATGCTAAAGTAAGGAGGCTAGTTAAGAAAGATTTAGTAAAGAAGTTGAAAGTTTGACATGGGAGCTCAACTTAAAGAAGAAGCAAGATTTTTCAAGTCAGTGAAGGGAAAGAAATGCATTCCAGGGAGAAGAAATAGCACTAGCCTGAAAGTGCATGCTGTCGAAAAATGACCATTGCCTCAATGGGAGCACATCATGCCCAGGGGTGAGGGAGATAGAGGAATAAACAAGGATAAAAGTGGAATAATAAGTGCTATCCAGCTTATGATAAGTCTTACATGTTGTTCTAATGTGTAAAGGGAAAAATGGGAAGTTATTTTTAGAATGTAATCACCATGACAGCAAGTCCTTATGACTACCTTGTTCTTCATGTATTCCTAGTGTCTTCTATATGCCTGGCACATAGTAGGGGTTCAATAAATCGCCACTGAATGAATCACTGTTTTTAAACAGGAGATTGATATAATCAGATGCATGTTTTAGAAAAATAACTGGTGATAGTGATGAGAAGGGACTGGGAAGTGATATAAGAAGCAGGGAGACCTCAGTTAGCTGATTATTGACATTCTAGGAGAGAATAAGTAGGTCAGACATACAATGGTCTTTATTATAATCAACAGGAACTTAATTGAATAGAATTTAAATAAATAAATGCTAATATCAACTATATTTTCTTTAAAAATGTTAGCATACAGGAGTATTCAATAAATATTTATAGCTTCAATAATGTGTATGACTTGGGCAGAGAGCAAAGGAGGCAAGCGATAGCAACCATGTGACTTGAGGGTCCCCAGGAGGCAGCAAGTGATTATAATTGGAGTAAATGGAGGTAGAGATAGCACCGAGAGGAGAGAGAGTGATGAGATGGGTATAGAGTCAAGATGATTTTCCTCTGGATCTGCTAAACTCACACATGATGTTACTTTTGAAAAGCTGAAGTTGAACACAGAAGCAAGTGAGCAGAAAGCAATTGTTAATTGAATAGATTCCAGAAAATGATGCTGTGCTTGAATAATCAGCAGCTTTTTGCAATCTGTTCACTAAATATCTGATATATAAGGTGTGGATTATTTTCTGTTTATTAAAAATTTTAGTACAGCCCCGGCCGATGTGGCTCAGTGGATAGAGCGTCGGCCTGCGGACGGAAGGGTCCCGGGTTCGATTCCGGTCAAGGGCATGTATTTTGGTTGCGGGCACATCCCCAGTGGGGGACGTGCGTGAGGCAGCTGATCGATGTTTCTCTCTCGTCGATGTTTCTAACTCTCTATCCCTCTCCCTTCCTCTCCGTAAAAAAATCAATAAAATATATTTTAAAAAAAATGTTAGTACAATTGTAGTAAAAATGCTTGTCCTTATAGATGTTGCCAGAAGTGCTGGGAAGAATATGCCAGTCGACAATATTCCATGAATCTATGAAGGAGGAATTCATAAAAACTGTATGGATCATACAAACATTTCACTTTTTTCTCTTACACAAAAGCTCTGGCAAATATCATTCTGAGAAAAATAAAATATGATAAAGTGTCTTCAGTTAGTCATATGTCTTCTGTGTGTCATTTCCATTTCTCTCTACAGTGATTTAATGAACACCAATCATATATAAAACTTTGAGGGCAGTAATGGAGGGGAGCCTAAGAAAGACTTCCTTCTCCTGTTACCCACAACCCCTGTCTCTTGTTACACAAGAATAATTTAATTTACATTAAAAATTTTGGGTCTTTATATAATCTACTTCAAAGGCATTTTAAAGGAGGACTTGGGGGCATAGGAGTTAGTGCGGTATGAGGGCAGGAGGAAGCAATGCTCAAACCTAATTCTTAACATAGGGACTTAGGTCCATGGATGGGCTCTAGTGGACCCATGAAAACCTTGAACTCTTATGTAAAATTGTGTGTGTGTGTGTGTGTGTGTGTGTGTGTGTATTCTGCATATACACATGCATTTTTCTAAGAAAATCAATCATTTTTATCTAAATTGTAAAAAAATTGATGCCCTTAAAAAGTACCTTAAATCCAAAGAACTTGCAGTGATTTTGGCTCCTGTGGTAAGTAGTTAAGGATCTGGGAAATCTCTTAGGACCTGGAAGTCTTTCATGGATTTTGAGTCCTACCAGCCCTTGGTCTGCCTACTCACTAGGCTGGTTTTCTTAAGCACTGAAAGATTGGTACTGCTGGTTATGCTACCACTTTTTCCCTGTCTGGAAAAAAGGCTTTCTGCTCTCCTTATGGCAAAAATCAGCTCTTCGTGAAATAAAAATGTCTCCTATGCCACAGGGAAATCACCATCCCTTCACTCAGGGCATACATACCAAGTATCCAAAAAGGAAGGGCATTTTCCAACTCCCTCTGCCCAAATTTACACCAAATTTACAAATCTAATCACACAGAACAGGACATGCAAATGTTAAAGGGCTCATAATGTTCAACCACATTTTTCATGTGATTCACATTAAAGCATCTTATGTAAAAGTTGAACAAGCACTGAAAAAACTCTACTAATTACACACAATGTAAACAAATTTTTTAAAATTATAGAAAATATGAATTCCTTGATTTCTATAGGCCAAGTGTAGAACTTAAGTGTTTGTGGATGGTGGTTCTTCGTTACCCTTAGCTTTGTATCCTTTTATTTATATGAAATGAAGTGGGAAGAGAGAAAAAAGGGGGAAAATGGTAGGAAACAGCTACCCACCTCCACACCAAATACCAGCAAAAACCACAGTTACACTGCCATCTAACAACAATATATTCTGTTTAACAAACTTCCTGATCCCAGAAACAGCCATGTAACTCTAGACAATAATGAAATTACATCCTGCACATGCTCAAAACCATCCTCCATAATTTCTAACAACATACTTTTTTTGTTTTGTTTTGTTTTGTTTTTTGCTTTCTTGAACTCGCTGAGATTTCGTTCCTTTGAAAGGAGCCTAACTATGACTTTCAAAAAAGGTGGCTGTGGTGGTAATGATGGTGGTTGTAGATGTGGTAATATAATTTTATCATGACCTCCAGTTCCCACTGCCATAAATTTGGGAACTGGGATAAGAGTGCTTGACCATTTCTTATCAGAGAGAAGAAAGCTGCCAGCTTTCTTAGGAGAACAAAAGTCTGCCAGGGTAAATGATTCACTCAGAACATTCAGTCCTTTCTCCTGTGACAGAAGCTGGGCTCAATCTCAATTTGTCATCAAAAGACAAGTCATTTCTAAACTTTTTTTTCTTTATTGATTAAGGTATTACATATGTGTCCTTAGCATCCCATTGCCCCCCCCCAACCACTTCTAAACTTCTTAAGAGAAAATATTTAGCTGCTATTGAAATCACACAAGTGTATTCAATTTTACTTTGCAAACCTACAAATGGTGAGTGTCTCTTGCTTAATTTTTCCAAGAAAAAATATTAATACTAAATAATAACTGAGATCACTTTGAAAAGTGTTGCTCAAAAAGCCACTTAAGGTGATAATGTGGAATATATTACCAGAGATTGAAAATTGGAAATGACTTTGAATATCTGTATGATTTTCCCAGATGCTATCAAGTATGGTTTACCCCTAGGAATCAGAGTTCTGATGGTGGTAAATATAATGATGGGTCTATAAGATCCTGGGATCCAGTCACCTATGAGGTTCCATGTTCGGTAATCCTAGAATTCAAACTCTTAAATGAATATAATCAACATTCCATGTAATCTGAGGAACACAATCAAATAGAGTGCTCACGGCACAAAGCAAGCCTGAAAGTCAAACATCCACACTGAGATAATACAGCTCTCCAAGGGATCAAATGACACCAGAGACAAATGGATCAAGTTGTTTTGCAACTGATCCAAAGCGTGGTCCAGCTGTTCCCAGTCTGTTTTCCCAACATCAGAAGCGATTCACTTAAGGCAAACCATAAAAATACCTGTTACTCATAAAAATAGATATTCCCTGACTAGGAGGCCAGACTGTTCATCTCCTCAGGCCATAGTCTGTTGTTACCCATTCCCTCCTGTGTTCTTCTCATCAAATAGGATTTGGGGAGAATCCTGCCAACAACTACACTTGGATTCCCTAATCCAACTGAAAGGAAGGTTATCTCGGCAGAACAGGGGAGCATATGACTCATCCTCCCTGAGCTACACACAAATTCAAGTATCATCATCTAGGCCCGCTTCTTTGGACCAGGTGTTTACACTCAGTCTATCGGGTCAAATGCTTTCAAAGTGCATTCGCGTGGAAGCAGAGCTATTTCTTTTTTTCCTCTATAAAATAGATTATGAAATACGTCTATTAAAAGAACTGTGAGGGAAAGAGTGTAGTGGAAAAAGTATGCACTCATCTCTGTGAACAGACCTCAGTTAAATCTGGAATCGCCATTCATTATACAATACCTGCTCTCGCTGCAGCTTACTGCCCTAATCTGAGGAAGATGGCACAATGATACTTGTTTGGTCAGGGCAGTACTTCTCCGGCTCCAATGTGCATTTGGGGATGTGATAAGACGGCAGGTTTGACTCAGTACCTGGTCTAGGGTGAGGCACAAGTGTCTGCATTTCTAAACACTCCAAGGCAGTGCTGGCGCTCCTGGCCTGCCCACACTTCGAGTAGCAAGGTAGTCAGGTCTCTCAAGGTTTTACTTTTACTTAAAGTAGCTACAAGATTTGGTAGATATAAAGGTTTCACACGATACATTACATTAAACAATAACTATGTATACAGAGCTTCAATTTCTCCAAGAATTTGCAGTTAGAGATAGCCAAAATAGAATTTCAATAACATAAACTCTCCCATTCTTTTCTTCAAAATTGAAAAGAAACATGGAAAGAAAAATTGGTACACTGTCTGGGAATATTGGAAAGACTTCCCTGGAGGTAGCTGTGCTTTTAACTATAGCAGCCTTTTAAATAATAACCACCAAGAGATTGATACAGCAACTGAAGACCTGGGAACAGTGATCACATATCCAATTTAACTTAAAAACATTTTTAATATAACACAGTTTACACCTTTTCATGACTCTTGCCAAGGGAAAAAAAGTATTCAGAGATAATAAATGTATTTTTCATCTCAAAGTAGTCAAAAGTCAAGTGTATAAAGTCAAGAATATGTATGAAGAAAAGTAGCAATTTCAAAAAGGCTATTTGTGTGCTATATGGATCATCTTGAAAGAGTCTATAACATTTAGAAACGTGACTTCCGTAAAGACAATAATAATCGTAACCAAAATTTACTAAATACTCATCAAAATTAAGTACTAGGCTCAGTGCTTTAGATGTGTCATCTCCTTTATCTTCACAATCCTATGTGGTGGGAACTAATGTGACACCTAAGGCCCACTCTTGTCTTGGAGCCTTTGATCTAGCTGCTCTCTCTGCCTGTAATACACTTGCTCCAGGTATGTGCTTAGCTAAGGCCTTCACCTCCTATTTACATCTTGCTCAAATTTCACCTTTTCGAAGATAACTCAATTTAATAGTGCAGTCTGCCCTCATCCATCCAACATTTCCTTTATTCCAACTTTTGACCTTCTAACATCCTATTTAATAAAAGAGTAATATGCAAATTAACCATCACTCCACTACACCCACCAGCCATGCCCACCAGCCAATCAGGAGCGAGTATGTGGATTAACCCAACCAAGATGGCTGCTGCCTGAGCGAGAGCAGGAGGGAGGCTTGGGTTTCCCTGGCGATGGAGGAAGCCAAGCTTTCCGCACACCTTGGCCAGCCCAGGCCTCCACTCAAGGCTACAAAGTTTCAGTTACAGAAGATAAATAAATACCAACAAAAAATGGCTATGGCCACGGAGCTGGAGAGAGCAGGAGGCTAGGGTTGCCCCGGGCGATGGAAGAAGCCAAGCTTTCCACATACCCTGGCCTGCCTTGGCCTCCGCTTAAGGCTACAAAGTTTCAATTATAGAAGATAAGTAAATCCCAACAGAAATGGCTGCCACCACTGAGCAAGCAGGAGGCTTGGCTCCGCTCCAGGCTACAAAGTTTCAATTATAGAAGATAAATAAATCCCAGATCCCAGGGCCTCTGCTTGGGTCGCCAGGGGTCGTGGTTGGCCTGCAAACTACCACAGGCCCCTCGCCTAGGCCATCCCATATCCCAAGGGAACCCCCACCCTGATCCGGGACACCCTTCAGGGCAAACCAGCTGGCCCCCACCCATGCACCAGACCTCTATCCTATCTAATAAAAGAGTAATATGCAGATTGACCATCACTCCAACACACAAGATGGCTGCCCCCATGTGGTCAAAGATCCTGCCCCCATGTGGACACAAGATGGCCACCACAAGATGACCGGGCCTGCAGGGAAGGGCAGTTGGGAGGGACCCAGGCCTGCAGGGGAGAGCAGTTGGGGGGGACCAGGCCTGCAGAGGAGGGCAATTAGGGGTGACCAGACCTGCAGGGGAGGGCAGTTAGGGGCAAACAGGCTGGCAGGGGAACAGTGAGGCATCAATCAGGCTGGCAGGGGAGTGGTTAGGGACAATCAGGAAGGCAGGCAGGTGAGCAGTTGGGAACCAGCAGTCCTGGATTGTGAGAGGGATGTCTGACTGCCCATTTAGGGGCCCCATATTGGAGAGGGTGCAGGCTGGGCTGAAGGACACACACCCCCGTGCACAAATTTCATGCACCGGGCCTCTAGTACCATATAATTTTCTTATTATATTTATTGTTTATTGTCTTTATCCACCCTTCTCCTTCCCACCAAACCCCACCCACACTCTCCCAGAATGTAAGTTCCATAAAGGCAGGGATTTTTATCTGTTTTGTTCACTAATCTATCCCAAGCACCTGATACAGTGCTTGTCACAGAGTAGAAACACCATAAATATTTTTGAATGAATGAATACCTATTTTACAGATGCAAAAACTGACACTCAGTGCAGTTAAATGACTTGTACAAAGTAATAAGCACTAGTGCCGGAATTAAAAAAAAGATAGTCTGACTCCAGATTAGTGCAATACTTGTTTAAAAGAGTAATAAAGAAAGTGAAGATCAGAAATTTCTAAGTCTAAGCTGGCATCCAGACCCTTTGATTTCCCATGAATAACAATATGGACAGATATAATCAACCAGCACTTCTCCAGGGTGGGCTCCAAAATAATTAAAACAAGGACAATTGGGATCTGGCATGAAGACAGAACGCATGATCTTGGGATTTCAAGTCTAACAAGTCTCTAAAAGCTGCCTCTTTAATATCCATACACTTAGCAGATGCCCCTGATATAATGCATATAATGTGCTTGAGCAACTTTAATTAATGGCAGATGTTATTAGCTATGTGCAAGGCACTGCACCAGTGTTTCTCAAACTTTCCTTCCTTAGGCAGGGGAGACACCTGTGGAAACCTGGAGATAATTCCATATGGAGACATCTTTGGGTTTTCATGTGTGTATATTCCATGAACTAGGAAGAGACTTGCTCACTCTCTCTTGCTCAAATCAATAGGAGATGGACAGCTTCCATGGGAATGACGGAGGAAAAGGGAGCTACTAATGGAGACTGTGCAGCCTTCCAGAATAATCAAACTGAGAGGTAAGCTGCAAGCACTTCTTGGGCCAATGGTAAGCTAAGAAGCCTACCACTTGGTCACAAAGGAAGGCATTGAGTGAGGCTCAATGAGGTGCTGAGCAACTGGCCTAAGGTCACACAGACAGTAGGTACTGAAGACTTGAACTCAGTTTGTTAGAATGCAAAACCCATGCTCTGGATCACTTCTATAAAGAACTTAGCACAGAGCTTGATCCCAGAAAATGAGAAATTAAAATATGTATGATACATATATACACATATAGGTGTGTGTGGATAGTCTTCTCTTTCTGAAAACAAAGAGCTATTCTATTGTTCTATTCGCCTTTAATATATATATATTTTTTATTGATTTCAGAGAGATGAAGGGAGAGAGAGAGAGATAGAAACATCAATGATGAGAAAGAATTATTGATTGGCTGCCTCCTGCACACCCCTTACTGGGGGTTGAGCTTCCAACCCAGGCATGTGCCCTTTACCAGAATTGAGCCCAGGACCCTTCAGTCCGCAGACTGACGCCCTAGCCACTGAGCCAAACCACCTAGGGCTCTACTTGTGTTCAGAAAGTCTCTCTCTCTCTCTCTCTCTCTCTCTCTCTCTCTTCTCTCTCTCCATGTCATTTATGACTCCATTCCCTCCTTATCCTTTCCTTTGTAAATCCTCTGTAGCACATATATGTTCAGCCATAGCTCTCACTGGAACCTACAAGGATTTTCTTCTTATTGTGATCTTTACCAGGAGCACCTATCCTTTTCCACTTTCTCTAAAGGAAGGAGAATAAGCGTGATGTGCAGATCTGATCACTAGAGGGATAAACTTCTTGCTAACCAGAAGCCCATTAAGTTCCCCAGGAAGGATCTTGTCTCTTTGTTCTATCTAGTCTATCTGTAACAGCTATTTTCAATTTTTTTCACCATGGCACACATAATTTAATGACTAAAATTCTGTGGTATACCAAAAATATATTTTTTTGCCAATCTGACAAAAAAAAATAGGTATAATTTTTAATACATTCACACCAGACTATTACTGTGTTGGCTGTTGTAATTTTTTTTTTTATTTAACAATCTAAGGGAATGGAGGTCAGTTCCCCTGACTAAATAGTCAGGAATTGCATGTTTTAAAATTTCTTGTAGTACACCAGTATGCTGTGGCACACCAGTTGAAAATCGCTGATCTATAACATCTAGTACAGTGCCTGAACATATTTATTGGTACTCAATAAATACCATTTTAATGAATTAATAAATAAAACATAACAGGGTTACCCCAAAGAACTGCTCAGTTTCCCCCTTGGCTGAAAAGACCATAAGCAAAAGGCTTGAAGCATCTGCAGAGTGCTATAAAAATGCTCAGTAATGGAATATGTGCTGAACATCTGTATATTCCAGGGGTGGGCAAACTTTTTGACTCGAGGGCCACAATGGGTTCTTAAACTGGACCGGAGGGCCGGAACAAAAGCATGGATGGAGTGTTTGTGTGAACTAATATAAATTCAAAGTAAAGGAGCGGAGGGGAGAGCAAGAGAACCCTCCACTCTTTCGGCTCCGCGGGCCGGATAGAACAGCCGAACGGGCCGGATCCGGCCCGCGGGCTGTAGTTTGCCCACGGCTGGTATATTCCATAGTGAGACACTTTCATAAACAGAGAGATTGGGAAGGGTCACAAAAAGACTGAAGGGGAAGGAAGAAGAAAACATATTTTGTGAAGGTCCATATCTATATATATAAAAGGCTAAGCGACTGGCCGACCAGCCAACCGGCCAGTAACTATGACACAAACTGACCACCAGGGGACATACGCTCAATGCAGGAGCTGCCGAGTGACAGCAACTTTGCAGAGTGCCCTCTCACACTCTGGGACCCCTTGGGGGATGTCGGACTGCCATTTTTGGGCCTGATCCCCGCAGGCCAGGCCGAGGGACCCCACCAGTGCATGAATCTGTGCACCAGGCCTCTAGTATGGTATATACGTACTGTGCAAAGTGCTTTTTGTGTATTACCTCATTTAGTCTTCACAACAGTTTTGGGCATTAACTCTACTTTATAGGTGGGAAAACTGAGCTCTGAAGGATTTACTTTCTCCCCAAGGCCCCAAATCTACTAAGGATCAGAGGGATCTGTCTAGGCCTGCTTGACTTCAAAGCCCGTTTTCTTTCTACCAAACCATAATGCAGTGCTCTATAGATTCTTTGCTTCCAAAATAGTGTTTTAAATATGTTTAAGTACTCTTGTGAATTACTTACATTGTTGAATCATGTTTCCAATTTTTTATAAATAGGGTCCATATTTTGCTTGAACTCTTTTTTCTAAAATTTAATATTTTTGTTATGGATTCCTTCAGTTTTTCCTTTTAAGCAGAATTTCTGTTTAACAAGTCACTCTGATGTCCCATTGGCCCTGGCAATGTTCACGAATTTCCAATAGATGCTCTTCTCAGAGTCATTTTCTCACATTTACTTATATTTAAGGCAAATCCATGGCTCCTCTTGCAAGGACTTTTTTTAAATGTTCATTTTTGCCTTGGTTGAGCATCATCCTAAGCACTGAGAGGTCACTGGTTCCATTCCCAGTTAGGGAACATGCCCAGGTATAGGGCTCAATCTCTAGTAGGAGGGCATGCAGGAGGCAGCCAATTGATGTTTATATCTCTCATCAATGTTTTTCTCTCTCTCACTAATTTTTTTCTCTCTCCCTCTCCTTCCTCTCTTTTTAAAATCAATAAAAACATATTTTAAAATGTTCATTTTATATTTTAAATGTAGCTAGAATTTTAAATTATAAAATTGATCTCTTTAAGACTGTAGCTATAGTATATCACCATATTTCATTTTCTGCAACAATAGAAGTGAGGAATGGTGTATACTAGTATAAGTGCAGACTAAGACCAAATAGAGAAAAGTGCTGACTTTCATCTGAGGAAAAACTCATTGAAAATTAAATGACTTAAAGCTTTGACTCTAATTACAAGGGGCAAGGAATTTTCTAAATGCCAATTCCAAGGACAATTTTTTTTAAAAATCTTTTCTCCTATCCACATGTCAATAAAGAAGCTACTGAACAAAGCTTTATGCTGGAAAATACAGTGATGAATGTATTCTTATAATCAAATCCAGGCAGTCATCATCTATGGCTGTGATTCTCAAGCTTTGGAGTACACTAGAATCAACTGGAGGGAGGTTAGCACACCAATTGTTGAAAGGGTCCCCAAGATCCTTTCAGGGATTCATGAGATAAAAAATTTTCATTATAACACTAAGACACTTACTTGCCATTTCACTCTCATTCTCTCACAGTGTACTCTGGGTTTTCCAGAGCCTATGTGACATGTGATAATGTCATTGCTCAGACAATTAATAGAATATATGCTTGAATATTTTTGTTTTTAGACCTCTAAAGTATGGTTTTGGAGTATAAGTGTGTATGTTTTCCGTGGTTAACTTAGTTTGTCCTCAGTACATCTACTGTTCTCAATAAGCTTTTTTCTATTATACCTGCTATAATCTGTATAACTCCATAACCATCCAATAAGTTCTTTTGAAATTCTGTTTTTCTTATGCCTATATGAAAATTAAAAAAAATTTGTTGTTAAAAAAATTTTGTTGTCTTATTTTGCAATAACATTTAAAAATTATTTTGAAGTTCATTGTACTTAAAAGAGTAGGTTATTGTATTACATTGGCTAGAAAGGTGCATAAAATAGCTAGCTGAAAGACTGATAGAGCTTTCTGCAATTGACAGTGTTGAATGACTACTGGGTGAAAACTCAGTAAAGTTAGGAAAAGGAATCACCCCAGTGTCACTTCCCAATAATACAGTAACTTGTTAAATTAAAGATTTAGCTACAAGCATGAAGACAAAGTTAATATTTCAGGATATTAATATTTGGATAAATCTCCAGACAGCTTTTTCTCTTGTATCCACCCAATTAAGCATTAATAAAAATCTTTTATGTGAATGGCACTAAAATAACTTGGTTTATTGGCACTAAATACAATGCTTGGCACTAAATACAAATGGTGATGCAATATATAAAGTGTAAAATAACTGATTTGACTCTCAAGTTTGTACTGGAAAACTATGCTGTAAACTGAATTGGTAATTTTTTTCATGGAACAACAGTTGGACTGATGGTACAAAAGCAACAGTGGGTAAAACTTCTGGCAGTTTAGCACAAGTCAAGTCAGGAGCATCAAACTGTCCTAGTGATCATTGTCATATACTTGCAATAAAACAAAAATACTTCCCCTGATAAAGTAATAAATGTTATTAATTTTATTAAATTTTAACCCCTGAGTACATATTGAAAAAATAATTTGTATGATTAAATAAAAAATATACATAAAAGACTTCATCTCCACAGCAAAGTATGATGTCTGTCTCAAGGACAAACACTTGTATGATTGTTCAAGTTGTAAACTGAATTGGTAATTTTTTCATGGAACATTTTTACTTGAAACAACGACTGACAGACAAAATGTGATTATTCAGACTTGGGTATTTAAAAGATAGTTTTTCACAAAAATGAACAAAGTAAGCCTGTTACTTCAAGGAAAACAATTGACAAAACCTGCTGCTGATTATAAATTTTGAACTGTTGAATAAAAGTTAGGATTTTAGGATATTTGTATCTGTGCTATGAGCTTGTCTGCTTCCCAAAACGTAAAGACTTTTTTGATTAGGTCAGCAGTGATAATGAATGTACTTGATGCATTATAATGAAATGTGCCAACATTTGGAATATCAGCATAACAATTCACAACTCAGCAAAACAATATTTTCCAAATGATCAATGCATGGTGTTACAACATCATACATGGGTAAAAGATACATTCAAAATACAAGACCAATAGATTTTAATGCATCAGAGTATGAAAAGTCTATTGATATGGCTTCATATTTCACATCACGACAAATCTTTAGGAAACTATCACTTGTAGAATTTCAATGTAGTATCTGAGAAGAATAGCCACAAAAACCTGAAAAAGACTATTTAAATATTCCTGTTTTCTAGCTGTATATCTCTGTGAGAGCAAATTTTCTTTATATTCTTAAACCAAAACAACATATTGCCACAGAATATAGCAAATGATGTGAGAATCCACATAACTTCAGTTGAGAAACAGCTATGGACAATTGGGATTTCCATAATGTAATATCCCAGCCAGATCACCCTATATAAACCTCCACTAGTTGAGAAGAAATGTCCATGAACAAAAAAAAAAAAGTCCAGCCAGCTTTCATGCCTCTCTCTTAAATATTAGTGGAGATCCAAGGATCATTTGACATTTAGGAAAATTCATCTGGGAGATGAAAACCAAAATAAAGAAATGGGGAAGGAAGGAAGGACATAGAGGACAAAATGTTTAATTCAGAAACTGTAAGGAGAGAGAGAGAGAGAGAGAGAGAGAGAGAGAGAGAGAGAGAGAGAGAACAGAGGGAAAGAGGAAGGGGAGAGAAAAGAACAAAAGAAACTAAATAAACAACTAAAATTAATATCCTCAGAGAAACAAGGAAATAAGCTATATGAAGCCATAAAAAAAGAAAATTTAGAGGACTAAAAAGAGCTTTTGGAAATTAGAAATATAACAGAAATGAAAATGTCAACAGAAAATTTAGATGATTAAGGAGATTTATCAGAAAATGAAAGAAAAAACAAGGAAGAGAAAAATATATAAAAATTAGAGTACTGTTTGAGGACTTCTGATATCTAACTAGTGGAATTTCCATAAAGAGAGAGCATAGAAAAAAATTATCCAAGAAAAAAAATTCATAAAGAAATTCCTAAACTGAAGGGTAAGAATTTCAGATTGACAGGGTCCACCACATACCTACTGAACAGAATAAAAAGAGAACCATGTAAAGGATCGCTTCAGACAAAAAGATCTTAAAAGTACCAAGATAGAAAAAAACAGGGCAAATAAAAGGATTGGAAATTAAAAAGCCATTTGATTTCTCAATAGTTACAAGGAAAGCTAGAACAAAATGGAGCCAAACATCAAAATCTTAGGGAAATCTTTATGCATCCAAAATATAAATCAAATTCTAATACAAGGTCTCAACATGTTTACTTCTCATTTATCTTTTCTCAGGAATTTCCTGGGGAAAAACGTTCCCCCAAAATAGGGAGTAAACCTCAAAAAAAAAAAAAAAAAAAAGGCATGGATCCAACAAATAAGAGAGTCAAAGGAATCCCCAGGATGATGGTGAAGGAAGATCCCAGGACAACAGCTGTGCAGGAAGCACAGAGATCAACCAGTCCAGATGGGACCAGAGGAGGGCCTGCTCCAGGAGAGCACCTCCAAGGACAAGAAGAAACTGATGGCTACCTGGGGTGTTTGCACAGAGAGAGACTGACCCTCTGATACAGAGTCAGGGACAGATTAATAGGAAACTAGGCAAATGAAAAAGACAGTTATTAATTCCAGGGAAAGCAAAAAGTTGTGAAAGAAAGAAAATGTAACCATGGCACACCACATTCTCTGCTGTAAATCATATTTATTAGTAATAAAAATGTGAGCACTGAATTCTGATCTCACCAATACTTAAGAAGTAAAATGTTGGAGGGGACAAAGGTAAGTATGTTTCAGTGTGCAAGGAGTTAGGGAGGTAAGAGAGTTAAATTCTCATTTTCCATAGTAGGAAATTAATAGACAATATTTGAATTGGGAAAAAATCAAGAAACAGCAGGATCAGACTGTTACTTAGAAATATGGAAACAAGTATCAGAAGTGGCTAAAATTATGATGATGCTTCTAGAGAGGGGCAATAAGAGGTGGAAAGAGTGGAGCTGGGTACTGCTGGTTTCTATTATAAAGAAAAATGCACTACATGCTGATTACAGAAAGGTTGGAAACTACAAAAAAGTAAATATGAGAATAAAAGTCTCTATATGCCATCTACCTAAAGATTAACACTATAAATCTATTAGTGCATTTTCTTTGAGTTTATGTGCATTTTATATTATTGGGGTATGACTTGTATATTTTATATTTTACTTTATTCACTTGACAAAAGCATTTTCCCATTTATTATGTCCTCATACATATTTTCACAACAATATATTATTTTGTAATAAATAATATTAGGTATTTAGGTGTAACAATGTAGGCCTATTTTCCTAATATTTTATTTTGAAAAATTTCAGAGACAGGTGAAAGAATTATATAGTGAAAACCATATATCCATCACCATGGTATTACAATTAATGCTTTGCTATATACATCCTCTACCACACATTTATCAATCTATCTCTCTATTCATTCATTGATCTATTTTATGTGTTGAGGCATTTCAAAGTAAATTGCAGGCTTTGGTAAACTTAATCCTAAACACTTCATCAGGCATACCATTGGTTAGAGTTCAGTATCTGCTCATGGTTATTTTTCTTAAGTTTTACATACAATGATATGCATAAATATTAAGTATATCATTTGATGAATTTCAACAAACGCATAATCCTGTGAAAACTAAATTGCTATCAAGATGTAGATTACATTATACTCACCCCAGACAATTCCCTCATGTACCTTTCCCTCTCAATTCATATCCCTACCCCTACATCGACAGAGGCAGACAATGTCCCAATTTTTAAAATCTATTCCAAAATTTCATGTAATTGGAATGATACAAATGTATTTTTATATGACTTTTTGCACTTAGCATAATGTTGAGATTCATTCATTTGTGGAGTGTATCATTAGTTTGTTCTTTTATCTTGCTGAGTAGCATTCCTTTATACAAATATACATCAGTTTGTTTAATCTATTCTCTTGTTAATGGCACTTGGTCTGTTTCTAGTTTTTGCCTATTTTTAGTAAAACTGTTATGAACATTTCTTCTCTTTTTCTTTTTTTATTGTTTAAAGTATTACATATAGTAGTACGTATATCTATTTTTCCCCCATTGACCTTTCCCCAGCCTCCCCTACCTCCTGTCACATGCCCTCATCCCACCCCCCCCCCCCCGAAATAAAAAGTTTTTGTGCTGCATAGGTATATGTTTTCATTTCTTTTGGGTAAATACCCAGCAATGAAATGGTTCTACAATTAATGCTTTACTATATACATCCTCTACCACACATTCTTGATTTCCTTTACATTATTAAGAAATTTTCACCTCAACATTTCTCAGGGTTAGAGAAACATGGCATTTGGTTTTAATTTTTACTGAGTCCTCCTGGCCAGGATTTGCTGGAATTGTTCCAAATCTTGACTGAACACTATAGCAGGAAGGAATAAATGGCAGATTTCAGGTGCTACTTGTTGTCTTCAAGTGAGATAAAAACTTTGGGGGTATTTTTATAGTAGTTGCAAACATATGATCTATATCTTGAGAGATGGCCAGTATTTTTAAAGTAGCCAATAAACAAAATGTATTTATAAAACAATCTATTCTCCAATATAAAAAAATACTGCACTCATTTCATTCCATTTGCATGATAAAGTGTGCTTCACTACGGAAGAAGAGCTTTCTCTGATCCCTACCAGTCAGCTGTGATAATTGATCAAGCCTTACCCATTTATATTTGTACTAGTGGCCCGGTGCATGAAATTTGTGCACATTAAGAGGGGATTAATTAGAAGAAATAAATTAATTATGCTATTTGCCCTTTCTCTATAATAGAAGTGTCAGAGATGAAAGAAAATTAGTAAAATGTATATGAAGGTTGGAGAAACCAAGATGGCGGCATAGGTAAGCACCTAAACTGCTGCCTCGCACAACAATTTCAAAACTACAACTAAAAGACAGAACAGACACCATCCAGAACCACAGGAAAGCTGGCTGAGTGAAAATTCTACAACTAGAAGGAAAGAGAAAAGCTCACAGAGAATTGGAGGTACGGCAAAGGGTCTTTGTGCGCGCAGAGAGGAAGGGTGGCTGAGAGCCTGGCTGACTTTCTCTGGCAGAAGGGGGAAGGAAGCCCCCGACCGCACTGAACCCCAGTTCTGACTGCACTGAACCCCAGTCCCGAGCGAAACCCCATGGACCCAGGCTCATACAGGGGGAGTCTGGACTGTCAGGTAGAGAGAAAGGCACCCGGAGACTCGGAGACCTGGGGGAGACCCGGGGGAGCCCCGGCAGGCAGGTTCTGGAGGCGCGCGCGCCAGTGTGCACAAAGGCTGCGGAGGTTGCCACAGGCTTTCCCTAGTGGAAGGGAGTCAGAAGCTCCTGACTGCACTGAACCCCAATTCTGACTGCACTGAACCCCAGTTCCAGGAGAGCCCCTGGGGACCCGCACTCTTACGGGGGGGAATCTGGACTCTCAGGCAGAGACTCGGGAGCCGGGGAAGGCAGAGGTCTGCAGGCGCGCGCATGCCAGGGCGCACAAAGGCTGCAGAGGTTGCCACAGGCTTTCCCTAGTGGAAGGGAGTCAGAAGCTCCTGACTGCACTGAGCTCCAGTTCTGACTGCACTGAACCCCAGTTCCAGGCGAGCCCCAGGGGACCCACACTCTTGTGGGGGGAATCTGGACTCTCGGGCGGAGACTCGGGAGCTGGGGAAGAAAGAGGTCTGCAGGCGCGCACGCGCGCAAGGGCAAGGCTGACTGGAAGCCAAGACTGTCTGCTCCGCCCTGAGACTCCACCCCATCCAAGCTAAGCACAGAGGCTATTGCAATTTGGCAAGTCTAATCCTATAAGGCTGTCTCCAGCACCGAACTTCTCCCAGCGTAGACACAGCTGATCCTTACAGCCAACTGGCCTGGAGGTCAATTCTTCCCAGTGATACCAACAACAATCAAGAATTAACTACAACAAGGCCGAAACCGGTTTGGCTCAGTGGATAGAGCGTTGGCCTGCGGACTGGGGGGTCCCGGGTTCGATTCCGGTCAAGGGCATGTACCTTGGTTGCGGGCACATCCCCGGTGGGGGGCGTGCAGGAGGCAGCTGATCGATGTTTCTCTCTCATCGATGTTTCTAGCTCTCTATCCCTCTCCCTTCCTCTCTGTGAAAGGTCAATAAAATATATTTAAAAAAAAAAAAAAAAAGAATTAACTACAACAAGGCTGTACACACAGTACACAAAGGGGTGCACCAAGAGTGTCCACCTCAGGTTAACTGGGGAGGCAGACCCACTGGGCCATATAGGAAACCTAGCACACAAATCTACCCTACCAACTCAGGGAAGCAATGAAAATGCGGCGTCAAAGAAACAGATCACAAACGAAAGAAATGGAGGAAAACAAACGACTGGATATAGAATTCAAAACCACAGTTATAAGGCTTTTCAAGAATATTCTAGAAAAGGCCGATAAATATAACGAGACCCTCAAAGATATGAAAAAGGACCAACTAGAAATTAAACATACACTGACTGAAATAAAAAATATTATACAGAGACCCAACAACAGACTAGAGGAACACAAGAATCAAGTCAAAGAATTGAAATACAAAGAAGCAAAAAACACTCAACCGAAAAAGCAAAAAGAAAAAAAAAATCTAAAAAGTTGAAGATTGTGTAAGAAGACTCTGGGACAACCTCAAGCGTACCAACATCAGAATTATAGGGGTGCCAGAAGAAGAGAGAGAGCAAGATACTGAAAACCTATTTGAAGAAATAATGACTGAAAAATTCCCCCACCTGGTGAAAGAAATAGACTTACAAGTCCAGGAAGCACACAGAACCCCAAACAAAAGGAATCCAAAGAGGACCACACCAAGGCACATCATAATTAAAATGCCAAGAGCAAAAGACAAAGAGAGAATATTAAAAGCAGCAAGAGAAAAACAGTTAATTACCTACAAGGGAGCACCCATACGATTGTCAGCTGATTTCTCAACAGAAACTATGCAGGCCAGACAGGAGTGGCAAGAAATATTCAAAGTGATGAATAGCAAGAACCTACAACCAAGATTACTCTACCCAGCAAAGCTATCATTCAGAATTGAAGGGCAGATAAAGAGCTTCACAGATAAGAAAAAGCTAAAGGAGTTCATCACCACCAAACCAGTATTACATGAAATGCTGAAAGGTATTCTTAAAGAAGAGGAAGAAGAAAAAAGTAAAGATAAAAATTATGAACAACAAATACATATCTATCAACAAGTGAACCTAAAAATCAAGTGAATTAAAAACCTGAGGAACAGAATAATCTGGTGAATATAATAGAATCAGGGGCATAGAAAGGGAGTGGACTGATAATTCTCAGGGGGAAAGGGGTATGGGGGGGGGGGCGTTCAGGAAGAGACTGGACAAAAATCATACACCCATGGATGAGGACAGTGGCAGGGGAGAGGTAAGGGCAGAAGGTGGGGTGGGAACCGGGTGGAGGGGAGCTATGGGGGGAAAAAGGAGAAACAATTGTAATAATCTGAATAAAGATTTATTTAAAAAAATGTATATGAAAACGTTCCTCCTGTCAGAGTCTGGGGCACACCACAGGACCCAGAGTCAAGTCCCCGCCCACCCACATGCGCCTCAAAATCGAGTGAGACCCAGACCCAGCCGTCACCCCCCTCATTGGGATAGATCCAGACCTGGCTAGTCCCACCCTTGTCAAGCCCCACGGGGCAGGGAACATAGCCTCAGGTCCCCTGGCCTGGCGCCAGGATGGGGGGCGTGGCCTGAGGTACCCCAGCCCAGAGCGGGGTGGTGGGGCATGCCTTGAGGTCCCCCATCAAGCCCCACCAGGCAGGGGGCAGGGTTGCAGCATCAGATCCCCCAACCCAGCACTGCGAGGGGGGAACAGCCTCAGGTCCCCTATCAAGCCCCATCGTCAGGGGGGTGCAGCCTCAGGTCCCCCCTGGGCGGGGGGCGTGGCCTGAGTTCCCCCAACCCAGCACTGGGGGTGCATCTTGAGGGCCCCTGTCAAGCCCCACCAGGCAGGGGGGCACAGCCTCAGGTCCCCTGGCTTGATGCTGGGGCGGGGGATGCAGCCTGAGTTCCCCCGGCCTGGTGCCGGGGTGGGGGGCGCGGCCTAAAGTACCCTGTCAAGCCCCACCTGGTCGAGGGCATGGCCTGAGGTCCCCCGGCCTGGAGCTGGGGCTGGGGGAGCAGCCTGAGGTTCCCTAGCCCAGCACCAGGACAGGAAGCGCACCTTGAGGACTCCCATCAAGCCCCGCTGGGTGGGGGTTGTGTGGCCTGAGGTCCCCTGTCAAGCCCTGCCAGGTGGGGGGCGCAGCCTGAGGTCCCCTAGCCCAGCACCAGGACGGGAAGCGCACCTTGAGGTCCCCTGTCAAGCCCTGCCAGGTGTGGAAGGTGGCCTGAGGTCCCCTGTCAAGCACTGCCGGCCTGAGGTCCCCTGTCAAGCCCCGCAGGGAAGGGGGAGGGTGTAGCCTCAGGTCCCTGCTGATTGCTTGTTAAGGCTCCTTATGGGAACTTGGCCTCAGCTGTGGGTGCAGCCATCTTTGTGACGGAGTGATGGTTAATTAGCATATTCCATCTTTATTAGATAGGATACTTATTTCATTAGTTCTCCCCACAAACACTATAAATTCTTCAAGTTCAACCTCTATCCTACATTATCCAGATAGCCTTTTGTGAGGACACTGAACAGGATTTAAATTCCCACACTGGAATGTAATACTTTCAGTAAAGGATCATTTATTGCTATCAAAGCAGTAATAGTTAATAGATTATTCCTTAAAGTAAGATCCAAACTTCAAGCCCAAACTCTGCCACTTTCTATGCAATCTTTGGATTTTCTACAACTTTCTCTAAGTTGTACATAAATAGAGATAAAAAGAGTCCCTACCTCATTTGGTTGTCGTGAGGAGATATGGTAAGGCACATAAAAGTTTGCGACAATTCCTGCCCTATTATTATTATCATTGTTCTTATTTCCCTCCACAGTAAATGCCCAATAAATAATTGCCTAATTGGAGGGCTGGGTGAAAAAGGTGAAGAGATTACAAATTACAAATTGGCAGTTACAAAATAGTCATGAGGATGTAAAACATAGGGTAGGGAATATAGTAAACGATAATGTAATAATTAAGTATGGTGCCAGGTGGGTACTTGAAATATCAGTGGGATTACTTTATAAATTATGTGGTTGTCTAACTACTATGCTGTACACTAGAAACTAATATAAAATAATATTGAATGTTAACTTAGTTGGAAAAAAAAAAAGAAAACTGAGTCTCATAAAGATTTGCAAAAGTAACAGAGATAATAATTAAAAGAACTGTGGTTCAAACACAAGTCTTCTAATATCAATGCCCATGTGCTCAACCACTCAACCATATGGGTGTCTGGTTCTATTATTCTTTCTTTGTTGTAGTTTGAATATGCCACTTTTAACTTAAGCAATTAATAACATGAAAGTGTTTCTTTTAAGAAAAACAATTGCCTAAATCAGCACTTGTTGAATGAAATAATGCTATTTTGGTGGAAGAGAAAAACTCACAAATTACAAAAACAAGTTATAAAAATAATAATTATAAGTTAAAATAAATTCTATGAAAAAAAAAGAGCTAAGAACAAGAATTGGTGAGGAACCTATTTTATAGGGAAGGCCACTTGAAGGAGATAACATGTAAGTTGTATCTTAAGAGATGAGAAGTAGCAAGTCACACAAAAAAATGGGGAGAGATCAAGAGATGGTGTGCAGAAGAAACCAAGATGGCGGCATAGGTAAACACCTAAACTGCCTTGCACAACAATATCAAAACTACAACTAAAAGACAAAATGGACACCATGCAGAACCACAGGAAAGCTGGCTGAGTGGAAATTCTACAACTAGAAGGAAAGAGGAAAGCACATTGAGACTCAGAGGAGCTGCAAAAGGCTGAGGTACGGAGACGCACACGTGCAGAGAGGACAGGCAGCTGAGTGCATGAGCGGCTGAGTGCACAGGCGGGAGTGCACAGGCGGCTGAGTGCGTGGCTGGCTCTCCCAAGCGGGAGGGAGACAGAAGCTTCCGATTGCGCTGAACTCCAGTTCTGGGTGAGACTCTGGGAACCCAGAGCCATTCGAGGGGAATCTGGACTGTCAGGAAAAGAGAAAGCACACTGAGACTCAGGGGAGCTGTGGAAGACAGAGGTCCGGAGGCGCATGCAGAGAGGACTGACTGCTGAGTGCACAGGTGGCTGAGTGTGCGGCTGGCTTTCTAAAGCGGGAGGGAGATGGAAGCTCCCAACTGCGCTGAACTCCAGTTCCGGGCGAGTTTCTGGGAACCCAGACTCATTCGGGGAAAAACTGGACTGTCTCGCAGCGCGCGAAACTCGAGGGTGGCTTTCTCTCAGAGGTGCTTGCAGCGATTACCGAGGGACACTGAGACCCAAGGGCCTCATAGGGCAGGGCTGACGGGAAGCCAAGGCTGTCTGCTCCACCCTGAGACTTCGCCCCATCCAAGCTGAGCACAGAGGCTTTTGCAATTTTGCAAGTCTTGTCTCATAAGGGTGTCTCCAGCACAGAAGTTCTCCCAGCGTAGACACAGCTGATCCTCACAGCCAATGGGCCTGGAAGTCAATTCCTCCCAGTGATACCAACAACAATCAAGACTTAACTACAACAAGGCTGTGCACACAGTCCACAAAGGGGTGCACCAAGAGTGTCCACCTCAGGTAACTGGGGAGGCTGAGCCACTGGGCCCTATAGGACACCTAGCACACAAAGCCACTCTATCAACTCAGGGAAGCAACCAAAATGTGGAGACAAAGAAACAGGTCACAAATGAAAGAAATGAAGGAAAGCAAACGACTGGATATAGAGTTCAAAACCCCGGTTATAAGGTTTTTCAAGAATTTCCTAGAAAAGGCCGATAAATTTAGTGAGACCCTCGAGGATATGAAAAAGGACCAACTAGAAATTAAACATACACTGACTGAAATAAAGAATATTATACAGAGACCTAACAGCAGACTAGAGGACTGCAAGAATCAAGTCAAAGAATTGAAATACAAAGAAGCAAAAAACACTCAACTGGAAAAGCAAAGAGAAAAAAGAATCCAAAAACTTGAAGATAGTGTAAGGAGCCTCTGAGACAACCTCAAGCATACCAACATCCGAATTATGGGGGTGCCAGAAGAAGAGAGAGAGCAAGATACTGAAAATCTATTTGAAGAAATAATGACTGAAAAATTCCCCCACCTGGTGAAAGAAATAGACTTACAAGTCCAGGAAGTGCACAGAACCCCAAACAAAAGGAATCCAAAGAGGACCACACCAAGGCACATCATAATTAAAATGCCAAGAGCAAAAGACAAAGAGAGAATATTAAAAGCAGCAAGAGAAAAACAGTTAGTTACCTACAAGGGAGCACCCATATGATTGTCAGCTGATTTCTCAACAGAAACTATGCAGGCCAAACGGGAGTGGCAAGAAATATTCAAAGTGATGAATAGCAAGAACCTACAACCAAGATTACTCTACCCAGCAAAGCTATCATTCAGAATTGAAGGGCAGATAAAGAGCTTCACAGATAAGAAAAAGCTAAAGGAGTTCATCACTGCCAAACCAGTATTATATGAAATGCTGAAAGGTATTCTTTAAGAAGAGGAAGAAGAAGAAAAAGGTAAAGATAAAAATTATGAACAACAAGTACATGTCTATCAACAAGTGAATTTAAAAATCAAGTGAATAAAAAATCTGATGAACAGAATAAACTGGTGAATATAATAGAATCAGGGGCATAGAAAGGGAGTGGACTGACAATTCTCGGGGGGAAAGGGGTGTGGGGGGTGTGGGAAGAGACTGGACAAAAAATCATACACCTATGGATGAGGACAGTGCGGGGGAGATAAGGGCAGAGGGTGTGGTGGGAACCAGGTGGAGGGGAGCTATGGGGGGAAAAAAGAGGAACAATTGTAATAATCTGAACAATAAAGATTTATTAAATTTAAAAAAAATGGGGAGAACAGTATTCTAGGCAGAAGAATAACATGTACAAAGGTTCTGAAGCAGACATGTCTGTGAACTTTCTACGAACCAGAAGACCACGAGTGTGTTGGGACAGAGTAAGGGTAGAGTAGCACCAGATGCAATCACAAAGAGTAGAAAGTTTGGCTTTTGGTCTAAGTGCAAAGGGAAGACACTGAAGGGTTTTAAGCAAAAGAATGACAAGATCTTCAGACTTACTCTATCCATGACTCACAAAAACCATTTGAAGGAGGATAAGAATTTCTGAAAATATTTGGAACTTGTTGTTTAGAGAAACTTAGAGCATATAGGTAGAATACAATATTTTCCATTATAATTGAAGTGATTGATAGCCAACAAACCAAAAATCCTTTTGGGATACTTAATAAAGATTTCATCCACTTTCTTTCACACCTGTTATGAATATGCAAGGACTACTGTGACCCACTTAAAACAGAGGAAGACAAGAGTTAATGAGCTAGGGAGCAAGGGTTAGAGTAACTGAGAAAGATGGCCATAGTTGATAGCTCTGAGGGCACGGAATGGGAGCATGTAGCTGAGCTATGAAGACCACATTAGATGAGAGATGATTTGGAGGATGCTGTGGGACAGATTTCTTACAAAAAGGAAGGGCAGGATTCCAGTATAAAACTGTGAGACATTGTAAGATGTTGGACATTCTGGAATAAATGGTGTAAGGAGACTTACAGAAAATGTAAATTTATATTTCAGATAATTATTGTTACAAGTCAAAATGTTGGAGGGGTTATTCTCTCTTGAAGCTTCTCCCTTCATTTTCTTTTTTTTTTTATTTGCTTCATATTAGTGACTCTCTTGGCACTAATTAAGACCACTGCCATTAATGTAATGAAGCATTTCTATTTTCATATGATATATTGAGTAATTAACAATATTTCCTCTGTTAAGGAAATTTATTCCTAAGGAAAAGCTTATGGGGAAATGCTGGCATGTTTAAATTTCCATCACCTGCTCACTGATGACAGATTGATTTAAAGGTGTACATAATAGCCGAGCTTTCCCAAATGTGTCAGTGTTGCTGTTTTTTGTAAAATTGTATTATTATGAGATAGTATGTGTCATAAGAACAGCTTTGGGGTTAGTTTTAACTTTTTTTCTTGGAGGATGAAGAATAGTTTATTAAATGTCAGATATAAACTTCATGACAACTAATATCTTTCATTTCACAGCAGCTGATAATAAGAGCAAAAATGGTGAATACCTACTGTTGCCAGGTAACTGCATCCACTGTGCTTCCTGCCACCTTCATGAATCTGTAAGGAAGAAAAATAACAAAGATATTTCTACTTGAAGCAAACCATATCTACAGAGTTAAAATAAATAAGCTGAGACAGACATAAATTAGGCCAATGCCTGGGTAGCCATGCTTTCTGAGCGTGTCCACAGCCCTTTTATAAACACGGCCTATCCAACAGCTATTGAAGTTAAACTGTACAGGAGGTAAAGGTAACTCTACTTTCAGCTTTCCACACATCCTTACCATCTGGAACTCAAGACCCAATAGGACATTATGCCTATGTCTGTCTTCCCAAGCCCATGCCTGACAGCTCCCACATCACTCTCAAGATGATCAAAACTTATCTGCCCCATTATGTATTCTCTAAAGAATTTGCTAGAAAACAAATAAAGGATGACATTTCCCAAGAATCAGAACACAATCGATGCCTCTGAAAAACCTCAGACCTCTCCTTTTGAAGGGAGCATAGGGAAACCCAATTTACTTTTCTATACTAATAATAGCCTAGGTGGCGTCACGCCCTCACATAGTCACAAGATGGCCACGCTCACAGTGGAGGTGGGGCCCGGTGGCTGCTCTGCGCGGTGAGGCCTGAGGGTCCCGTGGCTGTGCACAATGCGGTGGAGACTGGTCCCAGTGTCTCCGCTGCCTCATGCGGAGGAGAGGCGGGTTGCAGCAGGGGAGGGCAGTTGGGGGCAATTGGGCCCCAGCAGAGGAGGGCAGTTGGAGGCCATCAGGCCGGCAGGGGAGGGCAGTTGGGGGTGAGCAGGCCAGCAGGCAGAGTGGTTAGGGGCAATCAGGCAGGCAGGCAGGTAAGCGGTTAGGAGCCAGTGGTCCCGGATTTTGAGAGGGATGTCTGACTGCCACTTTAGGTCAGATTGGGCCTAAAACGACAGTCAGACATCCCCCAAGGGGTCCCAGATTGGAGAGGGTGCAGGCCAGGCTGAGGGACACCCCCCTCTCCCCAGTGCACGAATTTCATGCACTGGGCCTCTAGTACAAATATAAAGCACTATCTAATATACTCCCATGATAGGCTGGGAGATATTTCTTTCAACCCTGAGACCCTGAAAAACTTTTCTTCAGACAGAAACTATTTTCAATCAGGACTTCATAACTAAAGAACTGTTCTACTAGGAAGGGAGATGGTGTTTTTCAGGAAGGCCCTACTCCTTCTCTACCCCAGCATAACCTTGCCAGGTATACACATAAGCAAAGGGGTTGTGCTTTGTCCAAATAGAGCTTCTGCTTTGCCATGATGGTAGAAGAGGACTGAGTTTCTATAGGTCTAGAAGAGAGGTAGAGAGAGGATACCAGGACTACTACTTAGCATTAGAGTGAAGTTTATAAAAGAAGATGAAGAGGAATGAGAGGAAGGAGACAGGGACTGGGATAGGGAGAGGAGATGGGAGGGGAGGAGAGAAGCGGGAGGAGGAAGAGGGGTGGAGAATTCTCTTTTCCACCCTGCCAAGTGCTCTTTCTAAATCAATATGCATAGAATCAGCTACCTGCTTGTACAGAGCGGGGAAAACTGGAAAAAATACAGGGAGAATAAAAACAGATTAGCATCTCAAATACTATCACTACCACATACATATTCTAAGCAGTGGAGACCTGATAATAATCTTACAAGTAGGATCATCCAAAATAAAGAGGGGGAGATGAAATTTTACACCCCTCCCAAGGATATTTTAAAAATTAGAAAACCTAGACAAACTTAGATATAAGTATCTTTTTTTTTAAATCCTCACCCAAGGATATTCTTCCTTTGATTTTTAGAGAGAGGGAAAGACAGAGAAAAATATCGATGTGAGAGAAACACATCAATTGGTTGCCTCCTGCATGAGCCCCTCCCAGGGCCCTGGGCCAGGGAGGAGTCTGCAACCCAGGTACCATGCCCTTGACCAGAATCGAACCCAGGACCCTTTAGTCCACAGGCAGATGCTCTATCCAGTGAGCCAAACTAGCTAGGGCTAAGTATCATTTTTTAAAAAGAAATAAAATATATTTACATGAGCTTTACTCCTTCAAAATAATTTATAAAATCTCTGAAATAGAAATACTATTTTATATAAAGCTGTCTCTATTTACATATAAAAATAACCATAATGAAAATAACACTGACATTTATAGTGCTTTCTCACTGTAAAATTTTTTTCAGCTTTGTATGTGCATAACTTCTCATAACCCTGAAAACAACCTGAGAGGGCAGATATTCCTAATTTATAGTGGAGGAGGCTGAGTCTCATAGAGGTTATGTACTTGCTCAAATTCATAGAGCTCATTACTAAACCCAGGTTCTCTGATTTCAAATCCTCCCTTCTTTCTAGGATCCTATGCTGCCTCCAAGCTGTTTTCACTGAGGCCAAGAAGTGCAATATAACTTTTAGATGCAAAAAGGTAAGTTAAATTTTGCCTTGAGAAAATACTACCATATTTATCAGAAAAGGCAAAAAGGCCTGCGCATCTTCTTTGCCTGCTGGCTTCCTCTCACAGACTTTAGCATTTCCATGCCTGTTCGTAAGACAAGGCGCTAAAGCAGGTATCAAAAGGGGACTGACTCACGGCCTCTGCTATAAGACAACCACAATAAAGTCAAGAAGACAGACACTGCGACAATTAGCTATCAGAGTCTCTGTGTGTGCACTAGTGGTACAAACTAACTGTTATGAGACAGCAGTCAAGGGAGCAGTTAGCTCTACCTTCTATGGTGTTAGAAGAGGGATAAGCATTGAGAAGAGCTTCACATCACACATGACATAGCATCTGGCATTGAAAAAGGCTAGGATTTTGCCATGAAGAGGGAGACATAGAACAGCTTGAGCAAAGCAAGGAAGAGTCAAGGTGAGTGTGTTCTCAGGAGTCCAGTGTGGCTGGATGTCAGGGAAAAAGTAAGGGAGTGGCAGGTCAGACGAGCCTGTGATGCTAGTGTGTCTGGCCTTTATCATGTAACAACTAGGTACACTTCCATGTCCTATTTATCTTTGTATCATTAGCACTCAACATATTAATCATAAAATACAGCTAGCTCAATTTTCATATATATTTGTTGGATTTACCCTGTGTTTAAACAAGAGAGGGAGTGTCAGGATCAGATACGAGTTTTAGGACGCTCACTTTGCTTATAGTAAAGGTTATAGGTATAGGTGTGGATTAATTGACAGGAGATGAATATAGAAGTTGGGAGACTTTGAAACGTGAGAATGAAGAAAAGACACAGTTGAGAAACACTGGTAGAGCATCTAAGAGGACCTGACAGGTGTGTTTAAGTTGGGGAGAGAGAGTACCTCAGTGTAAAATTTTTTATTTTTTCAATAATATTCAGTGTGATTTTTTAACTGATTTGAGAGGGGGAGAGGCACAGACACACACACACACACACACACACACACACACACACACACACACAGGAACACTTATTTGTTGTTCCACTTATTTATGCATTCATTGGTTGATTCTTATATTGCCTTGACCAGGACCGAACCTGAGACCTTGGTGTATGGCATGACGCTCTAATCAACTGAGCTATCCGGCCAGGGCCGCAATATGATTTTATATTAGTTTCAGGTGTACAGCATAATAGTCATATAATAATACACTTTATAAAATGTTCCTCTGACATTTCTAGTACCCATCTGGTACCATACATAGTTATTATGATATTATTAACTATATTCCCTATATTGTACTTCACATCCTCTTGAATATTTTGTAACTATTAATTTGTACTTCTTAATCCTTCACCTTTGTCACCTAGCACCCCAACCCCTCTCCTCTCTGGTAACTGAACCCTGAACATTTTTTTAAAAACATATTTTTATTGATTTCAAAGAGGAAGGGAGAGAGATAGAGAGATAGAAACATCAATGATGAGAGAGAATCATTGGTTGGCTGCCTCTTGCACACCTGGGGGCTGAGCCCGCAACCCGGGCATGTGCCCTTGACTGAAATCAAACCCAGTACCCTTCAGTCCCCAGGCCGACGCTCTAACACTGAGCCAAATCGGCTAGGGCTGGACCCTGAACTTTTAATTGCAGTAATGTTTTTGCTCATATGGGCAACCAAGGAACAGACTTTTGAGGTTGATATTGGTGAACGCATTACAGTCCTTCTGGCTCTGTCTCAGAGAACTTGAAGTAAACAGTTATTGATGGTAAGTTATGCATTCACAGAAAATTAGGAGGAAAAATTTAATTATCAATGCCTTGTTTGGCTAAAAGACTTTGGACAGACAATAAAGAATACATCTAATTTGGCATTTTGGAAGTTAGAAAATGGTTCTTCATGGTACTATAATATGAAGATACTTGTATGCATTGGATAATTTGTTCTACTATAGCTTGATAATTAAGTCCTTAAATACCCTTCCAAATGCAGCATTATAAAAAGAATGAGTAAACTAGAGTTAGGAACATTTAAAGTGATGCTAATGTTTTTTCCCCACACCACTCAAAGAAAATCTGTAAGATCAAAAATTATAAATTAATGGACCCATATATAGAATATTATATAGTTTACAGAGCAATATTTTAAAATTGAATATAGAAAAAGACCTACCATGATCCTGGACAGGAAAATCAATTATTATTCTTAAACTAATTTATGGGTTTAATAAAATTCTAATAAAAAATGCCAGCAGATATTTTTGAAACTTTATAAAATCATTCTAACATTCATCTGAAGAAGCCAAGAAAATCCTAAAAAATTGGAATAATGAAGGGACATTTATTTGATGTACCATTTATTAAAATACACCATAAAAGTTGCAATGATTAAAACACTCCTAGCTCAGAAATTAGTAAGTAGATCTATGGACCAGAAAAAGAACATTTTTAATTTGCATATAAGAATTTATTGCAAGAAAAAAATCAGTATATGAAAAAGCCAAATCATTTTTAATAGGGATTTCTGGCTATTTAAAAAAATTAAAGTCAGATACTCATTTAATATCTTATTTTGTATAAGAAATCAAAATAGTAAAAATGTAGTTTAGTTTCATTATATTTTTTAAATACTTCAATCACAGCTTAACATTTTAAAACAAATTATTATCTTCTTCACTTTAGTAGTTAGTGATGCAATAGAAAAGCTGTTTTGCTAACTTTGAGAAAACATCATTATATGTGTTCACATGAAAATTGCTATAAACTATATCTTTTCTTTTTTCCCTCACAGCAAAATAATAGACCAACTTCAAACATATGGAAGCATTTCTGAACTTATTTCAAGGAGAAAAAAAATCTAATTTTCAAATAATGTCAAGCAAAATATGCACTTCCAAATACTACCAGAATGACAAAACATACCCTTGTTTTTTGAAATGTTTGTAAAAAACTCATCTCAAATGGAGCAAATGTTTTGTTTTCAGACATCCTCAAATGTTATTTTAAAAACTCTAGAAATACAAAAATCAACCACAGAAATATCACATAAAGAAAACTGATTAGACAAAACTCCAAGGAATGAATATTATAGTCAAAGGGTTTTGAAGAATTCTCCCCATCCCCATTCTCCTTCCCTTAGAATTATGGGTCTCTATCTACTCTGCAATTATATTGTTTCTATACTCTGCTTTTTTAAAAAAAAATTTATTTTCATTGTTGAGAGTATTAGAGATGTCCCCCATTTTCCCTCCTTTGCCCCTCTCCACCTGTTCCCACTCCACCCCAGGCCTTCAGGACACTATTGTCTGTGTCCATGGGCTATGCACATAAGTTCTTTGGTTAATCTCTTCCTGCCCCCCTTCCCTCTGAGATCTGTCAATCTGTCCTATGCTTCCATGTCTCTGGACCATTTTGTTAAAGTATGGTTGGCATACAATATTATATCAGTTTCTGGTGTTTTTAGATCTATGCTGGCAATGTGGATGACAAGTCCAAAAAGATAATTTTCTTTGTTCAGATCTAGCATTGATTGATTCTTCTGCTCTCTAGTTCTGCCTGTTTCTCAGAAACTGGCCCAAACCACATAAATGAATAACTTCAACACAGCTGCAGAATGCTCAGCAACAGTAATATTAGAGGTGGAATAACATGCACACAGACTAGTGCTGTCAGAAGTAAAATACCACTGGGAAAGGGAAATTCCATTTAGGGTCAGTATTATCCAAGGATTTTCCACCATCTACTTCCATTCTAATCCCTAGATTTAGGTCTATGAATGTACAAGTAAAAGATGACCCAGGATGTGAATAACGACAAGAGAGAAAGATCTTGGTTTTCCAAGGTTGGATGTCTTCATACCTGAATTATGAAGACAGAAATTCTGGATGATTAATTCAGGGAACAGAAGCTGTCTGTGTTCATGCTGACATCCAATTGTGCAAAAAAAGGGATAAGAGACAGAAGGGGCAGGAACCTGTATCAAAGGAAATTAGCCAGTGCCAGGCAGCAGACCTTTCAGTATTGGGGAGTCTTTCCCATTGGAACCAATGTGCTGCCTTAGAAAAAAAAAAAAAAAAAAAAAAATATATATATATATATATATATATATATATATATATATATATATATATCCCCTTTCATTGTGAGAGTTCCTTTCTTCTCCCAAGAGACCTCAAATCTGGGAGAATTTCTTTCCTTTGTTATCCACCTGCACATATGACGTATCTGAAATATTGTTG
The DNA here is from genome assembly GCF_963455305.1 of Plecotus auritus. Lineage (NCBI taxonomy): Eukaryota > Metazoa > Chordata > Mammalia > Chiroptera > Vespertilionidae > Plecotus > Plecotus auritus. The sequence continues at coordinate 21,326,760 of NC_137783.1, read as the reverse complement.
AGCCTTCTCTCCCAGGGCATATCACAGCTCTCTCTTATAATAAGGCACATCTTTATTCATGGTCTTTGGGGTTTTGATTTCTACTTCTGGACCACAAGTGCAACCCTAAAAACTGGATTCTAAATTTTTCTCCCAGGAAGGAGGATAAATCCTTCACAGAAAACTGAATGTCTAAATGAGTACAAACTTCAGTGAGACTGGGCAGCCTGATCTTTCCTCCCTTGTCTAAAAAGAAAATCTTTGGTTATATACCTAACATGAATAAGATTTAACAGCCATTCCATACATAAAACTAGGAAAAACATATGAGAAAATTATTCATTTTGAGTTACAGCAAACCAGGCATCTTCCATTTGGTCCAAAGCCAGTTACTTTTCCATGGCTAATTATATATTGAGCTATACTAGGTACTGCATTGAACAAATAAAATATTGACAACTTTCTTTTTTTCTCTTTCCCTCCTTTCAAGCCTCCCTTCCTTTTCCCTGGCTCCCCCCTTCCTTTTCTCTCTCTACCTCAATTTATATATAATTAGAGGACCAATGCATGAAATTCGTGCAAGGGGCTCGGCCCCCTGCCGCTGCGGTGGCCACCTCTGCCTGGGCCCCCACCTGCTGCAGCAGTTGGGGGCTTCTGCCTTGGCCCCTGCTGCCGTAGCGGCCGCCTCCTCTGCCTTGGCCCCCACGGCCCTGGCTTCATCCGGAAGGTCGTCCAGAAGGACATCTGGTCTAATTACCGTATTATGCTTTTATTATTATAGGTTGTACACTGGCAGTAGGCTGATAGACTTCCCTTCTAGCTAAGAATTCCATTAAATGTATAGATTTATAGAGCTGTAAATATACAGAGACTAGAGATGGGTTGAAACTCTTTAATCAGTCTCTCTTTCCAATAAGTTATACCCACCAGGTTTAATTTAAGGAGGCTCCTGAAAGAAGAAAGGAAAAAATAAGTTAGCTAAGGTTACTGATTGACAAACACTTGGTAAGTAGTTTATGTAATGTAAAACCCTGTAAGATTGATATTATCACTTTTGTTTCATAGATGAAAAAACTGCTCAAGATCACCCAAGTAATAGGTTGCAGAGCCATAATTCAAATGCAGTTCTGATTATAAAGCGCTTGTTTAAATCATACAGAGATGGCAAATTTGTGATATGTGTGGTGCTGCTCCCTTCTCCTGAGCCCAGGGTAGATATTAATAATAGATTTCAATACTCTCTCGTTAATCTCAGAATTGGCCTAAGAATCCTTCTCAAGTCAGGGTTCCAGCCACTTTTACCTGGAACTGGCCCCCAACATGAAATCTATTTGCTGCTAATGGGCGGTGGAGTTTGGGAGAAAGGCTACATAGGACAGTGTCAGGAATTAAATGGAGGCAGATGTGAGACAATAATGCATAAAGGACAAAATAGGTTTGATTAGGAGGAAGACAAATGGCAGGGATGTGTCGGATGATGAGAGAAGATGCCGAAATGGAACTGGAAGGCTATAGCTGGAGCTGGAAGGTGCTGGTTAGGGGAATATTTTGACAGACATGTCTTGACAGTCTAAAATACTGCTGAGGAAATCTTAAAGACTTGGATGCAAGCAAAGAAGGATAACTGACCTGATATGATTTGCCCTGGCAGTGGAGACTGATAGGAAGAGGAAAAATGCATCAAGATGTTATGATGAATTTCACACCAAAAAGAAAACTTTCCAAAAGCTCAAGTCCTGGAATAAAGCTGCATCTAAGAGAGTGAACACTGTGGAACTAAGATAAAGAAGGATTTTATTTTTCTAGTATGCTAAGCTCTGTGGTTTTGTTCAAGGATCTTCATTCAGGAAAACAGCACCGCATGGGCCCAGGAGTCAAACAGATATCTAACTTAAGACCTGGCTCCTCAGCTTATTCGCCATGTGACCTTGGGTATGTTGTTTAACCTCCCTAAACCATTTCAAATAGAGAGAACAGCAACTATTTCCCAAAGATTTTGTGAAGATTAACAAGATAACAAACATGAAGGAACAGGGGTACTGCCTGGTATACTGTTGGCACTCAATAAATGCGAGCACCTCCATTCTTTGATCTGTAAATTAAAGATAATAAAACCTCATCTGCCTCTATTAGAGGATAGTGGTTCTCAAACTTTGATGTACAAAGAATCTCTTGGGGTCCCTGTTCAAAATGCCAATATCTATGCCCTATGTCCATACAGTCTGTTTTGGTAGGTCTGGGCCGAAGTCTAAGAATCATGTTGTATTTTTAAGAAGCTCTCTATGCCAAAACCGGTTTGGCTCAGTGGATAGAGCGTCGGCCTGCGGACTCAAGGGTCCCAGGTTTGATTCCAGTCAAGGGCATGTACCTGGGTTGCGGGCACATCCCCAGTAGGAGGTGTGCAGGAGGCAGCTGATCGATGTTTCTCTCTCATCGATGTTTCTAACTCTCTATCTCTCTCCCTTCCTCTCTGTAAAAAATCAATAAAATATATTTAAAAAAAAAAAAAAGAAGAAGAAGCTCTCTAGGTGCTTTTAATGCAGGGGGATCATGACCACACCTTTGACAGGATCTGATATTAGCAGCATCTGTTAGAATAGGCCATTCTTGGAGGAGCAAATAGGGTTTTGAAGAAAAGTAGAAAAGGAAAGAGAGGGAAAAATGGAAGAAAGTAAGTGAGGAAGAATATTTCCCATGAGAGCATATTTGAAGGCCCGCCAAATAAAGAGAAGCTTAGCACAAACAGGGCCAGTGAGGCCTGAATGAAGTAAGGAAAAGGGAAAGCTGGAGAAAATAAGAGTAAAGAACTGAGCAGCAGCAAAGCATTCGTTGTAGAGCCTTGTCAGACATGGTAAGGAGATTTAACTTTGTTATAAGAGCAATGAAAAGTCATTAGAGTCTTTAGCAGTGACTAACATCATGTGAATTATGTTTATAAAAGATTTTCTGACAACTGAGTGGCGAATAGATTGGAGAGGACAAGAGTGGAAGGAAAAAAACAAAACAGTAACTAGACTATTGACGTGGTCCAGGTCTGAGTTCTCCAAACTCTTAATTCTTTTGTTGTTATCTGCTCTACAGCCATCCCTCACTTAAAGCAGGGTGCACATTCCAACTCAATGTGATCCAAACATGTTAGTGAAACACCAGTTCTTCAAGATGGTCTCTGAAAATAAGACTCTGGTCAAATAAACTTAAGAAATTCTGCATGCTACATCCCCGTCTTGGAGATTCATAATGTAAACTAATGTATTAAAGGTTCTGGAAAGTGTTTTGGTAAATTTGTGTATCCCAGTATTTCTCAAACTTACTTGACCATGGAACCTTTTATTTTCCCCACCTCCACATAATGTTAATAACCTGCAGAACTGATGTTCTCCAGAGCACATTTAAGGAAATGCTACCATAAGTCATTCTAACCAAGAGTTAACTCCATGTGCTTGGTTTCCTGGGCCTCCTCTTCATCTTTCTATTATTTCAATGATTTAGACAGCATTTTCTGACTCCACATATATTACATGAGGACATCAGCTTTATATGTCTTTCTTCTCTTCATTTCTACCATCTATTTTCTGTCAACTGTTCCTTTACTGTTATATTATAAAGGGCGATAAAGTTTTTATTCCTTTCTGTAACCATAATTTTTTTCCTTGTTTCTGGGTCTGGATCTCCTATGAGCCAGCTGTTGGATGTCCTGAATTAATCCTCTATATCTGTAATATTTTATTTCAAATTTTCTAACTCTATCTAAGCTCTGTGTATGCGTGATTTCCTTTATATTGATCTTCCAATTTTTCAGTAGACTTTTTTTCCTTTTAAAAGCGTTTGGGAGATATAATTTAATACCATATAATCAACTCATTTAAGTGTAAAATTGAACAGTTTTTAATCATATTTGAAAAAGTGTGCAACCGTCAATATAATCTAATTCTAGAATGTTTAATTTCAAAAAGAAATCCCTATCCATGAGCAGTCACTCTCCATCAGCCCTAAGCAACTACTAATCTACTTTTTGTCCCTATAGATTTGCCTATTCTGGACATTTCATATAAAGGGAATCATGCAATATTTAGCCTTCTTTCAGTTAGCATTATGTTTTCAAGGTTCATCCATGTTGTAACATGTATTGGTGTTTCATTTCTTTTTATTGTCAATTAAAAAGACAATGAATGTATATGTATATCCACTGTATGAATATACCACATTTTATATACCCATTCATCAGTTAATGGACATTTTTGGCAATTACGAAAATGTCACTATGAATATTTGTATACAGGTTTTATGTGGATTTTTTTATTTACCGTGGGTATATACCTAGAAGTGGAATTGCTGAATCATATGGTAACTCGATGTTTAATTTTTTGAGTAATTGCCAGAGTTTTCTAAAGCTGTTGCACCATATTATATTCCCACCAGCAGTGTATTCTTCACATCCTCTCCAATATTTGTTCTTGTATGTCTTTTTATTTTAGCCATCCTAGTGAATGGGAAGTGATAGCTCATGATTTTTATTTATGTTTCCCTAATAACTAATGATATTGGACATCTATTCATGTGCTTATTGGCCATATGTTTATATTCTTTGGAGAAAGGTCTACTCAATTCCCTTTTGCTCATTTTAAAAAATAGGTTATCTTTTTTATGGTTGAGTAGTAAGAGTTCATTTTTTAAAAATCTTTATTGTTGAAAGTATTACATATGTCCCCTTTCCCCCCATTGACCTCTCCCAGCCTGCCCCTTCAAAGAGTTCTTTATATATATTCTGTATACAAATCCCTTATCACTTATATGAATTGAAAATATTTTCTCACATTCTGTGTGCCAATTCACAGTCTTGATGATGTCATTCAATGCACAAAAGTTATTAATTCTGTAAAAGTCCAATGAATCAATATTTTCTTTTATCATTTACTAGTGGCCCAGTGCACAAAATTTGTGCACAGAGGGGTGGGGGGAGTGTCCCTTAGCCTGGCCTGCACCCTCTCCAATCTGGGACCCCTCGGGGGATGTCTGAATGCTGCTTTAGGCCCGATCCCACAGGGCATTCGGACATCCCTCTCAAAATCCAGGACCGCTGGCTCCTAACCATTTACCAGCCTGCTGGCCTGCTCGCCCCCAACTGCCCGCCCCCCTGCCGGCCTTCTCGCCCCCAACTGCCCCCCCCTTGCTGATCTTCTCACCCCCAACTGCCCCCACCTGCCCCCCCCTTGCTGGTCTTCTCACCCCCAATTGCCCCCACCTGCCGGCCTGCTTGCCCCCAACTGCCCCCCCCACACTGGCCTGATTGCTCCCAACTGCCCCCCACCAGCCTGCTTGCCCCCAACTGCCCCCCCCCGCTGGCCTGATCACCCCCAACTGACCCCCCCCCCGCCGACCTGCTCGCCCCCAATTGGCCCCCCCTGCCGGCCTGCTCACCTCCAACTGCCCCCCTGCCAGCCTGATCACCCCCAACTGCCCTCCCCTCCTGGCCTGACTGCCCCTAACTGCCTCTGCCTCGGGCTCCCAACACCATGGCTTTGTCCAGAAGGACATCCAGAAGGTCTCCCGGTCTAATTAGCATATTACCCTTTTATTAGTATAGATACTTTCAGTGTTGTATCTAATAAATCATTGTCTAACCTTTATTGGATATAATTTCAGCAATTACATATTTAGTTTTTAAAATTTCTTATTGTTCTAATTGTTCCTTTTTTCATAGAAATAAGTTTTTACTCTAGAAGTACAATATCTTATTATATCTTTATAAGAATACTAATTCCAGTTTTTATTTTTAAAGTTCTGATCCTGAGTTATAATCTTCTTGTGTCAATTTTTAAATTTATTTATCTTGGTTTTTCTCTTCATGTTACCTGTTTCCTTGTGATCTTTGGCTATCAATTCATATTTAAAAATTGGGACTAAGTAGACTCTTCTTAGTAGCAGGTACAGATTTTTCTCAGCTATTGAGTATGTGGGCTTTTAGATAAGCCTCTCTTTTCACTGGGATGTCTGTTTTTAAGGCAGAGTCTGTTGACCAATCCATTTCACTTTAGAGAGGGAGGAGGGGAATGCACAGACAGCCTTTGGCATGGGTATCCCACAATGCTTTATTAACTGTTTTATTTACTGTGCAAGAGCAACTCCATCTTAACATGCTAGGTTCATCCCCTGGCGATTCCTTCAGTTTCTTTGGTGAGGGCTCCTAAGCTTTGGTTTGGCATTTGCTTGGATATAATATACTGAGCTGTTTTGGCTCTATATGCGCAGAGTAGGGCACTTAAAATGATGGAGGAAGAAATGAGCTCTGGTTGTAGCCACTCTGCAGACAGACTTTCATATAAACCCCTTGACTTGGTCCCCCTTTCTCATTAACCCCCTCCTGACTCAAAGCCTATCTGCTAGGCAGATTAGCTATCTTTATTCAGAGTCCACATTCTCTGGGTTGCCATTTCCTTACTCTGCTTAATCTGTTGACAGTCTTCCATCTGTTTAACTGTCTTAGTTAAAATGATTTCAATGAATGTCTGCTTCTTGATACTACTGCATCACCAAAAAATAGATTAGGTCCCTACTCTATAGCAGACATAGCAATAAACTCCATGTAAATTAAAAGAGCTTAACATTAACAATTAAAACATTTAAAATGTCCATATGAAAAGAAAATAGTAACTTTATCCTAACTGTGTAAGGAAAGAAACAGAAAAGACTATCAATATGAAAGTAGACAAGAATAGTTATAATAAAAATAAACTTCTGAAACAATAAAAACATGTTTCAAAGTAATAAAAAAGCAATAGGTTAAGATAAAATTGTCATTATATAGATGATGCATAAAAGTTTATAAAAGAAAAGCAGAGGAAATTGATATAACCCTAAAGAATAATTATTCATGCCTTTAGATAAAAATCAATTACTAGGAAGAGCCGTTTCCCGAATGAGGAAATGAAAACAATAAAACAAGCATTTTATTAAGTTTGTTCCATATTCCAGGCAACACGTTAGTCCCTGAAGATATAAACGTGAAGATTCTATATCTGTCCTAGTGGAGTTTGTATCCTAACTAGAAAGACAATCCTGTTTAGTCCTATAACTATCTAAGTGAAAAAAATTTAAAAATTAATTTGGCTCTATAAAATTAAAGCTAAACCACTATGATTTTATAAACCACCATAATATACAATGATTTAAAATGCTTCACAATCACATTTATGCATACTGCTTTTGGGTCATATGAATATAGAAACAGTTGTTGAATAAGACAGAATTTATTCAACAAGCACTTATAATACACATATTGTATTCATAGGTTCTGAGGCTACAAAATGAATAAAATATAGGCTGGCTCCTGATCCTAGTCCACAATCTAGTACGGGAGGCAGACATACAAATAAATAAGTTATCATCAATTTGATAAGTGCTACAGCAGGAAAATAAACGAAGCACCTTATAAGGACAGAGGAGGTGATAAAAAATCCTGCCTAAAAATGTCAGAGAAGATCTATTGGAAAGATGAAAAATTAGGGGACAGGGTGTTACTCTAAAGAAAATGTCACAAGATAAAAAGGTACAAAGGGGGAAGGTATATGGCATCTGTCAAAATTTACATACATTTTGATGGCTATGGGCACATTGTGCAAAGGGGATGGAGCGGTACACTGGCTGCAAAATGAGGCAGGCACCTGACCCTTAAGCCCAGGGTGGGCATGTGAAAAGGCTTGGATTTCAGGCAAGAGTGATTTGATCACATGTTGCATGTTTTTAAAAAACCACTGAGAAATCGATGTGAAACAATTATTAGAGTCTGAGACTAGATATATAGAAACCATTCAGGAGGAAAAATGATAAGACTTAAAATAAAAATGGAAAGAAGACAGAATATGAGTGATATTAAGATGTCAGAAATAACAGAACTTAATAAGTAACTGATGGAGTATATGAACAAAGGAGAGGAATGAATCTGAAATGGCCTCCCGGTCTGTGCCTGAGGCAAAATGGTACTGTGTCATTAACCAAATCTGGGACAGGAGAAAGGAGACAACGTAAGGTTTTGGAAAATGTTCAGCTGTTTTTATTTTTATATATATTTTTATATATATACTAGAGGCCTGGTGCATGACATCTGTGCACTGGAGGGGAGGGGTTCCTGCACACTCTCACAGTCCAGGAGCAGGCCTAAGGCGGCAGGTGGACATCCCTCAAGGGGTCCTTAGCACTGCCACATACGCGAGAGAGGCTCCTGCCACCGCGGCTGCACTTGCCAGCCATGAGCCCGGCTTCTGGCTGAGTGGCACTCCCCCTGTGGGAGCGCACTGATCACCAGAGGGCAGCTCCTGCATTGAGCGTCTGCCCCCTGGTGGTCAGTGTGTATCATAGTGACCGGTCATTCTGCTGTTTGGTTGATTTGCATATTAGAGTTTTATTATATAGGATATATTTTTTTATTTCAAGAAAAATGATTTTAAGTGTAATAATGTTACATGCAATAAACATTAATATTTCAAGAAAAAGATTAAAAAATAATATTACCAAAACTATATTAACATAGTATATCATAAAAGTTGTAGGAAATATTAAAAATCTGCAAATAACAGGATTACTTGTATTATATTCTAAATACTTTTTTTCCTCTGGCTCTACTTTGTGTCATCAGTTTATGCTGTTCATTATATTCCACAAATGAGTGAGATCTTGTGATATTTATCTTTCTCCAACTGGCTTATTTCGCTTAGCATAATGCTCTCCAGTTCCATCCATGCTGCTACAAATGGTAAGAGTTCTTTCTTTTTTAGATGTACCATAGTTTTTTAATCCACTCATCTGCTGATGGGCACTTAGGCCATTTCCAAATCTTAGGTATTGTAAATTGTGCTGCTATGAACATAGGAGTGCATATATCCTTTCTGATTGGTGTTTCTGATTTCTTGGGACATATTCCTAAAAGTGGGATTACTGGGTCAAATGGGAGCTCCATTTTTAATTTTTTGAGGAAACTCCATACTGTTTTCCACAGTGGCTGCATCAGTCTGCATTTCCACCAGCAGTGCAAAAGGGTTCCTTTTTCACTGCATCCTCGCCATCACTTGTCTTTGGTGATTTGTTGATGACAGCTATTCTAACAGGTGTGAGATGGTACCTCACTGTCATTTTGATTTGCATCTCTAGGGTGATTAGTGACTTTGAGCATATTTTCATATGTCTCTCGGCCTTCTATAGGTCCTCTTTCGAAAAGTGTCTATTTAGGTCCTTTGCCCATTTTTTGATTGGACTGTATATCTTCCTTTCGTTAAGTTGTATAAGTTCCCTGTAAATTTTGGAGATTAAACCCTTATCAGAGATAACATTGGCAAATATGTTCTCCCATGCAGTGGGCTTTCTTGTTGTTTTGTTGATGGTTTCTTTTGCTGTGCAGAAGCTTTTTATTTTGATGTAGTCTCATTTGTTTATTTTCTCCTTAGTTTCCATTGCCTTAGGAGCTGTATCAGTAAAGATATTGCTACGACATATGTCTGATATTTTGCTGCCTATGGATTCTTCTAAGATTTTTATGGTTTCCCATCTTACATTTAAGTCATCTATCCATTTTGAGTTTATTTTTGTGTATGGTGTAAGTTGGTGGTCTAGTTTCACTTTTTTTTTTTTTTTTTTGCATGTATCTGTCCAATTTTCCCAACACCATTTATTGAAGAGACTATCTTGACTCCATTGTATGCTCTTGCCTCCTTTGTCAAATATTAATTGAGCAAAATGGCTTGGGTCGACTTCTGGGTTCTCTGTTCTGTTCTATTGGTCTATGCGTCTGTTCTTGTGCCAGTACCAGGCAGTTTTGAGAACAGTGGCTTTGTAATATAGCTTCATAGCTGGTATTGTGATCCCTCCAACTTTGTTCTTCCTTCTCAGGATTGCTGCAGCTATTCGGGGTCTTTTTGTATTCCATATTCATTTTTGGAGAGTTTGTTTTAGGTCTGTGAGTATTCCGTTGGTATCTTAAGAAGGATTGCATTAAATCTATAGATTGCTTTGGGTAATATGGACATTTTGATGATGTTGATTCTACCAATCCATGAGCATGGTATATTCTTCCGTTTGCTTATGTCTTCCTCTATCTCTTTTTTCAATGTCCTATAGTTTTCTGAGTACAGGTCTTTTATTTCTCTAGTTAAATTTATTCCTAAGTATCTTAATCTTTTTGTTGTTGTTGCAATGGTAAATGGGATTTTTTTTTTTAGTTTCTCTTTCTGTGAGTTCATTATTGGTGTATAAAAAAGCCATAGATTTCTGCGTGTTAATTTTGTATCCTGCTATATTGCCGAATTCATTTATTAACTCTACTAGTTTTCTGATGGAGTCTTTGGGGTTTTCTATGTACAATATCATGCATCTGTGAAAAATGACCGTTTTACTTCTTCTTTTCCAACTTGGATGCCTTTTATTTCTTCTTCTTGTCTGATTGCTATGGCTAGCACTTCCAGTACTATGTCAAACAGGAGTGGTGAAAGTGAGAAACCCTGTCTTGTTCCTGTTCTTAGGGGAAATGGTTTTAATTTTTGCCCATTGAGTATGATGTTGGATTTAAGTTTGTCGTATATGGACTTTATCATGTTGAGATATGCTCCCTCTATTCCCACTTTGCTGAGAGTTTTTATCAAAAATGGGTGTTTGATTTTGACGAATGCTTTTTCTGCATGTACCGATGTGATCATGTGATTTTTGTATTTCAATTTTTTTATGGGATGTATCACGTTTATTAATTTGTGAATATTGTACCAGCCTTGCATCCTTGGAATAAATCCCACTTGATCATGGCGTATGATCTTTTTAATATATTGCTGGATGAGATTTGCTAATATTTTGTTGACAATTTTAGCATCTATGTTCATCAGGGATATTGGCCTATAATTCTCTTTCTTTGTAGTGTCTTTATCTGATTTTGGAATTAGGGTAATACTGGCTTCATACAAAGAGTTTGAAAGTGTTCCTTCCTCTTGGATTTTCTGAAATAGTTTGAGGAGTATAGGTGTTAGTTCTTCTTTGAATGTTTGGTAAAACTCCTCTGTGAAGCTGTCAGAACCTGGGCTTTTGTTTGGTGGGAGTTTTTTTTGTTGTTTTTTTTCACTGACACTCAATATTTTTTTTTTATTGTTTAAAGTTTTACAGGCAGTCCTCGGGTTACGTCGGAGATCCATTCCTACAGCATGACATAACTCGATTTTCGCCATAAGTTGGAACCCACCTACATAAGCACCTACATCACTCACATGGAGCACATACACAGCAGCAATGAAATGAAACAGTAAAAAAAATTTTAAAGAAAGATAACAATTCCTGACCTTTACTTGTGGTAAATAAATAATAAAAATCATACAGCACATATGTACATACATCAAAATGACGGAACTTTTACTTTTTTATAAATACTGTAAATGGGAGATGGCGACGTAACCATGAAATGATGTAAGTTGAGTCCAACGTAACCCAAGGACTGCCTGTACATATGTCTCCTTTTTCCCGATTGACTCCACCCCCTCGCCACTCCCACCTCCGATGGCAAGCTCCCACTGCTCCAGTGTCTGTGTCCACTAGTTATGCTAATATGCATGCATACAATTCCTTTGGTTGATCTCTAACCCCCCCTCTCCTCCCCTGCCATTTGTCTCTGTACCTATTTTTGTCCATCAGTTTATGTTGATCATTATATCCCACATTTGAGTGAGATCACGTGATATTTATCATTCTCTGACTGGCTTATTTCACTTAGCATAATGCTCTCCATTTCCATCCATGCTGTTGCAAATGGTAAAAGTTCCTTCTTTTTTATAGTGGCATAGTATTCCATTGTGTAGATGCACCACAGTTTTTTAATCCACTCATCTGGTGATGGGCACTTAGGCTGTTTCCAAATCTTAGCTATTGTAAACTGTGTTGCTATGAACATGGGGGTGCATATATCCTTACTGATTGGTGTTTCTGGTTTCTAGGTGGGAGTTTTTTGATTAATACTTCTATTTCATCAGTTGTTATTGGCCTATTCAGGTCTTTTGATTCTTCCTGATTCAGTTTTGGGAGATTTTATTTTTCTAGGAATTTGTCTATTTCATCCACATTGTCCAGCTTGTTGGCATATAGTTGTTCATAGTATTTTCTTACAATCCTTTGTATTTCTGTGGTGTCAGTGGTTACTCCTCCACTTTTGTTTCTGATTTTATTTTGTCCTGTGTGTCTTTTGTTTTCAGGTGGGTCTCTTGTAGACAGCATATAGTTGACTCTCCTTGTTTCTTGATGAGTCTGGCTAATGGTTTATCAATTTTGTTCATCCTTTCAAAGAACCAGCTCTTGGTTTCATTGATTTTTTGTATTGTTTTTTTTAGTCTCTTTGTTATTTATTTCTGTTCTAATCGTCATTAGTTCTTTCCTTCTACTTACTCTGGGCTTTTGTTGTTGTCCTCTTTCTAGTTCTTTAAGTTGTAGGGTTAAATAGTTTATTGCTGATTTTTCTTGTTTTTTGAGGTAAACCTTCAGTGCTATGAACTTCCCTCTCAGGACTGATTTTGCTGTGTTCCAGAGATTTTTGGTTGTTGTGTGTTCATTTTCATTTGTTTCCAGGAAGTGTTTTATTTCTTTCTTGATCTCATTGGTAACCCATTCATTGTTTAATAACATGCTATTTATCCTCCATGTGGTTAAATGTTTTTGGGTATTTTTACTGTAGTTGATTTCTAATTTCATTCCACTGTGATCTGAGAAGATGCTTGATGTGATTTCAATCTTCTTGAACTTGTAGAGGCTTGTTTTGTGTCCTAACATGTGGCCTATCTTTGTGAATGATCCATGTGCACTTGAGAAGAATGTATATTCTGCTGCACTGGGGTGAAATGTTCTATAAATGTCAATTAAATCCATCTGATCCAGTGTGTCCTTTAGAGTCTCTGTTTCTTTGTTAAGTGTTTGTCTGGAAGATCTCTCCAACGCAGTCAGAGGGGTGTTAAAGTCCCCTACTATGACTGTATTGTTGTCAATCTCGCCATTAAATAAATTTTATATATATATATTTAGGTACTGCTATGTTGGGTGCATATATGTTTACCAGGGTTGTATCCTCTTGTTGGATCAATCCCTTTAGTATTATGTAGTGACCTTTGTTGTCTCTTGTAATGGCCTTCATTTTAAAGTCTATTTTATCAGATATGAGTATTGCTACTCCAGCTTTTTTTTTCTTTTCCATTTGCATGGAAAAATTTTTTCTATCCCTTCACTCTCATCCTGTGTGTGTCTTTTGTTTTCAGGTGGGTCTCTTGTAGACAGCATATAGTTGACTCATGTTTATGTATCCAATCTGCTACCCTATGCCTTTTGATTGGAGCATTAATCCATTTACATTTAGGGTTATTACTGATGGTACTTATTTTTGCCATTATATTTCTGTATGGCTAGGTTTCTCTCTCTGTTTCTTCTTCTCATTACAGCAATCCCTTTAGCATTTCTTTTTATTTTTTTAATATATTTTATTGCTTTTTTACAGAGAGGAAGGGAGAGGGATAGAGAGTTAGAAACATCGATGAGAGAGAAACATCGATCAGCTGCCTCCTGCACACCTCCTACTGGGGATGTGCCCACAACCAAGGTACATGCCCTTGACCAGAATCGAACCTGGGACCTTTCAGTCCACAAGCCGACGCTCTATCCACTGAGCCAAACCAGTTAGGGCCCTTTAGCATTTCTTATAATGCTGGCTTGGTGGTGATGTATTCCTTTAGCCTTTTTTTTTTTTTTTTGGTCTGGGAAGCTCTTTATTTGACCATCTATTTTGAATAATAGCCTTGCTGGATATAGTAATCTTGGTCTCAGATCCTTGCTTTCCATTACCTTAAGAACTTCACACCAATCCCTTCTGGCCTGTAAAGTTTCTGATGAGAAATCAGGTGTCAGCCTTTAGGGAATTCCTTTGTAGGTAACAGTTTTCTTTTCTCTTGCTGCCTTTAAGATTCTCTCTTTGTCTTTAATTTTTTGCATTTTAATTATGATGTGTCTGGGCATGGGCCTGTTTGGGTTCTTCTTGTTTGGGGTTCTCTGTGCCTCCTGAACTTTGTGACTTTTTCCTTTACCAGGTTAGGGAAATTTTCTGCCATTATTTCTTCAAACACCTTCTCTATGCCTTTCTCCCTTTCTAACTCTTCTGGCACACCTGCTATTCTAATATTGTTAGGTTTCACATTGTCCCACAGCTCCCTTAAGCTGTCCTGTTTTTTAATTATTTTTTCTTTCTGATTCTCTGATTGAGTGATATTTTCAACTCTGTCTTCTAATTCACTGACTTGATCCTCAGCTTCCCCTAATCTGCTGTGTATTCCTTCCAATGTGTTCTTTATTTGTGTTATGTCATTCTTTATCTCAGACTGTTCCTTTTTCATAGTTACTATATCCTTTTTCATGCTGTTGAGCATCTTTACCATCAATACTCTGAACTCTGTTTCAGATAAATTTCTTATCTCTGCTTCATTTATCTCTTCTTCTGGAGAATTCTCTGGTTCTTTCATTTGGAGGTTGTTTCTTTGTCTCCTCATTTTGGCTTTCTGTTTGGGTTTGTGTCTATCACCTCTCAATCTCTAATGCAGGACAGTGTTAAAGGCTATTTTTGACTAATTAGATCAGGCAGAGAATCCAAACCTCCAGAGACCACTTTAGCCTACAGACTGATAGGATTCTGACTTGAATTGCCCCCCAGGTAATCATCCTCAGGTATGGCAACTGTGTGTGTGTTTTTTTTTTCAACAGGGTGGGGCAGTTGCTACTGCCTGCAGGCTAATTGTTATTTTTAATCTCTTATATAGCCTCAGGGCAAGGTGTTTTTCAATAGGATATGTCAACTGTCTTCCCCTGAGTCAAGGCAGATGTCTATGTGGGAAAGATGTTCTCTACTGCATGAGAGAATAACTCAGCCCAGGAAACTTGGGGTGTCTGCCTTCTAAGCTCTATCACCTGAGTTCCCAGTCCTGGCTTCTGCCCTTACAGCTCCAGTCCACTTAAGCCTCCTTCTGCCGGAGCACAAGGTAGATGGCTCCACAGGGAATTTTGTTCATTGGCCCTTTAAGAGGGTGCCTGAATTTTCAGCTGTTATTCTCTGGCAGACAGCGCCCCGCTACTTTTCACAGCCAGATGTTATATGGGTACCCTCCTCCCTTTTGGTGCTCTCTGCTGGGGGCCCAGCTTGGGGATTAGATCCCAGAGTTCTCAGTGGCAACCCCCACAGCTGAGATATCTCTCCAGGACTCAGTTGCTGTCTGTGGGTGCCCAGCCAGCCCTTTAGCGCCTCCGCCCCTACTACCAGTTTCTATGCAGTCTCCACTTTCAGTCCTCGGGTGTCAGGGTTCTCTCCTGTGAGTTTTCTGTTGATTATTCAGGAAGTTTTTCTGTATTTTAGGTGTAATACCAGTTTGTTTCTGGGAGCATGTCCGTGCAGCATCCACTTACCCTGCCGCCATTTTTAATCTCCCAGTTGTTTTTATAGTTAACAGATTTCAAATTTAAACAACCATGAGGAGTCTTGCATCAATTAAAATAGAGTAAATTAATAAAAAGACAATATTCATTGCTGTGGGGTATTGGGGGAAATGATTCACTAATACAATGCTGCCCTGCAATCTGGTAAAATTATTCTAAAAAATAAAATCTGGCAACAAATATAAGAACCATAAAAATTATCATATACATACTTCGATCCAGAAACCCAACTTTTTGGAATACAGCCCAAGGATGTAATTCAAAAGAAATAAAAAACCTATTTGTATAAAGATGTTTATAGCTGTGCTATATATTACAGACAAAAACTGGAAACAGTCCAAATGCCCAACAGTGAGGGAAAGCTTTGGTACATTAATGCAACAGAATATTTTATTGCTATTAAGAATGACAAATATGAGAACTATGTAGAAATAAAGAAAAGGCAATATAAAGCAATGAGTAAAACATGCAGAACTCAAAATGATACATATACAATGATCACAACTATGTAAAATTATATCTGTATAACCAGGAGAACTGGAAAATACTACAGAGCTGATAATTTAGAGTGGTGACATTTTTGTTATTGTTGGTTGAGTTGCTAGGAATGTTTATGTATTTCAAGTTATATTTCACTGTATATTTAGTACATATACATTAAGAAAGACAAATCTCCATTTTTTTTCCCTGGCATATAATGCACCGGGACCTTTCCTTGCCCTAAGTGATTTTCTCTATCTCCTGAGTCCTGTTCGTTTTTAGATGTATAGGAAAATGAACCCCACAACTTTCTACCACAGCATCCAGTTACATGCTCATTTCTTTTATCAGTCACTTACTATTGTATCCAAATTTCTTGACTTATTCATAACAAACCAGCATCTAGCTATGTGCTCACATTTACAGCATGTACACAAACTAGGATGCCCTAACTACACCTATGTCTTGGGTAGAAGTGTCTCCTCAGTATGACTTTTTAACCTCTGGCATGGAGAAATATTTGTTTCTTACCTTCTGTTACTCTGATGGAATTACCCCTCCATTTAATGAAGGCCAATTTTTCTGGCCTCCATTTCTTCTAACCCTGAAGGACTTCTCACTCTATTTTATATCTTCAATCTAGCTCTTCTCTCCTGCATGAGTCTCAGCAACACACAAACCTGTTCTACTGTCTCCCAAAAGAAAAATGCCATCACTTCCCTTGACTCCCACATCTCCCTTAGTTTTTCTGTTCTCCTTCATAGTAAAAAATCTGTTAAGGATTACTGTCCGTATTATTGTTTCCAATCTTTCATACACATACCCCATTCACTCTTCAAACTATTGTGATCTGTCTCTTGTTCTCACCACTCCACTGAACTTTGTTATCCAAAGTCACCAACAACCTGCATGTTGCCCAATCCATTGGTACTTTTCTATCTTCCTGTTACTTGACCTCCTGGCCTCCTAGCAGCACTCCCTCTGTATTTAAAACTCTCTTTTCTTGGTTCCTCTGACATCTTAATCTCTCCCTTTTTTCTTACTTCTGAGGTCATTTCTCTTTTTCCCCTCTAAATATGAGAGTTCCTCTGGCCTCTCCTAACCCTCTGTCTCTTCTCTTTCCACATTCTCTCTAACTGATCTCCTCTATTCCCACAGCCTTATATCCTATTTGCATTTTAATGACCCCCAAAATTAATATTGCTAGCAGAGATCATGATCCCTTGATTCATTCAATGATATATTTGACATCTTATTTAGATTCAAACATAATAAATGTAACATGAAAACTAAATTCATGATTTTCTTCCTAGACTAGTCCTCCAGTCTTCCCATCTCTGTAAATGACAATACCACACACCCAGCTGCTTGAATATTCTTATGTCATATCACCATACATTTATCCAATATATCAAGACATTTGGATTCTACCTCCAATAATATATTCCCTTGCTACCATCTTAGTCTAGGTTCCCATCATTCTTTCTCTCTTTACCACAGTGGCCTTCTCACTGCTTCCTCTCCAACCTATTTTCTATAGGGTAAACATAGCATACTTTTTGCATAACATGTCAAATTATTTCTCTCCCCAGCTTAATAACATTCAGCATCTTAACCATTGTACTTAGAAGAAATTCTAAGTCCTTCACTATGCCTATAAGTTTCTATCTATATAATATGACACCTAATCACTTCTCCAGCTATGCCTTTCTTTAGTCAACCTGGCCCTTTTTTCATCCTCAGGGTCTTTGCATATGCTTTTCTTTTCCCCAAGAACACAGATACTGTTCAATTTAAACTTTGTCTAGTTAACACCTACCTGTCATTTAAATTACACTAACATCTCTCTTGCTCTTATGTGTGGCTTCATTAAGGAAATCCATCCATGACCTCCTGCTCAATCAAGTGGCAGCCCTTAGAGTCATTCATTATACCATGTACCTTTACTTGGTATTGTCTTAATTTTAAGATCAGTTGATTAATGTCTATGTTTCTCCTACCATATTATATACTCTGTGAAGGTAAAGAAAGTATCTGTTTTTGTTTATTATTACATACCCAGCTCCTGACATGGTACTAGGCACATATCATTTACTCAGGAAACATTTCCAGAATAAGTGAAAAATTAATACAGGTTTATGCTATTGAGAGGACACTGTCATCCCCATGGAAATACATTAATCAAATCATTAAAAAAGATAATCCAAAAGCATAACTACTTGGACATAAATGACAGAGTTATTGGCTTTGTTTGATTATGTATTCCCTCCGCAATCCTACCACCCTCTGTTGACTGAGGAAGGTCTGGAGACATGAAAAGTTATTGCACTGTTTGACGGAGAATCCCTGATTTAGAGTGGGGGAAATCACAGAAAAAATCTCTCTGTCCTTCTTAAGAACAAAATAACTAGGAAAAATACAAACACATTAATTAATTACATTTAATAAATAATGTTATAAGAACTGCTAAATAATCTGACATACCCATCTAGGAGGGCGATGACATTCTTCCTGGGCCGCCCAATATTAGGGCCATACAAGCTGGCTCTTGAGTAAATCCGGATGGGCTGCAACAGGCTTTTCAGCTGGATGTAATCCTTTCCCAACTGGCTGCCATTCACTGCCCGGCCATGCATAGTCCGATAGTTATTTGGCTCTAGATTAAAAGAAGACATGCAAGTCAGGGTTGAGAAGGGTAAAGCTCTGCCAACCCTTTCCTGTCCACAGATCTCTCTTCCTTTTTCTTATCACTGTGAATGAAATAACCAAAGAGGGTGTGAGCTAGCTTAACTTGAGGAACCCCTGCAACAAAAAAGTCAAATGCCATCTTACTATTCTATTCACTTTCAAACTAATCTTCACAAAAGATCACCTAATCCACAACAGAGAGAACATATTGATTTTCAGGTGATATTTTATAATGAATGATATACTGGGTTGAACAGTATTCCACAAAATTTATGTCTACCTGAAACTTCAGAATGTGATCTTACTTGGAAATAGGATCTTAGAAGATGTAATTAGTTAAGATGAAGTAATATGGGATTAGGGTATGTCTTATATCCAATAACCAATATCTTTATAAAAGAGAGGGAGATTCAGGTACACAAACACACAGGGAAGAAGGCCACAGATCAATGGAAGCAAAGATTGGAGAGATGCTGCTGTGCCAAGGCTTGCTGGCAGCTACCAGGAGCTAGGAGAGAGGAATGGAATAGATTCTCCCTCAGAGCCTCCAGAAGGAATCAATCCTGGCAATTCTTTGATTTCAAACTTCTGGTCTCTTGAACTGAGAATAAATTTGGTTGTTTCATACCATGAAGCTCATTATATTTTGTTATGACAGGCCTAGGAAGTGAATATAAACGATAAAAAAGGAAAGTTCATAAATATGGTTATTGTACCAAAAAGTTAGAAAACTGTAATGTTTAATAATAACAAAATAGCTGAATGAAATAATTTAGGGCAAAACCCCCTCTCTTAGTTTTTCTTAACTTGGTAGTTCTAAAGGGCAAGAAAAGTTCTAAACCCAGCAGCTCCACTGCTAGAGGGAGCTAATTTGACTTGGAATGAAGTACATGCTCCAAGAAGACTAACTGGAGGTTTTGATACTGATAGGGGAAGATATGAACCAGCACACTTGCAAGAAATTTAACAGGAGATTTGGGGAATGAGACAGTCAAAGTGGGCCTTGATAAGCTCACAGATACATACTCCTCGTAGTCTGGAAGGCTGCGCATGCTCAGGAGAGACTGGAGAGGGCACTAGCTATCTATGCATTCCCAGATGAGTGTGAAACCTAGTACACTCATAAAGGAGACATGAGAAGGCATGTTAGAAAGTAAAAGTCAGTCAGACTTGTAAATTGCCTAAATTTTTATTGTGTTCCCCAACACACATACAGATCCACTGGCAAAGGGTGGAAGCCTTACTGGCTCAATAACCTCTGATCAATTATAATCTCACCATTAGCCTATGCTGACTAAGGGAAACTTCTAGGAAGCTGGCCTTAAAAATAAAAAATAATTTAAAAATAAAAAATTTAAGAGATATTAGCAGTTACATAATGCAAGGGAGACAGATTCTACAGAACTAGTCCAAACAAACAAAAAGCAAAAACAAAAATAACCTCTGGGATGGAGGATTTGGAATTCAGGGTTGCTCTAACCTACCTGTAAGTATAATTTCAACAACAACAAAATTATGACATGCAAAGATATAGGAAAGTATGAACATATCAAGAAAAAAATAGCAGCAAATAGGAACTCTTTCTTGGGGGCCCAAATGTTAGACTTAGCAGATAAGAACTTCAAAACTGTATTATAAATATGTTCAAAGAACTAATTTATAATAGTTGCAGCAGGCTTCTCAGAGCCTTTTTTGAAATTTATGTTTATTGTTAAAAGTATTATAGATGTCCCCTTTTTCCCCCCTTGGCACCCTCCACCTTTGAGAGGTGCATATACTATACTAGAGTAGTCCCCAAATATATTTGAATTGTTATAAAGGTTATCTTGTAGGACCAGTGTTCCATAGAGCACACACTATAAAATGTAGCTCAGACTGTGTAGACAGGTTGTATCTGACTTAGCTTCAATTTGTTAGTTATGAATCACAGATGATATTTTCTCCATATGTGGAATGAGTTAACTAGCGATAACTATATATGCAAATGGTATGGGTTCACTAAATCTACTGCCCTTCACTATTTGGTCTTTTACTATTTAGAAGGTCAACACAGTGGCCAAAAATCTCATGTGTTTTCAGGCCCATACACTAGAGATGGTCTATTTTAGATCATATCTCAGGCCAACTTATTTTTTACCCTTCATCTTGTCAATTAGAGCAAATAACAACCTTACTTACCATTACCCAGTTCCCAAGAAATGTTGTACTTTTTGCTGGCGCTGTACTTTAATAGGCTCAGGGCACTAGAACTGTTCCAGGAGTTATTGGGATTACGACGCAGTGCGTTTAGAGCAAATATCAGGTGGAGTCCAGAGCAATCAGCAAAGTTATAAAGTTTGTCTAGAGACCTGGCTGGGAAAAAGCAGAGAAAGGCTTGTAACTTTCAAATCATCATTCCAACAAAAGGAAAAGATTAGCTACTACAAAAAGCCTTTCTATGAGTTTCCTAATAGGAATTACACAGAGAGGCTTCTAAAAGCGACTATTATCTTTTGGTTCAGTATACATTTCAAGGTGATTTTTAGAAAGCAGCATACATAATTGTAGATACCATGAAAAGAAGAAATATCACCCAAGGATATTGTGAAAGGGTATGACAGGAGGTAGGACCGATACTATGCTCAGTGGGCCTTGGGGTTTAACCCAGCTCTGAGCAGAGGACTCTGACCTTCTCTGTCCTTGGGCAATTCCAGAGATTCCCTGAGACTTTGGAAGGATGCATAGGAAAATAAAAGGCATCCTAACACCAAAATATTCATTGTTGAATTGAGAACTGACTTAAATAATCCTCTACTCATACCCTCTCCTCACTAATAAAATCAATGATGTTTTCAATTTCTCCAATATAATTCAAACCCAATACATATCTATTGGAAATCCAAGTTACAAATCTAAGCAAAAGAAGTAGAATTGCATGAGATTTTTTTAAAAAGTCTGCTCAGATCACATAAAAATCCACTAACTAATAAGGATTTAGAACAATTAGATCAGTAGTTGAACAAGAGAAAACTCACAAGGATGATAAGTAGGTTGCTCATAAAATAATTTGAACATTAAAAGGTAAAGAGAGGTCGATTTTGAAGTCTTTTAATATTTATGATTGTGCCACAAAAGTTAAATTATTTTGTCAGAAAAATACCATTCAATTCAATAATATTTTGTTCATTCAAATTGTCCATAGTTGCAACACAGCTTATACTTTGTTAGGTAAACAATGAAATACTTATTTTCATAATTTTTTGTTTCATTTATTAACTAAAACCCCAATTGAACTTTTGCATCAAAAATTAATATAAATGACTGATACTCTTTTTCAGTAGTATTTTTAAGTGGTATTACCTTTAAGTGGTATTTTTGTAGAACTACAGCAGGTCATCAAGAACATCATTTTATTCGATGTTGTTTTGTTATAACATTGATGAGATGCCATAGGAACTTAACTCTTGTTTATAAAAATTAGCCTTTGGTAAAACTGGTTTTGTTATATGTAGTTTAGCTTAAAGTCACAGACCCTATCAGTGACTAAGTGAGGACTTACTGTAATTATCTCCATATAATGAGGATTTCCTGTGTTTATTTCATGTATATTAGCAAAACAAATATATAGCAAACACAAAAGCATATCAAACCTGTAATTTCATGGATTTGATGGTTTAAGACAAGGCAGAAGGTATTTACCAAAAAAAAAAAAAAAAAAGTGTGAAGAAATAACAATATAGATGTTTTCCTTAACATGCCAAAATTGAGAACTAGAGTTCTAGAAATTTTGGAAATACTTTGCTAAGGATAAACTGAAGTCCGGCCTCCTTCATGAAGTCATTCCTGAACACACCAACCTCCCTACAGTGACTTCAGCCTTCTCTAAACTCAGGATTTATACCATTTATTGGCATCTGAGTGCCCTGTGACATTGTCTTACCTTGGGATTTGCCTCTTGATTTTCTCATTTTTCCAGAATAAATGGCTTGTTTCCCAGTTACACTGTTAAGTTCCTTAAGGCTGATTCTGTATCTCCTTATATCCTTCACAGCATCTATCAGAGAGCAATTTCCTGCCTCAAAATTATGCTGAAGAGTTCTCACAACCCAAATCCTTTTAGTTGCAAGTAACAAGCCTAGTAAGAAATTGAAAGGTCCCAAAGAGAGATCTAACAAGTATTATTGCTAGCTCAAGAGATATATCTAGAGTTTATTAGAAAATTACATGTTTGAATGGAGAGCATTTAGTAGATGCTAATCTTTGTTGCAACATCTGCTGTAAGGTCCCATATTTAAGCAAGCCCATGCTTAAAGATGAGTTTCTACTCCCTCCACCAGAGGGTGTCAATGCCTCTGTCCTATAGTCAGGTTTCCTGGCTTTTCATATGAATGCTAAAGGCCTGGTGCACGAAATTCATGCACTTGCGGGGGGAGGGGTCCCTCAGTCCTTGGGGGATGTCCGACTGATGGTTTAGCACTGCCGCAGAGGCAGGAGAGGCTCCCGCCATCACCACTACACTCGCCAGCCGTGAGCCTGGCTTCTGGCTGAGCGGTGCTCCCTCTGTAGGAGCACACTGACCACCAGGGGACAGCTCCTGCATTGAGCATCTTCCACCTGGTGGTTAGTGCACATCATAGCAATTGTCGTTCCACCGTTGGGTCAAAACCAGCTCTCTGACATTTCCCAAGGGGTCCTGGATTGAGAGGGGGTGCAGGCCAGGCCGAGGGACCCCACCAGTGCACAATCTGGGTCAGGGAGGGAAGCGCCCGGATCCCAGCGGCAAGCTCACCTACTGGTCGAAGCGTCTGCCCCCTGGTAGTCAGTGCATGTCATAATGACTGGTCGACTGGTCAACTGTCTGTCCCCTGGTGGTCAGTACACATTATAGCAAGCTGTTGAGCGGCTTTAGCATATCATTAGCATATTACGCTTTGATTGGTTGAATGGCCAACCAGATGACCGGACACTTAGCGTATTAGACTTTTATTATATAGGATTATTCTAAGGAGCGTTGTCTAATGATGTGTTGAGTAAGTTTGGCTTCTACTTGGGCTTCCCTAGAGTTCTATCAAGATAAGTCATTAAAACTTAAGAACTTACTACCCAGGAAGTCATTCCAGTATTAACCCCAACCCCCTAAACAGGCCCATTTCCACTACATTTTGCTCACTTGGGTTGGGAGTGGGGTTGGGGCAACTGTCTCAGAGGAATCACTTCAAAGTATTAACTAAGTTCTGCTCAAGTATGACTGATCTCTACATTTTGTTGTTCATGTGATTTTATAACCTGTTCATATTCTCATGTGCTCACAATTGGAATAAACTGATACTTCTCTCCATTGTACTCAGCATCAATTTCCCCTGGCAGTGTCCTCCAAGAGCTAAGGGGCAGGATTATGTGTCCAAGTCCTTAGCCACATAAAAAAACAACAACAACACTTTTTATTTTTAAAAAAATCACAAAGGGGGTTTGCCTTTTTTTCCATTTTAGAAATGAATAAAACAAATACACCATGTTTTCTCTGTGATACCTGCTTATCCTTGGTGAAGAGTTTCTCAAACACTAGTTTGAACAACTTTGGACCACATTAGAACTCCCCATCACTCCTCCACAAACACATTATTCCTTGGCTCCCTGCTGTCCTAAGCTTTTAATCATTTCCTGGAATATCCTTCTTTCTCTTTTCTTCATTCCTCATATCCTTCAGTGGTCGGCAAACTGTGGCTTGTGAGCCGTGGTTTGCCGCTCTGTTGACTAATGAGTTTGCCGACCACTGACCTAGACTCTCAATTCCAATAATTACAGGCTGTTGTTGTTCCTTGTGATTAAGCCCCTATCCCAGTGGTCAGCAAACTCATTAGTCAACAGAGCTGCAAACCGCATGTGGCTCGCGAGCCGCAGTTTGCCGACCAATGGCCTAGATCAATGGTCTCATCTTTCCTAACTCCTTAAAGTAGAGACACTGGGACTTCATCTCCTCTGATCTCTCCCAGCTATTAATCAACTCCTGTATCAGCAAGAGCTAACCCTGCTATCATTGTTTAGCTCTGTCTTCTGCTCTAATGGCAGACTGGAGCAATTGCCAATGAGCAGGTACCATGTCTGCCTTTTTAGCATCCATTTCAGTGTCTGATACATAATAAGCTTTGACAAATGTAACTCACACAGTTGTTCTTTAGGCCCATTCAATGCCACTTAGGGACAATCGGTCTGCACCCTAAACATTCAACCTCAATTATCATTATTCATTGTAGCAAATTCCCTCTAGATTATGTCTGTTACTCTATGTTGTTACATACATTCAAATAACATCCACATTGCTTTTAGTGTTTGGTTTAGAATGAATAATACAGAGGAGGCATAGGTTATTAACCAATAGAGACTGGAATAACAGAGGAATTTCTAGTGGAAGCTAGAAAAGAAATATAAGAGTGAAATAGAGTAAGGTGAACTCAGAACCAACTCTGCCTTTTGTAATTCAGAAAGAAATCATCAGTTAATGGGAAACCATTTGAATTACTGAGTACAATCAATAAGGGAGGGGGCATTTTAATTGCAGCTATTAACAGAGAACAGTTTGAAAACTGCCTAGGAGGAAAACACAGCCACTTTGCAAAGAGTGAAAATACTCTAAGCTAAGAGTGAATTTTAATATAAAGAGAAATATCTCTGGTTTAGTCAGGGCAATGAAACTTTAACTAGGTTATAAAGAAATCAGCATAAATGTCTATAATTTGACTGAAGCTATTGAAGGATAATGGGACTTGAGAAATATCTATGAATAAAAATTGCAACACTATCAGAAGACTCTGGGCTAGAGACTAAATGACTGCATTAATCAATGTTACTAGGTTAAGGGAAAACTAAATGCCAGTGAATCTTGGGACCTCTGGATCCCATCAGAAGTCTATCTAAATGGTAACAGGAAAAGGGTAAAAGAGACACGGACATTAGCAAACAGGCCAGGATTGTTTTTAAGAAATGTGCCCTTAAGACAATTATTTTAAAAGATGCAAACAGTATTTTTAGAGGCTAATTTGGAAATATCTATAAAATTTTTAAATGTTCATTTCCTTAGATCAAGAAAGCCCACTGCTAGACATTTTCCCTATATATATATTTGGAAAATCTCTCCAAGATATATGTACAAATATTATCACTGCAGTACTCTTTTTAACAGCCAATAACTAAAAGCAATCCAAATGCCTATCAAATGGTTACTGGTTAAACAAATTATAAAGAATCTATGTTATAGAAAGACGTTCCAATAAAAAAGGGGAGAAGCTATAATAAAGCCTGTGGAATTGGATTAGATTTGGAGGTATCAATATGAAAGGGCGGGGAGAGACTGACTCCATGTTCCCTTTGTTCCATATCTTCCACCTCGTGGAGTCAGGTTCCCGCCCTAGAACCTCTCCAAGAGTCCAACCCACACCTTTGAATTAGCCAATAGAAATGCAAGGGAAAGTAAGCCTTGCCCTGCCCCCATGTGCAACCTGACCCCGACCAATCAGCGGAGGCCACACTACCTCACCCCTCCTACCTCTCCCAGGCCCCCTATAAATCATCGTGTTTGGGTTCTGGGGCTCTCTCTCTCTCCACCTCGCCACTGCACCGGTGGGTGTGTGTGTGGGACTGAGCTCGAGCTAGCTCGATTAAAAGGCTCTTTACTTTTGCATTGGACTCGGCTCCCTCGTGGTCTTTGGGAATCACGAAATCTGGGCATAACATTTGGGGGCTCGCCCGGGATCCCCAAGAACCTCAAGGGACCCCCAATCCGGAGAGTCTGACTGGCCACGGTAGGTGTCTGTCTGTTCCTTGTCTCTTTTGTGTGAGCTCATTTCTGTATCTCTGGCAGTGCCCGAAGCGGTCTAGGTGGACGCACCAGAGGACCACGGGCGGGAGGAATCGGGAGACGTCCCGATCCTCCTTCAGGAGGGACGTGTATTCCCCTCGAACCTCTGGGACGAGGTGGGTCGCTCCCACCGATCGGCGTGAGGCCGTCGTCCGCACTTTCGGTTTTGTCAGTTTTGTTCCAATGGACTTGCGTTGGAAAGCTTGTCTCAAGGGCCCTTTGTTTGTCTGTGTCTGTGTTTTTCTGTTTTGTTTTGTGGACTCTGTTGACGGACATCATGGGACAGACTCAAACCACTCCTTTAAGCATTATGGTTGATCATTTCAAAGAGGTTAAGGGAAGAGCTAGCAAACTCAGTGTAGAGGTCCGGAAGGGCCGGTCGCAAACTTTTTGTTCTAGGGAATGGCCGACTTTTAGTGTCGGGTGGCCGCCGGAGGGGACCTTCGACCTCCCCACCATCTACCGGGTGAGGGACATCGTCTCTCAGCCCAAGAAGGGACATCCTGATCAACTCCCTTACATTATTACTTGGCAGGACCTCGTGGAAGATCCACCCTCCTGGCTTAAGCCCTTTCTGTCCCTGCGCTCCCTGGAGCTGAAACCCATACTTGCTTTGCAGGAAACGGAGAAGGTGAAGAAGAAGAAGGACCTCATCCCGCCTTCAGCTCCCCTCTACCCTGTCTTTCAGGGGGGAACTGAAGAGGAACTAATCTTTCCTCCCTCATATCAGCCCCCTAGAAGTTCACAGGGGGCGATGCTCCCACACAAAGGGGAGCGTCTGGGGGCGGAGTTCCGGGAGCGTCTGGGGGCGGAGTTCCGGGAGCAGCTGCGGTTCCAGTGGGAAGCCCGCCTCTTACTAGACAAAGGGCTCAGAGGGAACTGTCTGTCACAGCCCCTGACTCCACTATTAAAGCCCTACCTTTACGAGCCGCGGGGCCCCCAGATGCGGATGGCAATCAACTCCATCACTATTGGCCTTTTGCCACTAGTGACCTTTACAACTGGAAGGCTCAGAATCCTAAGTTCTCTGAGAAGCCAGCAGGGCTTATTGATCTGTTAGATTCTGTCCTTTTCACCCACCAGCCCACGTGGGATGACTGCCAACAGCTTTTACAGGTCCTGTTCACAACTGAGAAGAGGGAAAGAATCCTCAATGAGGCCCGGAAAGTGGTTCCAGGCGTGGACGGGAACCCAACCACCAACCCAGTCCAGATAGATGTCTCTTTTCCCTTAACTAGGCCTGAATGGGATTTCAACACAGCAGAAGGTAAGGAGAGGCTCCGGGTCTACCGCCAGACTCTAATGGGGGGTCTCCGAATGGCTGCTAGAAAGCCAACTAATTTGGCCAAGGTAGGGAATGTTCAGCAGGAAAGGGATGAGTCTCCAGCTGTCTTTTTAGAACGGATCATGGAGGCATACTGCACCTACACCCCCATGAATCCAGAAGCTCCTGAAAACAAGGCAGCTGTGATCATAAGCTTTGTAAACCAATCGGCTGCGGATATTAAAAAGAAACTGCAAAAAGTAGGTAGGCTGGGGGAGAAGAGTTTAAAGGACCTACTGGAGGTAGCCGAGAAGGTGTATAATAACAGGGAGCCCCTGGAAGAAAGGCAGGCTCACGCTGCGGCGGCTGCGAGCAGCAAACAAACCCGAGACCTAGCTAAGATCCTGCTCGCCACCACCGCGGACTCTTCAGAGGAACGGAACCGCTGTCTCCGCCGACTTGCCGGCAACCAGGAGGACGGTAAGGGGACCGCCCGGGGCGGGAGGCGGAAGCTGCAGAAAGATCAGTGTGCTTACTGTAGGGAGATAGGGCACTGGAAACAAGAGTGTCCGAAAAGGGCCAGCAAAAAGGGAGGCGAAGCGGATCGAGTGAAGGTCCTGGAGCTAGATGAACTGAGTGACTAGGGGAGTCGGGGTTCGGATCCCCTCCCCGAGCCCAGGGTAACTCTTAAAGTGGAGGGGACCCCCATTGACTTCCTTGTTGACACCGGAGCGCAACACTCGGTCCTCTGTACGCCTCAAGGAAAATTAACAAATAAGAAGTTTTGGGTACAAGGGGCAACTGGTATAAGCCAGTATTCATGGACTACCCGAAGAACAGTGGATTTAGGGACAGGCTAGGTATCCCACTCTTTTATGGTAATTCCAGAATGCCCCTACCCACTGTTAGGACGAGACTTGCTCACTATGATTGGAGCTCAGATAACTTTCAGACAAGGGGGGCCTCAGGTTACTGATGGCAAGGGCCACCCCATTCAGGTCCTGACCATAAGGCTGGAGGATGAGTACCGGCTTCACCAAAAAGCCTCTCCAATAGAGGGCAGCACAGACAAATGGCTGCAGGAGTTCCCCACGGCTTGGGCGGAGACAGGGGGAGTGGGGCTCGCCGCCCACAGGGCCCCAATCCTGGTAGAGTTAAAACCAGGGGAAGGCCCTGTGAGAATCAAACAGTACCCCATGCCTCAGGAAGCCTGGAAGGGAATTCAGCCACACATTCGGAGACTGAGGGGCCTAGGGGTGCTGGTCCCCTGCCAGTCTGCCTGGAACACCCCCCTCCTGCCAGTCAAGAAGCCCCACACGAATGACTACCGGCCGGTACAGGACCTCCGAGAAGTAAATAAAAGAGTTATGGACATACATCCAACGGTCCCCAACCCATACACTCTCTTAAGCTCTCTGGCACCCTCCCGTGTCTGGTATACTGTGTTAGATTTGAAGGATGCCTTTTTCAGTTTGCCGCTCGCTCCCCGTAGTCAACCCCTGTTTGCTTTCGAATGGCATGACCCGGAAGAGGGTTACAGTGGACAACTGATGTGGACTCGGTTGCCTCAGGGGTTCAAGAACTCGCCCACCATCTTCGATGAGGCCCTGCATGAGGACCTGGGTGAGTACCGGAGAGCACACCCCAACCTCACTCTCCTTCATTATGTGGATGATATCCTGATTGCAGCAGACACAGCTGAGGACTGCAAGGAGGGGACAAGAGACCTGCTGGCCTCCTTGGGGGCCCTTGGATACCGGGCTTCTGCAAAGAAGGCTCAGATATGCAAAGAAAGGGTGAGTTACCTGGGATACATCCTAGAGGGTGGACAGCGGCGGCTGTCGGATGCCAGAAAAGAGACTGTTTTGAAAATCCCATCCCCCACCTCCCGAAGGGAAGTAAGGGAATTCCTAGGATCGGCTGGCTACTGCCGCCTCTGGATACCGGGTTTCGCAGAGATTGCCAGGCCCCTATACGAGGCAACCAAGGAGGGAAAGGCCTTTGAATGGACTGAAAGAGAGAAGGCAGCCTTTAAGCAGTTAAAGAAAGCCCTCCTAAGTGCTCCGGCCCTGGGCCTGCCAGACATCACGAAGCCCTTCCATCTCTTCGTAGATGAACACAAAGGAATAGCGAAAGGGGTCCTAACTCAGACCCTAGGCCCCTGGAGCCGCCCGGTGGCTTATTTGTCCAAGAAGTTAGACCCTGTAGCTGCCAGCTGGCCACCGTGCCTAAGGATTATTGCGGCAACGGCGCTTTTAGTCAAAGACGCTGACAAGCTGACCCTGGGGCAGGAAGTCTGGATCACCACCCCACATGCCATTGAGGGAGTCCTGAAGCAGCCTCCTGATAGATGGATGAGCAATGCACGTATAACCCACTATCAGAGTCTCCTTCTCAACCCTCCCAGAGTACAGTTTCATCCCAGTGCAGCCCTCAACCCTGCCACCTTGCTGCCCGACCCAGACCTAGATGCTCCCCTACATGATTGTGCAGGAATCCTAGAGCAAGTGCATGGGCTCCGGAAGGACCTGATCGACCAGCCCCTTCCAGATGCAGACGTCACCTGGTTCACCGATGGAAGCAGCTTCGTACGGGACGGGAGCAGGTATGTGGGTGCGGCTGTAGTCACTGAAACGGACACTGTATGGGCAGAGGCTCTCCCCTCCGGGACGTCAGCCCAGAGAGCAGAGCTTGTGGCCCTCACCAAGGCCCTGACACTGGGAGCTGGAAAGCAGCTCAACATCTACAGACAGCCGGTATGCATTCGCCACCGCTCATGTTCATGGGGCAATCTACCAAGAGAGAGGGCTACTAACAGCAGAGGGGCGGACTATAAAGAATAAACAGGAGATACTCGACTTACTCTCAGCCTTATGGCTCCCTGCCAAACTGGCCATCATACACTGCCAAGGACACCAGAAGGCTGACAACCCAGTGGCAAGAGGAAACCGCAGGGCTGACCAGGAGGCCAAGGCAGTAACCATTTCTCCGATCCCCACCATGGCCTTACAGCTCCCAGACCCAGGAGACCCAGTTCTGCCAGTTCATCCAGGATATTCCCTGGAGGAGTTACAGCACATTAGGAAGCTTCCCCAAGCAAAGGAGAAGAAGGGGTGGTGGTATACACCACAAGGGGAGCTCATACTGCTGGACCAGCTTGGAGTCTCCATGATAAAACACATGCACCGGTCCACTCACCTGGGGGCACGTAAATTAAAGGACTTAATCCGACACGCCAGAATTAAGATCCACCAGCAGGACGTTAAAATAGAGCAGGTTGTATCTGCTTGCAAGACCTGTCAACTCACAAATGCGAGAATCAGGCCGAGTGAAAAAGGAACCAGGCTTCGAGGAACCAAGCCTGGGGCACAATGGGAGGTCGACTTCACTGAGGTTAAACCAGGAAAGTATGGCTATAAATATCTTTTAGTATTTGTAGATACCTTCTCCAGATGGGTAGAAGCATATCCAACTAAGCATGAAACAGCTCAGACGGTAGCTAAGAAGCTGCTAGAAGACATCTTGCCTAGGTACGGTTTTCCCGCTGAGATAGGGTCAGACAATGGACCAGCTTTTGTCTCGCAGGTAACGCAAGCAGTGGCCAAGGCCATTGGGGCAAATTGGAAATTGCATTGTGCTTATAGGCCCCAAAGCTCAGGGCAAGTAGAAAGGATGAATAGAACTCTAAAAGAGACCCTTACCAAATTGACCATGGAGACTGGCGGGGACTGGGTGGCTCTCCTTCCATATGCCCTTTACCGGGTTAGGAACTCTCCCTACACCCTGGGTTTTACTCCTTATGAGATCAAGTTTGGCCGGCCACCCCCTATTATCCCTAACCTTAAAGCCGAATTTCTTACAGAATTTGAAAGTCAAGAACTGTTTCTTTCCTTGAGAGGGCTCCAGAGGGTGCACGAAGACATTTGGCCACGCCTCCGCGCTATCTACGAGACCGGCCCAGCCCCGACTCCTCATCAGCATAAGCCCGGGGACTGGGTCTATGTCAAGAGACACCGCCGGGAGACCCTTGAGCCACAATGGAAGGGTCCCTATGTCGTGGTGCTGACGACCCCCACCGCTCTCAAGGTAGACGGCATTGCGACCTGGGTCCATCACACTCACGTCCGGTCAGCGGACCCATCTGTGATCCAGGAATACTTCGTCACCAATGGAGCATCGATCGAGATCAACGCAACTCGCTCAAGCTCAAGCTACGGCGTGCTCGACCTGCCTGATGCTGGAGGGGGAAGGAAGACTTGGGGACTCTGATTTTATCAGTACAGGGAATTTGGGATGGTGTACCCTCATGACCCAGGAATGTTGTCCAGTAGAAATACAAACCGACCCATGATTGGGCCTGTAAGTTTCAAGACAAGGGGGAAATGAAAGGGCAGGGAGAGACCGACTCCATGTTCCCTTTGTTCCATATCTTCCACCTCGTGGAGTCAGGTTCCCGCCCTAGAACCTCTCCAAGAGCCCAACCCACACTTTTGAATTAGCCAATAGAAATGCAAGAGGAAAGTAAGCCTTGCCCTGCCCCCATGTGCAACCTGACCCCGACCAATCAGCGGAGGCTACACTACCTCACCCCTCCTACCTCTCCCAGGCCCCCTATAAATCATCGCGTTTGGGTTCTGGGGCTCTCTCTCTCCACCTCGCCACTGCGCCTGTGGGTGTGTGTGTGTGGGACTGAGCTCGAGCTAGCTCGATTAAAAGGCTCTTTGCTTTTGCATCGGACTCGGCTCCCTCGTGGTCTTTGGGAATCACAAAATCTGGGCATAACAGCTCCAGCTCAGCTTTGTCAGGAAGGATGTCTGGAATGATGTCCAGAAGACGTTCAGTCTAATTAGCATATTACCCTTTTATTATTATAGATTATTATTATAGATATAGATATAATACTGTCTACTGAGCAAGCCTGGAAGTAATGACATCCCAATATCAATGAGCACAACCTAGCACCCAAAATTTTGGTTTCTAAATACCACTCTCTAATTAAAGGAACGAGGACTCCTTGGAGAAATGGCTGGTTACCAGAAATAGGTCAGAGAATACAGAAATAGGCCTAGAACATTTGATACCAGAAAATAAGCAAGTGCTCAAAAAATGATAGAGGCATATCAAGGAGACTTAGGAGCCAACTTAAAGGAGCTCCCAATGGCTAAAGCTGAGACAATTTGAACAACACAAATGAAGCATGGTATCAACCATGCTTGGGTAAAAATTGCTGTTTAATATTATAACCCTGCTGTTTGGCTTCTGTACTTATTTGCTTGCTAAAACAATAGAAAAGTTATTTTTATTTTCTGAACTTATGTATGCTATCACAATCGATTGAATACTCCATTGATGGTGGTTTGAATATCCCATTGATTGTGATCTCACTGGTTATCGAAGCACATTCTTCTGGGAACCAGGACAGCTCAATTACCCTAAATTGCCTCAGTAGCTACAGATAATGTGTTCCGGTTGACTCAGTGGTCCTGGAATCAGAACAGCATAATTCAGTAGCTACAGATAATGCATTCCGGTTGACTCAGTGGTCCCGGAATCTGGACAGCACAATTATTCTAAATTGCCTCGGTGGCCCCAGATAATGTGTTTCTGTTGATTCAGTGATCCGTAGACCCAAAACTATAGATAACTAACTTGCTCAATTTCGCTTTTGTAACTGCTTCGTGCGAACCAGGTTCCTCATTCCAAACTCAGAGATGTAATCGATACCTTTTTGATATTCTGCATATAAGCCAGATGTGGCAAGCTTTACGGGGCTGCGAGATCTGGAACTTTTGCCCCTCATATGCCACCGACCTTTAATAAATGACTCCATAATTCAACTTTTTGAGGCGTCCTTTGTGAGATTTGGGGTATAGTGCAACACAAATAACATTGGATTATAAAACACAGAACAATATAAATACCCCAAAGTCATCTTATATAAATAAATAATTGCTTTCGTAAGTCAAAGGGAGAAAAGGAACAGCTGTTCCTCACAGAATACTAATTCATAAATATAGAAAACTGGCATTAGGCAATGAATGCCTCAACAGAAATTGTTGCAGTCAAGACCATTGATGGATGCTAAAATTATTATGTCTCTCACAGATATTAGACTAGTCTGAAGGCTTTCTTTACCTTTGCCAACTTCCCCATCCCCAATCAATCTCTGGCACACCTAATCCTATCTTTGTGTCTGTTTGTTGGCATACAGCAACAATGGTTCAAGGAAGCAGGCAGTAAAATGCAGATCTGGGACTGGCTTACTCACCACCCAGTGAGAAAAAAAAAATACCATCTTGAGTGTGGTAGGAGGTTGCTAAAGATTTCACTGGTGGTAACTTGAAAACATAGCCAGGTAGAAGGATGCAGCCACAATAATTTAAAAGATATGGGTATGGGGTATTCCAAAAAGATAGCATGGTTGCAGATTATTGCAAAAATACTGAATATTGAGGCCCTGGAAAAAAAATAATGAGAAATTAAGGGTGGTTAATAAGTAACTAAAGCTAAGTGTGACAGCCAGAGGACTTCTCTGATTATTTATAAAGGTGCCCTTATATCTTGTAGTGGAAGAATACACACAGCTAAGCAGAAGACAGATCTGACAGTTCCCGGGCTTCAGGGACATTTGAATGGTCAATCAAAAAATGTCTGTTATGGTACTATCAAGGCTCTGGTTGGAAAAACCTAGTAACCTGAAAAATGGGATGGGGACATCTGGATGGATGCCACAGATGTTGGAGCTGAAGAGCCTCCCTGAGCCCCAAGGGCTTACAGTGTGGCCCACGCTTCTTTAGGAAGAGATAGAATTTGCCCTGTGTTAGAAAACAGTACAGAAGCCTCTCTGCAAGACAACAGGTGCCCCCCTCAGGAACTGCTGCACCTCTTCTCTAGCATTACCCAGTTAAGGAAATGAATAGACTATATAGTCAACGAGTTGTGAGAATTAGCTAGCATGTAACTATAGGAGCCAGGGATGTACTCCTGGAATCAGACTTTGAAGATGCCTGATCAAGGGACCCGGGATGTAAGATTGATTAATCAAGAATTCACTGGTGTGGGGTAGCTTTCTTGGGACATGGGATTTGACATCCTAGCAAGGATCCCAGGGGCTGGGGCAAATCCACTGCCAGGATAACATTTAGAATCCTAGAAAAAGTAATGGCCATGCTGAGGAAAGTAGAAATGCTTCAGTTGCCCTGGTAGATGGTACAGGGAGGAATAAAAGAGACTAAGGGAAGTGGCCATGCTAAGATGGATATATTTATAAGGCCAGAAAACTCACCAGAGGGCTGTGGTCCAGGGGAGAACCCAAATGACACAATTCCACAAAGGCCAGTAGGAATGTGCTAGCAAGAGAAGCACAGAATCAGTAAGAAGTTCAGTAGTGGCTCATATGCAGCCAGGTTTGGGCTTGTCAGTAACCAAGAAGATGGAATGATAAGGGCCAAAGCAACAGAGCTCAGTGGTGATGCTTAAATGCAATAAGCCAAAAGGCTGCAATTCCTATAATGGCCAGCAAGATTAGAAGGGCAGCTAACGGGCTTGATCAGCAGGGAGTTGTGGAGATGGTTAATGTAATAGAGCATGACATCCTAGGGCAAATAGATGGGTAGCCACAGGAGTGTTACTTAAAATCTACAACCACAGAAAGATAAAAATGAATGAGCAGGAGGCTGAGAATAGTCTTTCCAATGAAAAGTCCTAATCCCTTGCTAGTTCTTGGTCCTAAGCCAGTTTTCAGATCTAGAACCCATTAACTGAAGGCATGGCCAGAACTTTAGGAATAACACTGTAACATAATCTATATATATAAAAGGCTAAGTGACTGTCTGACCGTCCAATTGGCAAGTAGCTATGATGCACACTGACCACCAGGGGGCAGACGCTCAACGCAGGAGCTGCTGAGCTGTGGTCACTTGGCAGTAGTGGTTCTCAAGTGATGCAACCCAGAGCCAGAGAGGAGAGAGCCCGATTCCTCATGATTCCTCTCACACTCCGGGACCCCTTGGGTCCCGGGATGTTGAAGAGTCAGTTTTGGCCTGATCCCCGCAGGCCAGGCCAAGGGGCCCCACCTGCCAGAGGGACCATGCTCACTCTGCAGATGCCCTTCAAGACGCAGTGCTGGCCCACATGTGGCTGGCACAGGCGGGACCGTGGGAGGTTGGCTCCAGGGCATGTTCAGCCTGTCTCTCCCAGTCCCTCCCCACCGGCCACCACCCTGGACTGCCCACATTAGTCCCTGCACTGGAGGGACTAATTAATTTCCTTTCAATGTGCATGAATCTGTGCACCAGGACACTAGTATCCTATCTAATAAAGAGGGAATATGCAAATTGACTGTCACACCATCACAAAGATGATGGCGCCCATAGCCACAAGATGGTGGCGACCAGTCCCCTCAGCCCCGCCAGGGTCCCCCAGTCCTTTCAGCCCAGCCGGGGGGGCAGCAGGCACAGGGTGCGGCTGGACCCGCCCTCAGGCCCCCAGCTGCCCAGGGCCGGCCTGAGGAGCAGGCAGTCAAGGGTATTCTATATTAATAAATTAAATAAATAAGAATGATTTAATGCAGTGGACATAGCAAGAATTTATTCTTTTACAATTTAATTATTTTTCTACTATAATATTATCTCATATATTTTTGGATTTTTATGAGACTCTAGGCTTTTAGTATTTTATTATTTATTTATTTATTTATTTATAATATATTTTTATTGATTTTAGAGAGGAAGGGATAGGGAGAGAGAGATAGAAACATCAATGATGAGAAGGAATCACTGATTGGCTGCCTCCTGCACGCCCCCCTACACTGGGGATCGAGCCCGCAACCCAGGCAATGTGCCCTTGGCCAGAATCGAACCTGGGACCCTTCAGTCCGCAGGCCGGCGCTCTATCCACTGAGCCAAAATGGCTAGGGTGGCTTTTAGTATTTTAATATTCAGACACTATAAATTCATTTAAACATAAGTTATACATCTGCGTCAATAAAGAATCAGAGATCTAATTCTCAGATTAGCTGCCTTTCTCTGAGCCCATCCAGAGGGGTTAGGGACTTATTCTTGCACAATCTTCAGTGACAACTATCCCAATTATTGTGGATGAGATGCTTTTAGGATATACAGTATGACCTCCTCCCTTGTAATGTATAATCCCTGCTCTAAACCCCAATCTGTTTATGAAAATTTCAGATTATATAATCCTTATAAAACTTTAAAAGCTCCTCTGGAAAGAAACATTTTGGCAAAATATATTAAAAGCTTTAAAAGTGCATGTACCCTTGGACTAAAAAACCCCACTTTCAAAAATTTTCTCTGAGGGAATATACTGAATTGGATAAGAATGTTCATCATAGCTTTATGTAATGGCAGAGAGAGAGAGAGAGAGAGAGAGAGAGAGAGAGAGAGAGAGAGAGAGAGAGAGAGAGAGAGAAGCAAAATTTCCAACAATAGGGGAGTGAATAAATACACCCATAGAATGGATTCAATAAGTGGACTACAGAAAAATATTTTTGACATGGAAAATATTAATATAGTGCTAAGTGAAAAATAGCAAATATATATAACCTTTGTTGTTTAAAAACCACTAAGCAAATAGCCCTGGCAGGTTCAATTCCTGGTCAAGGGCACATACTTGGGTTGCATTGGCTATCATTTTGACCTTCTTGTTTCTTTCCAGCCTTAATGGAGATCTTTCAGATTAAGATTAACCTTAGAAAATCTGGATAATCTTTTGGATAAATATATATCTATATACATATGTATACACATACAGGAGTGGGCAAATGTAGGTTTATAGTTGTGAGTATGTGAAATGCAGAGTTTATTCTTGTATTATTTATTAATTATTGTATTATTTTACATACATCTATAAACCTCTTTTTTACCACCCCTGTACATACATATACACACATATTCTATTCTGACCCTTAATGTCTTCTCTGCCTTCACTGTATCTATTTGGGTATACACATTTATATGAATGTATCTATGTACACAAAAAAATTACAGTGAAGGCAGAGAAGATATTAAGTACCAAAATAAAAAAATAATTAAACAGGAGTACAATGATCAACTTTTATAGTTCCCCTTGGCAAGGCTAATATAATATTTAAAAGAAAAATTACTCTCTGCTCCACATATTGAGCAATGTTGATGATTCAAGAAAGCAGAAGCTAGAGAACCACTATGAAACTAGTAAAACAACCATTAAACCAGCAGCATCAACAACAACCAAAACAAAATATAGCATTAGGTTTAAATAATTGGATCAGCTCTCTCTCTTGCTTCCTGATACTTGATTATATTTCTAATGTGTTAGTGTGTGGGAGAAACCTCCTAAGTCAGCTGCACAATCAGATCAGAACTCTCAAGAGCTTCCCGCTCATCCCAACCCCCACTCACCACTAATTGCGTCCTCCTTTCTTTTAGCCTTCATGGGTCTGGCTGGTGAGGCGTAGGCCTGGTCAGGGGAAAGAAGCAGGGCAGATGCTGCAGTTTTAAGTGAAATCAGGTGTTGCCTTCTCTGACGTGAGATCTGGAAAATCTCAGTACTTAAGTAACTGGCATTGGCAACTGAATACTCAGCCTTCCCCACTGGGCTCAGTCTTCCCTTTTCCTGCAAGAAGTACTATTTAGGCTTTCCCTTTTCCTCTTACATTGCCAAATTCCTCTTTAGAGGCCACTGAACAAGAATTTCCATTTTGTAGATATTCACATAACATGAGACCAAGCATGTTGGGAATGGAAAGGCTTTGGGTAATTGGGAATCACAGTGTCAGTAAAGCACTGTCTAGTGTTGTTGGTGAGTCAGGCCTCTACCTGTGGAGGAAGTATGGAAGATTTCTTGGAGGAGTGGGGAGGAATGAATGACTCCATATGCTGCGAGCTACAGGCAGAAACACAGCACACAAGTTCAATAAAGTCAAAGCATTACATGGGGCTGGGAAAACATTCTTGGGGTTTCTTTTCTTCTGCTGCTGCTAGTTCAGTCTGGAACTACTTCACCACAAAATTTCAATTCATATTGCAAGAAACACACATGTGCTCACACACAGCTGATGTGCAATTGTCTTTATAGTGTTTGGTTGACCTGAATAATGTGCCTCAGCACACTGTTACTTGGGTTAAGGAGCCTCCCCATTTAGCACCCTTCAATCCCATCTCCATACTACAGTCCCATCTTAGATAGGATGTGGCTCCTTTGGGAGAGACAGCCCCACACTTACCCAGAGTATCTGGATGAAAACATGGATCATTATGAGTATGGTGTCAGTGCCAGTGCCAGTGATTCTCTAGTCTAGGTGGGACAAATGCAATCTGTGATGAGGGCCAACAATTCTGAGTTTAGTTGCTGACTAAACACCAAATCAGTGGAATAACCTCAAAACTTAAAATTCTGAAAAACTAAACAAGGACTCCAGGGAAAGAGGACTGGACTAAGAGCTATGGCTAAATCTCCACTAAGAATACTCTACCACCCCACCACTCTTCACCTAATACTCTAGGTCCGTGGTCGGCAAACTACGGCTCACGAGCCACATGCGGCTCTTTGGCCCTTTGAGTGTGGCTCTTCCACAAAATACCACGGCCTGGGCGAGTCTATTTTGAAGAAGTGGCATTAGAAGAAGTTTAAGTGTAAAAAATTTGGCTCTCAAAAGAAATTTCAATCGTTGTACTGTTGATATTTGGCTCTGTTGACTAATGAGTTTGCTGACCACTGCTCTAGGTAATCTGACCCAGCCCTATGGATTCACCCCAAATTATATGCTAATATTTCAGTCCAAATTTAAATCTCCAGTCCAGGGCTTGTCTCCTGAACTGCAGACTGGCCATGTCAATCATCTCTACCTAAATGATGCACGGACATTTTAAATGGTACATGAGAAAAATAAACTCATCAGCCACCCCAATAAACATTTCTTTTCTTCTGTCCCCTGAACTGACATAGTCATTTTTCAGTAAACCTGAGAATTACCCTAGTTTCCTCCCTCTATCACCTATCACAACCAAAGCTAATCAAGTCCATCTTCTAAATCTTTGCCAGATTCTCCCTTCCTCGGTCCCAACCACCTCCACCCTAATTCAGGCCACCATATCATTCACCCAAATAACTGCTACAGCTTCCCCATTTAACACCCTTCAATCCTGTCTCCATACTACAATTCAGAGAGCTTTCTTAAAAGGACATCTCTATATCATCCATGTAGTATTCTTGCCAAACATATTTAAACAGAATCTGACCATATGAGAACAATCAGACAAATCCAAATTTTGGTGCATTTATAAGACATCTAGCCTGGACTCTTCAAAAATGTCAATGTCACAAGAGACAAAATATAATTGGGGAACTGTCCTAGATTTTAAAAGATTAAAGTGTAAGAAACTAAATGTAAACAAGATCCTTGTTTGGATCCAGGATTGAGGCGGAGGAGGTAAAAATAGCTACTCTGGACATTGCTGGTATAATTAGGAAAAGTTACATGAACTGTGTATTAGATGATATCGAATCAATAAATGACAAATTTCTTAGGTATTGTAATGGTATTCGGTTATGCAGGAGAAAGCTCTTGTGCCTAGGAGGCGCAGTCTAAGGTATGAAGGGGTGAAATGTCATGATGTATGCAACTTACTCTCAAATAATTCAGCCAAAACTTACATAGGTAGATATATACCTGATAAAAAGAAAGCAAAATGTGGCAAAATGTAAACAATTAATGAATCTAAACTTCCAACTTTCCTTCGAGTTTTAAACTTTTCAAAATAAAAAGTTGTGGAGGAAAAAGAGAGGCAGAGCAGCCAGTTACCACTATTAAAATGTTCTTCCAGGAAACATCTTTTATGTTACAAAAATACTTGAATTTCTTGGAGATTAAAAAAAAAAATGGTAGAGAGGTCATTAAGGTTAAAATACCAAAGCCATTTACTCTCACCCCCAGCACCTTGGGCAGGTTTAATTTCCAATACAAGTTAACACAAGACTTAAAACTATACATAGAAGTGGCTAGGCCATTCAACAGAGAAATTGAATTTTGCCAGCCATTTTCTTTTACACAAAAGAATATAAAAACAATTACAAGCAAACTCTCTTTAAATCCTCATAATAACTAAATGAGATACTTAGCTTCATTTTAAAGATGAGGAAAACAAGGGAAAACCAAACTGAATTATGTCCTAGAATTTTTATAACTGTCAAACTAATAAAGCACATTATTATGTGATATCAGAAGTTTGCAAAGATTAAATATGTTAAACTTTTTAAAACAGGACAGTTAAATCTTTGTGTGTGTTTTTGCTGTTTGTCTACTATATTATAGTTTTCTTCTACTCCACAACAAAATAAAACAAAAATTTTAAAAATACTATGTTAGGCCCTGATAAAATCATTGTTGTATTTAGAATAGGAGTCCCTCTCTCCCTGTCCTTCCTCTCCCTTGTCACATCCCCTTTTTACTCTCTATGCTATAGCCATATTAACTACTTGTGCTTCTCTGAAGCCTAGGTTCTCTCATGCCACCAGGATTGCTTGGTGGTGGTCTAAGTCAAGGGAAATAGCACACGCTCCTTCATGCCAGTTATTCCTATTGCAAGCATATCATACACAAGAACACCTAAAATCAAATCTAAACATAAAGGGAGTCAGACCAGGATTCTGCTTCCAGGCTACTAAGGTTAGTCCCTTATCCTCTCTGAGCCTCAGCTTGCTCATCTATAAAAGGTGGTTAAATCAGATGTTCTCCAATGTCTATCTGTTTTCTGCTCTCACTGTCCATGAATCTAAGAAGTTGCTCTAGAGAAATCATAAGGGAACTTGTGTAGTAAATTCTGGTACAGAAATTTTCTTCCTCCTCTTAAGAGAAATCACCTCAAAGAAGTTGTGAAAGCCAAATAAAGGGTAAAGTTTCAAATCACAGTCAAGTTTAATGGACTTCACTGATGATATAACCAAATTCCAAAGTGTGTCATCTGTGAGATTTATAACAAATGATATCTGAAAGTTTATTATTAATTTTTCTAAGGAAGAATTTTTATTTTTTAATATGTTTTATTGAATTTAATGGGGTGACATTGGTTAATAAAGTTATATAGGTTTCAGGTATACAATTCTACAATACCTCAACTGTATACTCTATTGTGTGTTTACCACCCCACATCAAGTCTCCTTCCATCACCATTTATCTCCCCTTTACCTTCTTCTACCTCCAAGATCCCCCTTCCCTCTGCCAATTGTTGTACTATTGTCTGTGTCCATGAGGCTTTCTTTCTTTTTTTTTTCCTTCTTAATCCCTTCACGTTTCTCACCCAGCCTCCCAACCTGACAGCTGGAAAATTTAAATAATATGGTGAAACAGATGTTAAGTGAGACATTAATTTTAAGCTGCAAAATGAGATTTAGCTCCATTTTGTTGCTGGGCAGAAAACAGGCTCAAGGCAAATGTGCTTGTATGAACGTGGCCCACTAAAGAGAAAAATTAGTTATAAAAAGCTCTGAGGAAGATCAGTGCTTGAAATCACTAACTCAGGAATACCTTGAAATTACTCAAACTCTCCCTCTCTTTTTCTTCCAAAAGACTCAGAGCTCCTTCCACAAATTGAAACTGACACCTAGATGGGTTGAACTGTAATAAAGCTAGAGGAAGAAGCACTCCCATATTGTTCAACTCACTAAACATGGGCAGTGGAAGCGTAAGTGCGGGGAGGTACTGCTTTCCACAGTTCCACTCTT
Organism: Plecotus auritus; assembly: GCF_963455305.1. Lineage (NCBI taxonomy): Eukaryota > Metazoa > Chordata > Mammalia > Chiroptera > Vespertilionidae > Plecotus > Plecotus auritus. The sequence continues at coordinate 21,284,317 of NC_137783.1, read as the reverse complement.
TTACTCAGGGGGAAACTTCATGAAAGTGGTAACTATAAAAAGCTGATTGTTTACATACACCATGGGCTCTGCTCTACCCAATCAAGACCTAATTGGGAATTATCTTGAGAACTAAAAAATTAATATGTATTTTTCAAAAACTTGTATTTTAAAATGTGTTTTTAGAAGCAAACTAGCAAGACTCTTTTAAGATTATTCTAATATTCATTCATTAATTCACTCAACACTCAACATCTATTGACTACCTAGTATGGCATACACTGAGTGAAGTTAAGAGAATACAAAATAAATAAGACAGAGTCCCTAATCTTGAAAACCTCACAAACTAGAAACCAGTCCTAAAACTGCCAATGTCTTTGAATATTATTTTCAAGTCCAAACTATTGGGAGTTAACGTAGATGGTTTTTATCAAGAAGCTGACATCAAAGGGTAGGGAGTTGCTTGATTTGGAAGAGGCACGCTAGGAGAGCCAAACATTGGTTACAAACTTGAGAGTCTCTATAATGCATATTTTTCTCCTTCAAGCTAGAGTTCTCTGAGCAAATTTTTTAAAAATCACATTTTATTAAAATTGTTTCCTCTTGTGGAGAGTTATTCATGGGAGATTTGTCTATTCAACCCCAGTTACTTACTAATTAAATAATCCATATCAATATAGAAAAAAATGTTTCCTCTATAAGAACAAAAGTGGGAAAAGAATGGAGAGTGAGAGAGGGGTAACCAGTATGTGCAGGAAGGCAGGATTAGAGAGAAGGTTCTGAGAGCTATTTACAAAGTGACATCTTTCTGATAAATTATAGGCAGATCGTTTAAGAGCCGAGGAAAGCTTGCAAAGTGCTGATATAAAAATGAAATCATAGCCAAACACACAACATAGAATATCTCTAATTCCTAGAAAAAAATTATCTAGTTGATAATCCTATATAATGAAAGGCTAATATGCAAATCGACAGAACAGTGGAATGACTGGTTGCTATGACGCACACTGACCACCAGGGGGCAGACACTCAACACAGGAGCTGCCCCCTGGTGGTCAGTGTGCTCCCACAGGGGGAGCGCCGCTCAGCCGGGAGCCTCCGTGGCAGCGCTAGGGATGTCCAACTGATGGCTTAGGGACCTCTCACCCCTCCCCTCCCCCCCGAGTGCACAAATTTCGTGCACTGGGCCTCTAGTGATTAATAACTAGCTAGATTTTTTTATTAAGAAGGTATTTCATTTGTATTTAAATGGGGTTTTTTCCCACAATCTTGTTCTTTGTTGTAACTTTTAAGACATGTAAATAATAGTAATTAGTGGGAAAATCACAGATGCATAGTTACAATTGGATTTCTTATATCATTAAAATACTTTTAAGAGAAAAGTGTATGTCAACACGATTTTTGTTTTAGAATTTTCATTTCAGCTGTGGCATAGAAGATGGATTGGGGCTGGAGAGTGGGGAAGGGCTATATATAGAAATAGATTATATGAGATTATTGCAATACTATAGACATTTGATTGGTTAGAGAGAGAAGATAAAAGAACACAAGATAACCACACATTTTCACCACTTGGGTGGTGAGTGATAATGTATTTGAAACATACAGATCTTAAAAATAGAGCAAAAATTCCAAGAAAATTCCTTCAGATCTTATTCAAGTGTCACTTTTTCAGTGAAGCTTTTGTGCCAGACAAGAATATGGTATGATCACCGCACCATTTCCTATCCATAGGCAGACAGGAGGGTATTTCCTGGCTTTCCTTGTAGTTAAGTGTGGGAGCATGTCACTTAGTTTTGCCAAATAAGAATACAGATAGGAGTGATGTATCACTTCCAGACCAAGTCACCTATTGGCTACTAATCTATCTACAACTCTCTCTGCCCTTAGAAACTATATATCAATGTGGCACCATCACAACATGGAGGAAGCCTAGAGTCCTGAATTGCTGGATGGAGCAATGAACCATCTACATCAGACTTCTTATGAGCAAAACTAAAATTTTGTTGGGCTAAACCATTGATGTCTAGATTTATTACTATAACATAGCATAGCCGATTTTGATTAATACCCTTTCCCTGACCACTATATCAAAAATTTCCTCGGCCCTGTTCCTCCACACAAACACACACACATATATACACTTCCTATACTTATTTCTTGCTCTTTTATTTTCTTTAGTGCTTGTACTCTATAACTTATAATGCATTTCATCTATTTATCTTGTTTATTACCTGCCTTTCCCAGTAGACTCCCCTCCATATGACCAGGGATTTGTGTGTGTTTTGTTCATTGTTATAATCCCAGTGATACAGTGCTTGAAACATGGTGGGCACTCAAGAGATATCTGTGGGATGAATGAATAAAAATATAATTTTAGATCTGTCTGGAAAACATTCAAACCTTCAAGTGGAGAGGTACTATGAGCCGCTGTGAATGCAAGTGAGACACATAGACATATGTTTGGGACACATGAACATAGTTGGAGGGGTCATAGTTGAAGTCATAGAAATAAGTTCCTTCAGAGGATGTTCTTCAAAGGCAGAAGCTGAGACAAAGTCTGGAAGCTTACTAAGGACCAATGCCTTTGAAAGAAAGGGAAGGAAGTGAAAAGGAGATATATGTACTACTATTTGTAATACTTTAAACAATAAAATAAAATTAAAAAAAAAAAGAAAGGGAAGGAAGTGGATCGGACAGAGGAAGAAGTCAAACTGCAATGCAGGCTGAAAATGCCTTGGTCAATCTGATGGCAAGCTCTGAAGCAAATACTGCCTGACAGAGTTGCCTGCATCAGACCAAAATGGTTGTGCCTTGTACCTCAACTTCATTTAGTCATTGATGTGGGCTACCCAAAGAAGGAGTGACCTTGGTGACAAAATACCTGAAGGAGCTGACAGCTGGAGGCTGTCTGCTTACCTCAGTCAACACTTCTGGACACTCCCTTCTTTGAAGGGAAATCTGAGCAATGCATCTCCATATCAACCACAAATGAGGAAAAAAGAGAAGGTTAATGGCTAGATTTAACGAATACAAATAATGCTATTTAACAACATAAGCATGTACATGTAATATTTGGGGCTTACTTAGGCTAAAAAATTATTCGTTGCTTATTTGAAATTCAAATTTAAATCGGTGTACTGTGTTTTATCTGGCAACTGTTGTTGGGAAAGAAGTAAGTTGAACTGCCAAGAAGAGATAAGAGGAAGTCATAGAATGATTACCTGTAATAATGGCAATGAGAGCTAATGAAGGATGTGATTTTTAAAATAAGGTGATATAACTGAGCCTTGAAAGATAAAGACAGAATTACTGCAGTGACTCAGAGACTAGGGATAACACGGCTTCAAAAAGGAATGGACTCCAGTGTCAAATGGCACAGACAGGCAGAGAGCACAGCTAAAATACTGAGGGTGAGGAGTTGGGGAGATGATAGTGCGGTATGTCAAATTAAATGTGGTAGGGCATGCCTTACCACAAGATGGCACTCATAGTTTCTCTTTTTCTGAGTTTCTATCAATAAATATTTTACACATTTTTTATTATCATAGAATAAAGAACATAAGTATCCTATGTTCTTATATTACATATAGCATTGTGCTCCATGTTCTATCATTTTCCCACAGCTTATGACTGATTTCTTCTTAGAATATGAAGATATAATGGATGTTAGAATTGATTGTCGAGTGGGGGCAGGCATTAGAACCTGGAGGAGGGAGCAAATGTAATGCTATTGCAGATACTCGGTACAAAGCTCTAACAAGAATCCATTGAATTTGGCCATCAGATGATGACTGATGAGCTTCAAGAAATCTAATACTGTTGGAAATGGAAGCCAGACTGCCTGGTGTTGAGGACTGATACCATGCTAAGAATGTAGACAGACTATGTGTTTGGCACATGTACTGTGAAAGATAGGAGTGTTACCAGGTGGATTTTTCCCTTATAAGGAATCCCTTCCCAAATAAAGATTTGTGTGCCTTATTCACAAGTTTCAAATATTTGACCAAAATGCCTATTAAATGGAAATTGGCCTCACATAAAAATATCTCTACAAAACAAATGCAATTGTGTCAGAGACAGTTCTACTTAATTAAATAACTCCTTTAGCTCCCCAATAATATAACACTTATTTCTTTTCAAAATAATTTCATACCTATTTCTCATATTATATTGCCTATAGACTGAATGTTTGAATTGAGGTCTAGAGAGATGACAAGAAGTGCCTAACATTACACAGATAGACAGAAACAGAGCCTTGGGCCAAAGTTTTCTGATGCTTAATTCTATACCCTTTCTACTGAATTATTATTCCCGTCACTTAATTTCTAGTTCAAGTTTTCCACTTATCTAATTTTATTTTTCTGGCATGCATAAAACAACAATGGCTCTTTGAAATTACACTGTTATGAATATTTTCCATGCTATATCAGGTATGAAACAGTTAAAAATTACCTGTCTCTAGACTAGAATGAGAAAATATGTTCATTATCATCTCTGCTTCTTATAAAACCAAATATAACTGTGAGATGAACTTAAAAGAAGAACTTATATATTAATGTACTACTGAAAAGGCAAAATCCTGTACCTACTGTTCCAGGTGTATAGGTACTTCTGCTAGAATATGGTCTCACCACACAATCAAAAAGTTTTCTTTTCAACCAATAAGTCCAATCATTAGCCATTTATTTTTATCTTTCTTTATCAAGGTGGAAACAGTATTGGTGTATACTTTGTGTAAAAATTTCTTTTATCTCTTTAGACACAAAAAAGAACAAAATTAAGACAATTTTAACTTTGTTTCTCTCCCACTCCAAACATAGAAAAAAAGGACAGAGGGGCTTCTATAGCTAGTTCTATATATATAACCCCATATAAGCGAAACAAAAGAAAACTTCAAACTTGCTTTGTGGCTAGGCCTCGATGGGGAACAGCCTTCTTACTGAGTTGGAAAGAATAAAGGGTATTTTTTAACTTACAAGTGCCTGAAAAAATCATGTCTGCAAAGTGTGGTTGGTATTTGTATGTATTTTAAAGAGTCTAATGAAGCCCAGCTCCTTACAAATTCCTACAAAAAATGAAGAATGGGAAATGGTTCCTGCCACCCAGGGGTCAGAGTAGTGGTTATTGCTCTAACTAATTGTACAAAGGAGACCTGTCATTTAGAGATAACTCCAAAGGAGACCTGTAATTTAGAGATTGCATTAGCAAGAATACCACAAAGCCTGGTCCTTACCCAAAGAATTTACTTAGAGAGACATTTAATATGGAGTAAATAGAGGCTCAAAGAGAACAGCTTTGAAGAAGGGCTTTGAAAAGGTTGGAAGAAGATGAAATGAGGAATGTTGTTACTTAGTGCTTTTAATAAACAAACTAGTGGCCCGGTGCATGAAATTCATGCACGGGGGGTGGGGAGTGGGGGGTCCCTCAGCCCAGCCTGCACCCTCCCCAATCGGGGATCCCTTGGGGGATGTCCAACTGCCGGTTTAGCAGTCAGACTGCTGGTTTAGCAGTCAGACATCCCTCTCGCAATCTGGGACTGCTGGCTCCTAACCGCTCACCTGCCTGCCTGCCTGATTGCCCCTAACTGCCTCTGCCTGACTGCCTGATTGCCCCTAACCCCTCTGCCTGCCTACCTGATCACCCCTAACTGCTCTCACCTGCTGGCCTGATCTCACCCCCAATTGCCCTCCCCTGCTGGCCTGATCTCACCCCCAATTGCCCTCCCCTGCCGGCCTGATCACCCCTAACTGCCTCTGCCTTGGCCCCCACCACCATGGCTTTGTCCAGAAGGAAGTTGGACGTCTGGAAGATGGCCAGTGAACCTGGTCTAATTAGCATATTACCCTTTTATTAGTATAGGTAGATTATATACGATAGGATTGCTTAAATGGGGGGGGGGGGGGAGAGCCTTTTTAAGCAGGAGGAGATGCTCTTGGCAGACAAAAATACATAATCCTTATATCTGGACTGATAGCCAGACATATGCACTATACTGCCAAACTGGTCATTAAAAAATTGAACTGCTTTCTTACACCTTACACCAAACAGCTGTTGCCCTTAAAACCCCTCCTCAGCCCCCACCTTAGGTTCTGCCTTCGCAGTTCACCCAGATTTGGTTCTGATTAGTCAGTTTCTATGCCAGTCAGCATCAAAAGCTCCACCTCCTAGGCATCCATTGGCTCCTCACAGTTCACCCAGATTTTGTTCTGATTGGTTGTTTTCTATGCCAGTCAGCATCTCTGGGCCTATCTCCAGGCCTGATCAGAGAGGCGGGGCTAATCAACAGCTGCCACAGAGGCTGTGGATCAGACCCTGCTTCTCTCTCCAGGCCTCTTTCCAGGCCTGATCCGCAGCCCCCTTGGCAGTCAGTGCTGGGTCGCCATGACTGCAGGACTGACTTCCGGTGTTCGGTCGTCTGTTCGGTCGTTTTGGACATTACGGACCCTGGCTCTTTATATATAGATAGATGCTTGCCTTAGCTCTTCTCCAGCATGCCTCAAAATGTGGCAAACAGCATGCCCATGTCCATTCACAGACAAAAATATAACTTGGAACATGAAATTTTTCATTAAGATGAGCCCTCAGAACAATGGGTTATTCTTAAAATGTGTGAGTGCCCTGTTTCCACCAGCATGGTAGACATTCTCTACATATCTACTGCTCTATGAACAGTCCAGGATAGTTTGGATCTCAGATGTTCTCCCCTAATTGTCATACCAGCTAAGTTTGGAAACTCTATTCTTTGCAATCTTTAATCCATGCCCTATCTCTTCAGGCCCTGGCAGATAGCACTTGGGTGTTAACCCTTTTGGAATCATGGGTACTTTCTATTATAAAATAAACTGATTCATGGAGTTGAATAAAATTTTTAGTTAATAATTTTAACCATTCTTAGGTGTACAGTTCAGTGGCATTAAGTACATTCACATTTTGTGTCTGCCATTCTTATATCATCTACATCTCCACCCACTCCATGATTATGAGAATCTCACTTTTTAAATCAGACATCTAACACTTCAATTTTCATCCAAATTCACATGCATCTTTTTTGCTCTAAATCCTCAATTCCTCTTTCATGAGAATCATAGTATCTCTCTCTCTCATTCTTTAAAGGGAACTCAATAACTGTTAGCTCATTGACAACATCATTCATGTGGTCTGACTGTTCCCAGAGAAGCTGTGCTGATAACACAATGAATTCTATTTCACTGACTTTCAAGTTTTATTTGGAGTATTTTCTTGACATTTTTTCATTGTTCTCTTGTACCTTATCTAGGTGGGACATATAAATCTAATTAGGTTTCCAATAGCATAATGGTCTTTGTAGAAAAGTAATGAAGAAGTTCTCTATATCTTGGTGATAGTATCTATATATATAAAAGCCTAAGTGACCGAATGACTGAATGACCCATAGACCAGTCACTATGATGCACACTGACCACCAGGGACAGGTGCTCAATGCAGGAGCTGCCCCCTGGTGGTCAGTGTGCTCCCACAGCGGAAGTGCCATTCAGCTGACTGACCCGTTCTGGCAGCCCACCAGCCTGGCGGCAGCCACTCACTCCCTCAGTAGTCCTGCAGGTCCAATCTCCAGAGAACGGGCCAGGCACCGACAGACCAGTGCTGGCGGCACCATCCCAACAGTGCTGCCTGCTTCCTGGAAGTCGGCCTAGGGCACTGTGGCCGCTTCCTCTCCCTAGATGCTCCGCAAGGAAGAAATGATATAAAAGCGGCTGCCAGGTGGCTCCCGACAACCGGCGCGAACATCAGCGGGATAGATCTGGATGCCAGGCCTGCAAGGGTACCCAACCACCTGCGGGAGGGCCGATTGTGTCCCAGACCAGCCCCCTCGGGATGGGCACCAGACACAGGGCTCAAGACTGGTGAGCACCGCTATGGCAGTGCGAGCCTCTCCTGATCAGGACTGACTGGGTGCAAGCCTGCGGCAGGTGCAGCAGGGCCGAGATGAATGGGAGCAGCAGGCAGGAGCAGCAGGCAGCATTGGACTGCCAGTTTCGGCCCAATCCCCACAGGCCATGCCAAGGGACCCATCTGTGCACAAATTTGTGCACCGGGCCTCTAGTTTAATTATAAAAGCAATAAAATAAGCTCTAGTAGCCTAAGTGAGGAGTTTCTCAGCTTGTTGCAGCCACTCACTCAAGTGTATTGCTGGGAAAATCAAAAACAGTTTTGACTCCTGAGTCACTGTAAAGGACACAGGAAAGCACTGACTACTCTCTTCTGTGTCACTGCTTTGACTATGCTCTCTCATCTCTCGGACAGATTCTTCTCAGCCTCATTTTACCCTTCTGCACTAAATGGGAATATATTCTAAGACCTACTCCTCAGCTTGAGTTCTTTTACAAGCTTTAATAGATGACTCATTTATATGACCTCAGCCTACATCTCTACATGAGCTGATCTAAAATCAGTATCTCCAGCCCATAATTCTATGACTCCAATAATTTTCTAAACTCATCATCATCCCCCCCCAAACTTTCTTCCCCTCCCAGAAATCCTCTCTTTCTATTGATGGTATCATCACTTCCCTGGTCGTCCTATCTTACACTACAGCCTCATCCTTACATTTTTAAAATCCCTATCTCCTATACTCAATTCAATGCCAAAGAAAAGTGATTCCTCTTAGAAACATCTCTTATTTGCTCCACTCTTTTCCCAGCTCCACTGATTGGGGACATTACAATTTCACAGCCTAATTAATGCAATAGTTCATGTGGTCAATCAAATATAATTTCTAACACATAATGCTTAATGAAGAAACCAGAAAGAGTCATGCCTCAGCATTCCTTCAACTAACACTTAGGAGAGTTTAAAAAGACATAAATCTTTTTCTGAGACAGAAAAAGCAAAGTGTTCTTTATTGGTAAAGCATGTTAGTTTATAACTAGGTCTGAATAATGCAAACATCTGATAATCTTCAGAGAAATCACACCAACCAAATCTGAGTACAATCTGGGCCCTCTCCAATACAGCTCACATTTCCCTAATTTTACAGTCTGTATATAAAAACTTATACTCCCATTATTACATTTAGAGAGGTCTTCAAAGGTGCCATAAAGTTTCAGTCTTGATAGCCTCCAATTAGTGCCCTAGCTACATAGCTCTGAAGTTCCAGTTTACTAGCTTAACATGCAAGCTAGAGTTTATCTTAACTGAGAACATTTACCTCTAATGACTGGTTTCCCTTCTAAGTCCCCAACTATACAAAACAGCTAACTTCCAGATTTTAGTTTTTAGTTTTTCTCTTGCAATCTACACTGAGTGGCCAGATTATTATGATCTCTGAACGCATAATAATCTGGCCACTTAGAGGCCCAGTGCATGAATTCGTGCATGGGTGGTGTCCGGCCAGCCTAGCCAGGGGGAGGGGACATCGGTGGTTGGCCGGCCTGCCTGCTGGTCGAACTCCTGGTTGAGGGAACAATTTGCAAATTAGCCTTTTATTATATAGGATATAAACTGAGTGGCCAGATTATTATGCGTTCAGAGATCATAATAATCTGGCCACTCAGTGTAGTATATATTCCAGACATCTACCTTCCTATGTGAATCTTCCACCAGAGAATACTCCATTGACAGTCACTCACTCTGGTGCTCAAATTGTTGATAATATGCAGACATAGATACATTTACAAATACGTTCACTATAGTTTCACTTGTTTAACAGAATCTTAAATATAACCTCAGTGTCTATTCATAAGTGGGTAGCATAGTGGGTGAGTGTATAGATGAAACACAACTGCCATGAGTTGTTAATTCTTGAAATCGAGCAATGGTTCATTTATACAACTCTTCTTTTTTCATATGTTTAACCTTTTTTCCATATTTTTTAAAATTAAGGTACATACCTACTCTGAATACAGGGTGGAGCAAAAAATAGGTTTATAGTTGTTCACTTGAAAAATAATACAAGAATAAACTGTTTTGTGTACTCACAACTGTAAATCTACTTTTGCCCATCTGTACACCAGAAACAATTAATATTGATCTAATTACAACAGAAACAATTAATATTGATCTATCTGTTCTCACAGAATGGGGCTATGATATGCTGTTAAGTGAAAAAAAATACAAGTTAGTAAACATAAACAGTAAGAATAGTATGGCTCCATTTGGGGGTTTTGAAAGCTTTATGGGTTTATAATTATATATGTTGCATCCACAAATAAAGGGCTGGACAGAGACCCACCAAATTGACAGTTAACCTTAGAATGGATAAGAGTGGATGATCATGTCTTACTCTTCAATAAGGTTTGAACTTTTACAGCATCTGTTGTAAATTTAAAAAATAAAGAGAATAATAACATTAACAATAAAAATCTGTAGTGCTACAATGATCTGGAGGCTGTATTCTTGTGAGTATTAAATACTAAGGAATCCTAAAGGGATACATCTATATTTCAAAGCATATGAAAAGTAAAATCCATTTATCTGACCTACTACTCTCTCAAGGCATTAACTTTAATTAACTGCTTTTCCTACCTTATCTGGGGCTGCCTTCTGTTACATCCTGGCAATGCTTTAGGTAATTCTTTGATCTTTCCTTGTAATAGGCAGAACAGATGGAAGAAAACCATAAAAGATTTTCTTGCCCTTTAGTCTGGTCCAAATTCATGATTTTCTTCAAAAGCGTGATCAGAGTCAATTTGTGTTTCCATGGCAACCAGTAGCCACTAATTTTCTGCTTGACCCAAAGACATTCCTACTAGTCCCCTATTTGTACTACAGGATCTGCACCTTTACTTGCTTTTTTACCTACAAATTCCTATAACCTTCAGGTACTAGTTTCCCTGCCTTTCACTACCTCCCACCATGTCTGGGTCTGGTGCCTTCCTCTATCATACCACTTGTCATATTATGCTGAAAATGTTTACCTACCTGCCTATCCTATAAGACTGTAAGAGGGCTGCAACCAGGGGTGGATTTAGATTTTGTGAGACCTGAAACTAATACAACTTAGGGAGCCTTCTTTAAGAAAATAATCCTATGTAATAAAAGCTTAATATGCTAAATGTCTGGTCGTCCGGTGACCGGTCGACTGTTTAACCAATCAAAGCATAATATGCTAAGGCCGCTCAACCGCTTGCTATGACATGCCCTGATCACCATGAGGCAGACAGTCGACTGGTTGACCAGTCACTAGGGTGTGCACTGACCACCAGGGGGCAGACAGTCAACCAGTCGAACAGTCGCTATGACATGCACTGACCACCAGGGGGCAGATGCTCTGACCGGTAGGTTAGCTTGCTGCTGGGGTCTGGAGGATCAGGACTGAGCAAGATGGGCTGGACACACCCTGAAGCCCTCCCTCGATTTCTTCCTTACCAGCCCCGATAGTGCAGAGGTGGAGTCCCTTGGCCTGGCCTGCACCCTCTTACAATCTGAGACCCCTTGGGGGATGTCAGAGAGCTGGTTTCGGCCCAATCCCACAGGCCAGGCTGAGGGATGCCACTGGTGCACGAATTCATGCACCAGGCCTCTAGTATAAAGTATAAATACAAAATTGTATATAAACATTATGCTTATTTATAAAGAAAAAAGAAATCACAACAGATTAATGAAGCTTTAAAAATTAAGATTCCTCTCTTCTGAAACTTCTTTAGACAATTTACTAGAAATGTGTACTGATTGCAACCTGGCTTTCCTTTCCCATACTAGCACTCATAAGGGCCTGTGCAAATGGCGAGTCCTAAAGTCTAAACTTCATTAGCTTCATCATAAATCTATGTCTGACTTCTTTGTTGTTGAATTCTCAGCAATCAGCTTAGTATAGTATTCATATTAGGTCTTCACAATATAGCTGTGATGCATGAAAGCAGAGATGGATGGATTAATCCTTTTACCAACTCTGTTATAAACCCTTCAATGGCTTCCCATTACTCTTAAGATGAAAGTCTACTACATAATCTAGTCCTGGCCATCCTCTCTACTAGCCTTTTGAATTTCTTGCTTCTTTACTTAATATACATTGGCCTCTCACAGCCTCCAGAACCTGCCCATCGGCAGTTCCCTCTGTCAAGACCCCTCTTTTTATATCCTCTTACCTCAGTTCTGATCCTATTTTGTCAAGGAAGACTTCTAGCCTTGGTTAAATCTCCCAGTCATCTCCCACAGTATGCCTTACTTCTTCAAAAACACTTTTCACAACTGTAATTACAAAGTTTCATAAAAAGCAATTTAATACCTATTTTGCTGCTGGAATGAAAATTTCCTGAAGGTAGGGGTCATAGTGTATTTATTTAATGTAGTGTATTTTCATATTTAGTCTATTTAAAATATTTTACAATTTCTGTTGTGTGAATCTGTTGTCAGGTCTTTCATACCTGTCTGCTTATCTTATCAATTATTGTGATAATTCAGGGAGGATATGGTTACCCATAGGAGATTATCTGGCAATATTTCCAACTGACATGAGTTGTCCTAATTCCTATGATTTGAAAATGGAAAAGATGGGGATAAAGGACTTCTCCAGGAATTCTCAAACTTTACTGTGCACAGGAATCACCTGTGGAACACATATTAAAAGTACAGAGATCTGAGACCCACCCTCTGAGATTCATGTGCTAGTATCAGGAATCTGCCATTTTAACAAGCACTCCAGGTGAGTCTGATGCAGGTTGTCCATGAACCATAGTTGAGAAATACTAGTCTATTCTGTGCTCTATAAAGCAGCATTTTCCAGAAAAGCAAATGTCATACAAGCCACATATATAATTTAAAATGTTTTTTGGTAGCCCAGCTGGTGTGGTTCAGTGGTTGAGTGTCGACCTATGAACCAGGAGGTCATGGGTTCAATTGCCAGTCAGGACATATGCCTGGGTTTCGAGCTCAATTCCCAGTGTGGGCATGCAAGAGGCAGCCAGTCAATTCTCTCTCATCATTGTTGTTTCTCTCTATCTTCTTCTCCCTTCCTCTCTGAAATCAATTTTTAAAAAATGTTTTTTGGTAGATCCCATAATCAGCTTTCCTGAAAAATGACTGCTAACTAAAAATACATGCTTTTGCATTAAGCTGGTGCTCTATGAGTCAACAGAGTTAAAGATATAAAAAAGTATCATTTCTCCCAAGGAGTAATAGATGCCCTAAAATAATTAAATTAATTGTATTATACATTGTTATTAAAGTAGAAAATCCTTTATCTTGTGAGTTCCAATTATTATCTACCCATAAATAACATTATTTGTTGTTATCAGCTTTTGTAAGGTTGTACTTTCCATAGGTCAGTTTCCTGGCCTTTGTTTGGTGAATTAATTGATAATAACTGGTTATGTTCATTTTAATGGTATTTTTATTTTAATATGTGTTTTTTAATCAATCAAGAAGTAAAAATAACCAAGTTGGCCATGTTGGAAATGAAATTTTAAATTCAGAGGTAGAGAAATTACATTGTTATGCAAAGAGAAAGAGCACCTGCTATGTATTATGTATATGAACTCGTTTCAACCCTTAAGGTAAATTTTACTATCCTAATTTCAAAAAAGGGGAAACGGAAGTCTAAGAGTCTAAATTCTTGTCTACGTTTTCCCTGCTAGTAATTAGTGAAGCCAGGGTTTGAGTTTGTGTAACCCGAAAGGCCTCATGCATGTTAAATGAAGTGTTTTATGTAAATTTTCAAGATCCAATTTATCAAATTTATCACTGAGTACTTTTTTGGTTTTGATGCTGTTAAAAATAGCATTTAAAAAATTTTTATTTTCCAGTGGTTTGTGGCCAGTATGTAGAAATATAATTGACTTTGTAGCCTACAAATTTGCTAAGTGCACTTATTAGTCCTATCAATATTTTTGTACAGATCCAATCCATAGAAACATAATTGTCTGTTTATTACTTTGTTCCATGTCAAGTAAAAATAACCATATGGATTTTCATCAAATTTAGAAGCCATGACTTTTGATTATGCTAACAGTCTATTCAAGAATGACCAAAGGGAAAGGCCACACTTATTAAATTACCAGAAACAGAGAAAACAACCAATTAAGGAACACATTAATGGCAGATATACCAAACTGAAACGTATAGCCTGCTTTTCATTTGGGCAACTCTGTGTGTTATGATGCTCCAATTTGAGAAGCAGCAAAAATTTATTTAACTATGATAAACAATTTTCTTTAGCAATAGGAAAGCCAGACAGTAAAATAGCCATTATTTATTGTTTCTTAATGTTGTCTCTGCCCCTTCCTGTTTATCACCAACATAACTTTTTATTATGTTATTCATTTGTGGCCGATAAATTTTAAAATAACTCTGAGATTTCCATTCTTGGTTATGAAGACTCATGCTATGTAAGATCACCTTCCTGTTGCTAGAAAAACTGAATTTTAAAAATCAGTTAGAAGACAATGGAGAGTTACCAAGATAGTCAGGACCTAAGGGGCAGATGCATGAAAGAAGGGTACTTTATTGAGTTAGTTGTTGCTGGCTTTGCTCTTAAAATCCTTTTATTATTTTACTTCTAGTACAGCCTTTAGCAGCTGCATTGAATTATTGGCTTATTTCTCTATCTTCCTTAGTAGCCTATATATTTCTTAAGGTTAGGAATTTTCTCCATACCTCCCTCCCTTTTATTCATTCAACAAACATTATGGAACACCTACTATGTGTCAGGCACTGTGCCACAATATTATATTAAAAATATGATATTGAGAAAAATTGATATAATGTGTGTGTGTTCTTATATCCAAAGGTATAGTGCAAATCCCATATACTACTCAAGTTATCATACTGAAAAATCTCCGCTATAATAATTACAACAGAGAGGAGTTATACATATCTTATTTAAAAAAATGCATGTTTCTTTACAGTTTATCAATCAAAGAAGGTTTGATCCAGTGTTTGGATGTATGTGAGGTGGGAGAGGCAAAGAAGGTTTTCTTGAAACCTTTAGTAATGTCTGAGCTGAACTTTCCTAAAGAAAAAATAAGTACTACTATGACGAAAGAGAGGAGAACATACAGCCACTGGGAAGGTCATAAGTAAAGGCTGAAATGGTTATGTACGTAATTATTTGAGAAAAGGCTTGGAGAATTACTAAAGGGCCAATTACATAGTTCCTTAAGAGTTTCCTTTTCCTCAGCAAGGCTGGCTCCTTCCTGTCATTCAGATTTCAGCTTCTATGTCATCTACTCAAAAAGGTCTTTGCTAACCTCCTAAATTAAAATTTAGTCACTGACGTTAAAGCCTGTTCCCTCTTCTTTTTTGTTAACAAAACTCCAATTTTATTTACCCTTCCCTTAAGCTTGTGGGGAGATAGATGCCATCCCCAGGAGATGAATCCTACTGTCTAAGTCAGTTATGGTGGTCTCATTACAGATTTGTTTAAGCATGAGCATGTGACACAACTCTGGCCAATAAGACATGAAGGAAACCTACTTCTGGGAAAATGTCCCTTACTTATGAGAATGGAAAAGAGAGAAATTCTATATGCATACACATCCCTTCTTTTTATCTCTTTGTCATGGGGCATAGTCATAAATGCATGTGATGCCAGAACAGCTGCAGATGGAAAGCACCTGGGTTCTTGATGATGTCTCTGACCACTAAATTAACCAGACAGAACCACCCTACTTCCAGACTCATTATTTAAATTACTCTTAATTAATTGCAGCTGTTACAGCTAAAAGTTTAATTTTTTTTAGTCATTTCATTGCATAATTGCAGTTTGATTCTGTGAATAGTATCTAAAATCATTAGATTATCATGTATTTGTTTCCCCACTAAAATGTATGTGCCAAAGGATGAAAAGACCTTGTATCTGTTGTACAGCATTGTGTTCCAAGTGTTTAGAATAGTGCCAAATACATTAAGTAGATGCTCAGTAAATATCTGTTGAATGAATATATGAGAAAACTCTGAAGGATATTAAGTGTCTGTATTGTGTAGGAGCAAAAACAAACAAACAAACAAAAAACAAAAACAAAAACTGACCCTAGCCCTAGCTGGTTTGGCTCAATGGATAGAGTGTCAGCCTGTGGACTGAAGGGTCCCAGGTTCGATTCCGGCCCGGGGCACATGCCTGCGTTGCAGGCTTGATCCCCAGTAGGGGGTGTGCAGGAGGCAGCCAATCAATGATTCTCTCTCATCATTGATGTTTATATCTCTCTCCCCTCTTCCTTCCTCTTTAAAATCAATAAAATATAAAAACAAAAACAAAAAACTGACCCTATTTTTAATATTTTAATATTCATTTACTACACTTTCTTTAATTTAAAATAGCAACTCGGAAAAGAGGGTAAAGACAAGACCCCCAAGGCAGATTTAAAAGTTGGCCACAAGTTCTTTGACACTTCTCCCATTGAAAGATAGAATCCATGTCTCCTGTCCTTGAATCTGGAGTCTGTATGCATCAGTTTTTAGGACCAGGCCTCTTAGGAAACTGGCTGCTTCCACATCCTCTCTTTTAAAATGCTAACTCTTGATACCAGCCATCATGCCATGAGAAAGACAGACAACCCATGGAAAGATCCATGTGGAGAGGAACTGAGACCCCTAGCCCTTGGCTCCAGCAGGCATTGTACTTAGCTCCAACTACTGGCTCTGTGAGTCAGCAGTATTGGAAGTGGATCCACCAGCCCCCAGGATAAGCTGTCAGTTGGCTGATACCACATGCAGCAGAGATGAGCATTCCCTGCCAAGCACTGGCCAAATTGAAAACTTGAAATAAATAATTATTGTAGTAAACCACTAGTTTTGGGAATGGTCTATTATTATACGGCAATATCCTATCTAATAAAAGAGTAATATGCAAATTGACCATCACTCCAACACGCAAGATGGCTGCCCCCATGTGGTCAAAGATGGCTGCCCCCATGTGGACACAAGATGGCCACCACAAGATGGCCAGTAGGGGAGGGCAGTTGTGGGGGGGGGGAACCAGGCCTGCAGGGGAAAGCAGTTGGGGGGTACCAGGCCTGCAGGGGAGGGCAGTTTGGGGTGACCAGGCCTGCAGGGGAGGGCAGCGGGGGGGACCAGGCCTACAGGGGAGGGCAGTTTGGGGTGATCAGGCCTGCAGGGGAGGGCAGTTTGGGGTGACCAGGCCTGCAGGGGAGGGCAGCTGGAGGGGACCAGGCCTGCCGGGGAGGGCAGTTAGGGGTGACCAGGCCTGCAGGGGAGGGCAGTTAGGGGCAAACAGGCTGGCAGGGGAGCAGTTAGGCATCAATTAGGCTGGCAGGGGAGTGGTTAGGGGGTGATCAGGCTGGCAGGCAGAAGCGGTTAGGGGCAATCAGGAAGGCAGGCAGGTGAGCAGTTGGGAGCCAGCATTTCTGGATTGAGAGAGGGATGTCCAACTGCCCGTTTAGGCCCAATCCTACCAGGCTGGAGAGGGTGCAGGCAGGGCTGAGGGATACACACCCTCCCCTGTGCATGAATTTCGTGCACCGGGCCTCTAGTATAACTATAATAGCCTTCAACAGAAAAAAAAAAGATGCTTAGAAAAGAGCAGCTTTTATGTGGTTACCAAGGTAAAACAATAATGGTAGTTATAAGTATTGTAGTTGAAAGACAGAGAAATGAAAGGTTGAATGAATTACATATTTTATTATGTGGCAAAAGTTAATAATTAAAAGCTGCTTTAAGATTGTTGGGGATGTGGTGCCACCAAGGAATCTATCTCCCCCCTAATGGTTAATGATTAGTAATGATTAATTTTATGTGTCAACTTTGCTAGGTTATGGTGCCCAGATATTAAGTCAAACATTATTCTACATGTTTCTGTGAAAATATTTTTTAGATGAGATTGACATTTAAATCAGTAGACTTTGAGTAAAACAGATTACCCTCTATAATGTAGGTGGGCCTCATCCAATCAGTGGAAGACTTTAAAAGGAAAAAAAGACTGACCTCCCTAAAGGAAAAGAGATTCTGCCAGTAGTTGCCTTTGGACTTGAACTGGAATTCTTCCATAGGTCTTTAGCCTGCCAGCCTATCCTACCAGTTATGGACTTGCCAACTTCCACAACGGTGAGAACCAATTTCTTAAAATTCTCTCTCTCTCTTTTTCTCTCCCCCGCTTTCTCTCTCTAAACATATGTGTATATATTTTTATATATTTATGTATATATACTAATACACACTGCTTCCTCTTTGCATAAAGCTTTGTAGTTTTCAAAAATATTCATATGTATTTTCTTATTGGATGACCACTATCTTGAAAGGTAGGAAGAGTAAATTTTCAAGGATGCTGAAGCTTGGAAAGAATAAATAATTTGGAATAAAGTAACAAAGCTGTTAAGTGATAGAACCTGAACTAGAACTCATAATCATCAGATTCTTGGTACAGATTATTGATGCTATATCATCCTATCGTCTTTTTGAACTTTGACATATTCTCATAAGGGCTTGGATTGCATTTTCAAAGTGATTTTCAATACTACCTTGAATTGTGAAAATTTTACCACTCCAGTATTCTCCAATATCACTGGGAATTTTAAGTTATTTGTTTCTGGCTGTTCTCATTCATTCACTTATTTAATTAGGCAGTCTTTCAGCTAGTCAATAAATATTATCCACTATGTTCCAGGTATAGAGGAAACTACAGTGAATGAGGTAGATTCAATTCCCCTCCTAATAGAAATTACATTCTAGTGGGGGAGGACAGAAAACAATAATAAGTGTAATGGAGAAGGGGAGGAGGAAAGGGGGGATTAAAAGGAGGAGGGGGAAGATGAAGAAAAAGAAAAAAATCAGGGTAAGGAATAGGACTTAATGAAGAGACTATTTTTACCTCTCACTATTCTCAAGAGCATGCTTTCCTCTATTTAATGGGCAAAAGACACCTATGACTCAGAAACAAAAGGCTTCAGTCTGAAAATAGCAAGTTCAATGACAACTCTGAACCTCCAGGATAAAGGAAAAAGAAAAGGTAGAAGGATTTACAAAAATTATTATTGATACTTCCTAAATCTAACACTATAGTAAAAATGCTAATGTAGACACAAGCAAGGCTTATTAACAAAACTTCTAACATTATGAAAAATTTTTCACTTTAACAAAGAAGTTTAAAAATAAACAGCCATAAGACTTGATGGTTTAAAATCTTCTTTACTTTAACATCCCTTGGTTAAAAGCAAACACACATTTTAGCCCTAGAGAGCATGATTCTCCCCCTCAGAATCAACGGGAAATCAGGGCCATGCATTTTCAATAGTGGACATAAAATTCAATTTGAGTCACAATAATCCATGCAGATTTTTCCCAACTTATTTTTATATTAAGGCATGCTTGAAAAATTTCAACCCAGATTAGGTTTAAGTTTCCCAGACTTAGTAAGTAATTGCTGCAGTAATGAGTTCTTATGTCTTAATTTGGTCTGCTCCAGATGTTAACATCTAGATTGTTTGTTTTTCATTCTCCACCCCTCAGCATTTCTTTATAAAACAGTACATTTGTAAATACTCTGATTTTTATATGGGAAGTGTGTGTGGGGGGGCGGCAGGGGAGTGTTTTGAGAAAGCAGGGACAAGCAGGGTAGGCAAGAAGTTTTAGTCTCACCTGTTATGCCAATTGACCAGCTTGAATACTGCAGAGAAGCTGGGGGAGGACCAGTTTTTACCTTCACAGAAGCTATACTGGCCTTTCTATATTTGCATGATGGTGTGGTGTTAAGGAACATGCATTCAGAGCTGATGGAATGCTTCCCCAAGGCAAGGTACTATATTGGTGGTCCTGTTTGAGTGGGAAATGAAATCCCTGTGGCAGAGTTGGCTGTGCTATACCACGACTCAACTTACTCCCCTCCTCCCATATTTATTGAACCAAGGGAATGAGTCCCGTCCTATAAACCAGCACAACTAAATAAAAGTTAGGAAAAAATTGGCTTATACATCCAAACTAATAAAGTAATGTACTGATAGAATATATTAATAAGAACCTGCATTGTAGACCCAGCTGGTGAGCAGCTGGATGGCAGCTGGGAGATCTGGGATTCTCCAACAGATAACGCAGACCTTGCTCAAGGGCAGTGGTTCTCAACTTTTAATGTGCATGAAAATCAGCTAGAGTGCTTTCTAAAAATGCAGATTCCATGGTCACAGGCCTAAGAATTCTGAGCCAGAACTTGGATAGAGCCCAGATATGTGCCTTGTCAATAAGCAGCTTCAGGTGGTTCTCATGCAGGTGGTGGGAAACCAGATTTTGAGAAGTACTGCTCCTCAGAGCTACTAATCTCATCATTTAAGATCTTTAGCAGCTGAAAAAGATAAATAGAGCTTTCAACCAATCTTTCTGCTTGTTTTTTGACAGCCAAGTCCTATCCACTGCTGGTAAAGAGGTTGGATAATGACCATAGATAGATAGGTTTGATCCCTCAGGATAGAATGCTTAAAGTGGTTTGGGAGCTCTGTTTCTCCCCCATCAATAAGGGGTTGGAAGGTGGCCACAGACTGGGCTTGGAATCCAACTGGCATAAAACTTGGAAGACAATCCTCAGTGAGGTCTGGGTTCAATATCCAACTGCTAAAGAGCTTGGCTGTCCGCCTTATGGTGTGCAGTCAATCTTCAATTGATATAATGCTTTGATAACATATGAACAGCATGGGTTAAATCCAGAAACTGTAAAGAACTTAGATAAAAGTCCTAAGACCTAAAGTTTGGTCCCCAAATGGCATGGACTGAGGACAATATTTAGGAATGAATTTAATCCTCAAATGGTAAGAGTTTTGGATGTCAGAAATGAGGTCTGCATTCAATCTCTTGTCATTAAAAAGCTTGGAAGACCAGCTTGGGGTCTGGTTTCAATCGTCAGATGGTAAAGAGTTCAAATGACAACAATGGTTTCTAGGTTCAAGTGAAAGCTGACAAACAGCTTGAAATAAACTGCAAGATCTGGGTTCAATCTCAAAATGTTAAGAGTTTAGATAATTGTCATGAGGAATGAGTTCAGCTTGGAGGATTCTATAAGTCTAGGTGAGGTAGCTAAGAATCTGACCAGATGATTAGAGAAAACTTGTGGTCATGATCCATGTGGGAAAGGATTTAGATAGTGGCTACTCTTTTTAGATTACTAGAAGAGAGGGTGCCCAGATACCATTGATCTAGGGCTTCATATTTAGCTAATGTAGAAAGAAGCTTGAATTCCAGCTATGGAGTAAGAAAATGTGTGTACAAGTACTAAGTCATAGGCTAACTTTGCAAGGGAATATTATGGGACCTCTCTATACCCATAACTATGGATACACAGGCACCAGGCTTGGGAATGTAATTCCTGAAATAATGGAGCTCTTTTGCCAGGAATTTTGCTGAAAGAATGACTGTTTTATATGACTAAGAGAGCAGATGTCTGAAAAGCACTGAAATCTATGATGTGTGTTCCTAAGTGGGATGACAGCTGGCACCATTGCATAAAATCTTGTTCCTACTTTTACAGTTTCACTAATACTCTTCTTTCTGATTATTCTGATATATCAACAAACAGCACTTTCTGGAACCTTTTAAAAGCATACTCAAATAGTTAAGAGACAGACAGTTCTCCAAACACCTAACAATCCATGAGACTCTCAGAGACAAAAATGGAACCAGATCACTTAGGGAAGAAGAAAAAATCAAGCCATGACTACTAACTAGTTTTCTTCTTGATAATCTTTATTCTTTGACCTGACAATTCAGGTAAATTTTTTTTAAAAAAATGGCTTCATTAGAGGACTGGTTTAGAGCATGGATATATCTGTCAAAACTTTCCTGCTTCTTGAATCTGAGCATGTTCTGAAGAATACTTTTTAAGGAATAATCATGCTTCAGACTTCTGGAACATATTAGGCATTAGTTTTAAGACACTGCTATTGAAAAGTATTGGTATTAATAGGTAACATTTATTGAGCATTTATTATATGTCAGGTACTATATGAAATATTTTATTTTATATGTACTAATTTATTTAATCTTTAACATAACCCTATAAAGAAGGTCTTATTATTATCCTCATTTTATAGATAAGAAAACTGAGACCCAGATGTTAAGCAAGTTACCTAATGTTACAGAGGCACTGCTGTGTTTATCGTATCACTTTTTCCTAGGCAAAAAGAAAGACTACATTTCCCAGTACCTCTTGCAATTAAGTTGCAACTATGTGATTAAATTCAGCCAATGAGGAATGTGAGTAGAAATGATAGCTTCTTTGGGGCCTACATTTTTAAAGCACCTGGTACAATCCTCAGATAACCCTGCCACAATAAGCTTAGAGGCTAGTGCATCAGATAATATAACAAGGTGGATAAGGACTGCTTCACATGCCTCAATCAGACTTTAAGCAAGAAATTAACCTTAATTGTGTTAAGGTACTTCCAACAAATCTAAGATGCTATTGATTATATTATCCAATATATATATATATATATATATATATATATATATATGAAAGAAAAAAGTTGCTAATAAATAATGACATCCAATAAACTGTAGAGAACACTTATTTCAGAGATGTTGATTATGAAAAAATGACCAGTCTTAGCTTCCTCATGATCAGTATTCAGGAGGCAGTTTCAAGAGACTCCAACTAATTAAGATGGAGCAATATAAGCTTCAAAATAGATAACAATTACAATTGATTGGAACACACAAAATATATTTATGTCATTAATCATTAGTGATATATTTTTTAATCTTTATTGTTGAAAATATTACATGCATTCCCTTTTTTCCACCATTGACCACTTCTTGCCCACCCCTGCCCCCCACCCCAGGCCTTCACCACCCTATTATCTGTGTCCATGGATTATGCATTTATGGATTCAAGTTATTTGTTTGATCTCATTCCACCCACCCACCACCCTCCCCCACCTTTCCTCTGAGATTCCATAGTCTGTTCCATGCTTCTATGTCTCTGGAGCTATTTTGTTCATCGGTTTATTTTGTTCATTAGATTCCACATATGAGTGAGATCATGTGATACTTGTCTTTCTTTGATTGGCTTATTTAACTTAGCATAATAATCTCCAGGTCCCTCCATGCTGTCTCTAAGGGCAAAAGATCCTTTTTTTCACTGCTGCATAATATTCCATGGTATAAATGTACCATAGCTTTTTTTTTTTTTTTTTCAGTGTAAAATTTTTATATTTAGAATTAGGCAGCTGGAATCAGCTTAGATGATCCCAATTTTGTTGGCAACAGCCAAAGCATCATAGTCAGGAGCCAGTCAAACATATGTTTTCTTCTCTCCATCAGGCCTGATTAGGGTGTTGACCTTGGCCTTATCAATGTCATAGAGCTTTTTCACAGCCTGTTTGATCTGGTGCTTGTTGGCGCTGACATCCACAATGAACACAAGTGTATTGTTGTCTTCTGTCTTCTTCACATCTGACTTGGTAGTCAGGGGTAATTTGATGATGGCATAGTGGTCAAGCTTGTTTCTCCTCGGTGTGCTCTTTCGAGAATATTTAGGCTGCCTTTGGAACCTTACTGTCTTTGGCCATCGGAAGGTGGGTGACATGCTGATCTTTTTTTGTGTGGCTATGGATGCCTTTCAGCACTGCTTTCTTTGCTTTCAAAGCCCTGGCTCTGGCTTTGGCTTTGGGAGAGGTAGGGACTTCCTTATTAGCTTTCAGCGTCATCTTCATAAAAAGCTACCACAGCTTTTTTTATCCACTCATCTACTGATGGGCACTTGGGCTGTTTCCAGATCTTAGCTATTGTAAATTGTGCTGCTAGGAACATAGGGATGCATATATTCTTTCTGATTGGTGTTTCACATTTCTTAGGATATATTCCTAGAATTGGGATAACTGGGTCAAATGACAGTTCCATATTTAATATTTTGAGGAAACTCCATACTGTTTTCCATAATGGCTGCACCAGTCTGGATTCCCACCAGCAGTGTACTAGGGTTCCCTTTTCTCCACATCCTCGCTAGCACTTGTCATTTATAATGAGATTTTGAAAACCAACTGGCTACCTTTGAAGGATGATCGAGAATTTAATTATCTTAAAAATGGTAAATAAGGGAAAAGAGTCATTTACCCTACCTTTTCTATATTAACTGTACCACTGACTAACCAGTAAGTGTGGGAAGCAGATTTTTATAAAAGTACTAGAGGCCCGGTGCACAACCTTTGTGCTCTGGGGGATGGGGGGTCCTTCAGCCCGGCATGTGTCCTCTCGCAGCTCGAGAACCCTCAGGGGATGTTCCCCTGCCGGCTTAGGCTCACTCCAACCACCGCTGCTGTGCTCGCTAGCCGTGAGCCTGGCTTCTGGATGAGCAACACTCCCCCTGACCACCAGGGGGCAGCTCCTGCGTTGAGCGTCTGCCCCCTGGTGGTCAGTGCGCATCATAGCAACTGGTCATTCCTCAGTTCGGTCGATTTGCATATTAGGGTTTCATTATATAGGATTCCAACCAATAAGGAACTGTATTAAAGGGTTGTGGCATTAGGAAGGTTATTATTATATGTCAGGTACTATATGAAATATTTATATGTGTTTATATATAAAACATAGAGCCGAAACCGGTTTGGCTCAGTGGATAGAGCGTCGGCCTGCGGACTCAAGGGTCCCGGGTTCGATTCCGGTCAAGGGCACGTACCTTGGTTGCGGGCACATCCCCAGTGGGAGGTGTGCAGGAGGCAGCTGATCGATGTTTCTCTCTCATCGATGTTTCTAGCTCTCTATCCCTCTCCCTTCCTCTCTGTAAGATATCAATAAAATATATTAAAAAAATAAATAAATAAATAAATAAATAAATAAATAAATAAAAATAAAACATAGAATATCACCATTTTTGTTACCTCCAATGATTTAATGGTTTTGGGCACTGAACAACAATAGCTGCTATCAACAGACATCATGTCCCTCTTGATGAAAAAGCTCAAAACTGCCTATAGATTTGCCCAGAGATTCTTACAGTGTAATCTAAAGACCCTGGAATCCTCTCAGGACATCTGTGAGGTCCTTATATTTCCAACTACAAATGTGTGTAAGGCCAGGTTTTCTTCATGCACTTCAAATAAAACAACATAATGCAACAGATTGAATAAAAAAGCAGATATGATAATCCAGCTGTCTTCTATTAAGCCAGACATTAAAGGAATTTGCAAAAAATGTAAAACAATGTCATTCTTCTCAGTAGACATTTTTTCATTTTGTAAAATATAGGTATTTATGATTTAAAATGTTATTTATGTTAACATGTAATGGGTTTATTAATGTTAACTTTTAATAAATTTTTACATAAATATTTTTAAATTTCTCAGTTTTCATTTCTAATATGAAAAATATTGACAAACATGACTCAAATAGACAAAAGCTTTTGGGGGGCCTTAAAAATTTTTAAAGAAATCCTGAAATTAAAATGTTTGAGAACTGTTGGTCTTGCCAAAGAGATTGAACCTGAGTCTGATCAAGCCTCTGGATTCAGTTGTCAATTTTGAGAAAATACTGAGGACAGAGGAACATGTTGAACTGAGACATAAGTATGTAATCAGCACAACTCAGACTGTGGGAAACTCTACTGATCAAATGCCCTGGATTCTTAGACATGCAAACTATAAGGAAAAGAAAAGAACGAAGAAAGAACTTAATAAAGAGACTTCAAAAACATGAAATTTTTTTAAATGGGAAAGACTAAACTATAGTGTTCAGGATACACATTTGAGTAATAAAAATATACAGAAACACAAGAAATTGATTTCTATATTGGTTACTTCAGAGAGAAGAATGGGGTTAATTGGAATGAATCACACTGGAGGGATTTGGGGTAGCTAAGTTTTAAGTCTTAACCTCAGTGATGGTTTATAAAGGTTTTTACTTTATAATAACATATCAAGTCTTAAAGCAGTGGTTCTCAACCTTCCTAATGCCACAACCCTTTAATACAGTTCCTCATGTTGTGGTGACCCCCAACCATAAAATTATTTTTGTTGCTACTTCATAACTGTAATTTTGCTACTGTTATGAATCGTTATGTAAATAGCTGTGTTTTTTGATGGTCTTAGGCGACCCCTGTGAAAGAGTCGTTCGACCCCCAAAGGGGTCGCGACCCACAGGTTGAGAACCGCTGTCTTAAAGAGTCCATATTAGAATTAATAATTAGAATTAATAATGGTAAGTTTCCATGCCACTGCCTTTCCAGTGCAGGAATGAGTGGAAAGTGTATCTGCTTACCCATAATGTATACTGATGGATGTGTTATAACTTGAAAAGATCACTTTTCAACTACATATTTGAAAGATTAGATGCTAGCTATCTGCCTCTCAAGTTCTCGCGTCTGTAATTCTCTAATCATGGATTCTCATACTTTTTTTTAGAATCTAAAACCATTTTTGCATGGATGGACCTGGAGTGTTATGCTAAGCAAAATAAGCCATTCAGAGAAAGGCAAGTATTACATGATTTCACTCATATGTGGAATCTAATGAACAAAATAAACCGATGAACAAAATATATCCAGAGACATATAACCATGGAACAGACTGATGAATTTCAGAGGGAAGGTGGGGGTGAGGGGGTAGGGGGAGAACATTAACAGGGGAGCTTATATGCATATATGCACAGTCCATGGACACAGACAATAGTGGTCAAAGGCTTGGGAGAGATGGGTGCAGGGGAGAGTGAAGGGGGTCAATGAGAAAAAAACAAAGGGGACATCTGTCATACTTTCAACAACAAAGATAGATTTAAAAGATAAATAAAACCAGTTTTGAAAATGGGGTACAGTCAAGCACCACTTAACAATGAGGATACATTCTGAGAAATGTGTTGTTAGGTGACTTCGTCATTGTACAAGCATCATAGAATGTACTTACACAAACCTAGATGGTATAGCCCAGTGGTCGGCAAACCGCAGCTCGCGAACCACATGCAGCTCTTTGGCCCCTTGAGTGTGGCTCTTCCACAAAATACCACGTGCGGGTGCGCACATACAGTACGATTGAAACTTCGTGGCCCATGCGCAGAAGTCAGTTTTCAGCCTGGGCGAGTCTATTTTGAAGAAGTGGCGTTAGAACACTCAAGGGGCCAAAGAGCCGCATGTGGCTCGCGAGCCGCGGTTTGCCGACCACTGGTATAGCCTATATGATATAGTCTATTGTTCCTAGGCTAAAATCCTGTACAACATGTTACTGTACTGAATACAATTTTAGGCAATTGTAACACAATGGTAGATATTTGTATATTTAAACATAGAAAAGGTGCCGAAACCGGTTTGGCCTTGTGGATAGAGCGTCGGCCTGCGGACTCAAGGGTCCCAGGTTCGATTCCAGTCAAGGGCATGTACTGTGGTTGTGGGCACATCCTCAGTGGGAGGTGTGCAGGAGGCAGCTGATCGATGTTTCTCTCTCATCGATGTTTCTAGCTCTCTATCCCTCTCCCTTCCTCTCTGTAAAATATCAATAAAATATATTTTAAAAAAAAAGAAAAAATAAATAAAATAAACATAGAAAAGGTACAGTAAAATACAGTGTAAAAGATTTTTTTAAATGATATGCCTGTAAAGGGTATCTACCATGAATGGAGTTTGCAGGACTGGAAGTTTCTCTGGGTGAATCAGTGAGTTATGAGTGAATGTGAAGGCCTAAGACATTACTGTAGGCTTTACAGACACTTTACACCTAGGCTATACTAAATTTATAAAACGACACCATTAAATTAAGCTCAAGAGAAAATGATGCAATCAAGAGACGTGGTAAACAGGATATGTGTGAGGCTGCTGCTGGAGTAACACAACATACTGTTTTACAGTAAATATTTTTATGAGTACACTCTAAAATAATAACAAAAGTATAGTATAGTAAATACATAAACCAGTAACAGTCATTTATTATAATTATCAAGTATTATGTAGTATACATAATTGTATGTACTTTTATATGTCTGGCAGTGCAGTAGATTTTTGACCAGCATCACCACAAACACATGTGTAATGTATTATGCTATGACATTGCAAGGACAATGATGTCACTAGGCAATAGGAATTTTTCAGTTCTATCATAATCTTATGAAAGCAGCATTATATATGCCGTCTGTCTGATGCATTTTTATTTTCTCATAGCAACTAGCACAGATCTAGGTGTTCAAATAATTATTAAAACTGTGGGAAGGTGTACATTCCTTACTGGCTTCCTAAGCCCTTAGATGACTTCCTATGAGGCAGAGATCTCCTAACAATGCCAAAGGGGCATATCTGTGGATCCTATATACAGTCTTCACCCAGCTACAAGAGTTTGGAAATTTATGATATAGTATATATTTAAAATTCATAAACTATCTAGACAAGTTAATAAAACTATAATAGATCAGTTCTAGAAATAGGCAAAAAAAATTATTCACATTTTACTAGAGTATGTCTTTACTAATGTAGGTAATGAGCCATATAAAGAACACTCATTTCATTCATATAGACATAATTAAAATAGAGAAACTTTGTAAATTAAAGGCCAAACCAAAGCCATGCAACATTAAGACTGACAATTTGAATGCAGAAGTTAGGAGAGATCATTTTCTCATGTTATTGATGTCTGGCAAGTCAACTCACATAGCACTGCTGCTGCATTTGATATCAGTTATGAGGCTCTAAACCAGCCTTGGGCAAACTATGGCCCGCGGGCCGGATCCGGCCGTTCTATCCAGTTCTCTTGCTCTCCCCTCCGCTCCTTTACTTGGAATTTATATTAGTTCACACAAACACTCCATCCATGCTTTTGTTCCGGCCCTCCGGTCCAGTTTAAGAACCCATTGTGGCCCTCGAGTCAAAAAGTTTGCCCACCCCTGCACTCTTATCAGAATAAAACCCTTCCGAAAAGATCACCATCACTCTATTCTTGAAAGATGAGATGAAAATTAGAAAAAGAAATGGATTATAAACAAGTGAGTAATACTTTTATAATCATTAATTCAAATTCATCATTCATCTATTAAGTATAACAGAACATCCACAACGTTCAAGATACCATCCTAGGTCCTAGAAGGTGCATACCAAGATGAAATATCTGGAACCCAATCCTCCAGATCCTTACAATTTAATAGAAAAGATAGAACATACACATAACTAATTATAATAAAAGGTATACATTAAAAGTAACCCAAGTAAATTATAGTGAAAGTGCTACTTGGTTCACAAAAAGGGAGGACTTATTTTCAGTTGGAAGAAAAGGTGATGATGTTTAATTAAAATTTCCAAGCATGGCATTTAAGATCATCTCTGAGAATCAGATATGGGAGGAACTAATAACATTTAAAAATACTTCACAACGCATCTTAAAAATATACTGTCACATTTTAAAAATATATTATCATTTAAATATTATGACAGTCTTCATTTGGATTTCATTTTTTTGCACATAAAAACACTGAAACTTGGAGAAATTCAGTGACTTATCCAAGATCCTACAGCTTGTGAACTTAAACTCAAGCTGACTTTTTCACGCCAATGTTTATTCCAGTAAACAAATTATTCTTTAATTAAGATAACTTCCTGACTATTGGGATAGGGCAGAAAACCATTTACAAGGAAAAGTGAGTTCAGCTGGCTGAATTATATAATGAGTAAAGAAGAAAAGTTAAAAATACGGTTGAAATAGGCAGGAGCAGATGGGAGGTCTAAAAGAGCAAACTATTGACTTAGAACTTTATCCTTAGATGTTAAAAAGTTCTGAGCAGAGGTGTGCCATGAAGTATGGAAGTATGAAGGGAGAATAAATCTGACAGCACATTGAAAATAGATGGGAGAGTTGATAGACTAAAAACAGAGATAGCAGTTGGTAGCTTCTTCAAAATTACAGAGAAAGATAATATGAGCTTGGGCAAAGGTGATGACAGTGGCAATAGAGAATAGAGGGCAAGGAGAGACTCTACAAGGCTTGAAGACGGATTGGACTGGGGAGGAGAAAAAAGAAAAATAGGTTTCAGAGATTACTCCAAATTTGTAAGCCTGAGTAGCTCAAAGGAGGATAGCATCATCAACCGAGTCATAAAATGCAGAGGAAAAAAATGGTTGGGAAAAAGAAAAGTCAACTATACCCAGGCAGTGTGGCCTAATGGTTGAGCACTGACCTATGAACCAGGAAGTCACGGTTCAATTCCCAGTCAGGGCACAGGCCCGGGTTGTGAGCTTGATCCCTAGTAGGGGGCGTGCAGGAGGCAGCTGATTAATGATTCTCTCTCATCAATGTTTCTATCTCTCTCTCCCTCTCCCTTCCTCTCTGAAGTCATAAAAAAATATTTTTAAAAAACAACAAATGAGTGTGTATGAAGTGATCAGTCTCTAGACTATAAGAGTCTGCATTTAGAACTGCTTATCTTTTGGAACCATGGGCTACACTTGAATTTATGATATTAAACTATTCATAGTCTGATGTGGTTTGATAATTATTTAAATGGTATCAATATATTCAACAATAATTGATGTAGAACTAGATAGCAGATTAAAGAATTTAGACCTTTGTCAAGTTTTTCTCCCTGTACACAGGGAAGTTTCAGAACCAAAGAGAAATATTATGGATTAGCTGTAATCACAGATTCAACATACCAAGACATCAATCAGCCACGTGACCTTGGGAAAGTCACTTAGCCTTTGAGAACTTCAGCATTTACTTTTAATAATAGCTAGCACATATTACATATATAATATGTTCTAGTCATTATGTATGTTTATGTTACATATATATTTCTAATATTTAATCTGAACAAAAATTCCTGAAAAGTAGTTATTAATATTCCCATGGTACTGATGAGAAGTCAGCGTGATAACAAAACATTGAGAACACCAAGATTCTAACCTGGCCTTCCGACTGAAAAACCCAACCTCCTTCCAGTGCACTCCTATACCATTAGCAAGTTAAAGTTGTATTCAATCAAGAACATTTATATTATATGCAAGGTAAGGCAGTTTTTAAATGCCATTTAAGGTTTTCATTTCCTGGGTGAAGACATGGCCAAGTGTGGCACAAATGAAATGGAGGTAACTCCTAAAGTTGTAGCTGGCAGGGAAAAGGTGGTAAAGGAGGGTTAGGAACAAGAGAGATGCCTCAGAGCTAGGCAGGAATGAGGAAGACTTGGAGAAAGGGAAATAAAAAGTAATTTGTCAAAGTTAGGAGCATGGGGTCAGGACAGGAGAGCTCATTACTTTACTCCTCTCACTGCACTCAAATCAATGCCGAAGTGCTGCAGGATGGCTAAGTAGCTTAAAGATGACCTTCACCATCAGTTTCTCATCTTTTCCTGCTTCTTATGGGTGGTTGTTGGCAATGATGGTATCTCTGGTGGTATTTACCACCTGTGTAGGCCTCTCTTCTGAGCACCAGATCTATATAGCAAATCACAACGTTTTGGTTAAAAGACCAACACGTGAGTATAAAGAAATGAATAAATTTCTTGAGAAGATCATAGTCTCTAAAGGCCTTTCTCAAGGAGATATTCTAAAAGTCTTATGAACAATGGCAACATTTTATGTTTTCCATGGTGACCACTTTGAGGAACAATCCTCAGTTGGATGCATAAATCCTGTTCTTGGTCCAGTTGTCATGTTTTGTTTCTGAGTGAGCCTCATTACTTTCTGGTCACACCTGGTGTGTGTCTCTGATGTGGCTGCAAGCAGGCTGGACAAGGGACTTCCCGTATACTCTCCAGTGTGTCCTGGCCAGTGCACAGGTGTGTCGTGCACTAACATAAGGTTGGGAAATGGGTCATTTTCAGGCTGAAGGCAGCTGAAGTCTTTAGTGCATAAGCTCCTACTGATTGTCATGGGAATGCTCAGTAAAGGAATCAGAGATTTTAATTACCAGTAGTTGTGTATCCCAACCAATAGGAATGCCTTTCCATTCCAAGTATTTCCCCCTTGAACAGATGCAAAATAAGGGGCCTTGGGCCTGGCATGTGTATGGGATTTCTGTTTCCTATCAAGCAAGATAACTTTACAGATTCCCTTTACAGCATGGGGTGTTGTTATGGCTGATTCTGCAGAGAAATATGTCATTATAAACTTACTAGTAGAATTTTGTATTTTGTCTTTACACAGCTTAACAAGAAAACAAGCTGGGTTGAACAGCCTGTATTATCTTCTGAGAATTTTTAAAAAGAAGCAAATCAGTCCAGCTGGTGTGGCTCAATGGTTGAGCATTGACCTATGAACCAGGAGGTCACGGTTCGAATCTCAGTCAAGGTACATGCCCAGGTTGTGGGCTCGATCCCCAATGTGGGGTGTGCAGGAGGCAGCTGCTCAATGATTCTCTCTCATCATTGATATTTCTATTTCTCTCTCCTTCTCCCGTCCTCTCTGAAATCAATAAAAATTCATTTTTTTTTTAAAAAAAGAAGTGAGTAAAAGTTGAAGTTATGGGTGGCCTTGGATAATCCCTGGATGCCTACCTCTTAGGATGATTATACAAATCTATTTATTTGAAAGTACTTTAAAAAGAAAAATGTTTTATTTTAATCCAACACAATTATTTGACTATGAAGAAAATTAAACCTAATGACTTTGTTGACCATGGTCACATATGAGTCATTTTAAATTTTCTTTTCATAGTTATACTAAGAAATATTGAATTAACCCTTTCCACCCCCTTTTAAATATAACATTCTTTGTCATTAGTTAGAAATTTAAAGGTATGACTGCTATTTTATTTTCAGATTCATGTTTTGGAGTTTTGAAATAGAAAACATAAAGCATAGTTTTAAAAAATGTTCTTGAAAAACTTTGAAATGGCAGTAGTATATTACCTAAAAATGATAACTTAAAATTAACAAGAAATAATTTAAAAAATTTAAGAGTTCAAGGAGCAGAGACTAGAAAGTAATGATAAAAGGTTATTACTATTAACTAGCTCTTTGAGACCAGAAATTGTGTTACATTCACATTTGAACATGTCAATATTTTTAAGACAAAGATAACTTTTTTTTATTGTTGACACTATTACGTATGTCCCCATTGTTCCCCCTCCTTTGCCCACCTCCACCCAGCCCTTGTTCCCCCTCTAGTCATCACCATACTGTTGTCTGTTTCTATGAGTTATGCCTATATGTTCTTTGGCTAATCCCTTCACCTTCTTTCATCCATTCCCCTCCCTCTTGCCTCCCCTCTGACAGCTGTCAGTCTGTTCCATGTATTCATGCCTCTATTTCTATTTTGTTCTTTAGTTTATTTTGTTCATTAGATTCCACATATAAGTGAGGTCATAGGGTATTAAACATGCCAATTTCAACAGATTCTGGCATCCCTTACATGGCAAATAAATGTAGAAGAGGTGTGAGACACCTGAAAAGTTTTGCCTTTGAATTTTTTAATACATGTTCTACTAACCAAGGAGAATATACTTTTTCTTATGGCCTTCCACTGCATTCTCAAATGCCCCAGAGGCTACCCCAAGTCACCAAGAATCAGTAATGTGGGCCTATATCCTATATAATAAAAGGCTAATATGCAAATCAACCAAATGGTGGAACGACTGGTTGCTATGACATGCACTGACCACCATGGGGCAGACGCTCAATGCAGGAGCTGCCCCTGGTGGTCAGTGCACTCCCACAGTGAGAGCACCACTCAGCCAGAAGCCCTGAGCCAGGCACACAGCTGGTGAGCACAGTGGCGGTGGCGGGAGCCTCTCCCGCCTCCATGGCAGTCAGACATCCCCTGAAGGCTCCTGGACTGCGAGAGGTTGCAGGCCAGGCTGAGGGACCCTCCCCACCACCACCAAGTGCACAAATTTCGAGCACCGGGCCTCTAGTTTTCATATAAGAGACAAAGATATTAGGGCCCAGTGTGATTAATTTTTAAACAAGAAAGGTCAGACATCTAGTTAGGACCAGATCTGGGACCAGGATCCAAGGCTTCTAGATATTTTAGGTATGCTTTGCTACTTCCTACAGTTGATTGTATTTCTTTTTTATTATGGTCTTGGTTTTGAGATTTGTGATTAGATGAAAAGGAACCTAGAAATACAGCACAAGGCTATATGTGAAAATGCTGAGCCTGGAGACATGCCTTGCTACGTATCTCCTGCACACATTTTTTCCTTGTTGTCTAAGGAACCCATGAATGGGGCAGCATCTGTTGGAGATATCTCTGGAATAACTGATGCACAATTCCGAACATCTTCATTAAGGAAAAAACTTCCAGTAAAATCTGGGAAATCAAAAATTTACTAAAGCTCAAGCCAACAAGCAAAGAAACAGATTAAAACAACAAATAAGTGTTGTTTTAAAATGAGCTTCCCTCATGTAGCTGCCAAACTACTGTAATGGCACATTGTTATGAATGATAGAGTTCACACTGATGAGTGTGAGAAGTGAATTCCATAATATTATATGCAAGTTAGAGAATGTGTATCTACAGACACAAAGCAGCCTAGAGAAATTTCAAGTAAGTATAAAATACAGAGGAAGAATACTGATCGCTATGGTTAGCTCAAGCATATTCTTGCCAGTCTGGTTCAGTCATATCTTCAATTCACCATCCACGTTCAAGCTCAATAACAACATCTGACAGGAAACACAAACTCCAAATTATTAAGAGGTTTCCCAGAGCTATGTAGAAGTTGCATTAAGAGTAAAATCGGTCTCCCCTCATCTTTCAGTTAAAGATGGGTCATACTACCAACCAAAATGTATTTGATAATCCTTCAAATTCTAATTGTAACAGCAGTTACCATTTGTTGAACACTTGTTATGTGTTCAGCATTTGCTAAAGTCTTCATAATATCTCATTTAATACTTACAACAACACCAGGAGGCATTTTTATTATCCATATTGAGGTAATTGAGGCCGAAAGAGGTTACCCATCTAGCAAATGTCTGAGTTGAGATTGAACCCAATTGCCTAAACACTAAAGCCTGTGCTTTTAACCACTACTCTAAGCATGGCTATTGGATTTCACTACATATGCAAATTTGCTTGGATTGGGACTATATTCCTGAATTCTTAGGCAAACTGTAACTTCAGTGGGAAAAAGAATTGTGATGATTTATTGATGTCTGCTATGTATAAGGGATGAAAAGTAGAAGCAGTGACATACACTTCAAATCTTTGCCAACTCTGCTGTAGGGAATGAAGTATTACTCTCTCTATATATGATATGTAATCTATTCTATAGACCAGTTTATGTCATGTCTATGTGACCATAATTTGCCAGACTAACATCAGAATACTAGGTCTGTCTACTTAACAGAATTTCCTTAATTAGTATTTTATTCTAATATCCATGCTGTATGGTCTACTGCACTATTGGTGGGTAACAGGGACCAGCCTTGAGTTTTCCATAACAATTTGATGGCTCAACTGGGGTGAGAGAAAAATAATAATTAGCATATCAGTTTTTGAAATGTTAACAAGCCCCTATACACTAGCTAGATGTTTTCTGTGCATATCATTCATAAAACAATTCAGGTGAGAAATAGTCTTAAAAAGATTAAAGCTAAGATGAAGCAAACTTGTCCATAGCCAATGAAGCTAATTCAGGATTTAAGAGTAAAAAAGAAATTAGACTTAGCAGGAGGTGAGCAAAGAGAAAGGCCAAAAAAACTAAGAAAGGCCAAAGAGCAGGAAAGTTAGAGAAAAAAGAGAATCAGATCAAAGCTAGAAACTCATAAAAGCCAGGTCCACTATAAAAAAAGGATTATTTACTTACTGCCTATGTTCTGGTAATTTTTTATCACTGAACCAAAACAGATGGGCCAGAATTAGTCTTATGGATAGAAGGAATGGAACATACATTTCAGAGGCCAAAGAAAGACAAGAGTGTCCCTATACAATGGCAGGAAAGTGAAGATGTTAGCATTCCTTTAGCTGCAACACAATCTCTCCTGCTAAACTCAACTAAAATGAGAAAGTACCAAATGCACTGAAGATTTTTCCTCCACTGTCCCCCTTTCCTCTTAACTGTGTTTCCTTCTGTCCTTCCCTTTATTGACCTTCCCTCCCCTCTTTACTCTCTTCTTTCCTTCCTCTCAGAAGACATTGTTGCGGGCCTGCTATATTCCAAGTACATTGGGTTTACACAAGTGAATCAGATTCGCTCTCTGCCATTTCAAGGGTCACAATCCAATGGGAAAGATGAAAAATAATCCATTATAATTTTATAGCACTTTATAAAGAAAATCTCACACAGGGCAGGGAATTATTATCTACATTTATAAATGATGAAACTGAAGCCCAAAGAGGTGAAGTGAGCTGTCCAATATCAACACTCTAGTATATAATGTGGGTTTCTTTCCCTGTTAATTAAGTTTCACCATGGGCTGCATAATTAATATTCATATACTTTATATACACACATATACATAAATACATATACTCACACATGTATACAGGATAATACTAGATATATATGAAAGTACTCTGTACCTAAGCAAGTATAAGTTAGCACCATTATTACACAGAATCAGAGTAAATGAGCAAAATAGTAAGCTAAGATTTGAAATATCTGACAACCATTCTTCTGCTTGCATAGGCAATACATTTCAAAGTTTAGGATAAACCATTCAAGAAACCTAGCTGACATCTCTTGGATGATTAGTGACTTTGAGCATGTTTTCATATGTCTCTTGGCCTTCCTATGTCTTCTTTCGAAAAGTATCTATTTAGGTCCATTGCCCATTTTTTAATTGGGTTGTTTATCTTCCTTTTGTTAAGTTGTATGAGTTCAACTTAACAAAATGTTGGAGATTAAACCCTTATTGGTGATAACACTGGGCAAATATGTTCTCCCATGCAGTGGACTTTCTTGTTGTTTTGTTGATGGTTTCTTTTGCTATACAGAAGCTTTTTATTTTAATGTAGTCCTATTTATTTATTTTCTCTTTAGTTTCCATTGCCCTAGATGCGGTATTGGTGAAGAAATTGCTGTGGCATATGTCTGAGATTTTGCTGCCTTTGGATTCCTCTCGTATTTTTATGGTTTCCCATCTTGTGTTTAAGTCCTTTATCCATTTTGAGTTTATTTTTGTGTATGGTGTAAGTTGGTGGTCTAGTTTCATTTTTTTGCATATATCTGTCCAATTTTCCCAACACCATTTTTTGAAGAGACTGTCTTGACGCCATTGTATGCTCTTGCCTCCTTTGTCAAATATTAATTGAGCATAGTGGTTTGGGTCAATTTCTGGGTTATCAATTCTATTCCACTGAGCTATATGTCTGTTCTTGTGCCAGTACCAGGCTATTTTGAGAACAGTGGCTTTGTAATACAACTTGATATCTGGTATTGAGATCCCACCTACTTTGTTCTTCTTTCTCAGGATTGCTGCAGCTATTCAGGGTCTTTTTTATTTCACATGAATTTTTGGAGAGTTCGTTCTAGGTCTGTGAAATATGCCGTTGGTATTTTAATGGGGAGTGCACT
The DNA here is from genome assembly GCF_963455305.1 of Plecotus auritus. Taxonomy (NCBI): domain Eukaryota; kingdom Metazoa; phylum Chordata; class Mammalia; order Chiroptera; family Vespertilionidae; genus Plecotus; species Plecotus auritus. The sequence goes on along the minus strand of NC_137783.1, from coordinate 21,247,067 downwards.
GAATCTATAGATTGCTTTGGGTAGTATGGACATTTTAATGATGTTGATTCTACCAATCCATGAACATGATATGTTCTTCCATCTGTTTACGTCTTCCTCTACCTCTTTTTTCAGTGTCCTGTAGTTTTCCATGTGCAGGTCTTTTACCTCCTTAGTTAAGTTTATTCCTAGGTATCTTAATTTTTTTGGTGCGATGGTAAATGGGATTGCTTTTTTAGTCTCTCTTTCTGTAAGTTCACTATTGATGTATAGAAATGCCATAGATTTCTGGAATGGAACTCCCATTTGACCCAGTGATCCAACTTCTAGGAATATATCCCAAGAAACTAGAAACACCAATCAGAAAGGATATATGCACTCCTATGTTCATAGCAGCACAATTCACCATAGCTAAGATTTAGAAACAGCCTAAGTGCCCATCAGCAGATGAGTGGATTAAAAAACAGTGGTACATCTACACCATGGAATACTATGCTGCGATAAAAAAGAAGGAATTCTTATCATTTGCAACAGCATGGATGGAACTGGATAGCATTATGCTAAGCGAAATAGGTCAGTCAGAGAAAGATAAATATCACATGATCTCACTCATTTATGGAATATAATGAACAACATAAACTGATAAACAAAAACAGATCCAGAGACAGAGAAGCATCGATCAGACTGTCAAACCTCAGAGGGAAGGTAGGGGAGGGTGGGGGTAAGGGGGAGAGATCAACCAAAGGACTTGTATGCATGCATATAAGCCTAGCCAATGGACACAGACAACAGGGGGGGTGAGGGCATGAGTGCGGGGGGTGGAGGGAAATGGGAGGATAAAGACACATATGTAATACCTTAATCAATAAAGAAAAAAAATATGTAAAAGAAAGAAAGAAAGAAACCTAGCTGGCTAAATAGGTCAAAAATATAAATTAATTAATAAATCTACCAGGGTAGAAAAGTACTGGATTCATCACCAGGAAGTTAAGGAACAGATTCACCAAAGGCTTTGGAAATGAAAGTCAAGGCTTTAATATAACCATTTGATGTTCTAAAGAGATAGGAAATATGAGAACTTGAAAATTGGGAAGACTGGAGAAACCAAGATGGCAGCATAGGTAAACACCTAAACTGCTGCCTTGCACAACAATATCAAAACTACAACTAAAAGACAAAATGGACACCATCCAGAACCACAGGAAAGCTGGCTGAGTGGAAATTCTACAACTAGAAGGAAAGAGGAAAGCACATTGAGACTCAGAGGAGTTGAAAAAGGCTGAGGAATAGAAACGCATGCGCGCAGAGAGGATGGGCAGCTGAGTGCACAGGCAGCTGAGTGCATGGGCGGCTGAGTGCATGGCTGGCTTTCTAAACCAGGAGAGAGACGGAAGCTCCTGACTGTGCTAAACTCCAGTCCTGGGCGAGACTCTGGACTGTCTGCACAGCCTTGTTGGGAACCAGACTTATTCAGGGGGAATCTGGACTGTCAGGAAAAGAGAAAGCACACTGAGACTCAGGGGAGCTGTGGAAGGCAGAGGTCCGGAGGCGTGCATGCGCAGACAGGACTGACTGCTGAGTGCACAGGCGGCTGAGTGCGCGGCTGGCTTTCTAAAGTGGGAGGGAGATGGAAGCTCCTGACTACGCTGAACTCCAGTTCTGGGTGAGTTTCTGGGAATCCAGACTCATTCAGGGAGAAACTGGACTGTCTGGCAGCGGGCAAAACTCGAGGGTGGCTTTCTCTCAGAGGTGCTTGCAGCGAATACCGAGAGACACTGAGATCCAAGGGCCTCATAGGGCAGGGCTGACGGGAAGCCAAGGCTGTCTGCTTCACCCTGAGACTCCGCCCCATCCAACTTGAGCACAGAGGCTTTTGCAATTTTGCAAATCTTGTCTCATAAGGGTGTCTCCAGCACAGAACTTCTCCCAGTGTAGACACAGCTGATCCTCACAGCCAATTGACCTGGAAGTCAATTCCTCCCAATGATACCAACAACAATCAAGACTTAACTACAACAAGGCTGTGCACACAGTCCACAAAGGGGTGCACCAAAAGTGTCCACCACAGGTAACTGGGGGAGGCTGAGCCACTGGGCCCTATAGGACACTACCACACAAAGCTACTCTACCAATCCAGGGAAGCAGCAAAAGTGCGCAGACAAAGAAACAGATGATAAATGGAAAAAATGGAGAAAAGCAAACGATTGGATATAGAGTTCAAAACCATGGTTATAAGGTTTTTCAAGAATTTCCTAGAAAAGGCCGATAAATTTAGTGAGACCCTCGAGGATATGAAAAAGGACCAACTAGAAATTAAACATACACTGACTGAAATAAAAAATATACAGAGACCTAACAGCAGACTAGAGCACCACAAGAATCAAGTCAAAGATTTGAAATACAAAGAAGCAAAAAACACTCAACCGGAAAAGCAAAAAGAAAAAAGAATCCAAAAATTTGAAGATAGTGTAAGGAGCCTCTGGGACAACCTCAAGCATACCAACATCCGAATTATGGGGGTGCCAGAAGAAGAGAGAGAGCAAGATACTGAAAACCTATTTGAAGAAATAATGACAGAAAACTTCCCCCACTTGGTGAAAGAAATAGACTTACAAGTCCAGGAAGCACAGAGAACCCCAAACAAAAGGAATCCAAAGAGGACCACACCAAGATACATCATAATTAAAATGCCAAGGGCAAAAGACAAAGAGAGAATATTAAAAGCTGCAAGAGAAAAACAGTTAGTTACCTACAAGGGAGCACCCATACGATTGTCAGCTGATTTCTCAACAGAAACGATGCAGGCCAGACAAGAGTGGCAAGAAATATTCAAAGTGATGAATAGCAAGATCCTACAACCAAGATTACTCTACCCAGCAAAGCTATCATTCAGAATTGAAGGTCAGATAAAGAGCTTCACAGATAAGAAAAAGCTAAAGGAGTTCATCACCGCCAAACCAGTATTATATGAAATGCTGAAAGGTATTCTTTAAGAAGAGGAAGAAGAAGAAAAAGGTAAAGATAAGAATTATGAACAACAAATACATGTCTATCAACAAGTGAATCTAAAACTCAAGTAAATAAAAAATCTAATGAAGAGAATAAACTGGTGAATATAATAGAATCAGGGGCATAGAAGGGGAGTGGACTGACAATTCTCAGTGGGAAAGGGGTATGGGGGGGTGCGGGAAGAGACTGGACAAAAATTGTACACCTATGGATGAGGACAGTGGTGGGGAGGTAAGGGCAGAGGGTGGGGTGGGAACCGGGTGGAGGGGAGCTATGGGGAAAAAAAGAGGAACAATTGTAATAATCTGAACAATAAAGATTTATTAAATTAAAAAAAATTAAAATTAAGTGCATTTAAAGGAGGAGAAAGTGGAGGAAATGGAGGACAAATATAAAATATATTCTTAAAAGAAAGAAAATTGGGAAGACTCCTTCTTTCTCAATATATGAGTAAATATAAGAAGTGATAATTAGCTATGAGTTAGATTTAAAAAGTAAAAAGTAAGAAAACTGAATTCAAAAATATTTGTTCTTATATGACATATGAATTCAAATATACCAATGAGATCAGTTTTGTAAGAAGAATTCATTTTATACACCTAATGGTAGAGAAGTTTCCTGATAGAAAAGCCTTTCTGTACCGCACAAATTATACCATATGGCAGTGGACAGCACATTCCATGTCTATTTTGCATTGTTCAACAGATGTCCCAAGCCCTTACATAACTGAGAAATACAGTTTAGATGTGATGAGGAAAGGATAAAAACAGTTCTAGCAACTTTAGAAGAAGTAACTATCTGAAACAAATGGGTGGACTCCAGTGCTTACTAGGATCTAGGTATTATGCTATATGAGTTAGAGTTATTACTCTAATCCTCCTGAAAAGCCTGCAAAGTGAATATCTTACTGTCATTTTATAGGTGAGAAATCTCAGAGAGGTTAAATAACCTTCCTAGACAAAACCAGGTAGATACTTCTTTTCCTCTATCTTGTCTTCCAAGAGAACTGAGAGAAATAGCTGTTTAATTAGCAGATGAACCAGAAAAGAACATTAGAAATTACTCTAAAACATAGGATTTATTGTGAATCTATGTCAACTGAATTAGCAACATGACTAAAATTAAACATTTGGAACTAACATAGTCTAGATTTTGAGACTGTTCTACTCGGTAACAATATGACAAACAGTCAACCATATATATTGAGTTTGGAAGGGCAGAGGTGCACCAGTAGAAATATTACTAGTATATAATATGTACCTTATAAAATCTTTGGAAGTGAAACCCCAAAAGGTTTTGATGACAGAGACGGGAAGTTACCTAAGCCTTAGGGAGCCTGGTGTAACAGAGGAAGCCTGGAATTTTAGTGATGCTATAGTTGCTGCTATTTTTCTCTGGAATACCTCAAAGTCCCCCCTCTTTTCACTTGTCCTTAAACTTCTACTGCACAGGTTTTTGCAAAGTGAAAAGGTTTTATTTTTGTTTGGCACAAAGCCAGGAAGGTATTCCTCAAGAAAATATATCATATAACAAAATCATGACTCTTCCCAGATCCTTCTGCTCTTCCTCTTTCTGAAAAGAGCAAGCTTCTCTGATATGGAACAATCCTTTCTCTGTAGTTTCTCCCTGGCTTTCCGCAAGTTGGGTCTTCTTTCCCAGATTCATTCACATTTTGAGGGATTCTTTCTTTAAAAAGTTCTCTAATCTTATACTCACTTTACTTAAAACCAAGCTAGAATGCTGGCTTCTTGAGGTTACCAAGATGAAGAATAAACTTATTTTTAATTTAATTGTGCTGCAAATAAGTTCACTTCTACTTCCAAGGAAGTTTATATATGGGATCAGATCAATTATTTCTGGAGATCTTGTCTCTACAACTATGTGTTCTAAGTAATTAGAATCGCCTAGACCAGTGGTCAATAAACTCATTAGTCAACAGAGCCTAATATCAACAGTACAACGACTGAAATTTCTTTTGAGAGCCAAATTTTTTAAACTTAAACTTCTTCTAATGCCACTTCTTCAAAATTGACTCGCCCAGGCCATGGTATTTTGTGGAAGAGCCACACTCAAGGGGCCTAAGAGCCACATGTGGCTCACAAGCCTCAGTTTGCCAACCACAGGCCTAGACAAAGCCAGACTGGTAATGCTTTTACTTTACCTTATCTTCTAAGAAAGCTGGGAGAAACAGATGCTGTGATTAGGAGGTAAACCAAAAAGGGAGATTAAAATGACTCGAAATTTATGGTTTATCATGAACATACCATGTCAGCAAGACTGGTGTCCAACTATAGTAGCCTCCACATTCAAAACTGGAAGAACTAATCCTCTTTCATTTACACTGGAAGGCTGAATTGGCAATATGACTATATATATAAACCAGCATCTTTTCTAACAATGTACAACTGAAGAAAGAAAGTGAAGAAAGAAGTTGGAACAGCAAGATAGGCTTTTCTCCCTACTTGACACTAGAGAGCTGCTGACTTCCTTGAACAAGGGCTGAGAAGTTTCCTATCTATATATATAAAACCCTAATATGCAAATAGACCAAACAGCGGAACAACCGAACAACCAGTCGCTGTGACATGCACTGACCACCAGGGGGCACACGTGGAACATGGGGGACATCAGCAGCAGGCAGCAGAGTGTAGAACATGGTGGGTGTTGGCCGTGGCAGGATGGTGGAGCAGGTGAGCAGGGGGCACCAGACCAAGGCAGGGCGCTGGTCGCTGTCATCAGGGTGAGCCTCTGGTGGTAACTGAAAATTCTATGCTCCCACATGCACCACGGTCCTGCCCGGCGCTCACACCTGCGGCCGGCACCAGTGCCAGCCCCGCTCACACCTGCTGCCAGTGCTGGAGCCACTGCTCGCACCCGCTGCTGACGCTGGGCCCAATCACTCAGTGCCATCAGCAGGTGTGAGTGGCTGCCGGCCCTGATTGCCCCTCAGGGCTTCTCCACCTCCCCCTGCTCCTGAGGGGCAATCAGGGCAGCAGCCACCACTCGGACCCGCTGACGGCGCTGGCCCCGCTCACACCACTGCTGGTGCCAGCCTCAATCACTCTACACTGTCAGCAGGTGCGAGTTGGGCCGGTGCCATCAGTGCATGGAAGCAGCGGCGGTGGGAGCGGGGCTGCTGGCAGACAGGGGACTGGGGGCTGCAACAGGAAGGGCTGGGAGGGGGTGCGGAGGATGGGCTGAGACCTGCTCCTGTGCCCACCGCAGCCTTGAGGCCCACAGTTCCTTTCAAGGTGCACAAATTCATGCACTGGGCCCCTACTATGCATATAACATTCATTGGACCACTTCTTTATTTGTTTACACAGTTTCAAGGCCTTCTGCTGGGCTATATGTAGTCTGGCTGAGCTCCAAAACAAAAGTTTTAAAATGTAAATTAAATACAAATGGCAAAAGCCATATATCTGAATAGTTACAAATGAAAGTCACAGAGACATTTTCATAAATAACCTTGTCATTAATCTTCTTTGAAAAGTTATTATGCAATAAGCAAGTTATAGAAGGCCAAACCATTTTATTCTCACAGCTAAATGAGGAGGAACAGCAAAACTTCCCCTAAAAGTTCTGAGCATTTATAGAGGGCTTTTGAACAACTCACACTGCTGGAGGCTAATTCCATCATGTCGTAATAAATGTAAGAAGTCCTCAAAAGGTTGATGGGTTTCTATATTCAGCAGGGCTGACTACATATTGTTGCTACTGGAATGGCTGAAGGCATTTCCCCAAACCTGAAGATCTGCATATATTATTGCCTGTTACCAGATAGCTGAGGGCATTTTAATCTACATATTATTGCCTCCTGCTGGCCAAACAGCTGAACAGCCAAAGGCAGTTCCCCCAGCCTGATAATGCCTACTGTATACTAAACCTTACCTTTGATATGTATATCTACTTTGCTATAGGGAAAAATGTGGGAATAAAAAGAGCCATAGGACTGGAAATAGAGAGAACTTAGCTACTACAGCTAAGCTTCCTCTGGCTCCCCCATGGATTACAAATTTATATTATATTTCTAGTCTCTTTATTCATTTACATGCAGTGCCTCCTCCAGATTCCTGAACCCTTTTAGATGCTGGAGAAAGACCCTGGCATCAAATCATTTATGTAAATTCAGGTTTGGGGGAATGCATTCGGCCATTCCAGTAGGCAATAATATGTATCTTCAGCCCTGCTGAAGCCTCAAGGTTCCATCAACCTTTTGATGAAACTTCTTGCATTTATGACCTGCTGGAATTAGCCTCCAGCATGTCACCCTTTTTGATTTTATAAATTTAACAAGAATGTATGTTTTAAGATTTTTAAATTCAATGGAAAGAATAGAGTTCTATCATGTCCCTTTAAATTGCTGCCAGGCATCAAAGGAATTAGTCTGCAGTAAATTTCTTTCTGGGCCAACAGTTCTTTGAGTCCTTTTTTCAAAGTCCAACAGTTTTTTATGTGTACATGCCAGCAATGATATTCCAGTTCTGGATGGTGGACAAATGGCAATGCAGGTCAGACCTTCTTTGGCTTGGTTCTGGGCAACCTGTAGCGATGCACAGCTGCTGACTGCTAGCATGGCAAGGCGTCTTCACCATCTCTACCTCTGGACTGTCAAGCAAGTTATAGAAGGCCAAACCATTTTATTCTCACAGCTAAATGAGGAGGAACAGCAAAACTTCCCCTAAAAGTTCTGAGCATTTATAGAGGGCTTTTGAACAACACACACACACATACACACACACACACACACACACACACACACACACACACACACACAAATAAGAGATGCTTATGTTTTCCATAAACTAAATAATGCATTGAGGTGAGAAGTAAGGTGCTTTAGTAAACCAAGCTCCCCAAGATTTGAATCCTAATCCAAGTTCTCTCAGTCAATGTCATTGCCTTGATATTGACAGTAGATAGAAAAATAGAGTTTCCTATCTTTATCTGTTTCTCATTCCCTTCTCTCTCTCTCTTTTTTTAAAATCTCATCTCCTTATTATCTCTTCTTCTTTTTATCTCCTCTCCTTTCCATACATATCATTAGGAAAAATGGTTTGGTATAGTGAGTTGGCATGGTTTAGAGTAAAATGTCCAAGAAAAAGTAAAAGTGCTATATCCCGATTAGCCCTACTTAACCACAATAATCTCTTCCTTGGCACCAACTATTTCATACTTTTAGAACTTGAATGTATATATGAATCCTAACAAAAAACAGAGCAGTTAGAAAGACACAATTTATAATGTTAAGCTAGAAGAGATGACCTGACTCTCTACTTCTCACTAACTGCATGACTTTGGGCCACTCATATATCTGTTCTGAGCTTCAGTTGCTTTATGTATAAAATGGAACTAAAAGTCTTAAACATCTCACACATAATGTATGTGAAATTGTTTTGTAAACCGTAAAGGGCTAGACAAGTGAAAGGGAATAGCATTCTCTTTTTCTCTCTGGCCTTTTCTCTAATTCTAAGTAGGCTAATAAAAAAAATCAAGACAATAAGCAAGACTTGTGTATCTCAATAATTTTTTAAAATTATAGTAAGAAAAGCCAACTGGAATAATATAACAAGAAAAGTTTCCCCTTGTCCTTTACTCTGGGAATTGAGAGCTTAAAGGCAAAAAAAATGAGAATTCAAAAGTGAAGGTTTCTTGATGTCCTCTGCTCTTTCTCTTAATTTTCTCTAGATTGATTTCCTTATATTGCACATTTCATGCACACTTTGCATCATAATGACTATTTTATGAGTTGATGATTCTTTTATGAGAAATGGTTTTCTGTGTAGTCAAGCAGAGAGAGAATTGTCTCAAGGTTCACTTACAAAAAAATCAATTGTGAATTGCTAAATGTATGGCTCACACAGAGAAGACTGAAACCTGTTTTTTTGTTTTGTTTTGTTTTGTTTTGTTTCAATGTATCATTAGGTATTAATGTCAGCATTTCTTTGCTTGTCAAGGCCAACTCATGACATTTCAACTCCAAGGGAATGAAATGACTCTAAAGACCCAGTAGTCTAATAATCTATAATTGAGGTCACTAGATTAAATAACTTTTTTGACACAAAGTTTTCTTTACGCTTTGGGGGGAAGGGACGCCACACTTCCACTCAATTAAGAGAAACATTTTCATCAGCACAGAAGTCTTTTTTATTTTTTCCCACTTATCATGCCATGAATTCATAGGGAATGGGTTCCAGCAGCTCAGGCTCCTTTCCATTGGTTCTCACAAAGTGTGCTTCCCTGGGTGGAGCAGGCTGACGCTTCAGTTGAACCCAGGTACCTTTCTCTTTGGCTTCCTTCTTTTTCCGATCATTTTCCTTCACACATTTCAGGAAGCTATCTCGGCTCTTAGATTGCTTAATATGCTCAATACGTACATTAATTCTCTTGGCAAGAATCTTGCCCATAACTTGCTTGTTCACAATAATGCCCACTGCATGCTGGGTGACATTATAGACTCTTCCAGTTTTGCCACAGTATCGTTGGTGGGCATTCCTTTTTGAACAGTGCCCATTCCCTTGATGTCCACAATATCACCTTTATTGTAGATTCACATGTATGTGGCCAAAGGAATAACTCCATGCTTTCTAAAAGGCCTAGAGAACGTATAGTGGGTGCCTCTCCTCTTTCCCTTTGTGTTAGTCATTTTGGTGAACTACTGGAAGGTGGCGGTTCTGGCTGAAAGGCTTGAATAACTTCCCTTAATTGGAGTTTAGCAAACATGTATGAACCTACTGCTACACACAGGCAGTATGCTAGGGGGAAGTGTGGAAAGACAAATATGAATGATAGATATAACTAGGCCTTAAGGACATAAAATTCCAGTAGGCAGAAGAAGGAAGGACATACAACATGTAAGGAGCATACAGGGGAACTTATGAAAACCAGAATTAAGGGCACTAAAGAGGGGGAGACACTTACTACTAGTGAGGGGCAAGAAAACCAAGCTTCTATTCCAAACCACTAAAGTTCCTTATCCTATATAATAAAAGGGTAATATGCAAATAGCCCAAATGGCAGAACTGAACAACCAATCAAAGCGTAATATGCTAATGATATGCTAAGGCTGCTCAACCGCTCGCTATGACATGCACTGACCACCAGGGGGCAGACAGTCGACCGGTCAACCAGTCGCTATGACATGCACTGACCACCAGGGGGAAGGTGCTCCGACTGGTAGGTTAGATTGCTGCTGGGGTCCGGCCGATTGGAACTGAGCGAGATGGGCCGGACACGCCCATCACAAAGTATATATATATATATGCTATATATATAGAAGATTAGTTAAGAACACTGAACACCATAAGTTTTAAGTCATTCCCCAAAGTATATTAATACAAGTACAATATTTAAAACAAAAAGGATGTTTTAAAATACAGAATGCTAAACATACACACACACACACACACACACACACACACACACACCAAATCAAGTTCCAAAGACAAAAAAAATCTACAGCATAGATCTCAATGGAGTTATGTCTTACACTAGAAATAAAATTATATTAATGACCAGAAGCAAAGAGGAGAGTTAAATGGATTTGACTTTTAGTAAAGATGTATTAATAATGAAGTTACCTGGGGACCTGACCTAGGATAGTTTTATTTAACATTTTTATGCATTATCTGAAACAGGGAATGCAGAGTGGAAACTTTATATTTGTGGAGTACAGAATCTCTTCTAGATTATAAGATGTCAAAGAAATGTGAAAAAACAACATAATATGATTTCATAAAACACTGTGAATAGAAAAAATTGTGGAGACTAAACTATTTGAATACAAGATAGTTTATAAAAACACAATATTGAAAAAAATAAAAACACAATATTGGTTTTAAATTAAAATAATAGCTATCAAATAATAATCATAGCTATTAGTAGTTATCAAGTATCATATACATCCCCTCAATCCTTAACAATCTTCACAATAGTTATTCTTCCTATTTTACAAACAAGCTAACTGAGGCTTGGAAAGTTTAAGTAATTTGCCCAATGCTACAATGATTATAATGAATGTGGCCTGTAAAACAAACAAACAAACCTGATACATGATTATTAAGCTTTGTTTCCTTGCAACTTTAAATATCTAAAATATTTTTAGGGCAACTAGTAGAAAACCAAATTTGGCAATAGGAATTTCATCCCTGTACTTGGTAGGTTGATTTCCATGATCTTAAGGCCACAACCATCAGCAGGAAGTTAGAGAATAGTTAAGTTTGGAGAAGGAATAGTGGTCTGTACCAGAAACTGAAAGTTGGAGAAGGAAAGTTGCTAAAAAAGCCTCTTTAGAATTGTATGGAAGGATGCCAAACTCAATGTTACTAGTAAATGTGAGTTGGTATTACAAATTATTTGTAAGGGAAATGAATGAATTCCTGAGAAATCTGTTCATGATAATGTATTTGTGAATAAAATCAACCAGCAGAGGGGGCTGCTAAAAGAATATACAGTAGAGGCTACTTAGTCACAGTTTATATTACAAAAGTCTGTTTCTAAGTCAATTGTTTAGAATGCAGAATTCATTTCACCAAGGGAACAATGTTCCAAATCTGGGATCAGCACTATGGCCCTCAAGCCAAATCCAGCCCAACACCTGTTTTTGTATGGCCCACAAACTAAGAATGGTTTTCACATTTTTAAAAGATTGGAAAAATTAAAAGTTGACTAATATTCTGCAACACATGAAAATTACTTGAGATTCAATTTTCAGTGTCCATAGATAAAGGTTTATTGGAATACAGCCACACTCATGGCCGCTTTCACATGTAACAGCAGAGTTAAGACAGAGACCATATGGCTCACAAAGCCTAAAACACCTGCACTCACACACTATGTGGCCCTCTACAGAAGAAATTTGCCAGTCTTCATTCTAATTAATTATTGCATTCCTGGGTTGGCTGGCAAAAAATGGTGTCATATAAAGAGGGAATATGCTAATTGACCGCCATGCCCTCACAAATGGCGGTGCCCACAGCCAATAGAGGGAATATGCTAATTGACTGACACGCCCTCACAAGATGGCAGCAGCCACAAGATGGCGGTGCCCAGTCCCCTCACCCCTGCCTCATCCATCCTTAGTCCCCCAGGCCCCCCAGCCCCACCTCATCCAGCCTCAGTCCCCCAATCCCCTCAGCCCCACCTCATCTAGCCTCAGTCCACCAGTTCCCTCAACCCCGCCTTACCCAGTCCCCACAGCATCTGGCCTCATCCAGCCTCAGTCCTCCAGTCTCCTCAGCCCCGCCTCATCTAGCTGGAGTGCCCCAATCTCCTCAGTCCTGCAGGGGAGGGCAGTTGGGGGCGATCAGGCTGGCAGGGGAGGGCAGTTGGGGACAATCATGCCGGCAGGGGAGCAGTTAGGCATCAATCAGTCTGGCAGGCAGAGTGGTTAGGGGCAATCAGGCAGGCAGGCAGGCGAGTGGTTAGGAGCCAGCAGTCCTGGATTGTGAGAGGAATGTCTGACTGCCTGTTTAGGCCCGATCCCCCCAAGGGGACCCAGATTGGAGAGGGTGCAGGCTGGGCTGATGGACACCCTGCCCCCCATGCACGAATTTCATGCACTGGGCCTCTACTTTCAAATATGGTTGTACTGTGGTGTTAATAGCATCCCCAAGTCTATGCCTGAAGCTTTTTGAGAACTCCAGTGGCATTCCAACTGTGGAAACAGTGAATATTAAAGCTTTCAAAGTCATAATTTTTTTACCTTTGCTTATTCTGTCCAGCCAATTTGGAATACCATTCCCCCAACAAAACAAAAATAAAAATAGTTAACCTTTATGAGCTAACAAAATTGAGCATTTTTAAAGTATTATACACTCATTGTTCTATTTAATTCTCACAACAACTAAGTGAAACAGTTGCTATTAATATGCCCATTTACAGATGGAAAAACTGAGACCAAAAGATATTAAAAACTTGTTCCAAATAACACTTCTAGTGGGTGCTAGAGCCAGGATATAAACCCTGGCAATCTAGAACAATCTTGGTTATTGTGCTATTATCCACTGACCACAAAGCTATATTTCTTTTTTCAACTTTTGAAAGCCCTTTCAACTTTTAAGACTTAATTCAAATGCCAGCTTCTTCATGAAGCCTTACTCCAAGATTCCCTAAGCCCATAAGTTCAAAATAATTACATTAATTACTTTATAAGTGTTCTGCATGTTTATAAAAACATTCAGTTCATTTTATTCTGTATTCTAATTGATATGCACCCCACTCCACCTCCATAGACACATATACAAAGAAAATGTAAATTTTAGGCTTATTGAGGGCAGGGAACATGCAATTCACTATATCATACATAACAGGTGCTTCATAAATGCTTTCTGATTGAGTGGATGAATGCAAAAGCAGCTAGCCTCTGATATGAAACAAAAAAATTCTAATGAAAATTCTTCAACTGGTAAAGATATTAAAATATTCTGATTATGAAAAGTGGGGAGCTTGGTTTCATTTGCTATTCAAAGTAAGTCATAATTAAGACATTCTTCTCTGACCCACAACCATCTAAAGCAAACTTTAAGTATAGCAAATTATGGACCTTAAAAAAGCTCTTTTCTTTATATTCACCTCACTTTGTGATTAAGAAAGTGTTCTTCCAGCCCCAGCCAGTTTGGCTCGGTGGATAGAGCATTGGCCGATGGACTAAAGAGTCCCAGGTTTGATTACAATCAAGGGCACATACCTGGGTTGTTGGTTTCCTGGCCCTGGTTGTGGTGTGTGCAGGAGGCAACCAATCAATGTGTCTCTCTCACATCAATGTTTCTCTCTGTCTCTCCCTCTGTCTTCCACTTTCTCTAAAAACCAATAGAAAAAATCCTTGGCTGAGTATTAACAAAAAAGGAAAAAATAAAGTGCTCTTCCAATCTTTTTTATTCACTGAATATTTTATTTAATAAAATCCTACGTAGAGGTTCAATTTGTAAAACAGATGAAGCTAAAATTCTTGTGATTGAAGCAGTAGAGGGTGGAGAAGTGGGAAAGTGAGGAATCTAATATCCTATTACCTCCAAATGACTCCTAGAAAATTACCACAGAACATGTAGGACACAGAGCACAATGTGGTTTTAGAAACCATCCTATATAATAATCCTATATAATAAAGAGGTAATATGCGAATTGACCATCACTCCAACACACAAGATGGCTGCCCTCATGTGGTCAAAGATGGCCACCCCCATGTGGACACAAGATGGCCAGCAGGGGAGAGCAGTTGGGGGGGACCCAGGCCTACAGGGGAGGGCAGTTGGGGACGGCCAGGCCTGCAGGGAAGGGCAGTTGAGGGGGACCAGGCCAGCAGGGAAGGGCAGTTAGGAGCAACCTGGCCTGCAGGGGAGGGCAGTTGGGGGGGACCCAGGCCTGCAGGGGAGGGCAGTTAGGGGTGACTGGGCCAGCAGAGGAGAGCAGTTGGGGGTGACCAGACCTGAAGGGGAGGGAAGTTGGGGGTGGGGGGGAATAGGCCTGCAGAGGAAGGCAGTTGGGAGGAACCAGGTCAGCAGGGGAGGGCAGTTAAGGGCAACCAGGCCTGTAGGGGAGGGCAGTTGGGGGCAACCAGGCTAGCAGAGGAGGGCAGTTAGGGGTGACCAAGCTGGCAGGGGAGGGCAGTTAGGGGCAATTGGGCTGGCAGGGGAGCAGTTAGGCGTCAATCAGGCTGGCAGGGAAGTGGTTAGTGGGTGATCAGGCTGGCAGGCAGAAGCGATTAGGGGTAATAAGGCAGGCAGGCAGGCAGGTGAACAGTTGGGATCCAGTAGTCCTGGATTGAGAAGGATGTCCGACTGCCTGTTTAGGCCCGATCCCACCAGACATCCCTCGAGGGGTCCCAAATTGGAGAGGGTGCAGGCTGGGCTGAGGGACACCCCCCCCCCAGTGTACGAATTCCATGCACCAGGCCTCCAGTATTGAAATAAATGTTAATGTAGTCATATATTTTCATCCATTATTATTTTATTACTTACTAGAGAATTAGTTATCCCTAGAATAAGACAAGTCCATGAACCAATCAACATTTGATATCTGCCTGTTGATATAATGTGAAGATATATATATTTTTTAATATATTTTTATTGATTTCGGAGAGGAAGAGATAGAAACCTCAGTGATGAGAGGGAATCATTGATTGGCTGCCTCCTGCATGTTGGACCGAGCCCGCAACCCAGGCATGTGCCCTTTACCAGAATTGAACCTGGGACCCTTCAGTCTGCAGGCCGATGCTCTATCCACTGAGCCAACCAGGCTAGGGCGAATATATTTTGATCAATATGAGGTCAAGAAAGAATCTCAAAGTGGGGTTCCCAGGCAAGCAGCATCAGCATCACCAAGGGACTTGTTAAAATGCAAATTCTCAGGCTCCACACCAGACCTCCTGAATCTGAAACTCTGGAGATGGGGCTCAGTGGTTTGTTTTAAAGAGCCCTCCAGGTGGTTCTGGTGCACACTGATGTTTGAGACCCACTGGACTACAGCATCTTCTGCACCAGAATTCTGCAATGGTGAGATCGGGAGCCCATGTCAGAGGGCACTACCCTAGGCACCAGGCCTGCATAAATATATGTGTGGTTTCAGAGGAGGAACCAAGATGGCGGCATAGGTGAATGCATGTACTTGCTGCCTCCCACAACCACATCAAAATTACAACTAAAATACAGAAAAACTATCATCCATAACTGTGGGAAAGCTAGCTGAGTGCAAGTACTACAACTAGAGAGGTAAAGAAGAAAGCACATTGAGACTGGTAGGAGGTGCGGAGGCACGGAACAAGATGGTCAGGCACCCAAGTGTGCCACTTTTTTAATCAGAAGGGAGATAGTCCCTTTGGAGGCCACTGGGAGGAGCAAGGAGTCCCAGCCCCACACCAGACCCCCAGCCCAGGGTTCCAGAGCTGGGGAAAGAAGTCCCTACGGGCAGTAAGAACTATGGACAGTAAAAACAAGTGCAGATTGGGGCTGAGTGAGAAATAGGCTGCTAGAGACCCCGCTGCTCCTCTTAAATGGCTGGCACTGCAAACTGAATTTATAAGTTCCCACTTGCTCTGAGCTCCAGTGCTGGGTAAGGCTCTGGGGGACCCAGACAGATACGGGGAGAAATTGGACTGTCTGGCATTGGGGCAGGAACACAGGGGTCAGCTTTCTTCCAGATGGAGGTGCTCGCAGCGGTCATTGTTCCTGTGCTGGGACCTCCCAGGTGCAGGGCTGACTAGCAGACATTTCTGTTCACTCCTCCCTGGAGATTCCAAGATCCTGCCCCACCCAATTTACAACCCCACCCAAGCTGTGCAAAACAGCTTTTACATATGAATGGCCTGTTCTTTCTCAGCCTAAAACCTGTCAAACAAGCTGCAGCTGGGTCAGGGAGCCCCAAAGCTATCAATAAAAGGCCCAAGGCCGGCACCAGCACCAGCCTGCCTTGCTTCACAACTGGGCCTCATCTGGGCACTTCCAAACCCCAAACAAAGAGGAGGAATCTGCAGATCTCTCTGTAGCTTCTGCTGGGTGGCCCCAGGCAGTGGCTGACTTTGCATCTCCTTGGCGATCCAAGAGCCAGTGTACCTAGTGGTCAGTGTCAGACCATACCAGATTACAACGCTTCACATCCATAAGAGACACACTCAAGGGGCATATTCAATGAGCACCAAAGCCCCACTGAAGCAAGTCCTGCCCCATAAGGGTGTCTCCTTCATAGCAGTTCTCCCACCATAGATGCAGCTGGTCCCCACAGCCAATTGGCCTGGAGGTCAATTCCTCCCAGTGATACCAACAGCAATCAAGGCTCAACTATAACAAGACTGTGCACACAGCCCACAAAGGGGTGCACCAAGAGTATCCACCTCAGGTGATTGGGGAGGCTGAGCCACTGGGCCCTGTAGGACACCTACTACACAAGGCCACTCTATCAACTCAAGGAGACTTAGCAGCTTCCCAATACATAGAAACAAACTCAGGGAAGCAGCCAAAATGCAGAGACAAAGAAACATGTCACAAATGAAAGAAATGGAAGAAAGCAAACTACTGGATATAGAGTTCAAAACTATAGTTATAAGGCTACTCAAGAATCTTCTAGAATCCTCTGAGAAACTTAATGAAACCTTCAAGGATCTTAGTGAGAATGCCAAAATAATGGAAAAGGACCAGTCAGAAATTAGGCATACACTGACTGAAATAAAGAATAATATACAGAGACTCAACAGTAGACTAGAGGATCCCAAGAATCAAGTCCTTGATATGAAATATGAGGAATCAAAAAACACCCAACCAGAAGAGCAAAAATAAAAAAAGAATCCAAAAATATGGAGATAGTGTAAGAAGCCTTTGGGTATAACTTCAAGCATACCAACATCCAAATTATGGCAATGCTAGAAGAAGAGAGAGAGCAAGACATTGAAAACCTATTTGAAGAAATAATGACAGAAAACTTCCCCTACCTGGTGAAAGAAATACATTTACAAGTCCAGGAAGTGCAGAGAACCCCAAACAAGAGGAATCCAAAGAGGACCACACCAAGACACATCATAATTAAAATGCCAAGGGCAAAAGACAAAGAGAGAATCTTAAAAGCAGCAAGAAAAAAAACAGTTACCTACAAGGGAGTACCCATATGAATGTCAGCTGATTTCTCAACAGAAACTATGCAGGCCAGAAGGGAGTGGCAAGAAATATTCAAAGTGATGAATAGCAAGAACCTACAACCAAGAATACTCTACCCAGCAAATCTATCATTTAGAATTGAAGGTCAGATAAAAGACCTTCACAGACAAGAAAAAGCTAAAGGAGTTCATCACCACCAAACCAGGATTACATGAAATGCTGAAGGGTATTCTTTAAGAAGAGGAAGAAGAAGAAAAAGGTAAAGATAAGAATTATGAGCAACAAAGTGACAACAAATATGTATCAATAAGTGAATCTAAAAATCAAATGAATAAAAAATCTGATGAACAGAATAAACTGGTGAATGGAATAGAATGAGGGGCATGGAAATGGAACAGACTGACGATTCTCAGAGGGAAGGGGATGTGGGGGGTGCAGGAAGAGATTAGACAAAGATCTTATATGCATGTATGCAGTACCTATGGGGTGGCAAGGGCCTGGGGTAGGGTGGGAACCAGGTGGTGGGAGCTATGTGGAGAAAAAAGAGGGACATCTGTAATAAGCTCAACAATGAAGATTAAAAAATACATTAAAAATATAAATATATACTAGAGGCCCGGTGCACGAAATTCGTGTACAAGGGAGGGGGGTGTCCCTCAGCCCAGCCTGCACCCTCTCCAACCTGGGACCCCAGAGCAGTTGGGGGGACCATGCCTGCAGTGGGAGACAGTTGTGGAGGGGGGGCTGGGGGGGGACTAGGCCTGCAGTGGAGGACAGTTGGGAGGGACCCAGCCTGCAGGGGAGAGCAGTTGGCAGGGACCAGGCCAGCAGGGGAGGGCAGTTGGGGGCGACCAGGCCAGCAGGGGAAGACAGTTAGGGGCGACTAGACTGGCAGGGGAGGGCAGTTAGGGGCAATCGGGCTGGCAGGGGAGTGGTTAAGGGGGTGATCAGGCTGGCAGGCAGAAGCGGTTAGGGGCAATCAGGAAGGCAGGCAGGCGAGCAGTTGGGAGCCAGCAGTCCTGGATTGTGAGAGGGATGTCTGACTGCCCGTTTAGGCCCGATCCAAGTAGGATAGGGCCTAAACGGGCAGTCGGACATCCCTTGAGGGGGTCCCAGATTGGAGAGGGTGCAGGCTGGGCTGAAGGACACCCCCCCCCCCCCGTGCACAAATTTTGTTCACTGGGCCTCTAATATAGTCAATAATATTGTAATATTATAATAGCTACATATGGTGTCAGATAAGTACTAGATTTATCTGGGTGATCACTTTGTAAGTTATATAATTATATAGTCATGGGTTTGTACACCTGAAACTAATATAATATTGTACATCACTGTAATCTAAAAATAAAAGATAATAAATAAATAAGAAATAAAGCTCCAGTTTATGTGCAAAATTTGGAAAAAAAGGTCAGAAAACACAATTTCACACCAGGCAGGCCAAATGAATTATAAACAGTTTATATTTGCCTATTAATGGTGCCATTTGAGCTGATTGACCAGACATTGACAGCAGTAAGGTGAGAACTATACTGTTCATGTATATTAAAATTTGACACAATATTTTGGTAACTATTGTGCAGTTATTTTAACAGTAGCCATCTTTCAATTTAAAATAATTTCTACTTATAACAGTGCTGTCCCATCACCACTCAGTAGTGAAACTCATGTTTACAACTATACTCAGGAAAATTAGATCTGATAAAATGCCATGAAGAATGCTAGCTGCCACCACAGTATGTCATGCTGCTAATTTAGGAAAGTGCAGTTTCTCCTGAGTTATTTCCATTACTAGAGACCTGGTGCACGAAATTCTTGCACAGGAGGGGAGAGGGCATGTCCCTCAGCATAGCCTGCACCCTCTCCAATCTGGGACCCCTTGAGGGATGTCCGACCACCCGGTGGGATCGGGCCTAAACGGGCAGTTGGACATCCCTCTCACAATCCAGGACTGCTGGCTCCAAACCACTTGCCTGCCTCTGCCTGATTGCCCCTAACTGCTTCTGCCTGCCAGCCTGATCACCCCTAACCACTCCCCTGCCAGCCTGATCAATGCCTAACTGCTCCCCGGCCAGCCCGATTGCCCCTAACTGCCCTCCCCTTCAGGCCTGGTCACCCCTAACTGCCCTCCCCTGCCAGTCTAGTCGCCCTAACTGTCCTCCCCTGCTGGCCTGGTCGCCCCCAACTGCCCTTCCCTGCTGGCCCAGTCACCCCTAACTGCCCTCCCTTGCTGGCCTGGTCCCTGCCAACTGCCCTCCCCTGCAGGCTGGATCCCTCCCAACTGTCCTCCACTGCAGGCCTAGTCCCCCCCCTCCACAACTGTCTCCCACTGCAGGCCTGGTCCCCCCCAACTGCTCTCCCCTGCAGGCCTGGGCCTCCCCAGCTGCCCTTCCCTGCAGTCCTGGTCCCCCCCCAAAACTGCCCTCCCCTGCTGACCTAGTCTCCCCCAACTGCCCTTCCCTGCTGGCCCAGTCACCCCTAACTGCCCTCCCTTGCTGGCCTGGTCCCTGCCAACTGCCCTCCCCTGCAGGCTGGATCCCTCCCAACTGTCCTCCACTGCAGGCCTAGTCCCCCCCCTCCACAACTGTCTCCCACTGCAGGCCTGGTCCCCCCCAACTGCTCTCCCCTGCAGGCCTGGGCCTCCCCAGCTGCCCTTCCCTGCAGTCCTGGTCCCCCCCCCCCAACTGCCCTCCCCTGCTGACCTAGTCTCCCCCAACTGCCCTCCTCTGCTGGCCCGGTCACTCCTAACTGCCCTCCCTGCTTGCCTCATCGCCCGCAACTGCCCTCCCCTGCAGGCCTAGGTCCCCCCCAACTGCCCTCCCTTGCTGGCCTGGTCTCCCCAACTGCCCTCCTCTGCTGGCCTGGTCACCCCTAACTGCCCACAATTGCCTTCCCCTGCTGGCCATCTTGTGGCAGCCATCTTGTGTCCACATGGGGGCAGCCATCTTTGACCACATGGGGGCGGCCATCTTGTGTCTTGGAGTGATGGTCAATTTGCATATTACTCTTTTATTAGATAGGATAGAGGCCTGGTGCACGGGTGGGGGCCAGCTGATTTGCCCTGAAGGGTGTCCCGGATCAGGGTGAGGGTTCCCTTGGGGTGTGGGGTGGCCTGGGCGAGGGGCCTGTGGTGGTTTGCAGGCCGGCCATGCCCCCTGGCGACCCAAGCAGAAGCCCTGAGATCTGGGGTTTATTTATCTTCTACAATTGAAACTTTGCAGCCTGGAGCGGAGCCAAGCCTTCTGCTTTTTTTTTTTTTTTTTTTTTTTTTTTTTAGCTATATATATATTTTTAAATAAATCTTTATTGCTCAGATTATTACAGGTGTTCCTCTTTTTTTCCCCCCATAGCTCCCCTCCACCTGATTCCCCACCCCACCCCATGCCCTTACCCCCCCGTCACTGTCTTCATCCATAGGTGTAAGATTTTTGTCCAATCTCTTTCCGCACCCCTCACACCCCCTTCCCCCTGAGAATTGTCAGTCCACTCCCTTTCTATGTCACTGATTCTATTATATTCACCAGTCCATTCTGTTCTTCAGATTTTTTATTCACTTGATTTTTAGATTCACTTGTTGGTAGGTATGTAGTTGATGTCATTTTGTTGTTCATAATTTTTATCTTTACCTTTTTCTTCTTCTTCCTCTTCTTAAAAAATACCCTTCAGCATTTCATGTAATCCTGGTTTGGTGGTGATGAACTCCTTTAGCTTTTTCTTGTCTGTGAAGCTCTTTATCTGACCTTCAACTCTGAATGATAGCTTTGCTGGGTAGAGTAATCTTGGTTGTAGGTTCTTGCTGTTCATCACTTTGAATATTTCTTGCCACTCCCTTCTGGCCTGCATAGTTTCTGCCGAGAAATCAGCTGACAGTCGTATGGGTGCTAGCCTTGTAGGTAACTAACCGTTTTTCTCTTGCTGCTTTCAAGATTCTTTGTCTTTTGCCCTTGGCATTTTAATTATGATGTGTCTTGGTGTGGTCCTCTTTGGATTCCTCTTGTACGCGCTTCCTGAACTTGTAAGTCTATTTCTTTCACCAGGTAGGGAAAGTATTCTGTCATTATTTCTTCTTCTGGCACCCCAAAAATTCAGATGTTGGTACGCTTAAAGTTGTCCCAGAGGCTCCTTACACTATCTTCATATTTTTGGATTCTTTTTTCTTTTTGTTCTTCTGGTTGGGTGTTTTTTGTTTCCTCATATTTCAGATCTTTGGTTTGATTCTTGGGGTACGTTGATCTACAGTTGAGTTTCTGTATATTCTTTATTTCAGACAGTGTATGCTTAATTTCTGACTGGTCCTTTTCCATTTTTTTTTTTTGGCATTCTCATTAAGGTCCTTGAAGGTCTCATCAAGTTTCTCATCAGTTTTTAGAAGATTCTTGAGTAACCTTATAAATGTGGTTCTGAACTCTATGTCGTCCAGTAGTTTGCTTTCCTCCACTTCTTTCATTCGTGACATGTTTCTTTGTCTCGGCATTTTGCTGCTTCCCTGTGTTGATGGAGTGGCTTTGTGTGGTAGGGGCCAGTAGCTCAGCCTCCCCAATCACCTGAGGTGGATGCTCTTGGTACACCCCTTTGTGGGCTGAGTGCAAAGTCTTGTTGTAGTTAAGCCTTGATTGCTGTTGGTACACTGGGAGGAATTGACCTCCAGGCCAATTGGCTGTGAGGACCCGCTGTGTCTATAATGGAAGAACTGCTGCGCTGGAGACATGCTTATGGTGCAGGACTTGTTTCAGTGGGGCTTTGGTGCTCACTGAGTCTGCCTCTTGAATGTGTCACTTATGGATGTGAGGAGTTGAAATCTGGTGTCTCACACTGACCACTAGGTACACTGGCTTCTGGATCTCCAATGGGGTGCAGGTCAGCTACTGTCTGAGGTC
Source organism: Plecotus auritus (assembly GCF_963455305.1). Classification (NCBI taxonomy): domain Eukaryota; kingdom Metazoa; phylum Chordata; class Mammalia; order Chiroptera; family Vespertilionidae; genus Plecotus; species Plecotus auritus. The sequence goes on along the minus strand of NC_137783.1, from coordinate 21,224,620 downwards.
ACCCATCTGGAGCTACAGCGAGAACTACAGTTTTCTCCTCTTTGCTTGGGGTTTGGAGGTTTTGGAGCTGTCTGACCTGGGCTGCAAGTTTGCTAGGTTAAGCTGCCATAGGGCAGGCCATTCATATGCTAAAGCTGCCGCTTGGAGCTTGGGTGGGTTTGTAGATTGTGTGGGGCGGGGTCTCAGGGCATCACTAGGCTAGGGCGTGGCAAACAGCGATGGCTGCCAGTAAGCTGGCTCTGCTTCTCCGACCACGTCTCCCCGTCCCATGCCCCAGCACAGTAAACAATTATTTCTGCATGCAGCCCTGCTAGCAAGCCTCACTCACTTTCCAACCCGATGGCAGACAGTCCAGCTTCTCCCCGTAGGAGTTTGGGTCCCCTGCATCTCCCCAGAAACTGGAGTTCGGAGTAATCGGAAGCTTGTCTCCCTTCGGGTTGAAAAAAAGCAGCGCTCCGAGTACTGTCGCCAGCCCGATTCCCGCGCCTCCGTACCTCAGCTTTTCAGCGCTTGTGCACCTCTCAATGCTGTTTTCTCTTTCCTTCTAGTTGTAGAACTTCCACTCAGCCAGTTTTCCCGTGGTTCTGGGTGATAGACGTTCTGTCTTTTAGTTGTAGTTTTGAAATTGTTGTGCGAGGCAGCAGTTTAGGTGTTTACCTACACCGCCATCTTGGATCCTCCAAGCCTTCTGCTTGCTCTGTGGCGGCAGCCATTTTTGGGGGGGATTTATGTATCTTCTATAATCGAAACTTTGTAGCCTTAAGCGGAGGCCTGGGCCGGCCAGGGTGTGCGGAAAGCTTGGCTTCCTCCATCTCCAGAGGCAACCCTAGTCTCCTGCTCTTTCCAGCTCCGTGGCTGCCGCCATTTCTGTTTGGATTTATGTATCTTCTATCACTGAAACTTTGTAGCCTTGAGTGGAGGCCTAGGCTGGCAAGGGCAGGCGGAAAGCTTGGCTTCCTCCATCGCCGGGGAAACTCAAGCCTCCCTCCTGCTCTCTGTGGCTGTAGCCATCTTGGTTGGGTTTATTTAAATATTTGCTCCTGATTGGCTGGTGGGCATGGCTGGTGGGTGTAGCGGAGTGATGGTTAATTTGCATATTACTCTTTTATTAGATAGGATGTTATGATAAAGTTAGGAAAACAAAATCATTATTGAAGTAAAAACTTTTCTATAATTACAAGGCTTCACATTTACTTCTATGAGAATGTATACCATTAATTATGTGATTTTAATACACAAAGACTTCAGGAAGCTATCCCTCTCATAATTTGTTATAAAAAATACAGTTTTGTGATGGACCATGCTACTTAAGCACAGCAAAACACATCTGCTCAAAGAAAGTGATATTTCTATTCTCACCAGCACATTCAGCAGAAACAGAAGGTTCAAATATTATACTGGCTAGTCTCTTGACTCTCTCCTGGAAAATATAAAGTGTAGGAGGGAGCTTTTGTTACCACCCAGCATTTTTTCTTCCTGTCTTGTGACATTCTCTGACTTTCAGTTGACAGCCTGTGTTATGTAAGAGATTGCGATGGTGGAAAGGTTAAGTGGCATTGACACAGGAGGACTTTAGCATGTGACCCTGTCAACAAATTTCAGTTTATCATATCACAGAACATTCTGCTGGACAAGAAAAAATTCTATGAGCATTTGCAATTTGCTATCAAACACATATTTTAGCATGTTTTCTTATTGAAAAGTATTCTTTAGAACTTGAAGCAGGTAGTAGAAACTATGAATGCTACTTTCATTATGAGTTTTTTAATTTTAAACTTTAAACTTAAAAGTTTGTCACAAAATGCAACAGAGAAGATAATGAGCAGAGAAAGAGAAAAGAGACAGGCAGATTCCTATGTATTACCTAGAAAGACACACAAGCACACTTGTTCTGCACACTTGATGCTCTCCTAGATGCCTATAGATGGTTTTTAGAAAAAGAACAATAGTGTGCACTTTGAATGCACATAATTACTTTTATTTTTAAAATAATCAAACAATAAATCTCTACATCCTTTATATTTAATATATAGAATCACAGACTATCAGAGCCACGTTGAAAGTCTTTAGAGAGTATCCAACCTAAAACCACCTATTTTACATGGAAGGAAAACTAAACTCCAGGGCAGGACAAGGATGTACATTTGTGATTTTAATACACTGAAGTTCAATGAATTGTCTTTAGACATCACTGCCATAAATAACCCATGTCCAAGTTATCTATTGCACACATCTGGAATGGGGCACAGCTGACTCAGAGCATGACATAAGATTCTTAATTATTAGCTAGCGTTAAAATTTCTAGTCATTTTAAACATTGGAAAACTCTGATTTATTACTGCTGGTAATGTTTTTATTAACTGAGAATGAATATCCACTTTCAGAACAATTTACATTTTCATATAATTATCGACTTTTTGGGCTGGAAGGATTCTTAAATTTCAATCCTCTTTCAAACTAACCTGATTCTATATATTATATTGGACTCTTCTCTATAACATCCATGCTCAGTGGTCACTTAGGTGTCTGTTTGCATGCATTCCATCTTTGAGAACTTTTGACTGTTAAAAGGATTTTCTTTAATTTTATCCAAACTTACATTCCTTTGATCTCTCTATCCACTACCCCTACCAAGGATAGTACATTTTGACAACACATAAAATGTATCTTATCTCTCTCTTCCATATGATCGCCTTTCAGAGCTAAGAGGATGGTGAACATATGGCTTCTCTTCTTCAAGCAAAGCAGCTCTGTTTCCTTTAGACATTACTCATATGACATGCCTTGGAGAAGGAAATCATAGTGGTAAAGGGCGTCACACTCTGAAGCAGGGGTCCTCAAACTACGGCCCGCGGGCCACATGCGGCCCGCCGAGGACATTTATCCAGCCCGCCAGGTGCCACTGCCTGTCCTGCTTAGCAGCCGACTCGTCCCGGGCCCGCAGTGCGCATAGGAATTTGTTCATAGTTTTTTTTTAAACTATAGTCCGACCCTCCAACTGTCTGAGGGAGAGTGAACTGGCCCCCTATTTAAAAAGTTTGAGGACCCCTACTTCAATCCCATAACCACAACCTGCTGACTGTGTTACATTTGGATACTGACTATCCTCTTTGTATCTCAGTTTCCCCCATTTATAAAAGAAAAATAGTAATGGTATTGATCCCATAGTATTGTTTCAAAGAATAAAGTAATTGTTGTGTGAAGCACTGGGGTAGATTGGGTGATTACTATTCCCAATCTTTCATATTCTCCCTGTATTAGAAGTATATGCATTCATGCTTTTTGCCATGTATGCAGAGTCACTATGGGTGGAGCATACTTCTCTATCACAGGGATGCTGGGTTTAGACAAATGACTTGCTTTGGCCAATGTATTGTTAGCAGAAGTGATATAATCAGAAACTTGAAACACGCTTGCATGGTTTGCTTGCTCTCTTATGCTATGATGATCTTCCATAAGAATATGCCCTCAGGGATTCACCAGTCCAAGGAAAATAAGAAAACACACAAAGAAGACATAAACCCAACCTGCATTCTGAATCCAAGCTTAGCCTGTCATAACCAAGTCTGGCAGAGCTACATATGATTCACAGACTTTTGAGGGGAAAGAAGTTTTCTGTTGAAAGCCATTGAAACTTTAAGGTTATCTGTTATAACACCAGTCAACTATTGTCACAATAATGCTGCATAACTACCCCAAACTCAGTGTACAACAATAGCATTTATTTCTAGTTCTCTTGCCAGGTTGACTGGAGTTCAGCTGATTTATGCTGGTCTTGGCTGTGATTCACTCCAAAAGCTGCAGATTGGGTCTGGGTATGCTCCAAATATGCCCTGTCCTTCCCAGACTAGAAACTATCCAAGACCTGTTCATTTTATGGTGAATAGAAAGTGTAAGAGGGCAAAGCCAACTAAAAAAAACTAAAAGAATAAAAGCAGTGCTTTTGCCTATCATATCAACTAGCTTACCACTGGTCAAAGAAAATAATGTACCCAAGTCTGAAGTCAATAGGAGGGGAAATAAACTCTGTGGACCTTGAATCCAAAGCAATCACACAGTCATGCTCCGCATTAATGGGGTGGAAAGTTTACTCTTCTAATGGATTTGGGGAGAGGGAGGAGTGAATATTTAACTAAATGATAATCTAATCTATATAGTTACACAGCAAAAACTAATACAAGCTCTTAACAGAATGTTTGGTACATAGAAACTGGTAAAAAAATTCTAGCTATCATAATTAAACATCATCACAATAACTCAGGTTCTTCTCTATTTTTGTTACTCTCCTATAAATGCAGTTTGTTACTATTCTTCTCAAAAATAAGGCATTGATACAGGAAGCAGTACTTCTCGTTCTAGGCATTTTTCTTATTTTAAAACTAGAGGCCCAGTGCACGAAATTTGTGCACAGGTAGGGTCACTAGCGGCCGCAGCTGCTGGCTGGGGCCTCCCTTCCCCAGCTGCCAGCTGCCAGCCAGGGCCTTCCTTCATTCCATGCTGCCCCCTGGTGGTCAATGCACATCATAGCGAGTGATCAAACTCCCAGTAGGTCGAACTCCCGAGGGGACACTCTGCATATTAGGCTTTTATATATTTATATGACCTACGCATTGAAGTTTTTGATAATCCATCACTCACCTAAAATCATAGTTCTCTTTCATACAGACTGATGCTTAAACATGGCTTCCTATTAAGTGATAGATCACTTAGCTATATGTATAAATAAGTCCATCTTGTTATATTAAATGTAGTTGCAGCCTATTCAGATATTTTGGGGACCTGATTTTGTCACTTTCATGTCATATAGGTACTCTCTATCTTTATCCAAGTAATTGATAAAAATGTTTCACTGACAACATAGGATGGAAGGACTCAACTGGACCAGATCTACTCAGAGAAGCTGTGGAATTCCTACCCATAAAAGAGCCGCAAGAGTAGACCTCCTGAAAACCCTGACAATTCTATGAGTTTATCATTCTTTCTGTGTTCTTCCTGAGCAGCTGTTTGCAGCCTGTGCTGAGGCCATGAGTCTTTGGGGAGAGAAGGGTAGAGGGTCAAATCTGGAAGCAAAGAAAGCTTGCTTCTCGGCAGGAATAAATGGGTCCTGCAAGCTATCCTCAAATAAAGGAGCAACACTATGGGGTAGTGAGAGCAGCCAAGCAGTGGGGTACAAATCCTTTGCTGGAATGGCAGACTTTCCACTGACAGTCAAGACTGACCCCTTAGACTGGTAAGGCAACTTAGGAATATCTGAAAAGACAAACTCTAAGAATAGAAAATATTTCTCATAATTTACAAGATAGGGGTTTGTATTCATATTGACTTTGCTTTGCTGGTTTTTAAAAAGTAATACTTGAACATGGGAAAAAATTTGATGATACAAAAGGACATATAGTGGAAAATGTTTCCCTCTTCCCTTTGGCCAACCTCTTGAGGCAACAGTCATTACTCAGGCTCTGTCATAGTTCTGCAGCATTATTTCAATGTAATTACAAGCATATTTATACATACAGTATTTAATAATCAAAAGGAAGCAGAGCATTTAGACTCATTTACTTTTAAATATTCATTTTGTGCCCAACAAGAGCAGAACATCCGAGTTATACATATGAAGTTCCCAAGGTTCACAAAGGCTAACTGATTTGTCAAAGTCTTAAGTCTATTAAGAGGAAAAGCCAGTATCTGATCTGAAAGCAAGACCTGGAGTAAGGCCTAAGCATAACAGGCATGAGTTTACATAAAGGAAAAACAGCCACCATACTATTTTGGGGAGATTTTCCAAATCTGCAAATAGGTGGTAGTCATTTAAAGGAGCAAAAAATAGTTGTTTGGTTGTGACTGTGACCCAAATCCATGCCCTACAACTTTAGCCACACCACAGCAGCTTAAAAGGGTGACTGATGATTTTTTTTTTTTTTTTTTTTTTTGCACTTTGTGAGTTGGGATCTGGTATTTCTCAAAACCCTAAAATATTTTAACCGAAAACTGTCCTAAGAAAAAGGAAATGTTTCAATTTGAAATCTTTAATTAAAACCACATTCATAATTCTAAGTATTTAAAAAGTAAGTTAAAGGAGAAATTTACTTTTGCACATCACAGAGATTATAATAAACACAGAACCTTGCCAAAAGACATGCCTCCAGCTGCACTGAGGAAACATCAGAGTAGACCAGCACTGCAGCTTAGCAAGAGAAAGGCTTAAGGCAGTCATGTACGGAAAGGCAAACAACCATAATGTAAAACTCATGTTCCCTGCTGGAATAGAATTCTGCAGAAGTGCATGAGAGAGAGAGAGAGAGAGAGAGAGAGAGAGAGAGAGAGATCCAACTACAGTTGTTCCCCAGTAACATTTGTTCCCCGGTATTAATTCAAAAACTATCAACTGTAAGTCTGTTTTCTTGAGGTTCACCAAAGCCACAGATGTGCGCTCCATAAAACTATTGCCACTTTGGGGACAAGCTCAATCAATTTGTGCCTGAAAATGATTCACATGGGTCTATACACTGCAGAGCTCATTACTTCACGGATTTCCCAGAGCGCCACATTCCTGGCTGCCTAATCCAATAAGGGAATGCATATTTATTTTTTTAATATTTTTATTGATTTTAGAGAGGAAGGGAGAGGGACAGAGATAGAAATATCGATGATGAGAGAGAATCACTGATTGGCTGCCTCCTGCACGCCCCCTCCTGGGGATTGAGCCCGCAACCCAGGCATGTGCCCTTAGCTGGAATTGAACCTGGGACCCTTCAGTCCTCAGGCCAATGCTCTATCCACTGAGCCAAATCGGCTAGGGCAGGAATGCATATTTATTTGGCCAGGATATACATTATGGTAGAAGAAAAATCCTTCAAAATTCCTGTAATTCCTAAGAAATTCATTTCCTCAAATATGGAATGATATACCTATTAGAGAGAAAAGTGGGTCCTTACCAGTCCCCAGAATAATGCTTCCTGATTTCTCTATCAAAAATGTTTATGGTGCATTTACATCAAAAGCTTGGAAGAAGCAGAAGTACTCTAAAGCATCTCTTACAGAATATAGATGTGTGAAATACCTTAAAATAACTACTAGACATACAGAGAAGTAAAAAAAAAAAAAAAAAAAAAAAAAAAGATGGTTGGACAACAGGGCCCGATACTTTTACCAACATCCATAGTTTCTATTACCATCTACATGCTGAAGCCTCCCAAATCTGACTGGCACTCTCACCTGTGCTCTAGACTGTGTACTCACTACCTTGACAACTTCACACGGGTATTTCACAGGCATCTCAAATACAGTATGTTCCAAGTCAAACTATCTTGTCCTCCCCCAAATATATTCCTTTTTCAGAACTGTCTCTTCAATAAAGAACAACATTCTCCCATTTGCTGAACACAAAAATAGAGAGGTCATCCCTCACATCTATTTCTTTCTTTCCTCCCTCCCAGACACATAATCTTATTACCTAATCTATCTCACTCATCTGACTTCTTTCTGTTCCACTGTCCTACTGCAATCCAGGCTCTACAATCACCCACTGGGACATCTGCATTCGTCTCCTAACTTATCTCCCTGCCTCTTGCCCATTCCAGTTCATTCCTGACTTGGAGTCAGAGTGATCTTTTTATAATACAAAATTGATTCAATGTATTATTTGCTTAAAAAAAACATCAGAGGTTTCCCACTGTCACTGGGATAAAGCATCATAATCACCCTCTGCCATTTTTTGATCTCTGCATCATTCTGCGGCTTCATTATAGCTCTTCACATGCCAAGTCCCTCTATTTTCATTCTAATCAAACTAAATGTTTAATCTATTGGACATACTAGTATCTCTTTCACTTCTGGGTCATTGAGCCTTCTCTTTCTTCAGTCTGGAACATTCCAGCACTCTTAACCACCTTGTTCTGCTTACCTCTTATTCATCCACCAGGAAATAAAGTCCGTGAGAGCCATTTGCCTACATTGTCTGTCTTGTTCAGCCCTGACACCTTAGCACCTAGAAAAATGCATGCATATTATAGATACTCAACATTTGTTGAATTAATAAATGAATAATTTAGTAAGAGAAAGGCTGAAGGCAGTCATGTACAGAAAGGCAAGAACCATAATGTAAAACTCATGTCCCCAAAGTAGCAATCATTTTTTTTTTCATTTTTCATTTTGCATCTTCAATGAATTCCTACCTAATTGCCAGGTTTTTAACCTCTATAGCTGAGATTATTTTCAAAATAGAAATAGTCTCCAATTTTACTAATAAGGCACAGTAGATTACTGCTCAAAGAGGTATCTATTCTACCAAAGATGGGCAATATTTTACCTCCTTATAGACAGAAGCCAGTTTTCTGAAATCCTTTGCTCAGGCTCTCTTTCTGCTTAGAATCACCTGCCTTACTAAATCTGCATGTCTAAATCCTTCCTTCAAGGTACTAATCAAAATAAAATAAAATAAAAAGCTCTTAATGGATCCTTTAAAAAAAAATAAATGCTACAGTATCATGTTTTCTGCATGAATTTAATAAATATTTGTTTGATCAATAAATAAATGATCTTAAATAAGAATACAATTACATAGCATATTATCTTAACTTTGAAATATTTGCTAATAAATGTCATAAAATTATAAATAATATTACATACTATTAAATTATTCCAACATATCTAAGAATCTAAGCTATTTTAGGTAAAAAGTACACAGTTTTCCTTTTCTTTTTTGAAGACCAAGATTCAGTGATACTAACACATGTGGTTATGTCTAATCTCACTGTGAGAAGGTAAGGACCTCATTTGGGTGCAGCTCCTAACTGCTTTCCATAACAACAATGCCAGGGTGTAGCCAAGAGGGTTATGTTTTACTGTCCTTAACCACTACTGGGGTTGTATAGATTAGAATTACATTTCCATGAGCCCCAAAGAATAACCCAAGAACATAAAACCCCATTTATTGAGGGTCTATGCTTTGCATATGCTTTATCATGACAACAACAGCACAAAGTAGGTAGAATTATTCTAATCACATGGATATGGAAGCTATGGTTGAAAGAAGTGAGATCACGCCCTAGGTGGTTTGGCTAAGTGGATAGAGCATCAGCCTGTGGACTGAAGGGTCCCAGGTTCGATTCCGGTCAGGGGCACATGCCCGGGTTGCAGGCTCGATCCCAGTGGGGGGTGTGCAGGAAGCAGCCAATCAGTGATGCTCTCTCATCATTGATGTTTCTATCTCTCTCTCTCACTCCCTTCCTCTCTGAAATCAATAAAAAAATATATATATTTTTAAAAAGTGAGATCAGGCCTAAACCGGCAGTTGTACATCCCCCAAGAGGTCCCCGAGTGGAGAGGGTGCAGGCTGGGCTGAGATAACCCCCCCGCTTCCATGCACGAATTTTGTGCACCAGGCCACTAGTAAATAATAAACAAGAATAATAAATAACAATAAGTAAAGCCAGATACTGCATCTATTAACTGTCTTATTTAATACCCCCAACAGTAATTCCTTCACAACACCTAGTACTTTGGACAAAATTTTAGCATATTTTTGTGTATCTTTCCTTTTCCAAATTCCAAAATATGTTCCATTTAAGCCACTCTGATTGGAGAGATTAGACATAACAACAATATAGAGAATTGTTTATTCTCTTAGAAACTGATAAGACAGATTCTTTGGGGTAGAGCACAGGACTTAATTGAAATAAATATTTTATATGCTTAGAGTTTGGAGTAAGACCCCTCAAATAAAAGAAGATCATGCCTCCTAAGCAACATAGATCCTACTACTAAGGGTCCTTTGGATTTGTTGGTTGTTTTTTTTTATTTTTTTGGTTTTTTTATTGAGCCCTGTGATGGATTTAGATATATAATTTTGCAGGTAGGAGCTAGAACTAACCTCAATAAATCTGCATAATAAGTGATGAGAAACTGAGACCTTCTCATAGAAAACCTGGTAAAGAAAGGAGCCGAGAAAGCTGATATGTGCACGGAGAAAAAACAAGGAAAGAAAATTGTTGATAGTTGCAAGGCTATAGAGAGACTTTGAAGAGTAGAAATATCTGATAGGGTTTTGGAGGTGTTGCTATGGAATAAATGATATAAAGTCCTCTGCTTTTTCAGGAAATCTGCAAAAAGTACATTGTTTGCTGGTGCTTTAAAGTGAGTAAATTTAGGAGAGCTGATGAGAAGGTTCCAATAGGTGCTAAATTTTATATTCATAACTGTTCAGAGATGCAAATGTTAAACAGCTGATTTGGGGATGCTCCAGAAAAAGAAGGATGGTACTGGAAATTTTTAAAAAGTAAAAATGCTGGCAGAGCAGGAGTAGACATATTTGCCATGCTGCCTCAAAGTACATAAAGGAAACACTAGAAGGTAAATCCAGGACTTAGAAATTGTTTTCTTAATTTGTTAGGGAAAAAGAAGCTAAATTATGTAGAGAAGAGGCTAAAAATACACTTTGGTATGAACAGAGCTAAGGCCTACGAGAATTGGGAAATGCCTACTTAATTCCATAGAGTATATTAAATAAACCTATCTGTATTTTTTGTTTTGGGTTTTGTTTTTGTGTTTCCAGTCAAAGTATCAAAATTAATATCTTAACCTCTGGGATCATAGTAAAACCTGAAGACAGAGCATACAACCTGAAAGTTGCCAGGGGTGGGCAAACTTTTTGACTCGAGGGCCACAATGGGTTCTTAAACTGGACTGGAGGGCCGGAACAAAAGCATGGATGGAGTGTTTGTGTGAACTAATATAAATTCAAAGTAAAGGAGCAGAGGGGAGAGCAAGAGAACCGGATAGAACAGCCGGATCTGGCCCGCGGGCCGTAGTTTGCCCACGGCTGGTTTAGACGAAAAAACAGCTATAGAAAAATAAATACCCTCTTAGTGTCCATATTATCTGCGAAAAAAACAAAACATAATCAATTTATCTTGTTAAAACTTTAGGATGAAAAATATCTGAAAAGTTTTTTTTGAGGTTATCAATATTAAGATATACAAAATGAAGAATTTTATAAAGACATTTATAGACTAGTTTAGTCCTTCCAAGACTATTTTTGCCATGAGCTTTTATATTTATGTATCATAAATCTGCCACATGGTTTTTCAAAAACAAGATTGAAGAAGAAATATTATAAATATTTGTATAATCTATACATGAATTATGTGCACAGATACATCCAAAACTCATAAGGTAAAGCCTTATTTGCTTAGACTAAATAAAAGGCTTGACAATCTGATCTAGTAGAATATATTTAATAAAGATTTTTACTTTCACATATGCCCAACTCCATATATATTTATAGAGCATCTATTATGTATAATGCCTTAACACAGAGAAATACATAATTTCTAGCCAGAGGGAGTGAAAGGTCTACCAGGGGACAGAAGAGATATATGCTAATGACTCAGATACAAAGCCTACTAAGAGAAGAGCAGCATAAGAAACTCCTACAGAGTTATGAAGGTTCAAAGGAGAGAGATAAAAAGATTCATTTGAATGGCTTTTGAGATTCATCCATTCAACAGAGAGTTAAATGAACATGAGCTCCTAACATAATCCGGGCTTAGTGCTGGATACTGGAACGGCCCAATGAGCAGATTTACCAGGCATGGAGATTAGGGAGTAGGGAAAGGGTTGAGAGGACTGGAAAAGCACAAGAAAAGATGGATGTATTTAATGAAGAGACAGCCAGGTATGGCTCCTAGAGTATTTCCTTAATCCAGCAGCAGGGAATGGGACTCCAGAATATATATATTTTAAGCAGGGGAGTGATAGATTTAATCATTAATTTGAAAGATATATTAGTATAACTATTTGCTTAAAAACAGTTTCCAAATCTCAATGGGTTTAATTTGAAATTAGTCAGATTCATGTAAAAAACACAATACAGCCAAATCCTTCTCAACCTTCTGTTTTCCAAAGAAGGCAAAGCAAAAACTATGGTTTGGAGTTCTCTGTAAATTTCTAGTAATAGCATAAAGGAATGCCTCAGTGCTGACTATCAAAAAAGTCACAAATTTCAAATGATTACAATGCTAAACAATGAGATTTCCTGTATAACAAAATCTACAAAATTACCTCTGATAATGCTCTGTAGAACACAAACATGCAGTATAAGTTAATTTTTATAAGGCCAAAGCAGGAATCATAATATTAGCTTTAATATTGCATGAATACCAGGATTGGATCTCAGTTTCTTCAAGTTATTAGCACCCTCTGTTTCTGCAGTGGGAGAAAAAAATTGATATTATCCACTAGCTCTGTTGTGTAAAATAACTAAATAACATGGGTAAAGAGGTCTAAGACATGAAAAGTGCTAAATTTAATTATTTATTATTAGCATCTCCTCCCCAAGCAGATGTTTCTGATTTAAAAATGTGAACCATGTGGAAAACATAGGATTAGTGAGTCTAGCAAATGGGAAGCAAAAATAGACAGAGAGGCATTATGAAAGCCATGGGGTCAGGAATGAAAGCATCTGAGGTGTGGCAAGAGTTCAAAAGTAAATTAGGATTAATCCAAGAAATATTCACAGGGATAAGCTTTCAAGAAAAACAATTTGGCAGACCAGAAATGAACAACAACAACAAAAAAAAATGAAAAAGGAGGAGGGGCAGAAATTATACAATCTTGAAGAGTTAAAGGGAGAATCTACCAGAGGAGGAGTAAGAGAAGCTGCATGGAAGAGAGATAAAAAACAAGCATTTGTCAAACTTGGTGCAAATGTACCCCCTGGAAAACAGGAAATGTAAGCCTTGGTAAAAAAAAATATGATGTCCAGAAAATACAATTAAAGCAATTTAAAAAGAAAAGTGGGAACACAAAAAGACCAGTTGCAGAAATTTATAGACAGGCCTTTAAACACATGTACACAAGCACACAAAACACATGGACATGAAGATAAGTTCCAAAGAAAGCCCAGCAGTACATGGTAATCAGCCCTGCTGAATTTAGTAAATAGATCCATCTTTCCATTATCTCTACATTTATTTTCCACTGGAGTCTGTTAGTGGAGTCTTATCACTTACATTCTCATAGTTAAGGAAATTGCTTCAGAATAACTTTTAGTCAGAGTCACTATTCAGAAATCACCTTTTCAAAGTCAGAAAAGGAAAAAATTTTTGTATACTTATTTTAAAACTGGAGGCCCAGTGCACGACATTCATACACTGGGGGAGGGGAGTCCCTCAGCCAAGCCTGCACCTTCTCGCAGTCCAGAACCCTTGGAGGCAAGAGAGGCTCCCGCCACCACCACTGCTCTCACCAGCCATGAGCCCGGCTTCTGGCTGAACAGCGCACCCCCTGTGGGAGCACACTGACCACCAAGGGGCATCTCCTGCATTGAGCGTCTGCCCCCTGGTGGTCAGTGCATGTCATAGAGACCGGTCATTCAGCCATTTAGTCAGTTTGCATATTAGCCTTTTATTCTATAGGATGATAATTGACTATCCCATTTTTTTATTAGGAAGTTAAGGAAAAATATGTGAGCTTCAATGACAGAAGAAATCATAGTGGAATCAGATAGATCCCATCTCACCTCTTAATTTATCTGTTATGACCTTGAGTAAGCAGTGAAATTCTCTGAGCTTCAGTTTTCTCATCAGTAAAATGGGAATAATATCCTCTGTTTGAGGATTATGTAAGAGAAGGTATGTTAAATACAAATCTGGCACATATTAAGTGCTCAATTAACCTCTCCTTTTCTCCTCCAAAAATTCATTAGCATTAACACGTTGAAATACATAACTCATTTATTTATCTATATTGTTTCTCTACAATCCATAAAGCCTTAGTAAACCTCCTGTTAACTATGAACAAGGCATTTCTTCAACAAAACCAAGGAATTGTGGGAAGCCAATTAAATTTGGTACTTCTTTCAATCTGGAATTGCTTAAAAGATATGTGAAAACTAGTCATTTGGAGCCACATCCTCAGAATTAGCAATCTCGCCAGTGATACCAGTGTCACTTTCCCTTCTGAAACAAGGCTTTTTGTTTTAGATTTTTTTTCTCTTGCCCAATCACCAATAAAAATGAACTGAAAATGAGATTGAATCAGCCATATAGCTGAATTTATTTTGATTCTTAAATTTTTATCCTTGGGCTTGCTCTGCAACATTAATAGTTGGTATCTGTGGGCAAGGACCAAGTAAGAAGAAGAAAGAGAACACAGAAAGAAGATACAAACAGCTGGATGACAGCAAAGTAGACTGCAAAAGGCACTAGTCCAGGGAATCAAGTATTCCAAGTTAATCTTGGACAAATTGCTTCACTCCTCTGAACCTCTGTTTGATAATCAATAAAATAATATTCCAAGAGTTCCCATCAAACTCTAAAATTCTAGACTAACTATGGGGTATCTTTTGCTTTTATTAAATTAACAAAACTAAGGGGAGGGTGCAGTATGGAGAGTGGGGGAGGAATGCATAAACTTTCCTAAAGTTCACAGCTTGGGTGGACAGGACAGGGTGGAGAATCATTTACAAATTAATATAACTCTTTAGATGAGTAATTTGATAAAATACATCCAGAACATGAGACTCACATAGTGGTTCAAAGTTGCAGTCTCTAGTTTCAGATTGACAGGGTTTCAATGCCCATTTAGTTAGGTTGTTTAATGATAAAATAAAAATAATAATGTAACTCTCTGTGGGGTTATTGTAAAGACTACATTAAATTCAGATAAAGACCTGCTCCACCCTACACCACTCATAACCTGGCACATGGGAAGCACTGAAGACGTATAAATTATTATTTTAATGCTAGGGGCCCAGTGCACAAATTCGTGCACCTTGAGAGGAACTGTGGGCCATGAGGATGTGGTAGGCACAGGGGCAGGACTTGGCCCATCCTCCGCGCCCCTGCCTGGCCTATCCCACTGCGGCCCCTGGTCCCCTGTCTGCTGGCAGCCCAGATCCCGCTCCCACACACTGATGATGCTGGCCCCACTTGTACCTGCTGATAGCACAGAGTGATTGGGGCCGGCGCCATCAGCAGGCACGAGCAGTGGCTGCTGCCCAATCGCCCCTCATGAGCAGGGGGAAGTGGAGAAGCCCTCAGGGGCGTCAGGGCCGGCAGCCGCTGCTCGTACCCGCTGATAGCACTGAGCAATTGGGACCAGCACTGGGCACCCACAGCGAGTGCGAGCGGTGACTCCAGCACCGATTGTGGGTGCAAGCGGGGCCGGCGCTGGCGGCAGTGGGTGCGAGTGCCAGGCAGGACAGCAGCGTGCGGGAGCAAAGAATTTTCAGTAACCACCAGAGGCTCGTTCCGATGACAGTGACCGGCACCCTGCCTTGGTCTGGCACCCCCATTCACCTGCTCCACCATCCCGCCACGGCCAACACCCACCATGTTCCGCGCACGCCCCCTGGTGGTAAGCACATGTCATAGCGACCCGTTGTTCAGTTGTTCCATTGTTCGGTCTACTTGCATATTAGCCTTTTATTTTGCAGGATAGTTTTGACCCAATAACCTCACTTCTGAGAATTCATCCTTAAGAAATAATTGTGAAAAAGAAACAAAGTGTTTGAGGAGATAATTTGTAGATACACTGAGTATAGTAAAAAAAAAATCTAAATATTCAACAATGAAAAGTGGTAAACACCAACAAGCTAAAACCTAATCGATAATTGAGAAGCCATTAACATTATTATAAGGGGTAGATGATATTTGATATTATGGGAAAATATGTATGACACTAGTGGCCCAGTGCACGAAATTCATGCACATTAAAAGGGGATTAATTAGAGGAAATAATTTAATATCGCTATTTGCCCTTTCTCTATAATAGAAGTGTCAGAGATGAAAGAAAGTTAGTAAAATGTATATGAAAACCTTCCTCCTGTCAGAGTCTGGGGCACACCACGGGACCCAGAGTCAAGTCCCCACCTACCCACATGTGCCTCAAAATCGCGCGAGATCCAGACCTGGCCGCCCACCGCCCCATTGGGCTAGATCCAGACCCGGCCATTCCCACCCTTGTCAAGCCCCGCCGGGCAGGGGATGTACCCTCAGGTTCCCTGGCCTGGCGCCAGAACGGGGGGCGTGGCCTGAGGTCCCCCGTCAAGCCCCGCCAGGCGGGGGTGCACAGCCTCAGATCCCCCGGCCCGGCACCGGGAGGGGGGCACAGCCTCAGGTTCCCTGTCAAGCCCCACCAGCAGGGGGGTGCAGCCTCAGGTCCCCTGTCAAGCCCTGCTGGGCAGGGGGGCGCAGCCTGAGTTCCCCTGACCCAGCACTGGGGGTGCACCTTGAGGTCCCCCATCAAGCCCCGCTGGGTGGGGAGCATGGCCTGAGGTCCGCCAGGCAGGAGGGCACAGCCTCAGATCCCCTGGCCCGGTGCTGGGGCGGGTGGTGCGGTCTGAGGTTCCCCTGGCCTGGTGCTGGGGTGGGGGGCGTGGCCTGAAGTCCCCTGTCAAACCCCACCTGGTGGGGAGCGTAGCCTGAGGTCCCCCGGCCTGGCACTGGGGCGGGGGGAGCAGCCTGAGGTCCCCTAGCCCAGCACCAGGACGGGAAGTGCACCTTGAGGTCCCCCATCAAGCCCCGCTGGGCGGGGGGTGTGGCCTCAGGTCCCCTGGTCTGGCACTGGGGTGGGGGTCGTGGCCTGAGGTCCCCATCAAGCCCCACCAGGTGGGGGTCCCAGCCTGAGGTCCCCCAGCCTGGTGCCAAGGCAGGAGGCGTGGCCTGAGGTCCCCTATCAAGTCCTGCCAGGCGGGGGGTACAGTCTGATGTCCCCTACCCCAGCACCAGGACAGGAAGCGCACCTTGAGATCCCCTGTCAAGCCCCACAGGGGCGGGGGAGGGCATAGCCTCAGGTCCCTTGCTGATTGCTCGTTAAGGCTCCTTATGGGAACTTGGCCTCAGCTGTAGGTGTAGCCATCTTTGTGATGGAGTGATGGTTAATTAGCATATTCCCTCTTTATTAGATAGGATAATGCTAAGTGAAGAAGCATGACCCAAATTGCTTGTGCACTATGATTTCAACTATGCAAAATGTGCATACATTTACATAAGGGTTAGAAAAAAACAGGGAAAAATGAAATTAGTTGATATATTTGGATAAATTGAGTTATTTTGTTTTTTCTTTTTAAATACTTTTTTAATATTAATATGGTACTGTTATGTAATGCAATTAAAAATTAATTCATTATATAAAAACAAACAAATGAAACAAAACAAACAAAACCTTCCAGGTAAAAAATATTTTTTTTAAATATATTTTATTATTTTTTACAGAGAGGAAGGGAGAGGGAGAGAGAGTTAGAAACATAGATGAGAGAGAAACATCAATCAGCCGCCTCCCGCACACCCCCCACTAGGGATGTGCCAGCAACCAAGGCACATGCCCTTCACCGGAATCGAACCTGGGACCCTTAAGTCTGCAGGCCGACGCTCTATCCACTGAGCCAAACCGGTCAGGGCCAGGTAAAAAATATTTTAATCAATGACGGTTCTGGCTCACTTGTGTTGGAAAAGGGCACCAAGCCCAGCCATCTTGATAGCTAGAACATCTTTAAGGTGTGTGCACAGTGACTAGAGAGTACACTTTTGACATGGCTATTTTACTGATAGGACTACATTTTAAACTTCTCTGGTCACTCCATCAAAGTATTTACTCTAAATATCAATTGAACTCGGAAAGAAACAAACTAAAGAGAACCATATCCAAATTAGCCCCAATAGCCAATGGAAACTATTTTAAACAGCAGGTCATAAAAATTTCAAAATAACCCCATAAGCAAGGAAAAGAATAAATGGAATAAATAATTCAAACCATAAAAACCAGTGCATTTGAAACCCATAAATGTAGAATATTTATTTCTAACTGATTCATGGAATGTAAGTAATAAAATTAATAATTGTTACATTCTTAAATTGAGAGTGTGAGAGAATTATTTATACTTCTAGCATTTTGTCACAAATCTTTCAGACATAATACTAGGGACTGGGAACATAAAATAAAGATGAGTATAAAGTTGAATAAGTGTTATCAGAAAACAAGAGGCACACTGGGGTTAGGTGCACTACATCTCTGTTGTTTTATTCAAACCCTTGACTGTCAAAGGTCATCCCCTAAGATGACAACCAAGGCCCCATCACAATCCCAAAGACCCTAACTGAACTTCGGAATAAAATTATTCAATATGTTCTAACACCACCAAATCCATCTTCTGCTTAATTCAGCAAATATTTACTAAGTGCTTAGCATGATCAAGGCATGAGAGTAAACATGGGAAATCTATCAGGAATAAACAAATATGAACCTTTCTCCTACTGTCTCAAATTTATGAACTCTCAGATGTTTCCTGAGCAAAAGAACCCTCTACTATCTTTTGCAGAACAATATAGGAAAAAACAAGATATTTACAAATGAGTTGAGTTTCAGTCCCAACTTCCAAAAACCACAAACTAATTCATCAACCAGTTAACTGACAATGAAAATAAATTGCCTTATGACAAGTCTCTTGTTCCCAATGAATGATTTTAATTATTCCTAAAGCCAAGAACTGTGGCTAACTTCTGTGACAGAAGTGAGAAGTACATTGCTGAAAAGACATTAACACTTTAATTTTGTTGTTAAACCTTTGTAGAACTGTCCTCTCTCCTGGAGCAGGGAGGAAGTGAGTAGCTAGCTTGAGTACTTACCAAATGCCATATACTGGTCTAAGTGCCTTATGCACATTATCCTATTTAATTCCTGCAAATAATATTATGAGGTAGACATCACCCTCATTTTTAGAATCAGGCGTTAAAAATGAAGTAACTGTCACACAGTCACAAAGCTGAACATGAAAGGGGATGCACACCATGCAAACATCTGTACTTATAAAGTCAAATTACAAGAAAGTCATGAACCAGAATACCAAATATTGAAGGAAAATACCTGGATCGCATGTCTAATCAGACAGCAAATTAGATAACTCGAACATAACTTCACTTGCATAAAAATTAAATTCTGAATAAAATATAAAAAATCTTGTAAAATTACTGAGCTGACAAGAAAGTAACAGAAATCAAAGAAAATATGAAGTCAAATAAGACTTGGTGCCTGCCCTAAAAAAGTTTACAGTCTAGTAAGGGAGGTAGATATGTAAATACATAATTAAAACTAGAGACCCGATGCATGAAATTCATGCAAGAGTAGACCTTCCTTCCCCTGGCTGCCGGCACCAGCTTCCCTCTGGCACCCGGGACCCAGGCTTCCCTCGCAGCCCCGGCTTGGTTCGGAAGGTCATCTGGCCTAATTAGCATATTACACTTTTATTATTATAGGTGTAAATGAACATGTACCATAATTAAAGTATGTAAAAGTGCTAAAGGAGCACAGACTTTGCCATTAGACTTAGAGTCAGAAAATATGGATTAAATAAAGTAGGCTTAATAGCTTTGTGATCTTAAATAACTTATTTAATTATCTAGAGTCCCAGTTTTAAACTGTAAAATAGAGTAAGTACCGCCCACTGGGTTACTGTAATAATGAAATGTAAACATGATATGAAACTATTTTGTGTACTATATGCTATAGTACACTGTGACGTATCAATATTTTTTACAAACAATTGTTGCTTTACCGACTTTCTTTGTAAATTAGTGAGAATCAAATTAGTAATGTGCTCTAATATCTGAGAAAAATAATAAATACAATATTTTTTCTTGTAACTGAGAGTAACAGATGGAATTTTAATCATTTCTGGAAGAAAATAAAACAGCAGAAATGTAATGATTTCAAGACTGACTGAGGAGATGGAAAATAATAACATGGAAGAAGGGTTAGATCATGGTTGGAAGAGACAAAGACCAACTGGATAGTAAGCTTGAATAGAACATAGGTGTAGTGAAAAAAAATGGTATTGAAGGCAGAGCTTTGAAGGTTAGGAGGAATTTTAGTGAGAGCTATGAGCTTGACATACCCTTATAGATCATATGCATTTTCTTTTAAAAAGTGAAAGTGAAGTTATCTCAGTGAGGACAATATTCTCTCCCGGAATAATTTAAACAAGAAGTTCTACTGTAGTTCAAATCTCTCACAAATGAGGACCTAAGCAGTTACACTCATAGGCATAAAAACAGCATGCTTTCTAGTTGGTTTAATATTTGCTTAACTGTAATGGTTTTTAGTAAAAACTGTGGACTCTCTGCCTATTTCCTACCCCTCCCTATCTTAAAAAACCATCAAGGAAATTATAAGCTAAAGAAGAAGTTAATCAATAAAGCTATATAAAGTCAACAAATTAAAAAAAAATAGTAAAAGGTGCCTCTACGGACTGATGCCTATATTAAAGATAGGCAAACAATTTAAATTATACTCTCAAATAATACTCAGTATATTATAGAAGAGTTAATAGTACTATTTGACATTTAATGCATTTCAATTTCCAACTCTGGTATACATATTTTTTCAATCTTAATGAAAAAAAATTAACATTTAATGCATTATTGCCAGTTCTCACTTATCTAAGCAAAATAAAAAACAGGAAGGAATACAGAGACCACAAATAACATCCATCATATATGGGCTAAAGGTTTGCATTTATTCCTATATAATACTTATCATGGTTACTTGTAACTATTTCTTATTGGAGTCCAGAAAGTGATAGATGAAAGGGGGGCAAAAAACTAAACTAAACTTAGAAAAAACGAAGGCATTTTAAAAGAAATACTTAAATATTCAGGTTCCAATGACTCCTGTTCAGCCAGCATATAGTTATAGAGGGAGCAATTATTACCCATTGCATTTGGTGGCCCTCCCTTCCAGATCAGCATTAGAAACAACTGGTCATAAAGATTTTTTTCAGTGAGTTGCTATAAATAGCACCAACATAGTACTATTCAATAACCACTGGAAAGGAATAGGTTAAGAGTTACTGATCATGAATTGAAAAGCCCTTTGTTGTATTTAGATGCTCTATGTTCTGAGACAAGACCAGAAAGATATAATTGAAAACTGAACAAGTGATATGCAATAGAGAAAATGGAAGACAATGCCCTCCGATTAGGGGAAATAATTGCACAAAACAAGCGATAGTGAATGCTATGTTGCACCCACAAGATCTCTCTTGGGGATTAAATGACTCACTTCAACTTCTGGGAGTGCTGCCAGTTTACACCCCTCACCAGGAATTGCCACTGGCTGAAAATGGCTGCTTCTTCCAAAGCCATGCAGCCTCCATCCAATGATTGACTGATGTCAGGTCTGAATGTTTGATCCCCTCATCTCCACTCTGAAAGGCCATCCCAGCTCCAGAGCTTTGACTGAATTTCCTGAGCCCTTGTTTGGAATGTATCACAAATCAACTTCTCCCTCTGCCTAGTTCTGCCTCCTTTCCTTTTCCCAAAAGTGTTGATCCTGAAAGCACTCCCCAAAAAACTCCCTCTATGCTAATCTCTACCTCAGAATCACTTTCTGGGCAACCAAACCACAAGTCAAGGAGATACGAAACACTGCCATGCAGTTTCACTGTGAAGAAATTATGATATTAGGAACATAACAGGGTCTCTAAGTAACCCAGGACACTAAACAGTTGATCAGGTTCTTGTTCAGTTATGCTGTTCAACTCAGTAATTGACAACTGAATAAGCCACAGAAAACTTAGAGAATCAGAGTCAGAGGTGCAAAAGGGTCATCAGAGGAAAAGTGAAAGAACTGGAATTATTTCAGGAACAAGCAACAAGGGAAAATCCTATATAATAAAAGGCTAATATGCAAACAGACCAAATGGCGGAACAACTGAACAACCGAACAACCGGTCGCTATGACATGTACTGACCACTAGAGGGTGCGCAGGAAATATGGTGGACGTTGGCCACGGTGGGATGGTGGAACAGGTGAACAGGAGTGCCAGACTAAAGCGGGGCGCCAATCGCTGTCATCGAGGCGAGCCTCTGGTGGTTACTGAAAATTCTTTGCTCCCGTGCACCACTGTCCCACCAGGCGCTCACACCTGCTGCCAGCGCCGGCCCTGCTTATACCCATTGCTGGCACCCGGCGCCGGCCTTGATTGCTCAGCGCCATCAGTGGGTGCGAGCAGCGGCTGCCAGCCCCAATTGCCCCTCAGGGCTTCTCCACCTCCCCCTGTTACTGAAGGGCGATTGGGGCTGGCAACTGCCTCTTGCACCCACTGCTGGTGACAGCCCTGCTCGCACCCACTGCTGGCACTGGCCCCAATTGCTCTGCGCTGTCAGCGGGTGTGAGCGGGGCCAGCGCTGTCAGCATGTGGGAGCAGCGGCAGTGGGAGCAGGGCTGCCGGCAGACAGAGGGTCAGGGGGTCACAGTGGGAGGGGCTGGGCAGGGGCACAGAGGATGGGCTGAGACCTGCCCCTGTGCCCACCACAGCTTCACAGCCCACAGTTCCTTTCAAGGTGCAGGAATTCATGCACTGGGCCCCTAGTTTTAGTATAAAGGCAGAGCTGGTTAAACATTTGCCAATAACTAAAAGTGCTAGCATATTATAACAACTCAATAATGAAGGTAATTTATTCATTTAATATTTATAATAACAATAATTTCAATGTATTTGGTTAAGCAAGTCAATACCTTATTTAAATATTTTATTCTCACAACAATGCTATGAGGAAGTACTATTATTATGCCAATTTTACAGATAAAGAAATTAAGGCTTTCAAAGATAAAATAACTTGTCTAGAATTACACAGCCAGGAAATGATGAAGTAAGGACTCAAAGCCAGTTCTTTCTCACTCTAAAACTCATGATCTAAACTATTGCCTCTTTGTTTGTGTATACATACTGTATACTGCGTTAGAATCTGAGAAGATGAAACGACCTGCTTCATTTTCCACCCAGAGAGAAGAATGACTACTTTACAGAGATTTTCACAAATCATAGAATCCTTTGCAGCCTGTTTTTGTCTGTGCCAAATAGAGATAATGATGCCTTTTTGCATTCAGAAAAACAAATGATTGCCTGAGGCTCCTCTTATCAATAAAATCTAGGATTCTATAATTTTTGTAGAATATAATAATTTTCTGAATGTTATATGCCTTTAAGAAACTAAACTGTATTATTCACTTACTAGAGGCCCAGTGCACAAAATTTGTGCACAGGGGGGTCCCCTCAGCCCAGCCTGAACCCTCTTACAATCCAGGACCACTGGCTCCTAACTGCTCACTTGCCTGCCTGCCTGACTGCACCTAACTGCCCCCCCCCCCTTGCTGGCCTGGTCACCCCCAACTACCCCCACTGCAAGCACAGTCTCCCCCAACTGCCCACCCCCTGCCGGCCTGGGCTCCCCTCACTGCCCACCCCCCACCAGTCTGGTCGCCCCCAACTGCCCCCCCGTGGGCCTGGTCGCCCCACGCAGCCTACTGCTCGGTCGATTGGTCACTCCTCACTAACCCCCCTGCCAATCTGGTCGCCCCACACAGCCTGTTGGGTCATCCATTTGGTTGTTTCGGATGTGATGGTTGCTTAGCTTTTTATATATAGATAGATAGGAAGCTGCTGTGAGTGATTTCAGAAAACTTGGGGGCATTATTTCTAGCACATCACCCACAATTCTGTCTCCTAGAAGTAACCAGTGTTAGTGTGTACTATGGTCTCATTGTGCATCCCCACTCCCCAATTCATATGTTGAAAACCTAATGCCCAATATAAAAGCATTCAGATATGGGCTTTTAGGAAGTGGGTAGGTCATGAAGGCAGAGCCCTCAGGAATGGAATTAGTGCCCTTACAAAAGAGACTCCAGAGAGATCCCTCATCCCTTCCACCATGTGAGGATACAAAGAGAAGTCAGCAGTTTGTAACCTGGAAGAGGGTCTTCACCAGAACCCAACCAGGCTGATACCTTATCTTGGACATTTAGCCTCCAGAACTGTGAGAAATAAATTTCTGTTGTTTATAAGCCACCCAGTTTATGATATTTTTTATAGCAGCCTGAATGGACTAAGAGAGTATGGTAATATGTTTCCTTTTAATTTCTTTATGTTAATATACTGGATATTATATGAAGTCATAATTATATTGTGTATGTATCATATCTATTATTTATTGCCTAACATCTTAGGAACATTTTTATGTTATTAAATATTCTAGCTTTGAATATTTTTGAATCTTTTGATGTATAACAACAAATTGTTGTTCAAAAATGTGACACCAGCACTGTGTTAAAGTGATTTATGTGGTTCTTTATTGTTTCATGTCTTGTTTAACCTCTTTTGGTTAACATCTACCAACCTTAAATGGTTGTTGTGAATATTTAACAATTTTGTACAGGTAGAAAGTTTAAAGTAGTATCTAGCATAAAATAACTGCTCAACAAATATCTATTAATATTTATTGTATAATAAATACAATATTATTTATTCCATATCTCTGGATCTATTTTGTTCGTCAGCTTATTTTGTTCATTAGATTCCACATATAAGTGAGATCATGTGATACTTGCTGCACATTTAAAACACAGTCTGGATTGGTACAGAAACCTGGGGCGGTTTGAGCACAATTATTTAAGCTTTTTCCCTACACCCAGTCTTGTCAGTTCTCCTACCAGTTACACCAGCCGTGGGCAAACTTCGGCCCGCGGGCCGGATCCGGCCCGTTCGGCTGTTCTATCCGGCCCGCGGAGCCGAAAAAGCCGAGGGTTCTCTTGCTCTCCCCTCCGCTCCTTCACCAGCAGCAGTGTTAACATGGCAACTCGGGAAACACGGCCGCAGCTCCTTCTTCTGAGTGGGCGGATATAAATCCGCCCATTCAGTAGAAGGAACAACCTCTCAATCTTCCAGAGGCTCCTTGTAATGCCCGCAGACGCGTCCCCCGACATCACCCTGGGAATGCGTAGACACGTTATCGTGGTGATGTAGGGAGACACGCCCCCGGAGAGCACAGTATCAGAGCATTAGCTAAAAAGGAGACCAACAACACTGTTCCCACTGAAGTTGATGTTTTAAAGACCAAAAACCTTTCAACCCAGTCTACATTGCCATCTACATCTACGTCCCGGGCATAATTTGGAAGTTGCACTAAAGAAAATGTTTAATTTACTGTTTACACATTTTGTTCTTTTCTATTTGTTTTAGTTTTAAATTATTTTATTATATTTAAGTTTATGAAAGGCTTTTGTACCTTTCCTTTGTTAGGCAATTTTATTTTGCCTTTGCCATCTTCAATATAAGGTATGTTATTGTGCTATGATTCCTCCATTTTTTGAAGTTTCAAATTATAATAATTAGTGTTTACATTCTTCTTGTTAAAATGTTTGAAATGAATAAAACTATTGAAATAATAATAAAAAAAAAGACCGTACCCTTTTATGTAATGATGTTTACTTTGAATTTATATTAGTTCACACAAACACTCCATCCATGCTTTTGTTTCGGCCCTCCGGTCCAGTTTAAGAACCCATTGTGGCTCTCGAGTCAAAAAGTTTGCCCACCCCTGAGTTACACTCATTCACCCTAGTTGGGGTCTCTACATCCTTACTATGGAGTGCTGTAATAGCCTTCTAACAGGTCTCCTTGCCTCTGCTGTTTTTTTCTTTCACCTATTACACCTAGGTCAGTCTGTGACCTGTTTTTGTCCTGAGAGCTAGGAACAGTTTTTACATTTTTAAAGAGTTGGGGGAGAGGGGAGGAGAGGGAGAAGACATGATAGATCCCAGCCAAAAACATTCACTTTTTTTTTTTACAGAAAAAAAGTTTGCTGACACTTGATCTAGATTATCTCTGGCAAATCAATCTATGGAAAAGACAATAGAGGTATCCTTTACAATACAAGGGTAATATGCAAATTAACCTTAACGGGGGGGGGGGGGGGGGGGGGAACGACCCCAAATGACCAGTCGCTATGATGCACTGACCACCAGGGGGCAGACGCTCAATGCAGGAGCGGCCCCCTGGTGGTCAGTGCACTTCCACAGGGGGAGCTTCGCTCAGCCAGAAGCCGGGCTCATGGCTGGCCAGCATAGCAGTGGTGGCGGGAGCCTCTCCTACCTCTGCGGCAACGCTAAGGATGTTGGACTAATGGTTTAGTCAGACATCCCCCGAGGGCTCCCGGGCTGCCCGAGGGATGTCTGACTGTCAGCTTAGGCCCGATCCCCCAGGGAGTGGGTCTAAGCCGGCAAGGGGTCCCAGACTGCGAGAGGGCACAGGCCAGGCTGAGGGACCCCCCGGAGTGCATGAATTTTCACGCACAGGCCTCTAGTATGACATAATGGAATGAACACTAGCCCTGGACTATGGAGCCTTGGCTTTTAGTCCCAGACTAACCTTCCTCTGTCTCTTTCTGCATTTAGAAAGGGAAGTGAAATGATAATGATCTTTAAGTTTGTCCTGTACTGTTTTTACATTCTAACATTGGTGTGTGTTTTTTAATTTTAAAAATTATATGAATAATTCATATGTATGAGAAATGTTTAAAGTAATATACAGTTGACCCTTGAACAATGCCAGGAGTAGGACACCAATCCCCATGGAGTAAAAAATTCACATATAGCTTTTGACTCCCACAAAACTTAACTATTAATAGCCTACTTTTGACTAGAAGTCTTACTAATAACATAGTCAATTAACATTGTTTCGTATGTTATATGTATTATAATCTTTATTCTTAGAATAAAGTAAGCTGGAGAAAAGAAAATGAGGAAATGGTAAAAATAATGAGAAAAAATACATTTACAGTATTTATTGAAAAAAATCCACGAATAAATGGACCCGTGCAGTTCAAACTCATTTGCTCAAAAGTCAACTGTAGAATATATATGTATGTACATGTTTCTGTGTATGTGTGTATGTATCTTTAAAAGTGTCTAGATGAAAGTTTTTAAGCCTTTTACGCACACAAACATGCATACACATACATATATACATATAAATATATATGTTTACAATTTTTTCCAACTCACAATACATTGTAAATATCCTAATTTGTCAGTGCATAAAATATTTTTTTGTTTTATTAAAATGGCAGCACAGTGGTCTCTTAACCCTACAGGTGTGCGCCATGGCAAGTGGCAAATTTGCACTTGTGCCTCGAAATGAAAAATTTTGGGAAGCACTGAGGTGAGCTATTTCCCAGCCTTCATAAAAAGATGTTGTTAAGCTTTTCCATATAGATGAGTTGTTCTTCTTTTTTAATGACTTATCTCCCTCAAATAACACTGGAGTTGGTCTAGAAAGATGAGTACGAGTTCACAAACTAAGAAGAGTCAGGCAGAGTGTGTTCTAAAGAGTAGGAAACACTCAGATAATACCAACAAGTCTGAACCATAAACAGCTGAAGCACAGGGAGCCAGGAGGTAGAAAAACAGGAAATGGGTAAAAGAGCAGTCAGAGATGAGAGAGGGCTCCAGCTAGGATCAAACTGAAACAAGCCTAGAGGTTTAGACTTCATTGTTTAAGCAATTGAGGGCAGTGATGTTTGCCTATTTTAATATTAACATAGTTTTGCTACAAAAAAAGGAAAGAAAGGAGTTAGAAATTAGATGGAGGTGAAGGCAGGAAAATTAGAAGGCTTTCACAAATAGAACAAGCAATGGATGAATTTGTTTTGGGGCCAGATAGATATGGGTTTAAAAACTTACACATTGTTTAACCTTGTGAAATGACATAATCTACCCAAATCTCTGTTTCCTTTTTCTGTAAAATACAGACAATAATACCTACCTTTGCAGAATTATTAGTATGGTATGTGTCTAAATATGATAATGTAGTATCCAGAACATATCCTATATAATCCTATATAATAAAAGGCTAATATGCAAAATGTCCCCTTGACCAGGAGTTCGACCTGGAGTTTGACGAGGGGGTGGGGCAGGCCGGCCAACCACCTTCGGCCACTCTCCCTGGCTAGCCCACCCCTGATCGTCCCCCCGCCCCGATTGGGGGCATGGTTGGCCGGCCAACCTCCTGAGTCCCCTCCCCCAGCCCGGCCCAAATGGGCCCCAATCGGGGTGGGCTGGCCAGATCCCACCCGTGCACGAAGGACTCTAGTTATGTAATAAATGTTTATAACAAATACATTGATAATGCAGTGGCACTGAAGATAAGACGAGAGATTACCATGAATAAGACTTGGGGACTGAGTGGATATGGAATTTAAGGAAGATGCAAAAAGAGGGAAAAGTCCTATACTTAGCAACTGACTTTGTTCTCTGTAATAAATGTCTCTAATATCAACCTAGTGAATTGTTAACATCTGCCTCAGCTAGAAACCATGCTCCATAGAACATAATTCTCTAGCAATGCCATTTGGTATGAGTTTAAGTTTCTCTTCTTTCTTATATCTCCCTTTTCTTTCTCAGTGGTTGGCAAACCACGGCTCGCGAGCCACATGCGGCTCGTGAGCCGCGGTTTGCCACTCTGTTGACTAATGAGTTTGCCGACCACTGGACTAGACTAAATGTTACCGTGTAGTTGGAAGCTATGAGGATTAGGCAATTGTAGCATATTGTGTGCAAAGAGGTAAAGGTTTGTATATGACAGTGGTCAGCAAACACATTAGTCAACAGAGTGGCAAACCGCGGCTCGCCGACCACTGTCTAAAGAAGCTCTATTCAAAGATTTCAGACATTCAAAAAAAATGTACTGAAGAATTATATTAAATAATTTATAGCCAAAGTAGAGTTATAATCTAATTAAGCAACAACATTGCAAAATGTTAAAAAAGAACCCCATCTCTTTATACTGAAACCTGGAGTAGCCTATAGAGGTCCTGTAATCAAATTGAGATGATTCAAGTCACTGCCCCTAAAGCTTGCATATTGTACACATTGGAAGTCAGTCAACAGTTTAAATTATTTATCTCCTTTAATGGTAGAACTATTGAAATGAGCTGCAGGACAGAAATCATTTGTAATCTATCTTCATGTAATGAAGTATATTTTGTGTAAATCTCCATAACCTCTTATGGTATCTTTAGTTAGTGCATAGCAGAGGCAAAGCAGGGCCCAGAAATGCTTTGAAAAATAATTGGCCTCAGAGAAGACTGAAATTTTATCAGAAAATACCATCATAAAAACACTTTATTTGTGAGAAAAACTGGTCTAAAATTTTCCCAAATGAGCAGCCCAAATACCACTGACAGAACCTGGGGATGTGAACCACTGAGTGCCCACCATAGCTTTCAAATGCCTGAATCAGAGCAAATAAAGTGAAATTAAAGCTTTTATTGGGAGCCTGTCTGTAAGATGAATCTTCAAAAATTTTTAAACCAATCTCTTGAAAGGAAACAATTTAAGAAATTAAAAAGAAGGGGTGCTTCCTTAATAAAAGTGAGCAAAGTACCATACTGAATGACTGGTAGAACCTCAAATCCACAAATAATTGAGGGGACTAAAGTAAGCAGTTAATTTTGTTTGTTTGTTTGTTTCTCATAAGATCAGTGAGAGAAGTGAAATTTTAGTAGGTGAAAATGGAGTACTTAAGCATTATGAGGTCTAGTGCTATTCAACAAAAATAAAAGGCAAAACAAAACAGAAAGCACTATAATTTCTCAAACCCACACAATTTAGTGTCAGTTGAAGTCTTAATCTTCCGAGAAGAAACCATAAAATAAAAATTAAGATTGCTCCAATATGTTGCCTAAAGGCCAAATAGCAAACACTTCTTAATCCAGGCCAGCCACATTTAGTAACTTGCTATAACATCAGATCTATGTCTGATCTTCTTACATAGAGAATGAATGTTTATTAAGAAATCAACCTAATGGAAGCTGAGAAATCGGAGCTGTGGCAGCACTAAGATACCTGCCCTCTACATTCAAGGGCAAAGGGAGACGAGCTTAGAAGATGGACATCCATCTTCCATCAAACTGAAGCTGATTTTATCACATTTCAGATGCTCTGCTACCTAAACATTTAAAGAATAATGGGAGAGAGCTATGTGATAGACCATACCCCAAGGCCAGGCCCCTACAGGAAAGATCAATTTAAGAAAAACAAAAACAAACAAACAAACAAAAAACACATTCTAAAACTTCCCAGGATTTAAAAAAAAAAATTCAAAAGTGTATACACAATATAATCTCAACAATACAGAAAATTTTATGCACTAGAAAAATTGGAAGGAAATATGATATCATTATTTTTATCTTTTGATGATAAAATTATTTTTTCTCCTACATACTTCTATATACCTCACTAAGCTTTGAAACAATTTTTATATTTTCTGTATACACCTCTAAATTTTTAATATTTTCTACAATGAGCAAGCATTAGTTTTATACCAAGAAAATAAATGTTAAAATATTTTTTAAAATGAGAAGCAGGGAAAGGCTTAATTCTAAGGGGATAATTCTAGAATCTTCTCTAGAATGTCATAGTTAGAACTAAAATCTGTGATCATGATTTAAAAACATAACCAACAGTCTCTGGTCTTCTTATGTTTGCTTTTCCTTTGTGCAAACTCCATAAAATGCTAACAATAATCTCATTCCATGAAAAGGGTGTGTGAGAAGAAAAGAAAGAGAGTAACTTGCACTTGTGAGAGGAAGAGTATTTGGAAAGTTAACTATAAGGAATGTCTGAAATTTCCAGAGAAATAGTCACAGGAAAAAATGCATATAAAACTCCAAATGAGATACAACTGAGGCTGGCCTTACCAAGAGGGAGGAAAGTACGAAAAGATTACAATGGACAAGAGAGAGCAGAGTACAAAAAGAATAGCAGGAAACATACAAACTTCGTATGGTGTGTTTTTTTCACAGAGGATTCACAACATTCCTCAGAAAATTCAATTTAGTTGCCCTGTTCTAGCTTACTAACCAGAACCAATTTAATTTTAAATCTACGCACAGAGCCAAGGGGGGAAAAATACTTTGCAATTACTTTTAGCTCCCTCTTGGAAGGCAGAATAAGACTTAACCAGTTCTGTTCGGGCTGCAATAAACAGCCAGGTTTGTCAGAGACCTAAATGGTGTCCTTTACTTGAAGATTAAAAAAGAGAAAATTCTGTAACAATTACTTGCTTTGTTTAACAACTTAATGGTAGTGAATTTTGAGAATGTGACAAATTGCTTTTGATTTATCTACACAGGGCATGAAATACTGATGCAAGAGAGCAATTTGTTACATAGACAATGTCTACCCCTTGCTATAAATCTGCCCACTGTCACACTCCATTTGACACCCAGTTAGGTGATTTTTGAAGAACTAGTTTATTATTGCATTTAATAAAGAGCAGAAAACTGATATATGCCTTTCTTGCTGCTTCTCAGCTACCAGGAACATGTTTCTCAGATATCAGTCTATGCAAACACTTCTTGGTTTTATGCTCTATTATGACAGATAGGTAAACAAGCTGATAAAATCAAGCGCTTTCAAAAAGGAAAAGTTATCATATTCATGTATGCCCTAACTTGTCACGAAAACTTCAAATAGTTTCTGGCTCTGCTTACCATCTGCACAGATTTATTCCAAATAACATAACCAAGTTTGTTTCTTGATTTCTTTCAACATAAATAGAATCATTAACTTTTGGAAGTGTTTATATTCTGGGAGATAATCAGATCATCTATTCTGATTAGCACATAGGCCTGGCCCCTGCCTTTACACTGGGCTCACCCCTGCTCCTCTCCTCAGTCAACCCTTTCCACATTAGCAGTGCTGTATCTCTAGAGCATCTATCTTCACCAGGCCTCCTACCACCGTAGGAGGAAGTGAGGCTGCTATAGGTCTGACTGCAGTTCCTCTTGGGCTATACCGTGGCCTGTCTTTATTAAAAGCAAAATATAGGTCTCACATGGGGAGCTGGCAACTATGTCAGGTTGTGCCAGGTTTTTATATTCTTATTTTTTTTGGTGGGAAATGTAGAGAAGGATGAGGCCTTTTTTTTCTACTCCAAAAGTTTATTTAACAAAAAAGTTCAGTATGAAAATGTACATGACCAAATTTTCATATTGTAAAACAGGTGCTGTGGAGAGGGGACGTGTGGAAGCAGTTGATTTCTCTGGTAAACACAGCCATTCTTTAAACTCATTCCAAGGCTTCTAATATGATTATATTATTTCCTCGTATTGCCACCATTCCAATATTATTCTGTTGCCCACTAGTTGCCATCTCCACACATTCATCTATCACAAGATTCATAAAGGGATCAAATCCCTATGTTAGTCCTTGGACATGTCTGCCACCATTTAATTTCAGTGATAATTTCTTGTCCATATGTGTTTTTAACTCAGAAGGGTAAGCTTTGCTAATGATGTCTACTCAGAAAACTCAAAACATGCTTCCAAATGGAATTCCTCCCTCATGCTTGGAGGAAGCCATTTATAAATGTACACAAATATAGATCCCAATTTTATCATGGTCCATTTAAATGCAGACATCCTCCCCACCACCTCAATTCACTTTTAGCTGGTTGAATTTGAGAAAGAACCATTAGCATTTTCAATAGAAATAATTCTTATAGGCAAATTAAGAACTAATCAATAAAATTCTAACTATATACATTCGCTATTCAATAAATATGACAGTGATTCAGAACTTATTTCTGTATGCCATCTATTATGAAAGTTGGTATCATCAGATTCCTAGATTTAGTGGAAAACAACTCAGCAATATAAATTACAGAAGCAATCTTCAGGGGTTTAGATGGGAATAATTCTGAAATCAATCCTGAAATAGAGCTATTTCAGAGCACTAACTCCTACCTTCAAATCCTAGCTCCACTAGTTAACATCTCTGAACATCCAATTCTTCATGTTTAAAATGAATCTAATATTTTCTACTATCTCATAGAGCTGTTCTGAGATTATGTCACCTGAATGAGCACTCAATAATTGGCATCTGCTCTTTACTTTCTTTCCTGTGGACTGTTTTTACCTACCACTATAAGCTAAAAGATAAATGAATGAGTGAATGAATAAGTGAAATGGTAAATGAAACAAAAAAATAAATATGTAGCAATACTTGTAAAAGAGGGACTCTGGTAGGCATCTAGCAATAAAGTTTAATTTCTTTTTTGTTCCTCTTTCTAGTGACAATACCCACCGGGAATTTTAATGAAGAGCAGTCATACATCACTAGTGACACTATTCTGAAGATACAACCCAATATAATTATCCAGGTACAAGTTATATGAAAATGAAAATGATATGTCAGGACAAGCTTGCCAGGTAACTCAAACCCTCAAATCTTGCCTATTGCATCATCATATTTATATAAATATATGTGATATACATATGAATGTGATACACATAATAAGACAAGTAAGGCAACTGCTCCCAAATAATGAAAATCGGTAAGATGTAAATAGCATCAACAAGTCCAGTTAATGAATACTGAAACTGAGTTTTCTTAATGTTCCTTAAATACATTTTCATTTCATTCATTTACATCCCATTTCACAAATATTTGTTCAAGGAGACTCTGTGATAGATATTGTGGGCAATACAAGGAACATAACTCAATTTTGGTTCAGTTCACCAATATTTATTGAGCACCTTTCATGGGCCAACCACTGTGCTAGGGGCAAAGATTATAAATATAAATAAAACACAACCTGGCCCATTATGGAAAGGGTACAAATAATTATAATACAAAACATGGAGCTTCCAATTACAGATGAAGGGTCAGTTCTGAACAGAAATCCAGAAAAGCTTCAAAGAGAATATGATACCTGACCAGATATTTAGTAGCAGTGTGTCAAGTGGATACAAAAGAGTACAGTTTAGACAAAGAAAGGTGTATATACACAGGCAGGCAATAAGCAGAACTATGATTGGTTCCATAGTACTAGAAGAGAGAGCACAGGGAGGAGAATTGAAGGAGAAAAGGTTAGCAAGGTGAGCAGGAGCTTGGGGTTTCCCCCCTCTAAATGCTAATAAGCCATGGAGGTTTTCTAAAAAGGTCACATTTGTGTTTTGTACTGTACAGAAGGTGAATCAAACATCGACAAGACAGAGGCAGAGAGAACAGATGGAAAGCTACTAAAATAATCCAAGGAAGTAAGGATGAGAGAACTGCCCTAATCTAATAGCACAGGGAAATGGAGAGAAAGAACACATTTTAAATATATTCAAGAGACAAAATTATCATTTTAGATTAATTAATATTTATGGAAAAGTGAAAGTGAAAAGTAAGTACAAAAGTGTTCTTCCTTCGCACATCAGAACATAAATTTGAAGCATTTAAAAAAATTATTAGATACCAAAATGGCAAAGCTATAGTAGATTCCAGAAATAAAGTAAAAATAGAAGGCCACAGGTATGGTGTATAGAAAGAAAGGGAGGAAGGAGTTTTATTAGACAATGCACTTTGATGCCAGGGGATTTATTTTTAGGGAAAAATAGTCTACTTCTTTGTTCATCTGACACTAGCAGTGAATTTTAGGACAATACCCCAGTTTAGCAATGCAGTATGTAACTGTAGCAGACATGGATACGGGCCACTCAGCTCTCATCCCTTCAAGAGAACCTGCTGCTTGAAGCATAGCTGTCTGACAGCCTCTGGCTGTTGTACTTTCAGATCTACTGCAGTGTTCACTCTGAGGTCATGCTCCCCACCCTACCCTCCACCCTCTGACCCACATGCTGCTCCCAGGCAATGACTAAGTACAGAAGGTGAAGAGAGCTAGGCCATCCCCGCAACACAAATTTATTTAATGGGGAATATTTTCCTAAAGACTCCCATCAGCCTGGCCAAGACTTTCTCAGAACTGCTTTGTGGACTGAAGCTCTTCCTGCCCAATTTTCTTTCCTCTGCACCTTTCACAACTGTCAGACCTGCATCACTCTCTGAAGGCTCTCCCTGCCTACTCCTGATCCTTTCCTCTTTACCCTTACTGGGTGTTTCTCCAAATAAAACTCGTACATGTCTAATTCCTGTCTTGGTGTCTGCTGCTCAGAGGACCTAAACTGACACAGTAGTTTAAGTTAAATTTATGAAGAATAAGAATCACAAGGAAACCTGAGAATCTCACACCTAAACCATCTCTGGGAGACAGAAATGTAGCTGGTCCTCAGGATTTTCAAGAGATTACACAATGACCCAGTGTTTAACAGCCCTCACAGTCAGACATTTTATTCTTAATGACTTACCCACCTCCCCTGGGTTGTATGTTTCATTCTAAGTTCCAGAACATCTTTTACTAACATTTCATATAATTAAATTAAATTAAACTTCCTATAAAAAAATGGATAACTAAAAATAGTGAAAACTCTATGCATAAGAATTTTGTCTTGAATCAAGTGAATGCTCAACTTAAATAATCACAGTCTTCTCTTTGAGCCCCAAGGGCACAAGCAATTCAGGCATACACCAGAGTTCTCTGGAGTACAGCGTTCATCCGCTTCTCAGGAGAATTTGCCTTTC
This sequence comes from Plecotus auritus, assembly GCF_963455305.1. Classification (NCBI taxonomy): domain Eukaryota; kingdom Metazoa; phylum Chordata; class Mammalia; order Chiroptera; family Vespertilionidae; genus Plecotus; species Plecotus auritus. The sequence continues at coordinate 21,189,379 of NC_137783.1, read as the reverse complement.
CTGCTGTAAGCAGCTTCATCCAGCTGTCAGGAGAATATTTGGATGACATTGCCTCAAAGTCAACACACAAGAATTCTAGTCAAGGGAGGCAGTCTGGCATGATAGTTAAGTGTACAGACTCTGTACTCCTATGCACTTGGGTCCACTAGGTGCTCAAACTGGGTAACCTTAGGCATAATTTTTTTCTTCTCTGATCCTCAGTTAACTTCATTTGTAAACTGATTATAATAATAGCACTTATTTGTGTGCTTATTGTGAGAATTAAATGGGCCAAGGCTGATACAGCATTTAGCACAGTTCCTTGTATATACTGAGTACTCAGTAACTGAAAAATGCTATTATTTATATCATTTTCATCAATGTGAACATCTGCTCTGGGAGTGAACAGAGTTGCTCTCCACATTGGAGAAGCCAGTTACCATATAAAGTGATCGGCCTCTTTTTTTACTAGAAAGCTGAGAAGCTATGTAAGTGGCCACACATTAAGGCTCAGCCTTCACTCACAGCAGTAAAGGGGAAGCTGGGCCCCTCTCTGCATAAAGGGCAGACAGCTGGAGAGGGCCAAAAGAGGGATTACCAAAAGATTACAATGGTCAGGGGAAAGCTGAAATAACTATTTTAACAGACAATTTGTGCTCCAATTACCATCTAAATGTTCATGGTAAATAAAGATCCATAAAAACACATGTGTAAAACCCCAACTTTAGTGACTGGGGCTTTGCATGGTTCATTAGCACATGCTCTTTTGCCCAACTGTGACATCACTTATCAGCACAGCCTTGTCTTTTCAAAGTCTATTCACTGCAGTGGGATCCAGAAACCTGTGAGGAAATGTTCTAAAATCAGTGCAGTCACAGACCTCCTCCCATGGGTGCAGGGGAATCTTATTAAGGGAATAATTTCCATGATGTTCTGTCACCTATCCTTATGCTCCTCTTTTAAGGTAAGGGTTAATAACTATAAATTAGTAGGTGACAATTTGGGGAGAAAGATTTGTGTGCTAGATACAAGTAATCAGCTGTAAGGAAAGCCCTAAATCCAGGACCTCTATGGCATTCCTCGAGATTCTGTGAACTACCTAATATCCTTTAATTAATTCCCTTTATGCTTAAACTAGCTAGACTGGGTTATGTAGTTTCAACTATGAATCCAAACTGATAATGTCTAGATAAGACATTATCTAGATTTTGATATAAAGACAAGGATTCAAGTCCCAGCTTTGCCATTGGTCCTGTTATTCTGAACAAGCCATTCAGTCTCTCTAGATCTCATTTCCTCATCAGTACATGAGGAAACAACCATACTATCTTCCTTATAGAGTAGTTGAGGAATAATAGAGATAATGTATATCATGTTTATAGCACAGGGCTTGATATATAGTTTGTGCTCATAAAAAGTGCTCAACTATTATGATTATCAGGCTTGACAAGATAGGGTATTCTGCTTCTTTGTAACTCATCCTTATTTCCTAGTGAAAAGTGGGGTGTCCGAGAGCCTAATAAATTGAAGTTAAGCTACAAAACACCATCAGGCTAAGCAAAAGAGGTGTGTTTGCCTTTGCTTTAGGGGTATTCCACCCTAAAGCACAGGATGAATGAACAGAAAAGAAGAGGATTTCACAATCATTGAGCACAAACATGGCAACAACATGAAACTGACATGCGATGAGAAGGGAACAGGGAAGAAAAAAGGGGAACAACGGAGAACAAACAAAAGATGAAACACCTATCTGAATCACATTCTATGAAATACAAGGAAAACTAAAGGGAACAGAAATGGTTTGCCCCCTCCTCAGGGCTCTTAGTGCATCCATGATTGACAAAGTGTAACATTATTTCTGGTGATGGAATATACCTGTACAACAATAAGGGTACATTGTAATCCTACTTGTTATATTACAAACTAGAGGCCCAGTGCACGAATTTGTGCACAGGTAGGGTCCCTCGGCCTGGCCGCTGACCGGGGCTGATCGGGGCCATCTTGCCTAGTCCCGATGTGGCTGATGGGGGCCGAACGGCCAGGGAGGGACCACAGGAGGTTGGCTGGCCGGAGAGGGACTGCGAGAGGGTTCCAGGGCATGTCCAGCCCTCTCACCCAGTCCTGATGGGCCAAACCCCAGCAGCAAGCTAACCTGCCAGTCAGAGCGTGTGCCCTCTGGTGGTCAGTGCACATCATAGTGACTAGTCGAGCATTCGACCGGTCGACCGATCAGTCAGACATTTAGCATATTACACTAGGAAGAAGAGTGGGAGAGTTGGGTCAATATAATGCAAAACAAGGTTGAATTTATGAACAGAATTAGGAACATATTCTATGTCTATGTGCCTAGATAAGCACTGAAAATATAGATGCAAATTATAAATAAGACATTGACTTTGTCTTTAGGAAACTCAGATTCTAGGGTCAGATAATATATAAGCAGCTAATTGTTTAAGTTCTATAGTCAAGCTACTGATTACACTGGCTGCTCCTCTAGATGAATGATTTTTCTCCTAGATAAGCACATGGTTAACGCCCTGACCTCTTCAAATCATTGTTTAAATGTCAGTTTCAATTAAACATACTATGACTACTCTAAAATCATATATCCTACCTGCAAATCTAGAATCCCCAATACCCTTTACACTGCTCTACTTTGTTTTTCTATAGCATTAATTAATTTTAATTAAAATTTTCATTGAGATCATTGTAGATTCATGTGCAGTGTAGAGAAATAATACAAAGAGATCCCATGTACCCTTTACCCAGTTTCCTCCAAAGGTAACATCTTTTGAAACTAAATACAATATCACAAGTAGGATATGGACACTGATATAGTCAAGTTACAAAACATTACCATCATCACTAGGATCCTTCATATTCTCCTTCTATGCCATTTCCCCCTCTTCCAATTTTATCCATGGCAACCACTAATCTGTTCTCTGTTTCTGTGATTTTGTAACTTTAAGAATCTATATATATAAAAGCCTAAGTGAGCAGTCGACCCTTTGACCACTCAACAGGTCGACCGGTAACTGTGCCACACACTGACAACCAGGGAGCAGATGCTCAATGCAGGAGCTGCCCCCTGGTGGTCAGTGTGCTCCCACAGAGGGAGCGTTGCTCAGCTGACCAACAGGTGCCAGATGCCATGCTCATGGCTGGTGAGCGCTGCTGCAGCGGCACAAGTCTCTCCCGCAGACACTCCCCCTGTGCGCTCCTCCCCCATCCAGACCGGGACTGGACCGGGACCACTTCTCGGTCATGGACATGCCAGTATCACCCTAGGAAGGGTGTGTGGAGACCGCAGCGGAGCGGCAGCGAGCCTACTGAGCAGTGGTGGCAGCAGGCACAGCGGGGCCAGGATGAGCAGGAGTGGTGCGGCACCCCGCCCAGGCTCCTTCCCAGCTGCTTGCCACTCATGCACTACTACATCCCTCAGGGGATATAGGACTGCCAGTTTTGGCTGATCCCCGCAGGCCAGGCCAAGGGACCCCACCAGTGCACAAATTCATGCACTGGGCCTCTAGTGTTACATAAATGGAATCATTCAATCTGACAGGTGTGAAGTAGTGCCTCATTGTAATTTCAATTTGTATTTCCCCACTGATTAATGGTATTGAACATCTTTTCATACATTGATTTGCCATCTGTGAATCCTCTTCATGTGAAGTACCAGTCATGTTTTCTTGTTAATTTTCTAACTGGATTTAGATTGTTTGGGTTTTATTGTTAAGTTTTGAGAGTTCTTTATACTGTCATTCTTCAATATCTACAGGGAATTGATTCCGGAACCCCCTGTGGATACCAAAATCCAAGTATGCTCAAGTCCCTTATATAAAACTAGAGGCCTGGTGCATGAATTCATGCATGGGTGGGGTCTGGCTGGCCCTGCCCCGATTGGGGCCAATCAGGACCAGGCCGGCCAGGGGGAGAGGCCACAGGAAGTTGGCCAAATGGCCCCACCCCCAATCAGAGTGTTAGGGGCCTATCAGGGGCAGGGCTGGCCAGGGGGAGGGGCCACAGGTGGTTGGCAGCCAACCCCACCCCTGATCGGGGTGTTGGGGGCCAATTGGGGCCCGGATCAGGTTGGTTGGCTGCTACAGTTCACATCATAGCCACCAGTCGTTCCAGTCATTCAGGTTGTTCCGCCGTTCCAGTCGCTGGGCTTTTATATATATATAGATAATATTTGCATATAGGCTACAGCAAGTATGCCTACACATCACTTTATTTGTATGGATTTACATAGTGCTCAGTGAGTGGCAAATTCAAGTTTTGCTTTTTAGACCTTGCTCGGATTTTTTTTTTTCTAGAATATTTTTGATCCGCAGTTGGTTGAATCTGTAGATGAGAAACCCAAAGATACAGAGGGATGACTGTATATTCCATTTGGTCAGATATGTGATCTGCTCCAACAAAACAAAGAGAAAACCTAATGAATAGGAGAACATATTTGCCAATGATACCTCTGATAGGAGGTTAATATCCAAAATTTATAAAGAACTGATGCTACTCAACACCAAAAACAAACCATCCAATTAAAAAATAGGCAGAAGGTCAGATAAAAAGCTTCACAGACAAGAAAAAGCTAAAGGAGTTCATTACCACCAAACCAGTATTATATGAAATGCTGAAGGGTATTTTCTAAGAAGAGGAAGAAGAAGAAAAAGGTAAAGATAAAAAATTATGAACAAAAAAGTGACAACAAATACATATTTATCAACAAGTGAACCTAAAAATCAAATGAATAAAAAACCTGATGAACAGAACAGACTAGTGAATGTAATAGAATCAGGGGCATGGAAAGGGAGCAGACTGACAATTCTCGGGGGGAAGAGGGTATGGGGAGTGCGGGAAGAGATTAGACAAAGAGCTTACACCTATGGACGAGGTCAGTGTGGAGGGGAAGGCCTGGAGTGGGGTGGGAACTGGGTGGAGGGGAGCTATGGGGGAAAAAAAGAGAAACATCTGTAATAATCTGAACAATAAAGATTTTTTAAAAAATAGGCAAAAGATCTGAATAGACACTTCCCCAAAGATGACATACAGAAGGCCAATAGACATATGAAAAGATGCTCAACATCACTAATTGTCAGAGAAATGCAAATTAAAACCACAATGAGATATCACTTCATACCAACTGACAGAATGGCTATCATCAATAAATCCACAAAGGACAAGTGTTAGTTAGTAAGGATGTGGAGAAAAGGGAACCCTAGGACACTGTTGGTGGGAATGCAGATTGGTGCAGCCACTATAGAAAACAGTACTGAGTTTCCTCAAAAGATTAAGAGCGGACCTGCCTTACAAACCAGTGATCCACTCCTGGGGATTTATCCGAAAAAAAAAAACCCAAAATATTAATTTGAAAGAATATATGCACCCCTATGTTCACTGCAGTGTTATTTACAATAGTCAATGTCAGTTTCAATTAAACATACTATGACTATGGAAGCAACTCAAGTGCCCATCAATAGATGAGTGGATAAAAAAGCTATGGTACATTTACACAGTGGAATACTACTCAGCCATAAAAAATAATGAAATATTGCCCTAGCCAGTTTTGCTCAGTAGTTGGAGCATTGGCCCGTGGACTGATAGGTCTCGGGTTTGATTCTAGTCAAAGGCATGTACCTCAGTTGCAGGCTCGATCCCTGGCCCAGGTTAGGGTGCGCGTGCAGGAGGCAACCAATTGATGTCTCTCTCTCTCACATCAATGTTTCTCTCTCTGTCTCTACCCCTCATTTCCACTCTCTCTAGAAATTGATGGAAAAAAATCCTCAGGTGAGGATTAACAAACAACAACAACAAAAAATAAAATCTTACCATTCGAGATAGCATGGATGAACCTGGAGGGTATTATGCTCAGTGAAATAAGCTAGTCAGAGAAAGATAAACACTATATGATTTCACTTACATGTAGAACCTAGAGAACAAAATAAATTAACAAAACTGAAACAGACACATAGATACAGAGAGAGAACTGGTGATTGCCAGAAGGGAGGTGGGATTGATGCACTGGGTAAAAGTGATGAAGGCACTAAGAAACACAAACTGGTAGTTAGACAATAGTCACATGAAATAAGTAAAGCATAGGAAATGTAGTCAATAATGTGATAACTATGTACTGAAAATATCGAGGGGAACACTATGTAAAGTATATGATTGTCTAACAACTAAGCTGTACACCATAAACCAATCCTATATAATAAAAGGCTAATATGCAAATTGACCAAACAGAAGAATGACCCGTCACTATGATGCACACTGATCACCAGGGGGCATATGCTCAAAACAGGAGCTGCCCCCTTGTGGTCAGTGCACTCCCACAGGGGGAGCGCCACTCAGCCAGAAGTCAGGCTCATGGCTGGCGAGCACAGTGGCGGCAGCGCTAAGGATGTCCGACTGCTGGCTTAGGCCCGGTCCCCAGAAGGAGCAGACCTAAGCCATCAGTCGGACATTCCCCGAGGGCTCCCTGACTGCAAGAGGGCACAGGTCAGGCTGAGGAACACCCCCCCACCCCCGCGCCCCTGAGTGCACAAATTTCGTGCACTGGGCCTCTAGTACATAATAAATTTTAAAAACTATGATAACATCTATTGATTGTCTTTTTTCATTCAAGATCTGGCTCTTGGTAGGACAAGCAATTTTCTATTGAAAGCTGGACATGTCCATATTTTGTTATGAGACTCTGAGTCTTTAAACCTTCCCTTTTTACTGGCTTTTCTTTTGTACTGTTCTTGTTGAGGATGTGAGGGCCCTGCTTTAGTACTGCCAGGTGGAAATAAAAGTCAATGTTACCCATTCAGCCTCTACTGACACCTAAGGGCAGCTCTTTGTCATTGCTTGGTGGAAGTTTCAGCTCCCAGTAGTCTCCACTGACATCACAGTAAAGGAGGAAAGGAGCACCTCATTGGCAGTCAGTAGGGATGCAAGTCCAGGTTCTCTACTGTATTTATCTGATATCACTCTGACAAGGGTATTGGGGAACAACCCTAGAGTTTTATAGGGGTAGAGTATAGACTGGCCACTTATCCTTTGATAGCATGATAGAGTGGGGACACATATTTTTGTGGTGTTTTGCTGGAATAGAGCAGTCGTTGTGTAAAAGTTTTCTGTGTTGCTAGGTTGCTCCTTTACTGGTCCTTGGGCTACAGAGAACTGGCTTTTTTGGTCTGCTTTCATTGGCATTTATAGGTTGCTGGCCTTTTCATCTCTAAGTCTGTGATATGTGAAACAAAAAGAAAACTCAGGGTACTCACTACTATGTCATTCCTTGAGTCCTGGTCTGCCTTCTCACTATTGTGAGTGCCCCATGTTGGGCTGCCAGTTGCGAGTGTCCCCCCCCCCCCCCCGCCCCAACACATCCCACGTGGGGTTCGGGGTTCAGGTTCAGGGTTCGGGCTCTGGAGGAAGCCGCACGCAAATGAACGAAACTAGACAAGAAAATATTAATTTGGGAATTGGGGGCCAGGCGGAAGCCCAAGAGAGGACTCCACTTTGCTCTGGCCTTGCGATCCCTTTTATTCAGGTTTGGGATACACCTATAGCCCTTAGGCAGGCAATTCCAGTAATAGCTCAATGATAGCCCATCAGCAAGGATTTACATGAGACTAAAAGGTGGAAGTTGCTTCAGCTACCATTGTCTCAACTAAACAGTGGGTGTATGGCTCTGACCCTTACCAGAGCCTCAAGGTTGACCAGCCTTCCGGGTTCCTTGTCCACACCTTTCTGCTAGTGAAGGCAATGGGCAGCTTCCAACACACTAACTTTCAGAGTCTTTATACACAAATATCCATGGATTTTAGTTGCACTTAGCAAGAAGAATAGGGAAAAGTACATCTACCCTATTTGCCTGGAAGTGTAGTTAAGCTACATGATCTTTTAAAATACTATATTTATTCAGTAATAATATTTATAATTTATTGTCTGTCTTCCCTGCTATAAAGCAAGTTTCAAAAAGGCAGGCTTTTGACTGGCAATAGTATCTTGATAAATGAATTTATGAAGCTATAAAATGACTGCTCTCAGAAAAAAAAGACACACCCTAGCTGGTTTGGCTCAGTGGATAGAGCATTGGCCTATGGACTGAAGGTCCCAGGTTCAATTCCGGTCAAGGGCATATGCTAAGGTTGAGGGGTTGATCCCCAGTAGGGGGCATGCAGGAGGCAGCCAATCAATGATTCTCTCTCATCATTGATGTTTCTATCTCTCTCTCCCTCTCTGAAATCAATAAAAATATATTTTTAAAAAAGAGTTCTGATTTTTTAAATTGGGAGGTTTGAAGGTGAATAGGAAGAATAAAGAAAATATCTAAATATGAATTAAAAGTAGGAAACAAATTTAAAATAAAGTATGACCAAAGAACAGTGAAATAATAGAGTATACAGAGCTGAATTGAGGGAAAGGGATGGTATATACAGCTAGGATTATCCATTCATGGAGACAGATGCTGATTTAGTGTACCTATGATCAGCAAGCACTGCATGAGTAAAAGGAAGCATGCTTCATATTAGCTATTTAGGTAATGCAAAAGTTTGCTCTATTTAAATTGTCACCAACCTATTTGCCCAAATACCTTCTCATTGCCTGTCCTTCTAATCAGTCAGCGTTCCCAGCATTGACAACAATGGTTATAAAAATAAAATACCAACATGTCTTCAAAGCACTATTAAATCTGAGACATGCTTTTCCCACCAAACCCACAAGGTGAAAAAAGAAAAAAAAAAAGGCAGTTATTAGGACACATTAAATGAAAGTTATAATACATCATTTCCCTTACTCATCTCTATTCTTTCCATGACACTGAAACCCTGGCCCCAAACTAAATTAACAAAAAAAGCCAACTAGACATACAAATAAGCTTATTTATCTATCCATTTAACCAACAAATCTCATATTTCCACTACAAACCCACCCTTTTTTTGAGTCCTCCCTGGCCTCTGATTGTTCCTAGCAGCGATCAACATCCTGCCACATTACTATTCCATGGTGCACTGAACATTCCCTTGCAAGCACACATGGCAGACAAAAGTTCCAGAAACATACACCACTGTAATCAAGCCAGGCAAAGGAACAAGAAAATTGGAAGCTTCACTGACAGTGGACACTGCAGCTCCTATACGCATCCACTTTCCCATTCTTTACGACCTATATCAAACTAAGGCTTTCCTTGACTAGGGCTATAGTACCAGCTCTACCTTTGGTAAAATAAAAGTTAAAAAAAAGCTCTATACTTCAGATTACTTGTTTATAAGTTGGAAAAAGGAGTAAGGAGGTGGACAAGATAATATCCAAGGTCTCTTCTGACTCTACTGATCCAGGATACTACACACTAAAGTTTACTCATTCTGAACAAGGGAAAGAAAAGCCCAGCTTTGTAAAGGAGTATGAATGTTGAATAGTTACTGAAGATCTAGGGTGTGCAAGAAGAATTTCCAACAACCAAAAACTGAGATACTACAAATGATAAGCTTAGGCGACCCACAAGTTGAGAACCGCTGCTGTAGAGCCTAAAGACCATCGGAAAACACAGATATTTACATTACGATTCATAACAGTAGCAAAATTACAGTTATGAAGTAGCAACGAAAATAATTTTATGGTTGGGGGTCACCACAACATGAGGAACTGTATTAAAGGGTCACGGCATTAGAAAGGTTGAGAACCACTGCTCTAGAGGAAGTAACCCAGAAATATTTCATACCCTTAATGGAGAAAAAAATAAGATGTATTTGCTTACATTTGCATAAAGAAAGTCAAAATCATACATTGGCAAACTACTACCAGTGGGCAAAACCAGCCTGCTTTAATATAACCCACAACCTAAGGATTTTTTTGTTTTGCTTTTTTAACAGCTGAAAAAAATCAATATAAGAATATTTCATGACAGAAAATGTTTTAAAAAATTCAAATTTCAGTGTCCATAAATAAAGTTTTATTGACAATGGCCATGTCCTCTTGTTTACTATTGTCTATGGGTGCTTTCATGCTACAACAACAGAGTTAAGTAGTTGCAACAGGGACTGTATAGCCCATAAAATCTAAAACAATTACTATCTGACCTTTTATTTAAAAAATGTTTCCAAACTCTGTTCTAAATTAACATATAAGAAACTTTTTTAAATGGTTACTATGAGAAGGGGTAAGGATGAGGGCAAGAATAAGAGACCTGGGTCGAGGGAATAATGGCGGCGGAATAGACAGACGTGTTCCGAGCCTTGTCCCGGAGCAGAAAGAAAGAACAGCTGAGGGTCGCGCAAGGAGTGTTTGTTGGCTGGTTGGGAGACAGCTGAATTCCAGAAGGAGGTGGGGGACTGCTGAACGGGGTTCCCCTGACCTGGCAGCACGAACTGCGGCTGGGTCCCCTCCCGGAGCTGCGGGCTTGGACGCGGAGTCTGCGCCATCTTGATCCGGAAAGTGGAGCTTATCTGAAGCCTGAGAATCCACAACGGCGGCACCCCAGGAACAGCTGCGAGCCCCAGAACAACGCTCCCCAACTGGCGCAAGCACACGGGTTCAGAGAAGCTCTACACTCCACCACGGAAAGGTCAGATTTCGCCTGGGATAAGGTGAGGTCTCTGGTCCCGGCGGGAGAGAGGAACGCGCGTTTTGCGGGAGCTGGAGGACCAGGGAAGTCTGTGCCTAGAAAAATCCGTGGCTGTAGGGGCTGGTGTGATCTGTGACTGTGGAAAGGGGTCCTCAGAGCTGCTAAGAGAAGGGCACTCTAAAAAGCAACCCATTTTGATCTGAAGTGCAGGGACACCCTAAGAATTTCAGGCAGTCCAGACTTACGCGCAGCCCGTGCGCTCCCTGGGTGCCTGGGCTTACTCGCAGTCCCGGAATTCGCACACTTGGGCTTTTTCCTCTTCAAATCCTTGCATCTGATTACTAAGCCCAATACATAGGATCACCCAGTTGGGGACACCCTGGGAGACTGCAGGGGAAGGTTGTTTTTCTGGAACCTGGGGATCGGAGCGGGGAGTGACCATCAGAGAGCCAGCTCTCCCACAGGCCCGTGGCGAGTGCCACAGGGAAAGAAGGCTCTAACACTGCCTAGAGAGGCCATAGATAGACCCGGAAGTCAATCCAGAAACACTGCCACCCAGGGGCTGAATCACAAATTGACTCTTGTGTAATCAAAAATAAAGGAATACGAGAAATTAAGACACACCGCCTGCTTAAAATCAGGACTGGCTTACAACACCGAAGAGCAGTGGATCGCAGGGAACTGCAATACTGTCTGGACTGAGAAACAGGCGTGCCAAACAGAAAAACAGAGGAAGTGAATGACCTTCACTACTCCACATTTTATTTTTACCTTTTATTTTTTTTATTTTTTTATTTTTTTTAAATTTTCATTTTTTGCATCTTTTAATCAAGAAACTTTTTTTTCTTTTTTCATCACTTGATTTTACCTTTTTAATGATTACATTTTTATTTTCAATCCGTATTATTACTACTGCTATTTTATCTTTTTTTTTTTTTTTTTTTAAGTGTCATTTTATTTTCTCTTCATTTTATTTTGGGATTAGGGTTCTACATTCTATTTTTTATCTTTCCTTTAGCATCGTTTTACTCTATCTCAACACTACCTTTAGGCCATCACTCTCTTCCTAACCTCCCCCTTTTCAGTGTCCTGTTTGTCTTACCCTTTTAATGCTTTAGATTTTCCCTATTCTTTCTGTTTACCCCTTGTTAAAATTTCACCCTACTTACATATCTAACCTCCAATCCCCTGCTCCAAGTCCACATACACCTTTCCCTTCGCTGTCTGAGTTATCCATAAACTTGCCCTTATCTCTGTCCTTTTGTTGTTGTTTGCTTGAATGTAGATTATATCCAATTTTTATGCTTTTTTTGTGAGATTGTTTTGCTTATTCTTCTTTTATTTATTTTTTTGTTTGTTTTGTGCTTCAGCTTTCCCTTGCCTCACTCCATATTAGTTGGTGTTGTAGTTTGTACTAATCCCCAGGCACTTGTTGCTGGCATTTGCTGGGATTAGTGATTGTTCTATTGGAGTTTTATCCCCAATATATATAGTCTGTTCCCCTTTCTCTCTTAGTCAATTTCTTGTCTCTCTTACTTTTTTTTTTCTCTTTACTTTCCCTTTTCCCAATTTCATTTTCACACTCCGTTTTTCTTTTTTTTTTCTTTCTTTATTTTTTCCTCTTCTTCTTTCTCTTCTATCACCTAATTTGCCTTTCTCTGGTGGTCACCTTTATTGGAGGTTATTAATATCGTGAATACATTCCTGTTCAGTGCCTTGTGAGTTGTACCTGGTAGTGCTGTATTTTGTGCCTTTAAATCAACCCAGGAGAGAGAGAACTACATAACCAGACACCCAGAGAAGAGAGACCATGGGGAGACAAAGAAGCAGCCCGCATATGAAAGAAAAGCAGGCATCACCAGAAAAGGAAGTAAACGAAATGGAGGCAAGCAACCTTCCAGAAAAAGAATTCAGAGAAATGGTCATAAGGTGGCTGAAAAGAATGGAAGACAAATTCGACAATATGAGCAAGAACCAAGAGGAAATGAAGAAGAACCAAGAAGAAATGAAAAATGACATCGCTGCTGTAAAGAACTCAATAGAAAGCATCAAGAGTAGACTAGAAGAAGCAGAGGACCGCATCAGTGAGCTAGAAGACAAGATGGAAAAAAATACCCAAGAAAAGCAACTTCTAGAAAAAAAAATTAAAAGGCAGGAGGAGAGTCTAAGGGAACTTTGGGACAACACGAAACAAAACAACATCCGCATAATAGGGGTTCCAGAAGGAAAGGAAGCTGAGCAAGGAATAGAAAACCTCTTTGAAGAAATAATGACAGAAAATTTCCCAGATATAGGGAAGAAAAAACCCACACAAATCCAAGAAGCTCACAGAGTCCCAAGCAAAATGAACCCCAAAAGACCGACGCCAAGGCACATTATAATTAAATTGGCAAACACCAACGACAAAGTAAGAATCTTAAAAGCAGCAAGAGAGAGACAGAAAGTTACATACAAAGGAACTCCCATCAGACTAGCAACTGATTTCTCAACAGAAACTCATCAGGCCAGAAGGGAATGGAATGAAATATACAAAGTCATGCAAAGGAAGGGGCTGAATCCAAGAATACTGTACCCAGCAAGGCTGTCAATCAAAATTGAAGGTGAAATCAGGAGCTTCACAGACAAAAAAGGACTAAGGGAATTTATTACCACCAAACCAGCAATGCAAGAAATGCTAAAGGGTCTACTGTAAAAAAAAAAAAAAAAAAAAGAAAGAAAGAAACAGGAAGCGAAGAAGTAACACAGGGGTAAAGAATAGGAATGGCGACAAATAAGTACCTATCAATAATAACTTAAATGTAAATGGATTAAATGCCCCAATCAAAAGACATAGGGTAACAGATTGGATAAGAAAACACGACCCATATATCTGCTGTCTACAAGAAACCCACCTCAGAAAAAAAGACGCACACAGACTGAGGGTGAAGGGATGGAAAAAGGTTTTCCAGGCAAATGGAACTGAAAAAAAAGCTGGGGTAGCAATACTTATTTCTGACAAATTAGATCTCAAACTGAAGGACATAACAAGAGATAAGGAAGGCCATTTCATAATACTAAAGGGAGCAATCCAACAAGAAGAAATAACTCTGGTAAACATATATGCACCCAATACAGGAGCACCCAAATACATAAAAAAACTCCTGGAAGATATCAAGGGAGACATTGACAGCAATACAATCATAGTAGGAGACTTTAATACCCCACTATCACCATTGGACAAATCCTCTAAACAAAACATCAGCAAAGAAACATCAATCCTAAATGACTCACTAGACCAGATGGAATTAATTGACATCTTCAGAACATTTCACCCCAAAGCCACAGAATATACATTCTTCTCAAGCGCACATGGGTCATTTTCAAAGATAGACCATATGTTGGGACATAGGCAAAGTCTCTTCAAATTCAAGAAGATAGAAATCATATCAAGCATCTTCTCAGACCACAGTGGCATAAAACTGGAAATCAACTACAATAAAAACAACCCAAAGAAATCAAACACATGGAGACTAAACAGCATGCTATTAAACCATGACTGGGTTACCAGAGAGATCAAAGAAGAAATAAAAAACATCATGACAACAAATGACAATGAAAACACTACAATCCAAAATCTATGGGACACAGCGAAAGCAGTCTTGAGAGGGAAGTTCATAGCTCTACAAGCCTACTGCAAAAAACAAGAAACAGGGGTAATAAATTACCTAACCCAACAACTCAAAGAGTTAGAAAAAGAGCAACAAGAAAAGCCCAGTGTAAGCAGAAGGAAGGAAATAATAAAGATCAGAGCACAGATAAACGACATAGAGACCAAAGAAACAATACAAAAGATCAACAAAACCAAGAGCTGGTTCTTTGAAAGGATAAACAAGATTGATGAACCTCTAGCCAGGCTCACCAAGAAGCAAAGGGAGAGGACCCAAATAAACAAGATCAGAAATGAAAGAGGTGAAATAACAACAGATCCCGCCGAAATACAAAGGATTGTTAAAAAATACTACGAACAACTCTATTCCAACAAACTGGATAACCTGGAGGAAATGGACATATTCCTAGAAAAATATAACCTTCCAAAACTCAATCAGGAAGAATCTAAACAGCTCAACATGCCAGTAACTATGGAAGAAATTGAAGCAGTCATCAAAGAGCTTCCGGCAAACAAAAGCCCGGGGCCAGACGGCTTCACAGGAGAGTTCTACCAAACATTCAAGGAAGAACTAAAACCTATCCTCCTCAGACTATTCCAAAAAATTCAAGAGGAAGGAACACTTCCAAGCTCCTTCTATGAAGCCAGCATCACCCTAATACCAAAACCAGATAAAGACAACACAATGAAAGAGAATTACAGGCCAATATCCCTCATGAATGTAGATGCCAAAATCCTCAACAAAATTCTAGCAAATAGGATCCAGCAGTACATCAGAAAGATCATACACCATGACCAAGTAGGGTTTATCCCAGGAATGCAAGGATGGTTCAATATCCGCAAATCAATAAATGTGATACATCACATAAACAAATTGAGAGATAAAAATCACATAGTCATATCAATTGATGCAGAAAAAGCATTTGACAAAATCCAACACCCTTTCTTGATAAAAACTCTCAACAAGGTGGGAATAGAAGGATCATACCTCAACATCATAAAAGCTATATATGATAAACCCACAGCTAACATCATACTCAATGGGCAAAAACTAAAACCATTTCCCCTAAGAACAGGAACAAGACAGGGATGCCCACTCTCACCACTCCTGTTTGACATAGTACTGGAAGTATTAGCCACTGCAATTAGACAAGAAGAAGAAATAAAAGGCATCCAAATTGGAAAAGAAGAAGTAAAGCTGTCCTTATTTGCAGATGACATGATATTGTACATAAAAAACCCGAAAGACTCCATCAAAAAACTAACAGACTTAATAAATGAATTCGGCAATGTAGCAGGATACAAAATTAACACCAAGAAATCTATGGCATTTCTATACACCAACAATGAACTTACAGAAAGAGAGACTAAAAAAGCAATCCCATTTTCCATCACACCAAAAAAATTAAGATACTTAGGAATAAACCTAACCAAGGAGGTAAAAGACCTATATGCGGAAAACTACAGGACACTGAAAAAAGAGATAGAGGAAGATGTAAACAGATGGAAGAACATACCATGTTCATGGATTGGTAGAATCAACATCATTAAAATGTCCATACTACCCAAAGCAATCTATAGATTCAATGCACTCCCCATTAAAATACCAACGGCGTATTTCACAGACCTAGAAAGAACTCTCCAAAAATTCATCTGGAATAAAAAAAGACCCCGAATAGCCACAGCAATCCTGAGAAAGAAGAATAAAGTAGGAGGGATCTCAATACCAGATTTCAAGCTGTATTACAAAGCCACTGTCATCAAAACAGCCTGGTACTGGCACAAGAACAGACATATAGATCAATGGAACAGAATAGAGAATCCAGATATCGACCCAAACCAATATGCGCATTTAATATTTGACAAAGGAGGCATGAGCATACAATGGAGTCAAGACAGTCTCTTTAATAAATGGTGTTGGGAAAATTGGACAGATACATGCAAAAAAATGAAACTAGATCACCAACTTACACCATACACAAAAATAAACTCAAAATGGGTACAGGACTTAAATATAAGACGGGAAACCATAAAAATACTAGAGGAATCCACAGGCAGCAAAATCTCAGACATATGCCAAAAGAACTTCTTCACTGATACTGCCCCTAGGGCAATGGAAGCCAAACAGAAAATAAACAAATGGGACTACATCAAAATAAAAAGCTTTTGCACAGCAAAAGAAACCATCAACAAAACAACAAGAAACCCCACTGTATGGGAGAACATATTTGCAAATGGTATCACTGATAAAGGTTTAATTTCCAACATCTACAGGCAGCTTATACAACTTAATAAAAGGAAGATAAATGATCCAATAAAAAAATGGGCAACGGACCTAAATAGAAGCTTTTCGAAAGAAGACAGAAGGAAGGCCAAGAGACACATGAAAACATGCTCAAAGTCACTAATTATCCGAGAGATGCAAATCAAAACAACAATGCGATACCATCTCACACCTGTCAGAATGGCTATCATCAACAAATCAACAAACGACAAGTGTTGGCGAGGATGCGGAGAAAAAGGAACCCTCGTGCACTGCTGGTGGGAATGCAGACTGGTGCAGCCACTGTGGAGAACAGTATGGAGTTTCCTCAAAAAACTGAAAATGGAACTCCCATTTGACCCAGTAATCCCACTCCTAGGAATATATCCTAAGAAACCAGAAACACCAATCAGAAAGGATATATGCACCCCTATGTTCATAGCAGCACAATTTACAATAGCTAAGATTTGGAAACAGCCTAGGTGCCCATCAGCAGATGACTGGATCAGAAAACTATGGTACATCTACACAATGGAATACTATGCTGCCGTAAAAAAGAAGGAATTACTACCATTTGTAGGCACTTGGATGGAATTAGAGAACATTATGCTAAGTGAAATAAGCCAGTCAATGAAAGAAAAATACCACATGATCCCACTCATTTGGGGATAATGAAAAACATTATAAACTGATGAACAAAAAGATAGTTACAGAGGCAGTAAAGCATCAAACAGACTGTCAAATTACAGTGGTAAGGTTAGGGAGAGGTGGGGGAAATAAGAGATCAACTGAAGGACTTTTATGCATGTATATAAGAGTAACCAACGGATGCAAAACATTGGGGGGTGAGGGCATGTATGGGAGTGGGGTGGGGGTGGGGGGCAATGGTAAGATATGTACACATATAATACCTTAATAAAAATTTGAAAAAAAAATAAAAAAAAAAATAAAAAAAAAAATAAAAAAAAAGAATATACCATGCTTAAAAAAAAAAAAAAAAAAAAAAAAAAAAAGAATAAGAGACCTGTATTGAATATCTTTTATATTAATATAGGTCATGTGATCCTTAACGACAGGAATACATTCTAAGAGATCTGTCAGTAGACAATTTTGTCCTGTGATCATAGACTGCATTTACACAAACCTAAATGGTATAGCCCGTGGTCGGCAAACTGTGGTTCGCTAGACACATGCGGCTCTTTGGCCCCTTGAGTGTGGCTCTTCCACAAAATATCACAGCCTGGGCGAGTCTATTTTGAAGAAGTGACGTTAGAAGAAGTTTAGGTTTAAAAAATTTGGCTCTCAAAAAAAATTTCAATCATTGTACTGTTGATATTTGGCTCTCTTGACTAATGAGTTTGCTGACCACTGGCATAGCCTATTACTGTAATGGTATGCACAATACCTTTATATGATTGGCAGCACAGTAGATTTGTTTGCACCAGGGTCACCACAAACACATGAATGATAGTAGTGTAAACCTTGACAGTAGGTTTCTTTTTGTAACACAAGTGCCTGACTTAAGCTTTGATTGCCCAGGCATTCACTTCAAAGAGGCATCCCTCAAGGAAAGCTACGGGGAATAAACACATGGCCAGCCACCAGACTAGGTAAAGATCCAGGCCACCTCTCCAACCATGAGGTTCCTTGTTTTAGAGATCTTGGTTGATTTCAACAACTGACCATTTGGGCCACTTGTTTTGTTTTCTCTTTCTGCATTTTAAATTCCCCCTCTTATGTTTTAAATTCACCAATAAAGAATAAGCCTACAAAACACTAGGCCTCCATCCTGAACCCACCCAAATAAAAGCAGAACCCTAGGCCCATTCTCACATGACCCCCACCCCACCCATGCCTTGTATACCCTAGCTAGGACCTATAAGTAATCTCTTTTTTTCTTCATAAGTTCTAAAGGTTATTGCTGAAGGGTAGTGTCTTGCAATTATAATAAGAACCACAAGGATAGATCCACTTGTAATACTGGTTAGGAAGGGGAGATATCTATGGGAAGCTCACCAGGGGCCAGGTGAGTGCCCCCAGGCATTTCTAGCAGATAGCAATAGCATTACTAAAACAAGACCAGCACAAAACAGTTATATATGATACTATGTTTTTAGGACAGCTACAACACTAGGCAATAGGAATTTTTCAGCTCTATTATAATCTTACTAGAGGCCTGGTGCACGGATTCATGCACCGGTGGGGTCCCTCAGCCTGGCCTAGGGAGATCAGTGGACCTCCATGCCACCACAGCCCGGCCTTACCTGCCAGCTTGTGGGGCTCCAGACCCCTGTCCATGTCAATCCCACACAGTACAAAGTAGTGTAGGAAGCGGCAGGCGGCTGGGGAGGAGCCCAAGCCCGGGCTGGGTGCTGCACCACTTCCGCTTGTCCCGGTCCTGCTGAGCCTGCTGCTGTTGCTGCTGCCGGGGTGCACAGGGAGAGTGTCTGTGGGAGAGACTTGCACTGCTGCAGCTGTGCTCGTCAGCCATGAGACTGGCATCTGGTGCCCGGCTGCCAGCTGAGCAGCACTCCCACTGTGGGAGCCCACTGACCACTAGGGAGCAGCTCCTTCATTGAGCGTCTGCCCCCTGGTGGTCAGTGTGCATCATAGCTACCGGCCAGTTGGCCAGTCAGCCGGTTGCTTAGGCTTTTATATATATAGATGGGAGCACTGTCATATATGCAGTCCAACGTTGACCAAAATATGATTATGCAGTGCATGATTGTATTTTGATGTTTGGACTGCATGAATGTAGACCCCATTAAAACAATTTTAAAATCAATTTTGTTTCTGGACCTCTACACTAAAAAGCATTCCTGTACTTGTATGCATGCATATGGGCCTAACCAATGGACACAGACAACAGGGGGGTGAGGGCATGAGTGGGGGGGTGGGGGGGAGAATGGGGGAAGAAGGACACATATGTAACACCTTAATCAATAAAGAAATTTTAAAAAAAGCATTCCTGTATCCTTATGGTAGCCAGCATCCAAGATGGACCCCAGTGATCCCCACCTCCTGGGATTCTCACTCTTGTGTAATTCCCCTATCTTGATATACCAGGAAGGTCTGTGTGACAAATAACATGTGGCAAATGATATGGCACTTATAAAATTGGGTTATAAAAGACAATGGGTTTTTCTTCCTCTCCATTTCTCTTTTTCTCTCTCTCTTCTCTCTTCACTCATTAGCTTTGAGTGAAAACAGCTCCCATGTTGTGAGACACTCAGGCAACCTATGGAAAGATCTGTGTGATGAAGAACTGAAGCCTCTGATCAATAGCCAGTGATGAACGGAGGCCTGTCAACCCCATGTGAATGAGTTTGTAAATGGACCCTCCCCATGCTAAGCCTTCAGATGAGCCTGCAGTCCCAGCCACTTTCTTGACAGAAACTTCATGAGGGAACCTTAAACCAGAACTGCCCATTTAAACAGTTCCCAGATTCCTTCCCCAGAGGAACTCAGATGATAAATGTTTGTAGCTTTAGGAACTTAGGTTTGGGGTAGACTGTTACATATCAGTAGATAACTAATAAAACCATTATTTTTGTCTTTCTAAGAGCAAATTAAAAAATGGGATAGTGTTAAAGATCAAAATTTAAGACTGGGAGCAGTGAGGGGTTGCATGGAAGGCCTCTCAGCTGGCCTCTACTGAGAAGCCAAATAGTTATAAGAACAAAAATGTAAATCAGTTCAAAAGGCAAAGGGTAGAGGTAGAGAATGAGTTCAGGAGTGACTGACAGAAGTCCATTTACATCAAATACTCAGGTGGAAATATACTGAACAAAATAGGTCCATAGACATGGATGTATGGGACAAACTGACAGGTCTGAGGTTGAGGTGGGGGAGAGGAGAAGAGTTTTACCAAAGACCTTATATGCATAGCCCATGGACACAGACAATAGTGTGTTGAAGGCTTGGGGTGGGGCAGGAGCTGGGTAGAGAAGGGCAAGGAGGAGGGGGATGAGGGACATCTGTAATACTGTCAACAATAGGGAAAAAAAGGACTTTTTTTTAAAGCAGCTGAGGCAGAGAACAGCAGAACAGGAAGGCGGCAGGAAAAGCTTTGCTGGATTACGGTCCAAGAGGTTAGCATTTCATAAATCTACTGTGCTTCTAGTTAGCTATGGGATCCTGGACTAGCTTCTTGATCTCTCTGGGGATTCAGTTTCCTTATCTAAAAAGGAGTTGGATAAGATGTCTATAAACTCTGCCATTAGAGTATTCTCTTTGCATAATGCTAGAGGCAGTAGCACTGCCTTGGGCAAATTAAAATTTATACTGTTTCAGTGGTCTTGATGGACAGAGGTATTGGCAGGGCATATTCTTAGATTGGAAGGCAACCCTGTTCATGCTTTGGCATGTATCATTTACTCCATAATTGTTTACTGAGTATTTCCTCTGTTCCAGGCATAATGTACTAGGCTTTAGGAGTGAAAATGTATTTAAAAGGTCAATGAGACAGAATACCATTCCTCAGGAAACCAATGACACTCATTCTACCTGATCTGACACTAACCCAACATCTGTTTGTTGCTTTAAGTAGAAAGGTTCCTCTTCCTTTTATCTATTTCTGAGATCCTTAGCTTCAAATTTCTTCATTCCTAGGACTTTTAAGCTCGAGCATCTATTCTTTTATCTTCTCCACAGTACTGGCTTTGGAAGAAAGGGCATCTGGTAAGCCAAGGACTTTCCTGAGTTCTATTCATTTTAATAACTATGGAGAACATTATTTCCCTTTTAATAAACATTACACATCTTTTAATGGAGCTTTAAGATTGCATAATTGCTGTCACACCACAATGGTTGCTCAATCAACTGCAAATTTACTTAGATACACATTCATCATTTTAGCTATAAGATTGTATGACATTGAAGCCTTTGTAAATTGATTTGCTGAAATCAATACACCCTTTGTGCAAGGAATTCTCCAACACATCAAGCCACTAACCACACCCCAAAAAGAAGCAGGTTTACTTTGGTAGTGTTTCTTAGTGAACATAATTGGTTCTTACTGACCACCACTTTGTCTCCTAAATGTTCACAAAGCACAAACTTTATAATTATCTACATTGTTTTTACATTATTAAAACATATAAATGACTTTGTTTCAAAAATTCACTCCTTTTCCCTTAAAAAAAATAACCTTTTGTTCATATTGATCCTCTGATAGCTTTCTCTAGTTATCACATTTGTAGATGACAAAAGATCCTCTCATTGACCTCTTGCTTTATCTCTTAGACATAAAACTGTCAATAAAACAAGAAAAGAATTCAGCTTTTAGAAGGATCCAAGATGGCAGCCAACAGGATAGCAGTGAGGCAAAGAGTGTGAGTGAAAGAGCGAAAGGGGAATGCGTGGATGTGTGGGGCGTGTGTGTATGTATGAGTGAGGGACAGTTATATTCCACAGGACTGTCCGGGACTGGCGAACCAGGCTCCCCTAGCCGGGCAGCCTCTACTACCACTGAAATCTCTCTTGGGGCAGCCGGCTCTGCTGCAGAGACTGCACCATCTTGAAGGGGAGAGCTGCTGTGACTGGGAGCCCAGCCTCACCTCCACCTGGGGAGACCTTAAACACCACCTGGGACCCCACAGCCACACCAGCCAGGGACCAGCTACCTCAGCTGTGAACCCACGAACACCAATACTCCAGCCTCCCCGGCTGCAGGCTCCTAAAAAGTATGTCCAGGGGGAGACAAAATGGTGGCCAAATAGGCAGATGGGTCCTGTGCCTCCTCAGAGCAGATAGAAGAAACAGGTGAATCGAATAACATCCATCAGAATTGGCGAATTAAACACAGCTGGCGAGACAATCTGTGGATGGAAAGGTCAGAGGTTGCCTGGAGAGAGGTGGGTTCGGGGATCTGGGCTGGAGAAACACACACAACCAGGACTAGTCTCAGAGGGAGACTGCATTTCATCAAATCCACGTCCCTTGGGGAAAGTGTAGCACTGGACTGTGGAAGGGGGTCCACAGGGCTGCTGGCAGCGGGGACTCTAGATCTAAGCCCACAGCCATGGGAGGCTGTGCCCAGAAAGGCAGCCTGAAGTTCCTCCTGGGCCGCCAAGTGTGGGGGGTGGGGCGTGGTGGTGGTGGGGGGGGACGCGCATCCGCACAGTTGCTCTGTCTTTATAATTTCCTTGCTTTTATTTGCTAAACCCAGTGCATAGGATCTTTCAATTACAAACACTCACCATGGCTGCAATGAAGGGAAAGGTGGTTTTGTGGAAGCTGGGAAGCAAAATAGGAAGAGACGATCAGGAAGCCAGCTCTGTGACAGTCCGAACCCTCCAACACTGAACAGACATTTTTCTCCTAAAGACCAGACCCCTCCTAGCAGCGCAGCCACACCCAGCCTTGAGCTCAGCAGGGAAACAAAGATTCTAAATACCCTCAGGGAACCCTTGGGGACTGGGTTGAGGGGCCATTGGATTGTGGAAACTAATACAGAAACACCGCCACCTAGAGGCCGTGTCAGAAATAGACGCTTGTGTAAATATGACTGAAAGCAGGCAGAAAAAACAAAGTGGGCAGATTGATCCCACCTGTCTGAAACTAAGGTTGTGGCGTCTGACACAGGGGAGCGGTGCATCACTGGGAACTTCAAAACGGTGCTGACTACCTAACAGGAAACTGAGATGTAAAAGGCAGAACAGTAGAGAAAGGTCTTAAACCAGCCCCCATGGGACATTAAAACCAAGCTGAAGCGAACAAACTTCACTACTTCACTTCTTTTTTTTTTTACTTAAGAAACTAAAAATTTTTTTCTTTCTTTTTCTTTTCTTTATTTTATTATTTTTACTTATTAGTTTTTTAACCTTTCATTTATTTTTGCAATGGATTATTTTGTTTTAAAGTTAAATAATAAGAATTTAGGAAAAATTCTATTGAATAATACAATTGAGCCACAGAGTGAATTTGTAAGATTTTAACAAAGAAGGTCTAGAGAAAAAAATCCTTTTAGATGAGAATAATAATTAATATTTATGGACTGAAAACATCCTTGACAACAGTCATCATATAGGTTTGAGGTAAATGCGGTAGCATAATCCTCCAAAAGAATATTTCTGACATAAAAAGGAACAGAATGTGGAAAAGGATGTTCCAACTATCTCCTCCATTCACGCCCCAAGTTTGCACAGACAGCTCTGCTATTCCTGCTTTTCTTGTTTTAATTTCTTCTCAGTAGAACCATTGAGAAAACAGAAATGGTGATACTGAACCAGATATAAACAATTTCCAATGAAGACCTTAATAGCTTCAAAACAAGCATTTTTAGGCTCTAGCAATTATTTTTTGGTAAATATGCATTTGTTGGCTTCTTTTTTCTTTGACAGTCAAGTTTTGAAAGCTTCAGTTGTTGTCCTCCAGAACTTCAGAGTATTTTATTTATTAAAGAATGGATTTCACTTAGCTGCTTCATATTCTGGTGGCTACTCTACCAATATAAATTTAGTCTTCATAGATTTAAAAAATATATTTTCACAGCAGTAAGTCTGTATCCATTATTGTGAAGTTTGCTTTCAAGGGAATTTGATGTTCCATCATGAGTTAAATTATTTGCTCCCAAAGTAACTTCATTTGAAAGATGTCATAAAGTTCCTAGTTCTCTATTAAAATTCAAGCCATTCTGTCATGTAAATACAGTTAGATGGTGAAATCTCACCACCTTCAGGGCAGTCATCAAAAACCGGGCAGAGTTCACAGGGGGCCCAAACCAAGCCCATATGTGGGATGATTGGGTTGACTGCTCTGTACAGTTTCATGTGTCCATCTACACTGCCAACTGTGCCTTCCTTTGCTGCGATGATAGTCATCTCCACTTTCCCATTATATATGAGTGTATTCAAAATGGTTTCAATGTCCTCCATTGACAACTCTACTTTACTGATCCCCAATTCACAGATATACACCGAGTGGCCAGATTATTATGATCTCTGAACGCATAATAATCTGGCCACTCAGTGTATATCCTATATAATAAAAGGCTAATATGCAAATTGTCCCCTCGACCAAGAGTTCGACCAGCAGGCAGGCCGGCCAACTGCCCATGTCCCCTCCCACTGGCCAGGCTGGCCGGACCCCACCCATGCACGAATTCATGCACCAGGCCTCTAATATATAAATATACACTGAGTGTATTTCCACACTTCGTGTGATGAAGCAAATGAACTATTTCTTTGTATCATTGGATTCTGTTTGCTTTCTCAGGCTGTTTCGACCTTGGTCTGTAGGAACTTAAAACACTGTTGGTTAAGCACCTCTAAAAATTCAGATTCAAAATCCTGGTCACTGTACCAGGCTCCACCAGTCACAGACTGGTCAGGCTGCAGGTTGTGGAGCATATACACCTTTTTTTTTTGAGGCTGCTACAGACTTAACAGCTTTGATAAGCTTCTTAACTTTCCAAATTCTTAAAAATTTTGTTAATTTCTGTTAATGGCAAATTACTTTTATACCAGATAACTCTGCTCCATATTCCTTTATTTCCTGTATCCTCTATGATCTGATACATATAGGGTTTTTTTTTTGTTTGTTTGTTTTTTTTTTGTTGTTGTTGTTGTTGCTATCAGCTCCTTTCATTTTACCAGCATTCTGAGAATCCTTTACTCTATACAGAAGGCCTGTATTGCTCCTTAAGAGATCCAACTGACCCATAGACAATAGTCTATTGACTGCAACTGCCCACTGCTGAGCTTCTATATGAGGCATTTCATTTTGAATTACTTGGTCTGTGATTCCATGTGGGAACTGGTGACATAATTCTATAATCCTGTTTTCTATTTCTACTGGATCCATGTCAGGCAGCTGCAACTTCACCTTTACCTCAGCCATGAGGACACGGTTCCTATCCCCAACCTTTCTTTATTTTTAATTTTATTTTTGAATTAGCGTATTACATTCTATTTTTATTCTTTTTTTATCATTATTCTACTCATTCTTATATTTTCCTTTATGCCAACCCTTTCTTCCTCACTTCTTTTTCATCCTGTTTCTCTTCTCCTGTTCCTGCTTTAGTTTTTCTCTCTCCTTTCTTTTTACGCCTTGTTAAAAATTGATATTCTTTATCTGCCTTATCGATGCATTACTATTTTAATAGTCTCTGTTGGCTTACTCATATATCTAATTTCCTCTCGCCTGTTTCAAGTTCATGCACCCTTTTCTTTTCTCTTTCCTTGCTAGCTAATATTTTTTCTTATTGTTGTTTGCTTGTTAGTTTGTATTTTTTATTTTATTTTATGCCTTTGTTTTTCCTCTCCTCACTTGTTCTCTTCCTCTACTAATAGCTTCATTAGTTTCACTCACCAAACTCAGGCCTATCTGCTCTCTAGTCTCCTTTTCCAAAAATAGGTAAATATACAGATAAAGAAGGGAAAAATTTATATATATATATAAGTTTATATATATATATAAATTTTCTTTTATATATATTTTAATATATATTTTTATTATTTTTAATTATTATTATTTTTTTGAGTATTTTGTTTTTTACTTTTATTCTTATACACGCACTACAGGCCTGGTGCACGAATTCGAGCATGGGTGTGGTCCAGCTGGCCCACTCAATCAGGGCCGATCAGGCTGGGCCAGCCGGGGGGAGGGGATGCAAAAGGTTGTCCAACTGGCCCTGCCCCCTAGTCGAATTCCCAGTCAAACTCCTGATCAAGGGAACAATTTGCATATTAGCCTTTTATTATATAGGATTATATAGGATTCTCTTTCTACCTCCTCTATACTGAATCGTGGCCATTTCCCCATTCATTCAATGCCTTTACCTTACCTTCTAGAAATAAGCTCTGCCCTTTCAGATTCAGCTCCCCTCCTTTTTTTCTGGGTGGTTGTTGTTTGCATTTTTTTGGATTAGCTGGTTTTGTGGACTTTTCTCACCATATACGTATATTTCTTTCCCCTCCTTTTTTCTTCTTTTTCTTTTCTCTCTTACCTTTTCCCCTTTCTCAATATCATTTTTGCACTCTTGTTCTCTCCCCTAAGTCTCTTTTCTCCGGTGGTCACTTTTATTTGGGGTTATTGGTATCATGAATACATTCGTCTTTTGTTCCCTCTGTGTCGTGTCTTGTGGAGTTGTATTTTGTGCCTTTTGGTCAACGCAGTATGGAAGAGCAAAAATGAGGAGAAAATGAAACAGCCCCCATACGAAAGAAAAGGAGGAATCACCAGAAAAGGAAGTAAATGAAGGCAAGCAATATGTCAGAGAAAGAATTCATAGCAAGGGTCATAAGGACGGTGAAAAGGAGGAAGACAAATTCAACATGTGTAAGAACCACGAGGAAATGAAGAAGAACCAAGAAGAAATAAAGAATGACATAGCTGCAATAAAGAACACAACAGAAAGCATCAACAGTAGACTAGAAGCAGCTGAGGACCACATCAGTGAGCTAGAAGACAAGGTAGGAAAAAACACCCAAGCAGAGCAGCAACTGGAAAAAAAGAAAAAAAAAAAACTTAAAAAATAGGAGGAGAGCCTAAGGGAGCTTTGGGACAACACGAAACAAAACAACATCCGCATAATAGAAGTGTCAGAAGGAGAGAAACTGAGCAAAGAATAGAATACCTGTTTGAAGAAATAATGACAGAAAACTTCCCTGATATTGTGAAGAAAAACCCCACACAAGTCCAAGAAACTCACAGAGTCCCAAACAAGATGAAACCAAAAAAGACCGACACCAAGACACATCATAATTGAATTGGCAAACACCAACGACAAAGTAAGAATCTTAAAGGCTGCCAGAGATAGACAGAAAGTTACCTACATGGGATCTCTCAGCAGACTATCAACTGATTTCTCAACAGAAACACATCAGGCCAGAAGGGAATGGAATGAAATATACAAAGTGATGCAAAGCAAGGGACTGAATCCAAGAATACTATACCCAGCAAGGCTATCATTCAAAATAGAAGGTGAAATCAGAAGCTTAACAGACAAAAAAGGGCTAAGGAAGTTTATTATCACCAAACCAGCAATGCAAGTAATGCTAAAGGGACTGTTGTAAAAAGAAGAAATAGGAAGGGAAGAAGGAACACAGGCATAAAGAATAAAAATGGTGACAAACAAGTACCTATCAATAATAACCTTACATATAAATGGATTAAATGCTCCAATCAAAAGACATAGGGTAGCTGAATGAATTAGAAAACATGGCCCATATATCTGCTGTCTATAAGAGACTCACCTCAGAACAAAAGACTCACACAGACTAATAATGAAGGGATGGGAAAAAATTTTTCAGGCAAATGGAAATGAAAAAAAAAGAGCTGGGATAGCAATACTTACATCTGACAAATTAGACCTCAAAGTGAAGGCCATAATAAGAGATAAGGAAGGCCACTTCATAATACTAAAGGGAGCAATTCAAGAATTCAACAAGAGGAATTCAACATATATGCACCCAATACAGGAGCACCCAAATATATAAAAAAAACTTCTGGAAGATATCAAGGGAGAGATTGACAGCAATACAATCATAGTAGGGGATATTAATACCCCATTGACACCACTGGATAAATCCTCTAAACAAAAAATCAGCAAAGAAACATCAATCCTAACTGACTCACTAGACCAGATGGAATTAATTGACATCTTCAGAACATTTCATCCCAAAGCTACAGAATATACATTCTTCTCAAGTGCACACAGGGCATTTTCAAAGAGAGACCACACATTGGGACACAGGCAAAGTCTCTTCAAATTCAAGAAGATAGAAATCATATCAAGCATCTTCTCAGATCACAATGGCATAAAATTAGATATCAACTACAATAAGAACAATGAAAAAAAAATCAAACACTTGGAGGCTAAATAGCATGCTATTAAATAATAATTGGGTTATCAAAGAGATGAAAGAAGAAATAGAAAGCATCCTGGTAACAAACGACAATGAAAACAAAACAATCCAAAATCTATGGACACAGTGAAAGCAGTCTTGAGAGGGAAGTTCATAGCTCTACAGGCCTACCTCAAAAAACAAGAAAAAATGGTAATAAATTATCTAACCCTACACCTCAAAGAATTAGAAAGACAGCAACAAGAAAAGCCCAGAGTAAGCAGAAGGAAGGAAATAATAAAGATCAGAGCAGAAATAAACGATACAGAGACAAAAAAAAACAATACAAAAGATCAATAAAACCAAGAGCAGGTTCTTTGAAAGGATAAACAAGATTGATGAACCTCTAGCCAGGCTCACCAAGAATCAAAGAGAGAGGACCCAAATAAACAAAATCAGAAATGAAAGAGATGGAGTAACAACCGACCCCACAGTAAAACAAAAGATTATGAAAAAATACTATGAACAACTCTATTCCAACAAACTGGACAACCTAAATGAAATGGACATATTCTTAGAAAAATACAAGCTTCCAAACTCAATCAGGAAGAATCAAAGAACCTGAATAGGCCAATAACTACTGAAGAAATTGAAGAAGTAATTAAAAATCTTCCAGCAAACAAAAGCCCTGGTCCGGACAGCTTTACAGAGGAGTTCTACCAAGCATTCAAAGAAGAACTAAAACCTATCCTCCTCAGACTATTCTAAAAAATTCAAGAGCAAGGCACACTTCCAAGCTCTTTCTATGAAGCCAGCATTACCTTAATTCCAAAACCAGAAAAAGACCCCACAAAGAAAGAAAACGACAGGCCAATATCCTTGATGAACATAGATGCCAAAATCCTCAACAAAATTCTAGTAAATCGGATCCAGCATTACTTTAGAAACATCATACACCATGACCAAGTGGGATTTATTCTGGGGATGCAAGGATGGTAAAATATCTGCAAATTAATAAATGTGATACATCATATAAACAAATTGAGAGACAAAAATCACATAATCATATCAATTATGTGATGCAGAAAAAGCATTTGACAAAATCCACCCCCCTTCCTTGATAAAAACTCTCTGCAAAGTGGGAATAGAGGGATCATATGTCAACATATTAAAAGCCTTATATGACAAACCTACAGGCAACATCATACTCATTGGGCAAAAACTAAATTCATTTCCCCTAAGAACAGGAACAAGGCAGGCATGCCCACTTTCACCACTCCTGTTCAATATCGTACTGGAAGCGCTAGCCATAGTGATCAGACAAAAAGAAGAAATAAAAGGCATCCAAATTGGAAAAGAAGAAGTAAAACTGTCCTTATTCATAGATGACATGATACTATACATAGAAAACCCCCAAAGACTCCATCAAAAAACTACTAGATTTAATAAACGAGTTTGGCAATGTAGCAGAATACAAAATTAACATCCAGAAATCTATGGGGGTTTTTTTATACACCAATAATGAACTGACAGAAAAATAAACTAAAAATACAATCCCATTTACCATTGCACCAAAAAAATTAATATACCTAGGAATAAACTTAACTAAGGCAGTAAAAGACCTGTACTTGGAAAACTACAGGACATTTAAAAAAGAGATAGAGGAAGACATAAACAAATGGAAGGACATACTGTGTTCATGGATTGGTAGACTCAACATCATTAAAATGTCTATACTACCCAAAGCAATCTATAGATTCAATGCAATACCCATTAAGATACCAACGGCATATTTCACAGATCTAAAACAAACTCTCCAAAAATTCATATGGAATAAAAAAGACCCCAAATAGCCGCAGCAAACCTGTGAAAGAAGAACAAAGTTGGAGGGATCACAATACCAGATATCAAGCTATATTACAAAGCCATGGCTCTTTCCTCCTCCTCCCTGTCCCTGTCCCCAGCCCCTCCCCCTCCTCCTTCTTCTCCTCTTCCTCTTTCTCCTCCTCCTCCTCCTCCTCCTCCACCTTCTCCTTCTTTTTTTTTTTTTTTTTCCTTTAAAGCCACAGTTCTCAAACCTGCCTGGTACTGGCACAAGAACAGACATATAGATGGATGAAAAAGAACAGAGAAGCCAGAAATAGACCCAAGCCATTTTGCTCAATAAATAATTGACAATGGAGGCGAGAGCATACAATGGAGTCAAGACAGTCTCTTCAATAAATGGTGCAGGGAAATTTGGTAGGATACATGCAAAAAAATGAAACTAGATCACCAACTAACACCATACACAAAAACAAACTCAAAATGGTCAAAGGACTTAAATGTAAGATGGGAAACCATAAAAATCTTAGAAGACTCCATAGGCAACAAAATATTGGAAATATGTCATAGCAATATCTTTACCGATACAGCTCCAAGGGCAACGGAAACTAAGGAGAAAATAAACAAATGCAAAAACAAATAAAAACCCTCTGCACAGCAAAAGAAACCAACAAAACAACAAGAAAGCCCACTGCATGGGAGAACATATTTGCCAATGCTATTTTAGATAAGGGTTTAATGTCCAAAATTTACAGGGAACTCATACAACTTAACCAAAGGAAGATAAACAAGCCAATTAAAAAATGGGCAAAGGACCTAAATAGACACTTTTCGAAAGAAGACATACAGAAGGCCGAGAGATATATGAAAACATGCTCAAAGTCACTAATCATCCAAGAGATGCAAATCAAAACAACAATGAGGTACCATCTCACACCTGTCAGAATGGCTATCATCAACAAATCAACAAACAAGTGCTGGTGAGGATGAGGAGAACAAGGAACCCTCGTGCACTGCTGGTGGGAATGCAGACTGGTGCAGCCACTGTGGAAAACGGTATGGAGTTTCCTCAAAAAGTTAAAAATGGAACTCCCATTTGACCCAGTAATCCCACTTCTAGGAATATATTCCAAGAAACCAGAAACACCAATCAGAAAGGATATATGCACCCCTATGTTCATAGCAGCACAATTTACAATAGCTAAGATTTGGAAACAGCCTAAATGCCCATCAGCAGATGAGTGGATTAAAAAACAGTGGTACATCTACACAATGGAATACTATGCTGCTATAAAAAAGAAGGAACTTTTACCATTTGCAACAGCATGGATGGAACTGGAGAGCATTATGCTAAGCGAAATAAGCCAGTTGAAGAAAGAAAAATATCACATGATCTCACTCATATGTGGGATGTAATGATGAACATAAACTAACGAGCAAAAATAGATCCAGAGACAAGGGGCAGGGGAGGGGGGTTTAAAGATCAACCAAAGGACTTGTATGCATGCATATTAGTATAACCAATTGACACAGACATTGAGGCGGTGGGGGCCTGCCCTCGGGGGTGGGAGTGTGTGTGGGGAGTCAATCACGGAAAAGGAGACATATGTAATACTTTGAACAATAAAAAAAAAAAAGAAAACATAAGATGCACTGCCTTTTGCAGACACTAGCTTCTAGTAGCCATCAAAATAGTTGAGTTGTCACAATTACTATAATTTGCTTTGTTCAGCTTTGTAATCTGTATTAGAAAGCATTTTTCACATCCTTTCTCTGGTCAGACTACTAGTATCTGTACACAGTCAATGTTAGACAACTAAATAATATTTTTATTTGAAAGGACCATTAGAAATCCTCTAGAAATGGAGGCTCTGGAGAGTAAAGGGGTTTGTCCAAGGTCATAGTGCTGGGCAGATAAAGAGATCAAAGTTCTTGATACTGAAAGCGTCTCACACTGAAATACAACATCTCACCCTCATCACAATTTCAAGTGCAATTGAAACTTCCCTTCTCCTTTACCCTCAGCCAAACCCTCCTTCCATGTTAAAAAGTATGTATTGAACATTAGTAATTTATTGAGTCTAGTAATTGCCTATTTGTGAACAATTTTTTGCTAGTACAACCTATCTTTAATCCAGTACACTACTAAGAATCTACAATACAACATTATCGATAACAGTGAAAAATAAATTATTTTATATTAAACTGTAAAATCCAACCAATAAAGGGGAAAGTACAATATAAATTACGATCCATCAACATAATGGAATAATATATAGCCATTATGTTATTCTGATTGTTACCTAGAAATATAGGAAATGTTTATTACATAAATATTACAAGCAGGATACAAAATACAGGTAAATACAGTGATAACTCTGTAGATGTTTTGGGCTTGGCAGGGAATATGCAAAAATACACTCAGTAAATGAGATTGCGGGAAATTTGTTTTCCTCCTCAAAATTTTTCTTTAATCTTATATTGATTGTTGTCAATGTCCAAACCCTTTTTAGATAAAATTTAATGGTACCTTAAGAGAGACAATTAGGTAATACTAACCTCTTGTTTTACTTACATTTACCATTCATGTTTACCAAACATTGTAACATTTCACATTCATAGAAAAAAATAGCAATATAAACCAAGTATGTTAGAAGAATTTTATTACTAACTCGCATAATAATCCTTCAAAAAAGGTGTGATGCCCCCCACATTTTAACCAGGTAGTTTTGTTGAGTATTGCCAAAAGTAGGCCTCTGCCTTGTCCCACAACCAATGAAACCCAAAGTGAGCCAATCAGTCTTTCCTTGGCATTTATTAAATTAGACCTTGGGAAAGAAATTCAGTCCCTCATTGGTGGCTAAACTGTGTCAGAGATGAAAGGAGCGTCTGGTAACCAAGTTTATAACCATGTGAAAGAAACCATACTGAGAAAATAAAGCTGACCAGAAAGTAGTAGCTCAGAGATAGAAAGGGACAGACAGTTCTTATGACATTGGCGTCAGTAATCCCTGAGCCTCAATTGCAACCCTTTCTAGAGTTATCTCATGCAAAAATTTTCTATTATTCATGCTTGCCTAAATTATTCTTAGATGGGTTTCTGTCATTTGAAATAAAAAGGTCATGCCTAATATAGCAGATATTATTATTCCCATTTTACACAGAAAATCTAAAATTCAGAAAAATTAAGTAAGATTACAACGTTAGTAAGCTTTGGCTTTGAAGCACTACTTTTTCTATAAAGACAAGTTGCATTCATGGAAGAAAAAAAGGCAACTAAAGCAAAAAGGTACAAAAAGGGAAAACATAAAATAGAAAGGCATAAGTACGTCAAATGGAGAAAAATACAAGTTTAAAAAAAAAAAACTGCATACGTACTAGGTGGACCAGTTAATAATGTGGATTTTTTTCAATAGATGGAGTTACACATATGTTGATATATATGCGATTTGATATGTATGCTATTTTGTTGTATTGACAGCAAGCTTCAAGACTTCATATGTCAAATTTTCTAAAGGTGTTAACATCATAGATATTTTTACGCTTAAAAATGTCACATTTCATGCCAAAAAAAAGCATTTGCAGTAAGTTTTAATTCATTATTTTGAAGAAAAGGTTATTGTATACTTCAGGAAGCTTATGGTGAATATGCTCCAACTCAAGATACTTGTGAACGCTGGTTTAAACACTTTGAAAGTGATGATTTCGATGTGAAAGACAAAGAACGTCCAGGTCAGCCGAAAAAGTTTGAAGAGCAACAATTACAAGCATTATTGATGAAGATGTGTGTCAAACACAAAAACAACTTGCAGAAAGATTAAACGTTGCTCAGCAAACAATTTCCGATCATTTACAAGCAATGGGAAAGATTTTAAAGGAAGGAAAATGGGTGCCACATCAACTGAACAAAAGACAAATGGAAAACCGAAAAGTCATCAGTAAAATGTTGCTTCAACAGCACAAAAGAAAGTCTTTTTTGCATCGAATTTTGACTGGCGATGAAAAGTGGATTTATTCTGAGAATCCCAAACCCACAAAATCATGGGTTGATCCAGGTGAACCATCAACATCAACTGCAAGGCCAAATCACTTCAGAAAGAAGACAATGCTCTGCGTTTGGTGGGATCAGGAAGGTGTGTTGTATTATGAGCTTCTAAAACCAGGTGAAACCTTTAATACTGATGGCTACCAACAACAAATAATCAATTTGAACCACGCTTTGATCGTAAAACGACCAGAATGGGCCAGAAGACACGGCAAAGTAATTTTGCTTCATGATAATGCACCATCACACACTTCAAAACCAGTTAAAGACCCATTAGATCTTTCGTGGGAAGTATTAACCCACCCGCTGTATTCACCAGACCTTTCTCCTTCAGATTACCACTTGTTCCAATGGATGGCACACACACTTTCTGAGCAGCACTTCAAAACATACAAAGAAGTGGAAAATTGGGTCTCTGAATGGTTTGCCTCAAAACAAGAAAAGTTCTATTGGGACGGTATCCACAAATTACCTGAAAGATGGGGGAAATGTGTAACTAGCAATGGACATTACTTTGAATAAAGCACTTTTGATGTTTCTCTTGAAATTATTGTTTTTTCTTTGATTACAAAATCCGCAATTATTAACCGGTACACCTAGTACACATACAGAATTTATGCCCAGTTGGAACTGAGAAAAGACCAAGTATTTCTAATATTAAGTTAAGAAAACCGAACAACTGAAAAATTTTAGTAACAGCTGATTCCATCTTAGTTTTTCCTTTTTACTTTTTATCTATATTACTAGAGGCCCAGTTCATGAAATCCATGCACGGGGGGGGGGGGGGGGAGCTCAGCCCAGCCTGAACCCTCTCCAATCCAGAACTTCTCAGGGGATGTCTGACTGCTGGGTTAGGGCCTAAACAGGCAGTCGGACATCCCTCTTACAATCCGGGACCACTGGCTCCTAACTGCTCACCTGCCTGCCTGCCTGATCGCCCCTAACTGCCCCCCCGATGGCCTGGTCACCCGCAACTGACCCCTGCTGGCCTGGTCGCCCCTAACTCCCCCCCCCATGGCCTGATCGCCCTTACTGCCCCCCCCCCCCCGCCAGCCAGGTCGCCCCCAACTCCCCCCACTCCCCCCGTGGGCCTGTTTACCCCACACAGCCTGCTGTTTGGTCGTTTGATCACCCCTCACTGACCCCCCTCCCAGCCTGGTGTCCCCACGCAGCCTTTTTGGTTGTCTGTTCAGTTGCAATGGTCGCTTAGGCTTTTATATACATAGATATCCTGAAGCAGCTTAACTGGGTCTTTTGCCTCAGGGTCTCCTACATGAGTCTCTCCACAGAGCATAAAATATATAATAAGAAAGCAAAGAACAGTGCCAGAGAGAGTCTTAGCAAGAGTAAATTCATGATCTTTTGTAACCTAGACATAAAGTAATTTCTCATATCCTATTCTTCAGAAGCAAGACACTAGGCCTGGCACACATTTAATAATTAACCAAGGGCATGAATATTAGAAGTGGGGGATCATTGGGAATCATCTCAGAAGCTACCTGCCACTGGAGTGGTAGCTGAAATGATGCTGCATCTTATAATGGACAAAGTCTTAGATTCACTGAAATACAGTAGGAGAAACTCAGTAAATATTTATTGAATGGTTAAAATGAATGAAAAAGATAAAATAATACTGTCCTTTTTCACATAATCAATGATAATTTTCCAAGTGTTTCTGACTGTCACTGTGTCTATACCAACTTCCTTCAAATTGGTTTTCTAAAAACACAATCACAGAAACAATATAATTGTTTTACATCTGCTAGCAGAATGTACCAGCACCTTTTTTAGTGCAATATTAACATGTGCTAACCCAATAAACAAATCAACATTCCCATCTCAAATAACTCATTCAAGAGGATAAGCAATTCAAATGATTAGTCATGAGCTGACAATATGCTCCCTCTTCACAAAGACCACTGTGATTTTCAGCCCCCTGAGAAGTGGTAAGACTTTTTTCCCCTTTACTTGTTCTACTATTGACATCACTGTTTACACATGCACTGACCTTTGTCTAGCTTTCTGCGCCATCTTATATAAGGGCTGTAATAAAGGAAAGTTCATGTGAAGGCTATCTAAGCCAGGCCTGTATATACAAGTGACAAGAAGTGGTAGTTAGCCCCTTTTGCATTCTACTAATTAAACTAGAGAAGGAAGAAGGGTTCAAAATGAAGAAGGTGAGAGAGCCATTTTATAAGCATTAGGAGACAAATACTAACTCCTTTTCTTTTTCAAATCAAAGCACACTGCAATAACCTTGTCTGAACAACAATAGTTTGACTACAGAAATACCACAGCCCTGGCTCTATTGAAGAAGAGAAGCAAAGTATTTTCATCTTAATTGCTAACATTAAGATATGCTGATCAGCCCTAGCTGGCTTGGCTCAGTGTATAGAGTGTCAGCCTGCGGACTGAAGGGTCCCAGATTTGATTCCGGCTAAAGGCACATGCCTGGGTTGTGGGCTTGAAACCTAGTAGGGGGCATGTAGGAGGCAGCTGATCAATGATTCTCTCTCATCATTGATATTTCTCTCTCTCTCCTTCTCCCTTCCTTTCTGAAATCAATAAAGAAATATATTTTTTAAAAAAAGATATGCTGATCATTCTTATAGAGTTATTTTGTTTGTTTGTTTTTCAAGAAAACGTACTATCTTTGTGAAGAAATGACAAAGTCAGCATAGTGATACGTGGAGCCTTTGGACTAGATGTTCTTCCAAGAAAGTCTCCCTCCTTTGTATGCAAGAAAAGGGTCTGCTTTGGAGAAGCACCAGGGAAGTGACAAAACAAAATAATACATGAGGTACAATATTTGGCCACATTGTGCACAGGGCTAGGAGGAAAGATTCAAAAAAGCCAAATGTAGCTGACTTCAAATAGCTTAAGAAGACAGATAAACTGAGTGTGCAGAAAACCTGACAGTAGGTTTACTGGAAAACAGGGATTTTGAAGATGTTTTAAAAGACTTGGTGTCTATGAGGGTCTCTTAATCTCATAGGAATTCTGCATGCTGTTTTTCATACTTGTAAGATCCCCAAGGGCAGGAACAGAGCGTTATTTCTCTGTGTATTTCCAAATATAGTGTCCTTTACAGGAGGTGCCTAGTAAATTATATTATTGTAAATTTATTTATTGTCTACTTACTAGTATATAAACAGATTCTCTGCTACAAGCTTAACATAAATTATCCAACTAAATCTCTACATCCCTTTGAATAATTATCATCATAAACCCCACCTTACAAATGAGACAATGAAGGCTTAGAGATCAAGTGACTTCTCAAATTCATACAGCCATAATCTGTAGAGTCAAGATTTAAGCCTCAGTAGCTGATTCCAAAGCCTTAGCCACTCTTAACCCTACACCAAATGACTGCTGACTTCAATTGCTGCTCTTAGTTACAGAGAGGGATGATTAATCTTCCTGATTCTGTTTTACAGGATTCTATTTTTCACAAGTCATGCACAGAAAATAATAATCTATTGTCAGAGGTGGGCTCCCTTTCACAAGTGAGGTACTAAGAAGGTCACTTCTTTTTCTCATACCCCAACAACACCATATATATGAAAGAGGGAGGTCAAGAAAGCCAAGGGCCATTAAGGAAGGATTCCTTGCTCAAATGTGTGTGTGTGTGTGTGTGTGTGTGTGTGTGTGTGTGTGTGTGTGTAGTTGGGGAAAATGGGCCAGGACTGGGGATAGAGGGTGGAGAAGAGTGGTAGATGGGACCCAATAAATGTCACTTTAAACTGGAAAATCCCTATGCCCTCAGGGTAAACTTGTCACTCATTCACAACTCAGTGTGAAATACTTTGATCAGTTTGCCTTCCTTTTAGGGACTGAAAGAATTCCTGCCACTCTTGCCAAAGAAAACGACCAGCCACTGAGGGCAAAGGCTCTGACAATCAAGTAGTTGTATTCATCAGCTCAGAATAACAAAATACCAAAGACTAGGTGGCTTACACACAGAAACTTATTTTCTCACAGTTCTGGAGGCTGGAAATCCAAGATCACAGTGCCAGGATGGTCAGGCTCTTGTGAGAACTCTCATGCTGGCTTGCAGATAGCCTCCTTCTCTTTGTGTCCTCACATAGCTGTTACTCGGTGTGTGTGCATGGAGAGAAAGAGAGACATTTCTTCTTCTTATAAGGACACCAATTCTATAGGATTAGGATCCCACCCTTATGATTTCATTTAACCCTAATTACCTCTTAAAAGCCCTATCAAATATAGTTACATTGGAATTTAGAGCTTCAACATATGACTTTGCAGGGAACACAATTCAGTCCAAAGCACTAGTGGTAGTAAGCTCTGACAAAGAATAATGACACCTAACCCACCCTTTCTGCCCCCGCCCCCTTCTGCCAGAGCCCCAAATAAGTCCAAGGCACTGGTTTAGCTGAAAAAAGGTGCCAAAGGCTCCTGATGGACAAGGGTAATAGTTCTTAAACAAGAGAGCTGGGCTTCCTTCTGGTAGCGGGGATGACCTGGCAGCTCTGAGATGCCCAATAAAAGGTTTCAATTGGAAGATCACAGTGGGAGTTAGAATTCATTTGGTGCTCCCTTGAGTCTTTCCACATGACTGGAACCTTGCTGTCTTGGCCTTATCCCATATGGGCATGTCTAATCCAATTCTGCTGCTGTGACTGTGATCTTTTGGCCTTATCAATACCTGCTTACCTCACCATGCTTCTGTCTAACACAGCAGGGACCTGGGCAGACTCAGATCTCACTGCACCAAACTGTGTTCACACTACCTGGGTCTGGCCTCTTCTACCCCAAACCCACGTCTGTGCACTGTGGTATCTTGTATTATCTACCTAGTCCTGCTTGATGCTGGTGGGCCCACATGCTTAAGAGCAAAAGGCCACAGCCTCCACACTGAGGTAGTGGAAAAGATAGCCTATTTTGGAGCTTGAGGAATTGGGGCAGATGGGTAAGACAGGTGACTCATACTTATCTGGAGCATAACTAGGGAGTAAAATAACAGGAATCAAAGAGGCAGTATAACATGCCATATGATAGAATGACTGGTTAAGAAAACAGGCTTTGGAGTCCTATATACCGGGGTCCTCATCTCAGATCTGCCAATTGGTCACAATGCAACATTAAAAACCTTACTTAATTTCTCTAAGCTTCAGCTTTTTCATCTCTAAACTGGGAATAAAATTCCTAAATTCACATGGTTTTGCCAGGATTAAAAAGATAATATAAGCAAAGTGCTAATATGGTATCAAATCTATACTAAGCATTCAAATAAATAGTACTTATTATTAGTAAGAAAGAACATAGAGCTGGAGAAAAAGGGCAGTAATAGTTTACAAAGGGCCAGGAAGTAAAGTAGGAAGGCCTACAATTTTCATTCCTTTTTCCATTCTATTGAGAGCCCTAGTGACACCACATATGTTACTAAAAATCACCTTGACTAAACACCAGTGATAGCTAGATACCAAGGTTTCCTAAAAATATGACAATTCAAGCAATATTAGGGAGAATACAATGACTTTTAAGCTTTACCATCACCAATCCATTGAAATTACTTTCTGACATTTCTGAAGGGTCTTTATTTCCTAAGCTTTCACTTTTCTGTAATAGAAAGGAAATCTTCAGATTGATTTTAATATAGATATTTTTCTATAGCTTTTGTAACTTTGGTTTAAGAAGTTTATTGATTCATATGAAAGAACATAATAAAAGAAACATAAGATGAGGTGAGTGTTGATGGTGCCCACACAGAAGAGACAGGCTCCACTTTTTCTACCCAATTCACCATTTACTGAGTACCCCTAAATGCAAGCCCTGTGTGAATGCTGAGGAATGTTTTGAGGGAAAGCTGTGTTCTCCAGCTCTGTACTTGGAGTAATATCTTCTTACACTCTCCCTACATTTCCTTCTATTTTCATAATCCTACTTGCCACCCCTTTCTCTGCAACAAAGCCATAAAACCTCTTTATTTTTCAAAATCTACCTTCACCCTAATGGGTACAGAGGTCTCATTCTCACCTCTGTGAGCACAGGGCATCATATGTTATCACCTCTTCTCAGAGATTCCCTGTATATATACTAATACCATTTCATCCTGGGTATTCATTATTCTCCCTTAAAACATTAGAAATATTTCAAAGTTAACAAGTGTCCCTGGGTTTCCAACTACTTGCAAAGTATTCTGAACATTTTTTCATACCACCAGTGGTTGGTTTTAACTCACTTTTAGGGAGATTTATGTTGGGCTTTTATGCATGAAGTCAAAAGAGACAGGAAGCTGAATACAAGTCAGCAACATGTAGCTGCTGAGATCCTGGGAGCATAACTCTACAAAGTACCAACCTTGTTCCATAAATGAAATAAAAAACCTTTTGTTCTATTTGAGGCAACAGTTATGAGGTGAGTACAACATAAACCTAGCATTTTCCACCTTCTTTAGAATGAATGTATAATTTACAGTGTAGGGAAGCTAACAATAACTCAAATTTGATCTTTTTAAGTACCTACAGATGACAATAGATGCCCCCTTCCCAAAACATAATTAGAAATGAAGGTTAAATTAACTATTAAATACTCGATGGATCAAAGCTAGAAAGATCTACTTAAACACATTACTATATCCAAAGAAAGAAGGTATGGTTCACAAGAAGACTGGTCATCCACAGAAACAGAATCACAGAGAAAAATGCTGATATGAATAGGAGGAATTTTAGCCTACAGATTTCATTAACTCAACAAATTGTTTACTGAGTACCTACTAGACATTGTTTTAGCTCTGAGGACACCATACTGAACAAAGAAGATAAGGTCCCTCTCCCACCAATGTCACATTCTAGATGGGAGAGACAAACAATAAAAAAAGAAAGAAATGAGAATTTCCAATTGCTTAAAGTGCCATGAAGACAAACCAGAGAATAATGGTATCATAAAGTATGGTATATGCAGGCAAGAGAGAAACACTTTAAATTAATTTGGCATAGGTTTGGCTGAATATACCAAAAATAAAAAGAAAAAAAGAAAGAAAAGAAATAATAGTGGCTTAAATGAGATAAAGTTTATTTCTCTCTCATTTAAAAGAAGCCAGGAAGTAGACAACCCAGGACTGCTTTAGAGAGTCACAAATTCATCAGGGACTCAGGCTTTCCAGATCTCTGCTCCATCATACCTAGTGAATGCCCCTTTCCCATTATTAAAGATAGCTGCTAGGACACAGTAACCACTTGGTATTCCAGGTAACAGGGCAGAACAGGGGAGAAAAAAGAACTACTTCCTTCCTCTT
Source organism: Plecotus auritus (assembly GCF_963455305.1). Taxonomy (NCBI): domain Eukaryota; kingdom Metazoa; phylum Chordata; class Mammalia; order Chiroptera; family Vespertilionidae; genus Plecotus; species Plecotus auritus. The sequence continues at coordinate 21,148,023 of NC_137783.1, read as the reverse complement.
AGGAATTGTCTCAAAGCACCACATTACTCTTCAGTTTACATTTCATTGGCCAGAACTTAGTAACAGGACAACATGCATCTGCAAGGGAGCTTGGGTAATATAGTTGCTTGGCTGTGTGCCAATGTGCCTAACAAGGAATAAAAGGGAGAAGGGATATTGGGAAACAAACAGCATTTTTTGGCCAAAGGTGGTCAGGGGAGCCCTCTCTGGGTAGCTAACATTTGGCCTGAAGTCTCAATGAGGAGGAGGCAACTATGAAAGGATTTGGAGATAGAACATTTCAATCAGAGGAAAGGACAAGTGCAAATTCAATGAAATGGTAATGAACTCTGTGTGTCTTTGGAATAAAAAGAATGCTAGGGCACTGGCAAAAAGTGAATGAGAAAAGGTGTAACAGCATGAGGTTGGATTCGCATGTTAGACCTTGTAATTGGCCACAGTAGTAAGTTCAGATTGGAGCATTTTCAGTCCTCTTGAAAGGACCATCCTCACTGTGATAATGATGAACAGGTCAACCTTTCCTGAGACCATCAAACATTTGATTTATCAACGTTCTCTTGTCATGAATATGGTTTTCTAATTCTACATGCACCATCAATAATATGACTTCTGATTCTTGCATCTCACTCCTCTTCCCCCCTCCCACTTCCTAAACAGCTTTTCACAATTGTTGCATTGGAGCACTTGAGCTTTAAGAAGATCATCTAGGCATGTCATGAACAGATATAATTCAAGATAGTTAAATCTTAAATTGCCTCAAAATAAACATATTGGTCAAGTAATATAAGATTTCATTCTTGGCTTCCAAGAAAAATATTCAGAAAAGACTCTCTTAACCTTTGTTTGCAATAAAATAAACAGCTCAACAGTTTCCCTTCTGCTTCTCCCAGATTTCATAAAGGGGTTGTGGGAAGTGTTCACATCTGCAGAGAGAAGAAAGGGAACAGCTGGAAGGGCTGCCTCTTCTTCCAGCATGTGCTCTTGGTAAGCTTTGACAATCTGAGCCACAGATCTTCCAGAAAGTTTAGCTGTTTAAAAACTGATCTGGATTCCTAAAAGGAGATCAGTAAGTTTGCTAACAAAACATTGCCCTATAAGGCTAGTGTCTCAGAGGTCTTTCATTGTCTCTATATATGTCACCCACTCATATACTCAACACACATGTATTCATATATACTTAGATACATATACAATAGCTAAACCAGACCAAGAAATTTGCATATGACATATTTTTAACACATTTGTAGAACCTGGCTGGGCATTGTACAGAACAAGTTAAAGTCAAGGATTAGTCAAATAGATAATGGAGTTGTAAAAAATATGCAAGGAAGAAGAGGTCACACAGAGAACTATGAAACAAAAGAGGAGCTAATGCAATAAAAAAAAAAGTCAAACTTTGATTTAAAAAAATGAGTAATGTTAATGTTTATTAATCATGCTATCCGTTATTGAATGTTTATTACATGCTAGGAAATGTGCAAATTACCTTATGCCATTTAATAATAAAAACCTCAAGAGACAGGCATTATTATTATGCCTGATTTATAGTTAAAGAAACTCAGTACTAGAGAGATTAAATCTCTTGCCAAATCTGAGAATTAGTAAGTGATGGAGCTGGACTCAAACCATATCTGTCTCACTCTAAACCCTGTGCTCTAATAGCTTCTTAAGCTTATGTGGTGCTCATATGCCACAGGGGTTAAGAAGGAGGAGAGAGGAAAATGCAAACTTAAACTTCATTAATATTAAAAGTTTATAATATTTCTACTAGATTATATTCCTATCACACCTCACCTGGAGTATCATGTCAAATTTAGAATCTAACTTAAAGACACAGACTTGCAGAGTTAGGAGATACCAGTTCCTACCACTTCCAGCTATATGACCTTGATTAGTTCCCTAAGAACCTCAGTTTCTCCATCTGAAAGTGGGAAAAGTATCTACTTTACAAAGTTGATGTGAAGATTAGGGATAATGTGTGTGAAGTGAAAAAAGAGTGTCTGAAATATAGTAAGCAGAGAAGGCACTAAAAACAAGGCATCCAATATATTTATTTTTCCTAGAGGAGGGTGATTAGGATATTGATCATGTTATTATGAACATTAGCATGAGATGTGAGTTCATACTTTCTAAGGGAGTGGTTTCATTATTACTTTGCATTCTGCAACAAATTATAATTCTTAGCAAGGTTAAAGTTGGGCTCTTCTGAGACAAATAAGATAGATATTGTAAATCTTGTATTTTCACATTCCCCAGAGAACTGAGAGGGATTCTCTCCAGTTTCTTGTCAAAATTATCTCTGAAAAAAAAAATGGTCAGTGGGAAAGAAGTCGCAGTGGCTGCTGATGTGCTGCCAAGTCCAACACCCATATCTCTTCAAAGGTCTAGCCCATAAAGAAACAATCACTTTCTGTCTTGACTGACAGCATTTATCTTGGATTTCAAAGCATCAAAGAACTATTGGAGCCCAAGATGTTTTGTGAAATGATACTAATGTGTTCAATTATCTATATTTGAGAGATTGTATTTCTGAAGCTGATAAACTCCAGCAAACCTAACTAGCAAAGTCCATTTTCGGTATATAAACGTCATCTGCATTTGAAAAGGCACCCATTATTCTCATCTGCAGAGGCATTTATAGTCTAAAGCAGACTCACAGATGACTGAGGTGGAGGCCTTCATCTAAGATTGAGACAACTATAAAGAAGGCATTAGATATACAAGAAACCTAGTATTAGGCTCATCCTTATGTCTAGACCCAAAATGAGTTCTGGGGGCAGAAAAATATGCCTGTAAAATAGGAGTAAATCTTCCTCCTCCTTTTCTTTCTACCATAGAAATCAGCATGCTTCTATAAACAGCCTTTCCATGGGAATATCCTTGCTTCAGATTCTGCTAAGCAAAAGCCTCAGACACCACTTCTTCCATGAAATCTGCCTCTGTTCTGCTGAGATCATGTCCATCAAACCTAAAATCTTACTACTGACTCACCAAAATACTTGCTAAGAAGTACCATGAGTGATAACAGAAGTTATCCTATAGCACTGAATCACTTAGTGAGAAAGTCATCCCATTTTCAATTGTTTCTGATCTGTTAAAAAGTAAGTCTCAGAGTCATGCTAATATGTCATTAGCATCTCTCCAACACTTGCTAAGCTTTCTTTTTACAAGGATTCAGCCTCAGAGCCAAGGAACAGGCAACACTACCTAGATAGAATCTAATAAC